>NC_059176.1:40700620-41310381 GCF_019923935.1 Bubalus bubalis
GGTAGGCTGTAGTTCATAGGGTCACAAAGAGTCAGACACAACAGAAGCCACTTAGCTCACACACAGATGGTGTAAGATAGTGGACTTGTTTCATTGTTTTGCTTGTTTCTGTCAAGTTTTTCCACCATTTATCTAATAGACTATCATTTCTCCATTATGTGTTGTTTGCTCCTCTGTTGTAAATTAATTGTGCATATATGTGTGAGTATATTTTGGGGCTCTCAATTCTATTCCATTGACTTGTGTGTTTGTTTATGTGCCAGTACCATACCATTTTGATTACTATAGCTTTGTATTGTAGTTTGAAATCAAAGTGCATGGTACCTCCAGCTTTCTTCTTTGTCAAGATTGTTTTGGTTATTCATGATTATTTGTGATGGAAACTTAGTTATATCTATATAGTATCATATCATCTGTAAGTAGTGACAGTTTTACTTTGTTCTTTCTGATCTGAATGCCTTTCATTTCTTTTTCTTCCCTAATTGCTTTGGGTTAGGACATCTGAAACTGTGCTGAATAAAAGTGGCAAGAAGGGATGCCCTTATCCTGTTACTGATCTTAGGGGAAAATCTTTTGGCTTTTCACCATTGAGTATGATGTTAGCTGTGGGTTTGTCATATGTGGATTTTATTGAGTTGGGGTATATTACGTCTGTGGCCACTTTGTTGAGAATTTTTATCATCAATAGTTGTTGAATTGTGTCAGATTCTTGTTCTGCATCTATTGAGGTGATCATATGCTTTTTATTCTTCATTTTGATGTATCACATTGATTGATACATGGATTTGAACCATTCTTTCATCCTTGGAATAAACCTCACGTGGTTATCATATATGATCTTTTTAATGTATTGTTGGATTAGATTTGCTATTATTTTATTGAGGATATTTACACAGATGTTTGTCAAGTATATTGGCCTTTATTTTTTTTCTGTCATGACCACATATGGTTTTGGTATCACAGTAATGCTTCCTATGTAAAATATATGTGGGAAGTCTCTCTTCTTTTCAATTTTTGAAGAGTTTGAGAAAGATGGATATTAAATTTTCTTTAAATACTCTGTGCAATTATCCAGTGAGCCATCTGGTCCTGGGTTTTTTTATTGTATTTTTTTATTACTGTTTTAGTCTTTTTGCTATTGATTGGTCTTTTCAGATTTTCTGTATCATTAAGATTCAGTGTTGGAAGTTATATGTTTCTGTGAATTTATCCCTTTCTTCTAGATTATCCAACTTGTTGGCACATAATTGTTTGTTGGATCTCTTATGGTCCTTTATATTTCTGAGGTTGTAGCATTTTTTTCTTTCATTTCTGATTTATTCATTTGAGTCTTCTCTCTTTTTTTCTGGTTACTCTAGCTAAAGGTTTGTTAACTTTGTTTATCTTTTCAAAGAACCAGGTCTTCATTTCATTCATCTTTTCTACTAGTTTTTTCTCTATTCCTTTCATATCTGCCCTAAGCTTTATTATTTCCTCTCTTCTACTAATTCTGAGCTTTGTTTGTTCTTCTTTTCCTAGTCCCATTACGTGTAAAGTTAGATTACTTTGGAGAAATTTTTCTTGTTTTATGAGGCAAACCTGTATTGATGTGAACTTTTAAAGATGCTTTCAGTTCAGTTCCGTCATTCAGTCATGTCTGACTCTTTGCCAGCCCATGGACTACAGCACGCTAGGCCTCTCTGTCCATCACTAACTCCCAGAGCTTGCTCAAACTCATGTCCATCGGGTTGGTGATGCCATCCAACTATCTCATCCTCTGTTGTTCCCCTCTCCTCCTGCCTTCCATCTTTCCCAGTATCAGGGTCTTTTCCAATGAGTCAGTTCTTCACATCCAGTGGCCAAAGTATTGGAGCTTCAACCTCAGCATCTGTCCTTCCATTGAATACTCAGGATTGATTTCCTTTAGGATTGACTGGTTTGATCTCCTTGTTGTTCAAGGGACTCTCAAGAGTCTTCTCCAACACCATAGTTCAAAAGCATCAATTCTTAGGCACTCAGCTTTCTTTATGGTCCAACTCACATCCATACATGACTATTGGAAAAATCATAGATAGCTTTGACTATATGGACCTTTGTTGGTAAAGTAATGTCTCTGCTTTTTAATATCCTGTCTAGGGTTGTCATAGCTTTTCTTCCAAGGAGCAAACATCATTTAATTTCATGGCTGCAGTCACCATCTGTAGTGATTTTGGAGCCCAAGAAAATAAAGTCTCTCATTGTTTCCCCATCTGTTTGCCTTGAAGTAATGGGACAGGATGCCATGATCTTAGTTTTTTGAATGTTGAGTTTTAAGTCAGCTTTTTCACTCTCCTCTTTCACTTTCATCAAGAGGCTCTTTAGTTACTCTTTGCTTTCTGCCATAATGGTGGTGTCATCTGCATATCTGAAGTTATTAATATTTCTCCTGGCTGTCTTAATTCCAGCTTGTGCTTCATCCAGTCCAGCATTTTACATGATGTACTCTGCATATGAATTAAATAAGCAAGGTGACAATATACAGCCTTGACATACTCCTTTCCCAATTTGGAATCAGTCTGTTGTCCATGTCCAGTTCTAACTGTTGCTTCTTGACCTGAATACAGATTTCTCAAGAGGCAGGTCAGGTAGTCTGGTATTCCCATCCCTTGAAGAATTTTCCCCAGTTTGTAATGATCCACACAGTCAAAGGCTTTAGCGTAGTCAATGAAGCAGAAGTAGATGTTTTTCTGGAACTCTCTTGCTTTTCCTATGATACAACGGATGTTGGCAATTTGATCTCTGGTTCTTCTGCCTTTTCTAAATCCAGCTTCAACATCTGGACATTCTTGGTTCATGTACTAATGAAACCTAGCTTGGAGAATTTTGAGCATTACTTTGCCAGTGTATTAGATGAGTGCAATTGTGTGGTAGTTTGAACATTCTTTTGCTTTGCCTTTCTTTGGGATTGGAATGAAAACTGACCTTTTCCAGTTCTGTGGCCACTGCTGAGTTTTCCAAATTTGCTGGTATATTGAGTGCAGCACTTTCACAGCATCATCTTTTAGGATTTGAAATAGTTCAGCTGGAATTCAGTCACCTCCACTAGCTTTGTTCATAGTGCTGCTTCCTAAGGCCTACTTGACTTGCACTCCAGAATGTCTGGCTCTAGGTAAGTGATCACATCATCATGGTTATCTGGGTCGTGAAGATCTTTTCTGTACAGTTCTTCTGTGTATTCTTGCAACCTCTTCTTAATATCTTCTGCTTCTGTTACATCCTTGCTGTTTCTGTCCTTGATAGTGCCCATCTTTGCATGAAAGTTCCCTTGGTATCTCTAATTTTCTTGAAGAGATCTCTAGTCTTTCCCATTCTATTGTTTTCCTCTATTTTTTTGCATTGATCACTGAGGAAGGCTTTCTTATCTCTCTTTGCTATTGTTTGGATCTCTGCATTCAGATGGATGTATCTTTGCTTTTCTCCTTTGCTTTTTGCTTCTCTTCTTTTCTCAGCTGCTTGTAAGGCCTTCTCAGACAACCATTTTGCCTTTTTACATGTCTTCTTGGGGATGGTTTTGATCACCGCCTCCTGTACCGTGTTATGAACCTCTGTCCATAGTTCTTCAGGCACTCTGTCTATCACATCTAATCCCTTGAATCTGTTTGTCACTTCCACTGTATAATCATAAAGGATTTGATTTAGGTCATACCTGAATGGTCTAGTGGTTTTCCCTACTTTCTTCAATTTAAGTCTGAATTTTGCAATAACGAGGTCATGATCTGAGCCACAGTCAGCTCCTGGTCTTGTTTTTGCTGACTGTATAGAGCTTCTCCATCTTTGGCTGCAAAGAATATAATCAATCTGATTTTCGGTGTTGACCATCTGGTGGTGTCCATGTGTAGAGTAGTCTCTTTACTGTATCCCATAGATTTTAGTATGTCATATTTCTGTTTCATTTCTCTCTAGATAATTTTTGATTTCATAGATGACCCATTGGTTGCTCAGTAACAACCCTATTATTACATAATGCCCTTCTCTGTCTTTTATTTCACTGTTAGTTTTAAATTCCATTTTGTCTGATATGAGTATAGCTATTCCAACTTTCTTTTCCTTTCCCTTTGCATGGAATATCTTTTTCCATCTCTTCAGTTTTAGTCTATGTGTGTCCTTTCTTCTGAATTGAATCTCTTGTAGGCAGCCTGTATTTTGGTCTTTTGTTTTTTTTTTTTTTTTTTTGTCCATTCATCCACTCTATGTATTCTGATTGATAAATTTAGTCCAGTTACATTTAAAGTGAGTATCAATAGGTATGTGTTGCCATACTCTGATGTTCACATATAGCATCCTATACAATTAGTCTGTTTTAAGTTGGTAGCAACTTAAATTTGAATATATTCCAAAACTTTATCTTTTTGATACTCCCCCATGTTTTATTCCTGGGCTAGGAAGATCCCCTGGAGGAGGAAATGGCAACCCACTCCAGTATTCTTGCCTGAAAAATCTCAAGGACCGAGGAACCTGTGGACTACAATCCATGGGGTCACAAAGAGTCAGACACAGCTGAGTGACTAAACACAGCAAGCCCCATATTTTATACTTTCAATGACTCACTTTAAATCTCTTTATTTTATGCATCCCTTAAGTAATTATTTTAATTTTAGTTAATTTTATTGTTTTGTCTTTTGACCTTCCTGCTTATTTTATAAGGGACTAGTTCACTGTGTTTATTATATGTTAACGTTTTCAGTGAGATTTTTACTTTTGTTTTCTTATTATTAATTATGCCATTTCTTTTTCTCTTTTCAGCTTAAAAAGTCCCTTTAACATTTCTTGTTGGGTTGGTTTAGTGATGATGAACTCCTTTAGCTTTAATTATCTTGAAATATCTTGATCTCTTCTTCAATTCTGAATGATAAGCTTTCTAGGCAGAGAATCATGGCTAGAATTTTTCTTTTTTTTTTACTTTCAGCACCGTTAGTATATCATGCCACTCCCTTCTGGTCTGTACAGTTTCTGCAGAGAATTCTACTGATAGACCTCTTGTATGTTACCTTGTTTTTCTCTTTCTCCTTTTAGAATTTCCTCTATCCTTAACTTTTGTTATTTTAATTCTACTATGTCTTGGTGTATGTGTCTATAGATTCATCTTATTTGAAATCATCTGCACTTCTCTGGATGTGTATTTCCTTTCACAGATTGGGGAAGTTTTCAGCCACTGTTTCTTCAAATAATTTTTCTGGTACTTTTTCTTTATCCTCTCCATCTGGAACCTCTATAATGCAAATTGCTCTTCTGCTTGATGGTATCTCAAAGCTCCCTTTAGGTATCTTCACTTTTTAAGTTCTTTTTCATTTTACTGTTCTGTCTGGATGAGTTCAATTATTTTATCTTCCCGTTTGCTTATTTGTTCTTTTGGCTCATCCAGTCTGCTGTGGTGAACTCCTCTAGTGTATCTTTCAGTTTGGGTATAACTTCTATTTGGTACTTTCTTGTATTTTCTATCTCTATTGACATTCTCACTGTGCCCATCCATTTATTTCCTGAGTTTGGTGATCATCTATATAACCATTACTATTAACTCTTTATCAGATAGAGTGCTTATTTCCACTTTATTTAGTTATTTTTGAGATGTTGTCTTATTCTTCCCATTGGAGCATATTCCTCTGTCTCAGTTTTCTTAATTCTCTGTGCTTGTTTCTATGTATTAGGTGAATCAGCTATCCGTCCCAGTCTTGAAGGAGTGACCTTATTTAGGAAATGCCTATGGGGCTCAGAGGTGCATTTCTGCCTGGCCACTAGAGCCAGGCATTCAGGTGTCCTCTATGTGGGCTGCATGTACCCCACTTTCTTGTGGGGACATAGCTGCTTCTGTGGCGGGCTAGTGAGCTAGGCTGACCCCCCAGATGGCTGAGGGACATAGCCACGGGTGCCATGCTGTGCTGGTGGATGAGGTACACCCTCCAGACCGGCTTTGAGACCTTCCTGCAAGGGCTGCACCACTGGTAGGCGAGGCTGTCACTTGGCTGATGTGCAGGAGTGGATGGAACTCTCAGCGGGACACACTCACTGGTGCTATAAACTTGGAGACTTTCAAAATGGTGCCTGCGAATTAGCAAGGTAGACCCAGGTTCAATCCCTGGGTTGGGAAGAACTCCTGGAGAAGGAAATGGCAACCCACTCCAAGTATTCTTGCCTGGAAAATCTCATGGATGGAGGAGCCTGATAGGTTACAGTCCATGGGGTCGTAAAGGGTCGGACACGACTGAGCGATTTATGAATTAGCAAGGTACTCTGAAATGGCAAAAATGCTTCCTGCCAATGTCTCCTAGTCCCCCGGGAGCATCTGAACTGGTTTCTGCCTCTCTGGTGATGCTTCAAGCTTGGTAAGTGGTTTCCCTTGACCTGCAATACATATGCTTTTTTTTTTTTTTTTTTTTGAGTCTCATTATATGTTTATTTTACTACATTACAGTATTAAATGACACACCTACCAGTGCCCATAAATGGACATTATTGTTCAAAAAGGATTGATAAATGTAGGCACCCCACTCCTTTGAAAAAGCCCTGCCCCTTCCCTGGAGGACTAATGCATATGGTTCTGCATCACTAGCCTTACTCTTCCTTCCTTCGTCTTTACTTTTTAAAAGTAAATCCGTATCACCACGTGGGTGAGAAGTTCATCTGTGAACTTTTTTGTTCTTTGTCCATTGAAGAAATTTTATCTGTTGAGGTATCTCAGCTTCCATTTCATTACTCTGCTTCTTGAATAAAACAAAACAAGAACCATCCCCTGTCCAGCCAGAGAAGCTAGGGTCCATAGGACTTAATTCAGTAACAGTATTACCCTATTGTTATTCTGTGTGAAATTTTTAACATTCATGTTACAAAACATATTTTATTATCCATGCTGCATAAATCAATTAAAATGTGTTTTGTTACATTTATCATAAAATCCCAATTTCTGCATCATGATTGCTTGCTTAGCTCCTTTCCTACATTTTCTAGTCCTTCCTGGACCTCTTTCTCTGAATCATGATTCTTTAACCTGATTGTATTTTACCATCTTTAAAAAAATTCTATGCTTTTAATATTCTCCCATATAATTTCAGTCATTTCTTTTGGTTTGTTTTATCCTTTCCAGTCTTTTGAGCTTTTAACATTTCTTCATATCCACGTACCACTTCACTGTCTTTCCCTGAAAAGTTTTCAACGAGTTCTTCATGTGACCAGACTTATTTCTTCTGTCTCAGGTCCCAACATGCGTTTTGTCTCATAGAAAGCTTCCTAGACCCCTCTTTTTTAATCATAAAGTTTCTCTTCTCCATGTATTCCCTGTTTATTTTTCTCTCAGCACTTAATATAAGTCATTTAAATTTTGCTTATTCTCATGTTGACTTTAAAATTCTGTCCCTGATAGACTAATACAAAATATATAACACTTTTCTATCTTGTTAATCATTCACATGACAGACTAACACAATTCTTGTAACAGTACATGCTTAAATTTTTTTTGATAGGATGAATAAATCTCACATCAAGATTCCAGTGCTTCACAAGAACTCATCATCAATGACTTGATACTACAGCACTGAGCATAGAAATATGAAGCACATTTCCTACAATATCAAATACTCATTCCTTTAATAAACATTAAAATAATTCATAGGTATTTAGTAAAAATGCTTTTATCTACGTTATATCAAAGATATAGTACATCAAGGAATGCTATAAATATCTCCCAAAAGAAGACAAAGTTTTGATAAAAATCACGTCTTACATTGCTTCAGGATTCATTATGCATGCAATTCCTGGACAGGAACATTCATAGATGTTATTATTATACTTTAATCCCAGCATAATTCCAAGTAACTGCGTGAAAAGAACTGAAAATGCCTCTAAAGTTATCATCTTCGAATACAGAGCAAGTCCTGCAGCAAACTTTGGATCACATGCCATTCCATGATATGTTGCTCCTACATAATTAGGATGGTCCCTGTAAATTAATAAGTATGCCAAATCATGGGAGCTTTGTGATAAAGATTTTTCTCTCCAGGACACAAATCTTTGTAGTACATCATGTGCATCCCCATCAGTTGAAATCTTATTTAGATCTGACCAGATTTCCAGAGAAGTTAATATAACAGACACTTGAAGCTGAGAATACATCTCCTTTCAAAGAGTTGGGCTGCTTTTCTGGGTGCCTGATGTCCTCTGCCGGCATTCAGAAGTTGTTTTGTGGAATTTACTCGACGTTTAAATGCTCTTTTGATGAATTTGTGGGGGAGAAAGTGTTCTCCCTGTCCTACTCCTCCGCCATCTTGGCTCCTCCTCCTACATATGCTTTTTAATCTGGTGTTTTCATGCTGGTTTTGGAGTTGGGTGAGTCTGCATGTGGGCTCTTTAAGAGCAAGTCTTCTATTCTCTCACTTCTGTGGTTTTCCTAGATGCATTCCCTTTCAGCTTTTTAAAAAAATTGAACTGTAGTTGATTTATAGTGTTGTGTTGATTCCAGGTGTATAGCAAAGTGATTTAGAGAGAGAGAGAGAGATATACACTTTTTTGGATTATTTTCCACTAAAGGTTATTACAAGATATTAAGTATAGTTCCCTTTGCTGTATAGTAGTTTCTTGTGTTTATTTTATATATAGTAGTATGTATATGTAAATCCCCAAATCCTAATTTATCCCTTCCCTCCCTGTTTGGTAGCCATAAAATTGTTTTCTATGTCTACGAGTGTGTTTCTGTTTTGTAAATAAGGCAAAAAATAAGGAATGCTTCACAAATTTGTGCATCATCCTTGATTTCAGGGACCATGCTAATCTTCTCTGTATTGTTGCAATTTTAGTGTATGTGCTGCCAACGTGAGCACTCTCTTTTGGTTTTTAAAATCGGGTGTTTGGGGGACTCATCTCTCCTGTGCAGGATCTAGGGGTCAAGGTACATGATATGGAACTTGAGTCCCTTACTCCTCAGAGAAAAGATCAGGACCTTTGTGATCCTTCTTAATTGTGGATCACTGCAGCCAGGGTGTGATTTCTTTCTTTCTTGGTGAGACATCTCTGTGCGTGTCCTCACTATCTCAATGCTGTCCTTGTACCCTTTGTTGTTGAGGTGCTGTTCATCCAGGTTTCAGGCCCCTTTATGAGGAGATTATCCCATATGTAGTTGTGGATCTGTTGTGTCTGTGGAAGGAAATGAGTTCAGAATCATCCTATGCCACCATCTCGAACCCTCCTTCACAATTCTTTTTTTAATATTGATCTTGTATCTTCTGACTTTGCTCCACTCATGTATTCGTTTTTGGACTTGTGGGGTTTTGTTGTTGCTGTTAGAGATTTCTTGGGGCTGTCCACATAGTCATGTAAATGATTTCTATCATCTTGTTAACCGCAAATAAGACAGTTTTGTTTCTTTCTAGTCTGTATGCCTTTATTTCCTCTGCTCTCCTGGTGAGGACTCCAGTATTATTTTGAATAAGACTGTTGAAAGCAGATATCTCTGAGTAGTTCAAGATCTTAGAGGGAAGGCACTCAGTCTTTTTAGCATTATACTAGTTGTGTTTTTCTTTTTTTTTTTTTTGGTAGATGTTCTTTAACAGGCTGAGGAAATCCCTCTCTAATTCTAGTTTTATGACAGTTTTCATTCTGCAAGAATGTTAAATATTATCAGTCCCCCCTTTTTTTTTGGCATCAGTTGATATAAGCATGTGCTTTTTATTGTTCAGCCTGGCAGGCTACAGTCCATGGTGTTGCAGAGTTGGACACGACTGAGCGACTAACATAACACACACATAGTTGATTCCGTGATCAGTTTTGAAATGCTCAACCAGCCTTGCAATCATGGAATAAACCCCACTTGGTTATGTGTATAATTCTTTATATAAGCTGTTGAATTGTATTTTCTTATTTCTTGTTAAGGATTTTTATGTATGTTTATGAGGGAATGTAGTCTATACATTTCTAGCTTTTTTCTTATTATTTTTTCAGTATCATTTTTGTGGTTTTGTTTTCAGAACAATATTAGCTTCTTAAAATGAGTGGATAGATATTCTCTCATCTTCTACTTTCTGTTAGAAAGTTATAGAACTAGTATTAATCCTTCTTAATTGTTCAGTAGAATTTTCTAGTGAAATTATCAGGACCTAGTGAATTCTTTTCAGGAATTTTTAAATTATTAATTCAGTTTGTTTAATAATTTTGTGACTGTTCAGTTTATTTTCTCTCATTTAAGTTTTAGTAGGTTGTTCTTTTCCAAGGAATTGGTTTATTTCATCTAAAATGTGAAATGCATATGTGAAGAGTTGTTTGCAACATTCCCTTGTCATTTTTTTGATGTGTATAGGGCTTGTGGTAATATACTCAAATTCATTCCTGCTATTGGCTTGTCCATTTAATTGATCTTTTCAAAGAAGTAGATTTTTGTTTCATTGATTTTCCCTATTGTTTTTATTTTCTTACTTTCATTGATTTTTCTTCCTATATTTATATTTCATTCTCTCTACTTTTATAGGTTTATTTTTTGCTTCTCCTTTCTTGTTACTTGAAGAGTGAGCATGGAGTTACAGACTTGAGATTTCTTCTAGTGTAAGCATTTACTACTATACATTTCCCTCTCTGGTCAATACCAAAATCAGATTGATTGTATTCTTTGCAGCCGAAGATGGAGAAGCTCTATACAGTCAGCAAAGAAAAGACCTAGAGCTTACTGTGGCTCAGGTCATCAACTCCTTACTGCAAAATACAGGCTCAAATTGAAGAAAGTAGGGAAAACTACTAGGCAATTCATTTATGACCTAAATCAAATCTCTTATGATTGTACAGTGGAGATGACAAATAGATTCAAGGGACTAAATCTGGGAGTTGGAATGCCTGAAGAACTGTGGATGGAGGTTCATGTCATTGCACAGGAGGTGATGACTAAAACCATGCCCAAGCAAAAGAAATGCAAGAAGGCAAAGTGGTTGTCTGAGGAGGCCTTACAAATAGCTGAGAAAAGAAGTGAAAAGCAAAGGATAAGAGGAGAGATAGACCCAACTGAATGCAGAGTTCCAGAGAATAGCAAGGAGAGATAAGAAAGCCTTCTTACGTGAGCCATGCAGAGAAATAGAGGAAGACAATAGAATGGGAAAGACTAGAGATCTCTTCAAGAAAATTAAAGATACCAAGGGAACATTTCATGCAAATATGGGCACTCTAAAGGACAGAAATAGCAAGGACATAACAGAAGCAGAAGATATTAAGAAGAGGTGGCAAGAATACTCAGAAGAACTGTACAAAAAGGTCTTAATGACCCAGATAACCATGATGGTGTGGTCACTCACCTAGAGCCAGACATTCTGGAATGTGAAGTCAAGTGGGCCCTAGAAAGTATTACTATGAACAAAGCTAGTGAAGGTGATGGAATTCTAGCTGAGCTATTTCTAACCCTAAAAGATGATGCTGTTAAAGTACTTCATTCAATATGCCAGCAAATTTGGAAAACTCAGCAGTGGCCACAGCACTGTAAAAGGTCAGTTTTCATTCTGATCCCAAGAAGGGCAATGCCAAAGAATGTTAAAACTACCTCAGAATTGTATTCATTTCACATGCTAGCAAGGTAATGCTCAAAATCCTTCAAGCTAGACTTCAGCAATATATGAACTGAGAACTTCCAGATGTACAAGTTGGATTTAGAAAAGGCAGAGGAACCAGAGATCAAAATGCCAACATCTGCTAGATCACAGAAAAAGCTCTAAGAAAAGTAAATTAAAAAAAAAAATCTGCTTCATTGACTACGCCAAAAACCTTTGACTGTGTGGATCATAACAAACTGGAAAATTCTTAAAGAGATGGGAATACCAGACCACCTTATCTGCCTCCTGAGAAATCTGTATGCAGGTCAAGAAGCAGCAGTTAGAACCAGACATGTAACAGCCGACTGGTTCAAAATTGGGAAAGGAGAACGTCAAGGTTGTATTTTGTCACCCTGCTTATTTAACTTACATGCAGAGTTCGTCATATGAAATGCCAGGCTGGATGAAGCACAAACTGGAATCAAGATTGCCGGGAGAAATACCAACAACCTCAGGTATGCAGATGATACTATAATAAAGGCAGAAAGTGAAGAGGAGATAAAGAGCCTCTTGATGAAGGTGAAAGAGGAGAATGAAAAAGCTGGCTTAAAACTCAGCATTCAAAAAATGAAGATCATGGCATCTGATCCCATCACTCCATGGCAAATAGATGGAGGGGAAAGTGGAAATAATGAAAGATCTTATTTTCTTGGACTCCAAAATCACTGCAGACTGCAGCAACGAAATTAAAAGACATTTGCTCTTGGAAGAACAGCTATGACAAACCTAGACAGCATATTAAAAAACAGAGACATCACTTTGCCAACAAAGGGCAGTATAGTCAAAGCTATGGTTTTTCCAGTAGTCATGTACGGATGTGAGAGTTGGACCATAAAGAAGGCTGAGTGCCAAAGAATTGATGCTTTTGAACTGTGGTACTGGAGAAGACTCTTGAGAGTCCCTTGGACAGCAAGGAGATCAAACCAGTCAATCCTAAAGGAAATCAACCCTGACTATTCATTGGAAGGTCTGATGCTGAAGCTGCAGCTCCAATACTTTGGCCACCTGATGCGAAGCGCCAACGCATTGGAAAAGACCCTGATGCTGGGAAAGATTGAGGGCAAGAAGAGAAGGGGACAATAGAGGATGAGATGGTTTGGTGGCATCACTGACTCAATGGGCTTGAGTCTGAGCAAACTCTGGAAGACAGTGAGGAATAGGGAAGCCTGGCATGCTGCAGTTCATGAGGTCACAAAGAATCATCAATGGCTTAGTGACTGAACAACAACAAATCTCCCTCTCTGTTCTTTACCTGTGCTTCAAAAATTTTGGTATGTTATTTTCTTCAGTTCAGTTTATCTTTTGAGTTCTCTGTAGCATTTGTTTTTGACTCATAGATTATTTTTTTTTTAATGGTGTTTATATTCCAAGTGTTTGGAAATTCTCCTCTTATCTCCTTTTTTTTTTTTTAACTTGTTTTTAATTTGATTCCATTGCAGACAAAAATCACACATTCTGTATGGTTTAAATTCTTTTAAATTTGTTGAGGATTTTATGGCACAAGTTGTGATCTGTCTAGCATATGTTCCATGGGGACTTGAAAACATTGTTTTTGCTGTGTTGGGGAAGTGTTTTCTGTCAGTTAGGTCCTATTTGTTAATGGTGTGCGTTCTAGGACTTTCCTAGTTGTCCTCTTATCGAGTATTGAGGAGGAGTGTTGAAGAATGTGGATTTGTCTCTTTCTTTTTTTAAAACTTCTTTCTGGTTTTGGTTCCTATATTTTTCAGCTTGTTTGTTTGGAAAAGAGTGTATGATTGCTGTGTCTTCTTGGTAGATGGAATTTTTAATCAGTATGTAAATTTATCATCTGCCCTTTGTAATTTTCTTTCGTCTAAAGTCTAGTTTATCTGGAAATAATATTGTAAATCTTGCTTGTTGTAATAACATTTTCTTGGTATATGTAATTTGGTTGGCAGCCTACAGTCCACAGTTGATGGGGTTGGTGGTAGAACATGAGTTTCTCCTTTGGTATTTAGCTGAGGTGGGACTTTTACTTATTTTGTTTTCTGTCTCTCTGGTTGCTGTTTCCTGGTCATTTGGCTTTTCTTAAGATGTTTTCGTTGTTTCTGTCTACACTTTTGATGCTTCTCCAGGACTCAGTTTGGAATATGAGACAAATGGAAGCCCAGGGTCCTCGTGTCAGTCCTTCTGCTTTCTTCTCTGCATGTTCACAGTGGCCTTATGTGTGTTTATATATTATGTTAGGAGTTTTAGGTATAGTTAATGGAAGTAATAGTGCTGTAAAACACTGATAACAAAATATCACACTCTGGGCTTTTCCCCCCCAAAGTAGGTGTTTATTTGGGGCAGAATACCCAGACCATTGCACTTTATTTCTTATTTATCTATATATAGACAAATATATATATTTTGTGGAACTGTTGTTGTTCCACAAAACTCTTAAGTGACTGTAATGAATACATAAAAATGGAGAATTTTATTTTTCCCAGTTCTGGAGGCTGGAAATCCAAGATCAATAGTCAGCCAATTCTTTTCCAAGAGAAACCTCCCTGTCTGGCTTCTCATTGTGTTCTCCTATGGAAGAGAAGAGAGAGGCGATGAATACTAATTTAGCCTATTTTTATAAGGCTACCAGTCCTATTGGATTAAGACTCCATTCTTATGACTGCCCTTGGCCTTAATTACCTCCTTAAAGGTCCTATTTCCAAATATAGTCATACTGGGGGTTAGGACTCCAGCAACATATGAATTTGGGGAGGGGGCAGTTCAGTCCATGCAAATAAGTAAGTGTCTATTCTATCCATAACTGAAAGTCTGAGCTCTAATTCTTGTTTTTTTGGAAATGATAATAAACATATTTGTGAATGTATTTATTTTAATCATATATATTTTTCCAGATGAAACGTGGGCTTTTTAAGGTTCTTAAATCCTCTTGTTCCATTTTATGAAATTTCTTTCCAAACACATTATACCAGCCTAGTTTACTTATAAGCAAATTAGGTCCCTGATGATACGTTCCACTTAATCTAAACCAGGTTTTTATTTTTCATTATTAACCTTCTTGCTTCAGTTTTTTGGTGGAAATATTTAGTATAACTTTAGGCAGGACATCTTCAGATTAACTTCTTGAAGGTAAAAACAATGTTTCTGTGTTATCATTTTTAGATTTTATTTATATTGTCATAGCAAGTGGTATTTTTCAAAAACATATGCTTAGTTTATTTAGAGTTCATATTTATTCAGATTATTGTTGATTAATTTCTTTATATTCTTCACCTAAAGGAAAAACTCCCTTAAAAAATTAGTCTGGTCACTTTTCAGCCAATTACTGAGGAACTTCAGGCAGGGACTTGGTGGATCCAGTTAGGTGGGAGGTTTTCATGGTGACCTGCATGCCTGCTCAGAGGCCACGAGCCCAGGTGGGCAGAGTGCGCAGTCAGCACCTTTCACTCTGTATTTTCTGGTCACCTTCACTCCTGTGAGAGTGTCCACACCTGATACACAGTCCTTGTGTGCACAGTAACCAAGGGCACCAGCGGCGGAAGCTCTCCCTTCCCTGGAGGAGGTGGCTAGCTTTCTCTTGCTCCCTTGGTTTCATGGCCCTGGAAAGAAAGGGTGTCACAGGTTACACAGCTTAGAAATGGAGAATTCACTTTTACTTCACGGCCTCATTCACGTTCATAAAGTAGGCTGCCCCACCTCTGTGTTAGAGGAACTGTAGGGGCTCTGGGCAGCCCAGGAGGGCAGAGGCCAGTGCTTTCCCCACGTGTAGCCCTGGAAGCTCAGAGAGCAGTCCTGTGTCCCAGGTCACAAAAAAGCTCTCCTAGGGAGGAAGCTTCCCTGTAGGGAGCTTCCTTGCAGCTCAAACGGTAAAGAATCTGCCTGTGATGCAGAAAACCCGTGTTTGATCCCCAAGTCGGGAAAGAAGATCACTGGAGAAGGAAATTGCAACCCACTCCAGTATTCTTGCCTGGAGAATCCCAAGGACAGAGAAGCCTGGTGGGCTACAGTCCCTAGGGTTGCAAAGAGCCAGATACGACTGAGCAACTAACACTACACAAAAACTAGGGAGGCAGGGGTGAGACCTGGGCCCTGCCCTCTCAGACGCGGTGGGCCGGGACTGAGCAGGTACTGCCTTTGAAGCACTGCCCTCTCTGAGAAGGGGGCCAGAGGAGTATCTCCTTCTCAGTACAGGAAGGTGAACAGGAAGCTAACCTGTTTCTGGCTATGCGAGGGCAAGTTCCATGTCACAACCAGGGGCTTGGAGACTGAAGATTCATTCCAGTCTGTGGCATCTAGAAGGCAAGATATGTGCTGTCCAAGCTCCACGGTGGTGCATCGGTGTTTGAGCCTTGAGTTTTCTGCCACCTGACAAATAGCACAAACTCCAGTGGTTGGTGTCCCAGAGTGGGGGCTGGAAAGCTGTGAGGGGACAGCCACAGGGCTCTGCTCTTCCCCCACCTGTCCTTTGTTTCCACCAACACTGTGGCTGCATTTGTAACTCCTAAGCTCTTTGCATAGGCCTTCATTAGATTTCACAGCAAATGTTGCAAAGACCGTCAGGGTTGAAGACATATGGATAGCAATGGAACTCAAAGGCAGACAGACATGCACAAATAGATGAGTTGAAATTTAAGCTTACAAAAAAACATATAAAGAAACAGCAGCTCTCTTGGAGCAAATATCAGCAGATACAACAAACTGCAGATCTGGTTCTGAATTTTAGATAATAGAAACTAATAAATAATGTTTAAATAATCAAGTACAAGAATTGAAAATGCAAGAAAAAAGCAAAACACTCTTTGAATAGCTGCTTTGAAAAAAATCACTTAAAATTAATAAGAGATGAAAATTATAGATGTTACAATAAAAAACTCAATTTATCTACAAAACAGAAATAAACTCATTAATGTAAAAAAACACTTACAGTTATCAAAGGAGAAAGGTGGAGGAGGGATAAATTAGGAGTTTGGGATTAACATACACTAATGTATATAAGCTAGATAAACAACAAGGACCTACTGTATAGCACAAGGAAGTATTCTCAATATTTTGTAATAACCTATAAGGGAAAGGAATCTTAAAAAAGAATATATGTATGTGTGTATGTGCACATGCTCAGTAATGTTCAACTCTTTGTGACCCCATGGACTATAAGCCCTCCAGGCTCCTCTGTCTATGGAATCTTCCAGGCAAGATTACTGGATCCATTTCCTCCTCTAGGAGATCTTCCTGATCCAGGGATCGAACCTGCATCTCCTGTATCTGTTATATTTGCAGGTGGATTCTTTACCACTGAGCCACCCAGGAAGCTAGTATATGTACACACACATACACTCCCATATAGTTATACATATTTGTGTGTATAACTGAATCAGGGTGCTGTACACATTATAAATCAATGACACGCCAATGAAATTTTTTAAAAATTGAAATCTTGGTAGAAGTATTGAGTGTCAGATGAGACAGTCGAAAGAGTAGAAGCAATTTCCTGGGTTGAATCATAGGCAGTAAAATATGAAATCATATTTTCATAGTTGGGAAATATAAAAGAATAGTGAACAGTTGTGGGAATATCTCACGCTTCTCAGGTGCTTCTCTGTAGCAGGTCCTGCAAATATTTTACATATGTTTACAACATTTCTGAGAAGGGTACTGTTATTATTCCTATTTTTCAAATAAGTCAAAAATAGGAAGAGTCATCAAAATAACAGCACAGTATGTCTGAGGTCTGGCAGAAAGCAATATTTGTGGATACATGAACCCCACTCACGAGTGACTCCACACTTATTAACCCTGAGACAGGGCTTATGAGTTCCTCTCATGCGAAGGTGCTCCCCCATGCAGTGGCTGGTATTGTAGAAGGAAATAATAGAACATGGGAGAAGTGTTAGGAGATGATTTTTCAGTGTAAAGATAAAATTGTGACCCATATACAGATATGTAAAAAATGGACACATGCTAAAGAATTAATTTTACTCATAAAACAGGGAACCAGGCAGATGTTAGATCCAATTAAAGGAAAAGTCAAACCAGGACAAATGTATATGAAGTAAAGGTTGAGATGAATTTTAAGTGGACATAAAATGTGTTTATTTAGAGGGCACAGGAAATCAAATCAACAGCAGTGAAATCACTCCCAGGCAACACATAATTTATACATCTCTCCCCTGCCTGCCAGCTTATAAAGAGCTTCCAAAGATCTCAGATGTAGTCCCAGACCTCAGGTAGCCAGCTCAGAGCTGTGTGCTTGTAGAGGATGGGTTTTCCAGTGAAATATGATACTATTTTTTTCTCCAGAAGCCATGTTTGAAAAGAATGGCCGAGAATTTAATAATATTGATGAACAACATAAATCCTCAGTTTCAGGAGATACAAGAAGTCTGAGGAAACATAAATAACAAGAATGGGCACCTAGACAATTTTACTAAAGCCTGCAGAATGCAGGAAGCTAAGGAGGTGCTGGAAACAAGGAAAGAACAAAAGATAGTTTGTTACGAAAGCATGAAGATTAGACTGACTGCAGGCCTTTTAGAGGCAACAGTCAGAAGCAGAAAAAGATAAGAGTAACATTAAAGTTTGATGGAAAATAATTGCCGACCTAGAATTCTGTACCCGCTAAACATTCTTTGCATGAGGGGCAAAATCAGGACATTTTCAGGAAAAGAAGGACTCAAGAATTATTGTTGCCATGAAGAGGTAAACTGCCTTAATGAAACTATCAGAGTATAAATGTAGGAACAGGGTCTGAGAAGAAATACAGTTAAAAATTCAGGTAAATATAAACAAGTTTGAGCATATGTAATATTAACAGTGAACTTGAGGGTGGGGGTAAAAACAACGTGAGATTAAAATGCTGAGAATAATAAAGCACTGTGTGGATGGTACTTGGAGGTAAAACACTTAGTTGGATGTAAGTTGCTCTAGCAGAGCATAGAGTTAGTTACCAGCTTTGAGTAAGATATACATGTTTAAAATGTAAGAATCAAAACTATCTGTGATACATTGCTAAGGTGGGGGAAAAAACCCAAATTCTAGATTATTGTATGTAAGGTCCAAAATTTTGTTTAAAATATCTGTGTGTATGCATATGGTATGCATCTGCATTATATTCAACAAGTGTATCCACATCCATAGAAAAAGTTCAGAAAAAAGTGGTAAAGAGGTTACCTCTGGGTTACAAAATTATGGGTAATTTTATTTTTAATTCCTTAAATAATTTCATTAATTATTTTGTACCTACCAGTGCTTTCCGTTTTCCCTTTTTGTGAATATGCTTTATTTCTGTAATTAGAAAAGAGCAATAAATGTTCATTTTAAAGGGATAAAAAGCATAAGAATAACTATCAGAAGCATAAGAATATTTTTTTAATTTCCAGACAGATGAGAAGCTAGTAGGGAAAGAATAAAGAGAATATGAGAAGCCTAAAGAAACAAGGGAAGTGCAATCAAAGAGAAAGAAATAAAGAGGGCAAAATTTAAGAGTAAGAATAAAACCAAGCATTTTAAGAGACAAGAGAGAGGATTAGGCAGTTAGTTAAAAAGACAGAGATTCCCCAACTATCTGTCTATCAACTATCTATCAGAGGCTTCTTAGGTGGCAGTATTGGTAAAGAACCTGCCTACCAAAGAAAGAGACATAACACACTTGGGTTCAACCCCTGGGTCTGAAAGATCTGCTATGGTAAATGGCAATCCACTCCAGTATTCTTGCCTGGAAAATCCCATGAACAGAGGAGCCTGGAAGGCTACGTCAATGAGGTCACAAAGAGTCAGAGACAGCTGAAGCAACTTAGCCACCACACATCTATCTATGTATGTCTGTATCTATCTATATATATATTTAAAAATCCAGTTATACATTATTTGGATGGAAATAAAGTGTAAGTACACAAGAGGCAAAAAAAAAAAAAAAAAAAAAAAAGGAAAAGATGTATTTGATTAACAGGAACAAGATGGAATTAAATGACTATGTTTACAACAGGAAAACACATACACACTCATATGCATGCACACTTGCTATAAGAAAAGAGGTACTATTAAGGTTAAAGTTCAAGTAATGAAATTTCTAAAAATATATAACAAATTTCACATGTATACACCTAATAAAATTACTTTGATACAAATGAAAAATTGGTAGATAAATCCATAATTATGATAGAAGATTTTAGTGTACTTTTTTAGTACTTGATAGTTGAAGAAGGGAAAAAAGTGTGTATCAATAGAATTCCACAGTTAACAAGCCTCATCTAATGTAGAGAAATGGATATAGATAGACACAGATAGAGATATGTCCTCAATCTACTGAAAATATATATCTAGAGAACCAAATAACCCAAATGTGAATAAAAAAAAAACTTCAGTGGGTGTGAATGTGTGAGAGCATGTGTATGTATATGTAAGGAGAAATCCATAGCCTTAAATGCTTACATTAGACAGTTCAGTTCAGTCACTCGGTCTTGTCCAACTCCTTGTGATCCCATAGACTGTAGCACACCAGGCATCACTGTCCCATCACCAACTCCCGGAGCTTGCTCAAACTCATGTCCATAGAGTCGGTGTTGCCATCCAACCATCTTATACTCTATCGTCCCCCTCTCCTCCTGCATTCAAGCGTCAGGGTCTTTTCTAATGAGTGTGATCTTTGTATCAGGTGGCCAAAATTGGAGCTTCAGCTTTAGCATCAGTCCTTCCAATAAATTCAGGACTGATTTCCTTTAGGATTAACTGGTCTGACTGCTTTGCAGTCCAAGGAGCTTTCAAGAGTCTTCTCGAACACCACAGTCCAAAAGCATCAATTCTTGGGTACTCAGCTTTCTTTATGGGCCAACTCTCACATCCATACATAACTACTGGAAAAACCATAGCTTTGACTGGATGGACCTTTGTCAGCGAAGTAATGTCTCTGCTTTTTAATATGCTGTCTAGGTTGGTCATAGCTTTTCTTCCAAGGAGCAAGCGTCTTTTAATTTCATGGCTGCAGTTACCATCTGCAGTGATTTTGGAGCCCAAGAAAATAAAGTCTGTCGCTGTTTCCATTGTTTCCCCATTTGCCATGAAGTGATAGGACCGGATGCCACAATCTACATTGTTTGAATGTTGAGTTTTAAGCCAGCTTTTTCACTCTCTGCTTTCACTTTCATCAAGAGGCTGTTTAATTCCTCTTCATTTTCTGCCATAAGGGTGGTGTCATCTGCATATCTGAAGTTATTGTTATTTCCCCCAGCAGTCTTGATTCTAGCTTGTGCTTCATCCAGTCCGGCATTTCACATAATCTACTCTGCATGTAAGTTAAATAAGCAAGGTGACAATATGCAGCCTGATGTACTCCTTTCCCAAGTTGGAACCAATCCATTGTTCCATGTCCGGTTCTAACTGTTGCTTCTTGACCTACATACAGGTTTCTCAGGAGGCAGGTAAGACAGTCTGGTATTCCCATCTCTTTAAGAATTTCCCACAGTTAGTTGTGATCCACAAGGTTTTAAAAGCAAAATTTGAATTAATTATTAATACCAATCACAAGAACTTAGAAAAATATTACATAAATAAACAAAAATAAAGAAAAGAGTACAGACTTATTAAATGAGAAAAATAAGATAGAAATCAAGAAGGAATAAATAGTTTTAAAAAGAACCAATAAAATGAACATGCCTCAGGGAATAATTATCAAGAAAGTAAAGAAGATACAAATAAATGTTTATTAGATATAAAAGAAGTCTATATCCATAGATGGCATTTTTAAAATAGAATATTATGGACAACTTTATGGTGATAAATTTGGAAATTTAGCCAGGATTTATTTTTTCTAGAAAAATATAAGCTGATTCTAGAGAAAATAGAAAAAATAGTTAACATAATTGAATCTATTTATTTCTTTAAAATATACTTTAGTTTTACATCCCCAGCATAATTGAGAAGGTTCACAGATTTCCCATATACCCCTCCCTTCACACATGCAATGCCTACCCCATTATGAACACTTCCACCAGAGTGGTGTATTAAGAAGCAGAGACGTCACTTTTCTGACAAAGGTCCATCTAGTCAAATCTGTGGGTTTTTCCAGTAGTCATGTATGGATGTGAGAGGTAGACCATAAAGAAGGCTGAGCACCAAAGAATTTATGCTATCAAACTGTGTTGCTGGAGAAGACTCGTAACAGCCCCTGGGACAGCAAGGAGATCCAACCACTCAGTCCTACAGGAAATCAGCCCTGAATGTTCGTTGGAAGAACTGATGCTGAAGCTGAAACTCCAATATTTTGGCCACCTGATGCAAAGAACTGGCTCATCAGAAAAGACCCTGATTCTGGGAAAGATTGAGGGCAAGAGAAGAAGCGAGCAACAGGATGAGATGGTTGAATGACATCACTGACTCAATGAGCATGAGTTTGGGCAAATCCAAGAGATACTGAAAGACAGGGAAGCCTGGTGTGCTGCAGTCCATGGGATTGCAAAGAGTCAGGCATGACTTAGTGACTGAACAACAATGTTTATTTGTTGCAGTTGATGAGCCAACACTGACAAATAATTATCACCCTGTGGGGAGAGAGCAAATTAGCCAAGATGGCATGTTCAGGCTCTCTGGCCCCACATCTTGTAAATAATGACTGTGTATCAGCTGAGCTCATTTAAACCAGTGCACATGCCCATCACAAGCAGGTACTTGCTTGGTCACGAGCTACTTTGTGCTGTAGGGATATGTGAACTCCACCTGGAAAGTGGCAGCATTACTGCTGCGTCATGGCTGTCCGTTGGGTCAGCCACAAGAGGATAGAATATAGCGTGTCTACTGCCATGGCTGCTGTGTCAACTAGGAGAGAATACTGTTACGGCTGCTGTGTCAGCCAGAAGAGAGGTGATGTTGTATTAGGTTATGCTATGGCTGTTGCCAGAAGAGAATAAATGTGTCTGCATTTCCTACAGATCCTCAAGTCTTCTTCCAGCCTCTTAGCTTGTGCCTCACCCACCCTGGGTTCAGCGAACAATGTGGACAGTGTGAACAGGATCAGCAATATACACCCAAAGTACATGGTTTACCCTGGGGCTCACTCTTTATGTTGTACATTGTATGGGTGTGGACAAAGGTATAATGACATGTATCCAGCATTATAGTAGCATACAGAATAGTTTCACTGCCTTAAAAATCTTCTGTGCTTTTTCCTATTCATCCCTTTCTACCTCCAACTCCTGGAAGCCATTTAACTTTACTGTCTTCATAGTTTTGGCTGGTCTAGAATAAAGATCCGGAGAAGGCAATGGCAACCCACTCCAGTACTCTTGCCTGGAAAATCCCATGGACAGTGGAGCCTGGTAGGCTGCAGTCCATGAGGTCGCTAAGAGTCGGACACGACTGAGCGACTTCACCTTCACTTTTCACTTTCATGCATTGAAGAAGGAAATGGCAACCCAGGAGAATCCCAGGGACGGGGGAGCCCGATGGGCTGTCATCTATGGGGTCACACAGAGTCGGACACGACTGAAGCAACTTAGCAGCAAGCAGGCAGAATAAAGATCACTTAAAAATATCTTAATAATGGTATGAATTTAAATAATAAAAAAGTAAAAGAACAAAACATTGAGAATTAGAAAGGAATATGTTTCAGTGATAAAGAATTCACCTGCAATGCAGGAGACACAAGTTCAATTCCTGGGTTGGGAAGATCCCCTGGAGAAGGGAATGGCAACCCACTCCAGTATTCTTGCCTGGGAAATCCCATGGACAGAAGAGTCTGGTGGGCTACAGTCCATGGGGTCGCGGAGAGTCAGACAAGACTTAGCGACTAAACAACAACAAACTAGATTATCATCATTCAGACTCTATGACTTTTTTACATGAAGAACTCTTAGAGACTGTCTAGACAAAATATTTTGGATACAAGTATGAAAATATGAATGTATATCTTTACTCTTGCAACATTTAGAAAATGTAATTAAATCTTATTTCTAATATCTGCAGGTATTAAAAAATGTCAACTGAAAAAATCTAAGACCAAAGTAAATGATGAGTTATATATTTATTTCTGGGAAAACTCAATACCATAAAGATGTCAAAATCTCCCAAACTAGTCTGTAAATTTTATGTGATTCCAACTGAAGGCTCCACTCAGTCTTCTTGGAATTGGACATGAATAAAGGGCCAAGGGATAGGTAAGATAATTTTTAAACAAAGGACAAAGTTGGAGGACTTAGCCTGCCAAATACCAATGTTTCCATACTGTTGTAGTGATTAAAATGATGTTGTCCTGGATCAGAAATAGTCCTTTGTTAATCAAGAAACAAAATTGGGAACCCAGAAACTTGACATATTCCGTGGTAACATTTATCCCATATTTATAACACTGTTATTTGTTGTTCAGTTGCTCAGTTGTGTCCGGCTCTTTGCGACCCCATGGACTGCAGCACGCCAGGCTTCCCCATCCTTCACCATCTCCTGAAGCTTGCTCAAACTCATGTCCATTGAGTTGGTGATGCCATCCAACCATCTAGTCCTCTGTCATCCCCTTGTCCTCCTACTTTCAATCTTTCCCAGCATCAGGGTCTTTTCCATTGAGTCGACTCTTTACATCAGACGGCCAAAGTATTGGAGCTTCAGTTTCAGCATCAGCCCTTCCAATGAATATTCAGGGTTGATTTCTTTTAGGGTTGACTGGTTTGATCTCCTTGCAGTCCAACAGGCTCTCAAGAGTCTTCTCCAGCACCACAGTTCAAAAGCATCAATTCTTCAGTAGTCAGCCTTCTTTATGGTCCAACTCTCACATCCATACGTGACTACTGGAAAAACCATAGCTTTGACTATATGGACGACCTTTGTCCACAAAGTAGTATCTCTGCTTTTTAATATGTTATCTAGGTTTGTCATAGCTTTTCTTCCAAGGAGCAAGCATCCATTATTATGTTATATCATTTTTAACACTGTTGTAACATTGTTATAATCTATGCAGTGTTACATCTGATTGTTATCATTACATCCATGTTATATACCATGTAACAGTAAATTGGTGATTAAAGAAAAGATATTGATAAATTCTTCTGGAAGCCTCCTGCTAATGCCTAGATCTCTGCCTCCTATGATCTCTGAAAGGTAGAAACAACCATGAAATTTCAGTTCTGCTCAAGACTTTTTGGTCACCATCTATGACAAGTCACATTGCTATAATTTGAATCTGTCCTAACACTTTAGAATAAAATATAAAGCAAAATAAAAATACCCAGATAAAGGACTTAACTAGTCATTTTTGAAACAAAATTGATCTTTTCTCTACAGATACTTTTCCTCTGAAATCTAGGCATCAGTGGTATCTTAACATGTAATTGGCAGCTTTATTTTTTATTAAGAGATTTAAGATAAATGACACCTTCCATTTACAGTTGGTTGAGATAGATGGATTTCCTCTTTTTTCTTTACATACTTTTTTCTTACAATATTTTAAACTTTATTATTTTATTGAGATATAATTAAGGTATATATAAAATACTGTATGTTTACCATGTACAGTGTGTTGATTTGATACAGGTGTATGTGCCATGTGCTAAGTCACTTCAGTTGTGTCTGGCGCTTTGTGACCCTATGGACTGTAGCCTGCCAGACTTCTCTGTCCAGGCTAGAATACTGGAGTAGGTTGCCAGATCCTCCTCCAGGGGATCTTCTCCACCCAGGCATCAAACCTGCGCCACCTGCAGCGCTTGCAGCTTCTGCATTGCAGGCCGGTTCTTTACCGCTGAGTCACTAGGGAATCCCTGATTCACATTTATATTGCAATGTAATTGCCACTGTAGCGTTACTGACATCTCGATCCTCATCATGTAATCATGATTTCTTTTTTGTGTTAGGAAAATTAAGATCATTTTTGTCTTTTCTGCTCTCCCTCTTTCTGTCTTTTGAGGACCATGTGACCTCAGGGGAAACAGTTCTGATGGTGCCCGAGACCCTATTCATGACAGTCCTCACCTCAGGAGCCCGCAGTGTGCTCTTGGCAGCAGTGTATTGGCCCTGGGTTTTTTGCTCAGAGGTGGGGATCGGGGCTGCCAGGTGAGATAAGCAGAGACCGCACTGAGCTGGGATTGGAGGGCTCTGCTTCCAGTGTCGGAGAAGGCAATGGCAACCCACTCCAGTACTCTTGCCTGGAAAATCCCATGGACGGAGGAGCCTGGTGGGCTGCAGTCCATGGGGTCGCTAAGAGTCGGACACAACTGAGCGACTTCACTTTCACTTTTCACTTTCATGCATTGGAGAAGGAAATGGCAACCCACTCCAGTGTTCTTGCTTGGAGAATCCCAGGGACAGGGGAGCCTGGTGGGCTGCTGTCTATGGGGTCGCACAGAGTCGGACACGACTGAAGCGACTTAGCAGCAGCAGCAGCTTCCAGTGCCAGGAGCACTTCCCAGGGCCGGATCTAGCACTGTGTTACACCCTGGGGATGAGGAGGAGGGAGCAATCTTAGCCCAGACCCCCAGGGTTCACTTGTGCCCCCTGGGCTCTGCCTGCCTGTGCTGCTGGACATCTGGAAGCAGAGTTTGAAATCCTCCTGTAAGGATGGGCCCTTGGGTCCTGCAGGCACAGCCACTGGTGGTTTGCTCTCAAGCCCCTCTAGTACTTGCCTTGCTGCCTGGGGCAGCATCTCACTCACCCCTGCTCCAACCACACCTTACCTTCGTGAAGCCTCCCTTGGTCCAGTCTATCTCCAGGCGTGTGACCAGACTGCCCTTTCTGCTGGCAACACCCTCACCTTTCCACTTTTGAGCCTTCTGTGCATCTTTAGAGCCCTTCCAGGAGTCCTCTGATGATGTAGGACCCGCACCTTGAATATTGGGCTTAAATAACCCTCCCTCTCCATGAGCACCTCTCGGTGGGGGTGCCCAGCTCATCTATCCATCACTTGCTGGACGGGGACCATGGCAGCCAGAGAGAAGAGCTTTTGAGGGGAGTGAAGAGCCATGTGCCAGGGTTGTCAAAAGCTCTGAGGGTGCACCCTGTTTTCCAGTAGTCAAGAAAAAAATATAAATGTTTGACCAGTTCCTAAAACTTGAATACAGAAGGTTTCATATGCACACCAGCACAGAGAAAGAAAATGAGTTATATGGGCCCACCCAGCCTCCAGGGTGACCAGAGTCTGCTGCCTACAAAGGCTGGGGTGCCATGTGTCCTGGGCATTCCTGGTGGTGTCGCCTGTCAGGTCCTTGACATAGTTTTGGTTACTCGTATTTCGCAGGGACTTTTCATCCCCTTCCTGTTTTCAGACTCAGATTTTAGCACAGGACCCCTTTTCAAACAAAGTTTATCTCCAGCCCTAATGGTGAAAACAGATAAAGTGGTATTAGCACATAATTATTACCAGAATTACTTTTATATCATTTACATATAAAATCAATTTGCCTGTGGGAAAGAACCTAAAACTTCCACACTGAGTATTAAGATTTGAATTTTGATGATGATGCCAGTGGTACAGTTCCGTTTATCTCAGTATTCTATATTGGTTGAACCATATTCAGAAATCACTGAGTCACAAAGGTAAGCTGTTGCTAATGGTAACAGATTTTTATCTTTTTTACCTACTTGCCTTGTGATCTCTAGAGTCTCTTCAGTTAAATTGATTCAAATCCGTGAAGAAGGAGCTGTGTGTATGTTTTCCATCCAAAATTAATCACTAACAGTTGCCCACAGTCTTTATTATTACTATAAAAATTAGACAAGATGACACCCAAGCTTAAAATAAGCAAAGCTCTGCCAGCATCACACTGTGCTTTCTGCCTTTGTTGCTACAGAGGTGGGGAGAGATGTCAAGGCAGATGCAGGTTCTATGCTGGAATTGTAGGATCCAATGTGAATTGTTTTAATAGAGTAATACTGCAAACCTGAAATCTTACTGGATGACTCATTTCCAAGAGTTCCAAATACATGCAGTATTCATGGCAACAGGAGTTGTAAGCTAAACTTTCCCCAGTAAAGTAGTCAAACGGGCCATGTTAATGAATACATTGAGTGTCTGAAGAGTTAAGATTTTGAAAACAATTGTTTGAGTGTGTTTGGATTTTTATTTGTATTTTGAAACACAAGGAAAAGAAACTTGGAATCAAACACTTATAGAAACCTGAAGCACCTCCACAGAATCTTGGAGTTCCAGAGACCCTAATTTAAAAAGCAGGGTAAAATCCAGGGTGAGTTTGTGAAGGCCCACGTGCTCAGCTATTTGGCACCCAGTCACTGTTGGTGTCTCATTAGGACACCTGGGTACAGGCTGCTGTCAAGCAAAGAATATTTACATCTTGAGCCTTCCTCTTCCTCACTCCCTGAATGTGTGTACAAGTGAGGGAGTAGATGTGACCTTCATCTAGGAGGATTATTATTTTATCATAGCTTAGTCTTCCTCCTTCCTTTCAGCAGCATCACATTTTTTATCTTCAAACCAAAGCTAGCTTGTACAGTTTTTCCTGAAGTTTCTGGTGCTGTTTTTTAATTAAAGGTTTTTTAAAACAATGAGTCCATCATCAAATCTGTGGTGTTTTCCATCTTGTTGTTTCTTCTGTTCATTACTCTGAATACACTTTACTCTCTTCAAAGACCCCTCATATCTTGCTGTAATTTGGACCTCCAACCCTTTTACTACACCCTCTACACAGTTCATCCTGAAAATCCCTTTTCTGGATCTTTAAGTTTAGTCTGAAAGTTTGTTTCTTCTTCTTTAGTGTTCACTCTCCTTTTTCTGGAGCTGATGATCAAGTCCATGGCCAAGAAAATATACATAAGAAACACCTGAATGTTCTTGAAAACACCGTGTTTTTTTTTTTTTGTCTTCATACTTTAGGGGTTTCCTTCAGCTCTAAAATTTCTCCATGTGATTTCTCTCCCTCCCACTCCCCTGATGTTTCCTCCACTTCTGTTGAGTGAATTTCCTCAGCCTTTACTTTGAGACCCTCATCCCTTCTGTCTTCTATTTCATCTCAGTGATTCTTACCAGCCAAACCTCCCACCCATTTTTAAATATGTATTTCATAGATCATATTTAACTTCCATATTGCCCTCTGTTTTTCTAAATGCAATATCCATTTGAATTTTTATGAGGGTATTACTTTTTTATTTTTTGAAAGGATTTTATTTTTTATTTTCTTTTCAATAAAAGATTTTCATTTATTTTTGAATGAAAGGATTTTTCATTCCTTTCATTGTCAGTTTCTTCTTGGGTCTTTCTTATCTCTATCCTTGACTGTGTCTCTCACAATGAAGCCTGGCCTCAGACATCTCGTGATGGTGACTTTCCCCTTTAGAGAATGCTGGAGACAGAAAAGACTGCAGAGGCTCTGGAGACATGGGCAGCCCATAGCAGAGGTCCTCCAGTTGCTAAAAGGAGGGGAATTTAACTCATGGTGCTGGTACCATGACTGGCTGCCTACATTTTCTTAAGGCCATTTAGTTTTTATTCATACATAGGGCAGGATGCGAAGAGTTGACTCATTGCAAAAGACTCTGTTGCTGGGAGGGATTGGGAGCGGGAGGAAAAGGGGACGACAGAGCATGAGATGGCTGGATGGCATCACCGACTCAAGGGACGTGAGTTTGAGTGAACTCCGGGAGTTGTTGATGGACAGGGAGGCCTGGCGTGCTGCAATTCATGGGGTCACGAAGAGTTGGACATGACTGAGCGACTGAACTGAGCTGAACTGAGAGCAGTATTTTAAGGATATGTTTTAATCAGGTATGGTAAGATGCAGACACAGAAATGATGAAGGAAGGAAGTTTATTAGATACTCACAGTTCCCTAGAAACAGGAGGCTTGCTCGCCACACAGGGCCACACAGGGAAGCACCAGGGTCAATCAGAAGGCAGAGGGCTTGGGGAGAAGACGTGCTTAAAAGCCTTTATTGTGGTTTTCACAGGGAAGCGGTGAGGCAAGGTAAGCATGGCTAGAACTTGGAATGCTTTCAGCAGGCTCTGATGCATATGGCTTGTTGCTATTTGTCTGGTGTCTACCCCTGCGGTGATTAGGGTGGGTGGATGGTGGCCAGGAGATAAGAACTCCATAAAGGAGCTAGTTGGGGTGTGGGCTCTGGATTAGTTGGTTTTCATTTGATTGAGTTGTTTGCTATCTCCAGGAATTGGCTAATCTGGGGCAGTGGGGTGATGGGGACAGTCCGTCCAGGGTCAGCAAAGCCCCAGATGTCAAAGTGTCAGAACACAGAAAGTGAAAGACCTGGATGTTAAGGGCTTTTTGTCTTAATTATTTTTTCCTTCCTGTTTTGTGTGCCTTCTTTTAACCAGGTTGGTCACTGCCGTCTGGAGGAGGTTCTGAGCATGGTTAGGGGTGCGGCTGGGGTGCATTTATCTTAACTTGAACCTGATTCTGTTCTCTCCACCTGTCATCACCAGTCCTGGAGCCTGGTACCCCTAAAGGCTGCCCAGCTCCCCTGGGTACCTGCAGCCTCAATCACTCAAGATGGATTTATCAAGCATCATCTGAGTTTCGGACCCATTCATGGGGCTGAAACTAAAGCCTTGAATACAGTGGGTCCAAATCCCACTCTTCTGGGCTGATAGAGAGGCACTTTGCTCCCCCACCTCCCTACACTCTTGTCTCCTGTAGATAGATTGAAATGTCTCATCTGTAATGACCTCCTAAGTTGTCTTCAGGTTTCGTGTTTGCTAAGAGCTTTGTTTTACATGCATGTGGAAAAAATCAGCATCCCTGTGAAATGGAGGAGGGCATTGGCCCCATCCCCCTGTCCTCTGGGAAGACCTTCCAGGTCAGCCCCACATGGGGCTCTCACACTGCTGCTAGCTGCCCCACCTGAAAGCAACAGCCTTTCTCAGAGCTTCTCAGACCACGGAAACAACCACCCCAAGGGCATGGGGAACCCACTGCCTGGCCGGCTTGGTTCATGGATCCTTCTCTTGTTTCTAGTGCTGATGAACGGTTTGATGCTACGTTCCACACCAATGTGTTAGTGAATTCTTCTGGGCACTGCCAGTACCTCCCTCCAGGTAAGTACCACTCCCTTTGTTCCCTGCATTTAGACAGTGTGAGGGAGGTTGGGGTGCCCTATGGTGCCCCCAGGGGCAGCAGCTAGCTCTGTGCTCTGGGCATCCTTAGCTATCACACATGCCTGCTGCTCTTGCCTTCTTCTCCTCCACGCCCCTGTATATTCCCTGAATGTGGCAATGCTGTCTTCCTGGGTTTTTGTTTTTTTTTTTTTTTTTGGTCTTGGGATCATGGCTCAAGCTGTCTTTGCCAGCACATGCCCTCTGTCCTTGTTGTCTGTCTTGTGTTGTCTAAATTTCTTCCACAACTGAAACGAGTCTCCTTTGTTAGGTCATTCCCATCCTTCTTACAATCTGCAAGCCAATCCCTTGGCCATTTCTTCCCTCACAACCCCAATTTTCCTTCCCACTGCACTGGATACCCGGGCAGGTGCTGCCCTCCAGGTGTTGACCTTGCTGGGCTGGCTTCTTGAGCGTGCACAGTAAAGCCCAGTGCATCTTGCTGGTGAGATCTGATGGTTTCTCACATCTTAGAGGTGAGATCTGATGGTTTCTTCCTGAAAGCGTGTCTCTTCTCAGGCAGCTGATGGATAACTGCTTCCTTGGATTGAATCTCCTCTCACCAGCCCATCATTCCTATCAGTTCGCAGGGCCCTGGGCCACTCATGAGTAGCCATGTGGTGGGAGACTTGGGCTTCATGGCCTTGAGATACTAACAGATTTTTTAAAAACCTTCTGGATGGTTTTTCACATGTTCTTTCCCAGAGTTATTTCCCCTACTGCAACTGTTTGTTTAACTTCCTGCTCCCAGGCAGCCTGCAGCCACCTCCCACCTCACTACCAGCCCACATACCACACACACATACTGCATAACACACACACACACCCCCCACATGAATACACATTACCCACCATACACATACATACACACACCACATCACACAAATAGACACATTACACAAAAGTATACCACACACTACACACTCTACATATTGCACATATACACACACACTCACACACACACACACATATACACACACACAGTGCTCACAGTAGAGCTGGCTTTGCCTACTGGGTGGTGGTTTTTGTGCTCTTCCGGGTTAACAGAGGATAAGCACCCCAAAGGAAGGAGCTGTGTTTATTCCTATTAGAACCACCACTCATCAACCAGGGGCCTGGCTCACGTGGAGGTAAACAAATGTGTGAGGGACTGAACCAGTCATAAGCAGACACCATCCACTGTTGTCTGCGGAGATGGAAGGACTTCAGACTTTCAGGTTTTCTGTCTTACAGCTTGTGCTTCCTTGCTTCTTCCTCAACCCCTCCTCACCTCCCTCAGGCCTTGCAAACCTTCTTCCTAACACAGAGCTCGGAGAGGGTCTTCCATCACTGTACACTCTTTTACGGCAGGCCTAGAAGTTGTATCTTTTATCATGAGGGCTAGTGTGGAAAATGATCTCCAGCAGTCATCCATGTAGAAGAATATGGGGCTGTGGGTTGTGTTGAAGGTTGGGGCCATTTTCAGCCACAGGAGCAGCGCTCCTGACCCACGAGTCCTCTGTACGCCAGCCCCTCTGGGCCCCGTGCCTGTGTCCCAGCCTCCACGGCCCCTGGAGTCCGTCAGGAGGGCACACTGAGCTTTGACTGTGGGAGTCTCCCCTACCCTGGCTGGAGGGTGTGGGGCAGTCTGGTTTGGGCAGCAAGCCTGTACCTGGGGTCACATAGACCTGTCTGGGAAGCTGCTCTGCTTTAGCAACTGAACAGGCAAAAGGTGTTTCAAGTGGAATCTTTGAAATAGACTTGGTTATGAAATGACTTTTTTTCCCGTCACAGTTTTATTTTTTAACAGCATTATTGAGGTATTATAAATTACATTATTGATGTGTATTATAAATTACATATCATACAACTGACCCATTTTAGGTAGATGATTCAATGATATTTAGTAAATTGACAGTTTTAGGACCACGACTACAATCTAGTTCTAGAACATTTGCCATCACCCCCCTAAAGATCCCTTTTTCCTGTTTGCAGTTAATCCCCACCCTCACTGCCAGCCGCCGGCAACCACTGACCTGCTTTCTGTCTCTAGAGAGTCTCTTTTTCTGGTCATTTCATAGAAATGGAATATTACAGCTACAGAGTTCATTTTCTGCCGGCAATGAGGGTTTCAGGGGATCTAGCCCAATAATGAGAGGGCAGTGTCTGTAATGAGTTCCACATTCCTGCAGACACTGGATGTGATGCTGCAAATCCCGTTTAAAGAGACTTGAGGAGACAGGAAATCTATTATCCTTTCACAGTTTGGTTGTGGGTGAGGGGGTCCCTGAGTCCCTTCCTCCATTCATTTTTTTTTTTTAACTATTCTCTGAGTTTTGAGGCATTTCCTTTCTCTAATTCGGAGAAGGCAATGGCACCCCACTCCAGTACTCTTGCCTGGAAAATCCCATGGACGGAGAAGCCTGGTGGGCTGCAGTCCATGGGGTCACTAAGAGTCGGGCGCGACTGAGCGACTTCACTTTCACTTTTTACTTTCATGCATTGGAGAAGGAAATGGCAACCCACTCCAGTGTTCTTGCCTGGAGAATCCCAGGGACAGAGGAGCCTAGTGGGCTGGCGTCTATGGGGTCGCACAGAGTCGGACATGACTCAAGTGACTTAGCAGCAGCAGCAGCAGCAGATTTACAGAGCACCGGCCTGTCCCTGAGAACACTGGGACCCTTAGCTGTTTGTGCCATCACTGCCTTCTGGTCCTTCTCTGGACAGCAGGGAGCACTTGGGCATAAATGGGCATAAAAGGGCATAAAAGCCCACTGGAGCGGGCTTATCTCAGTGACGTGCTGGGAAACTCCCTGCCAGCTTGTCCTGTCCTTTTCAGTGGAAACTAATTTTTGTCCAAACACTACCTCCTCATCTAAAACCTGTTAGTTTTTCTTCTGTTTATAATCTAGAATTCAAGCGAGTTAAAATTATCTTCCACATATATTTCTAGATAAACCAAATATTTCCTCAATTTTTAACATAAAGAAAATGCTCCTTCTACTCCTCACCAAACACACACACACGCACACACACACACACACACACACACACCTTTCAGAGTCTGTTTCTAAGCGCTTCATTATTTTTATCAGCTTGTATTGGATTTTTTAACATTCTTTACATGTCTCTTACTGTTTAGAATTTGGAGATGCACGTGCATGGCATGAGAAAGTTTACAGAACATTTAATTTTTTGCACAGAAATCTCAGAATAGAAAATGTCAGTATAGTCTTTGAAATGTAAAAGACAGTAGGGCCTCAGCTGAACTTCTTTTCTAGAGATTTTTCCAAAAAGACCCAGCTTGTTCTGGATAGGTTTAGCTACTGTTTGGGTGGGCAGAATGGATTGAAGCCTCTTTAGTCACACCCAAGTGAGAGACCCTGGTATTCACACCTCCTCCTCCTAAAGGGAGCACAAATGGTCCAGGGGATATGTGCAGAGCATTGATCCTGAGACATGCAGAGTATCCGTAATGATGCATCATTTAATTTGCCAACCTTTGATCAGGCCAGCAAGAGTTTCACTCCATGAAGGGCAGGCTGTGTGTATTATGAACAGTGTATGAGATGGAGACCAAGGAATTGCTGTGCATTTTTTTTCCAGCATTATTGAGGTGTAGTTGACAAATGTATATATCATATATACATTCACACATATATACACATACATATGTGTGTGTGTATATATATATCTGTGTCATATATATGTATGTATATACATGGGTTCGATCCCTGGGCTGGGAAGATCCCTTGGAGGAGGGCATGGCAACCCACTCCAGAATCCCATGGACAGAGGAGCCAGGCAGGCTACAATCTATAGAGTCGCAAAGAGTTAGACACGATTGAAGTGACTTAGCATGAATGCACTTATATGTAAGTGTGTGTGTGAGTGTATGATATGTTTACACATGCATACACACACACATGCACACATGTTGTGAAACCATTTATTTCAACAATCAGATTAATTAACATACCCATCACCTCACATAGTTAATTTCAGGCATACTTGAAATTTTAACTGTAGTCATGGTGCTATATATTAGATCCTCACAGTGAATCCTCCTCTTACAACTGAAAGTTTGTACCCTTTGATCAACTTCTCCCCCATTTCTGCCATCCTCCAGCCCTTGGCAATCACTATTCTGCTCTCTGTTTCTGAGTTCAAATTTATTTTTTTCAAATTCTTCACGTAAATGATATTATACAGGATGTGTCTTTCTGTGTCTGACTTATTTCACTTAGCATAAGGTCCTCCAGGTTCATCCATGTTGCTGGAAATGGCAAGATTTTCATCTTTTTAAAGGCTGAATAATAATAATCATCAGGAATATATTGCATATAATCCATATAAATTTAATTATAGATACATATATTTTTTTATTTTATTTATTTATCCATCAACAAACACTTAGGTTGTTTCTATGTCTTGACTGTTGTGAGTAATGCTGCAGTGAATATGGGTGCAGATAGATCTTTAAGATACCGATTTTGTTTCCTTTGGATGTATATGCAGGAGTGGGATTACAAGATCATATTTAGTTCTATTTATAATTTTTTGAGGAGCCTTTGTACTGTTTCCATAGTGGCTGCACCAATTTGCATTCCCACCAACAGCTGTGTGTCTAACACAGGTCTTGGTCTGTCTTATTGCCCGTGTAGGCATCTTTAAGAGCTCCTGCTACATCGACGTGCGCTGGTTCCCCTTTGATGTGCAGCAGTGCAAACTGAAGTTTGGGTCCTGGTCTTATGGAGGATGGTCCTTGGATCTGCAAATGCAGGAGGCAGACATTAGCGGCTATATCCCAAATGGAGAATGGGACCTTGTGGGTAAGCCCAGCAATACTGGCAACCTAGAAGGAAGCTGCTTTATTACTGTGCTGGCTTAAAAAGGCTGGGATTTTCCACTCTGCTTTTCAGCATGAGCACTTATTGAACCCTGCAGCATTCTCCATGATTTACTGAGAGCTCTAGGCTTAGACACACACAAAAAACCAATTGGAAAATGCAGTGCTTTCCATGAGGAACTTGCAGTTATGGTAAGGTCAGTGCAAGTATGGGCGTCTGTATATCACTCAGATCTGCTCCATCCCTAAAATCAGGTGGGACAGCAAATTGCAGTTGATGAGAACCTGTATTTAATGATTTAAATAGAAAAACAATAATTATGTTTATAATGGTATTGAGTTTACAGTGTATTGGAGAAGGCAATGGCACCCCACTCCAGTACTCTTGCCTGGAAAATCACATGGACGGAGGAGCCTGGCAGGCTGCAGTCCATGGGGTCGCTAAGAGTCAGACACGACTGAGCGACTTCACTTTCACTTTTCACTTTCATGCATTGGAGAAGGAAATGGCAACCCACTCCAGTGTTCTTGCCTGGAGAATCCCAGGGATGGGGAAGCCTGGTGGGCTGCCGTCTATGGGGTTGTATAGAGTCAGACATGACTGAGGTGACTTAGCAGTTACAGTGTATTATTTATAATCATGGTGTCTTAGTCCATTCCGACTATTATAACAGAATGCCATAGACCAGGTGGCTTATAAACAACAGACATTTATTTCTCAAAGTTGGGAGACTAAGGGCTCAAGATCAATGGGTTGGCAGACTCAGTGTCTGGTGAGGACCTGCTTCCTGGTTCATAGACAAGTGTCTTCAGGCTGTGTCCTCGCATGGCAAAAGGGACAGGAGATCTCTCTAGGGTTCCTTTTATAAGGGCACTAATCCCATTCTTGAGGCTCCCTCTATAACCTAATCACCACCTAAGGCCCTCACCTCCAAATAACCATCACTATGGAGGTTAGGATTTCAGCATGTGAACTTCGGGGGGACACACTCAGTCAGTAGCATGTGTAATTCAAATATGTAAAAAAATCTTCCAGTTCAGCAGTGAAGCTATGTTGAGACAGCCAGTTTGACACGGTTGCAGAAATAGACATATCTAACACTGCCAAAGCCAGAAGTACTGCCCAAAGACATATTGAACCCATAGACACCCCAAAACCTACTATTGGACACTGCACCACCCTTCAGAGAGATGAAATCCAGCTCCATCAACCAGAACACAGGCACAAGCACCCCCAACCAGGAAAACATAACAGGACACTAATCCAACCCCATCTATGGGAGCAGACTCCACAACCAAGAACTATGACCTTGAGAACTTTTTTTCTTATAAATCCACTGTTTATTCCCCCTACATATTTCTACCTTCATATTAGCCTTTTGTGGTGCTGTGGTTTTCCATACCTGCAAAAGAGGTGTTCTTTTCCTCTTTGTTTTTCTCATTTAAAAAAAAAAAATCATTTTAAGATTTTTTTTCTTTTTCACCTTTTTTTCTTTTGGTGATGTTTCTGATTTTGTTTTTTGATATATTCAACTGCTTTTCTTTATAATTCTTTACCGGCTGTAGCTATTCCTGAATATATATGAATCTTTCTCACATACAACCATTTATCTTTGCTTTTCTATTTTTTCTCTTCTCTCTCTTTTTAACCCTATTTTCCACCCCTTCCTTTTCTCTTTTCTCTCCCTCTCCTCTTTTTTATTTTTCTCTTTTTTTCTTCTCCCTTTTTTCCTATACACTTTCTTTTTTCACCAAGTAAGTTAAATTGTTGAGCTCTCTTTGCTATATTCCTCATGTGGTACTCCTCTCAGGCCCAGTTTTCCAGATTGAGCATTAGTTAGCTCTGCTTTTAATTGGTCAATATCACTTTTGGTTTCCCCTGCTCACCAAGTCAATCTCCTGTACTCTTCTTTAGAATACTTTGGTTATAACTATTCAAAAGCAGAGACATTACTTTGCCAACAAAGGTTCGTCTAGTCAAGGCTATGGTTTTTCCTGTGGTCATGTATGGTTGTGAGAGTTGGACTGTGAAAAAGGCTGAGTGCCGAAGAATTGATGCTTTTGAACTGTGGTGTTGGAGAAGACTCTTGAGAGTCCCTTGGACTGCAAGGAGATCCAACCAGTCCATTCTGAAGGAGATCAGCCCTGGGATTTCTTTGGAAGGAATGATGCTAAAGCTGAAACTCCAGTACTTTGGCCACCTCATGCGAAGAGCTGACTCATTGGAGAAGACTCTGATGCTGGGAGGGATTGGGGGCAAGAGGAGAAGGGGATGACAGAGGATTCGATGGCTGGATGGCATCACTGACTCGATGGACGTGAGTCTGAGTGAACTCCAGGAGTTGGTGATGGACAGGGAGGCCTGGCGTGCTGCGATTCATGGGGTCGCAAAGAGTCGGACACTACTGAGCGACTGATCTGATCTGATGTGTGTGGAAGTGTGTGTATATGTCCCAACATTTCTGTAATTACCTACCTGATCTACTTGATCTCCTCCCACTAGAACATAGGCACAAGTCACCCCTAACAAGAAGTCAATACAAATTACTCAACCAACATTTCCCTCAAAGGGCAAAAACCAAAAGGAAGAAGGAATACAACCCTAAAGCCTGAGAAAAGCAGACCTCAAGTGGAGCAAGTTAGAAAAAAAAAAAAAAAGGAAAAAAACAGAGAAATACAGCATAAATGAAAGAACAAGGTAGAAACTCACAAGGCCAAATCAGTGAGGAGGAAATAAGCAGTCTGCCTGAAAGAGAATTCAAAATAATGATAGTAAAGATGCTCCTGCTGCTGCTGCTGCTGCTGCTAAGTCACTTCAGTTGTGTCCAACTCTGTGTGACCCCATAGACGACAGCCCACCAGGCTCCCCTGTCCCTGGGATTCTCCAAGCAAGAACACTGGAGTGGGTTGCCATTTCCTTCTCCAGTGCATGAAAGTGAAGTCACGCAGCTATGTCTGACTCTTTGCGACCCCATGGACTGCAGCCTATCAGGCTCCTCCGTCCATGGGATTTTCCAGGCAAGAGTACTAGAGTGAGGTGTCATCGCCTTCTCCGAAAGATGCTCCAAAGACTTGAAAATAGAATGGAGAAAATGCAAGATAAAATTAACACAGTTAATACAATCACCGAAGACATAGAAGAAATTAAGAATAAGCAAATAGAAATGAATACCACAATTACTGAAATTAAAAATACTCCAGAAGGAACCAGTAGCAGAATAACTGAGGCAGAAGAATGAATAAGTGAGCTGGAAGATATAATGGTGGAAATGACTGCTGAAGAGCAGAATAAAGGAAAAAAATTAAAAGAATTGAGGAGAGCCTCAGAGACCTTTGGGACAATATTAAATGCACCACCATTTGAGTTATAGGGGCCCCAGAGGAATAAGAAGAAGAAAAGAAAGGCACTGAGAACATTTTTGAAGAAATTATACTTGAAAACTTTCCCAACATGGAAAAGAAAATAGTCAAGTCCAACAAGTGCAGAGAGTCCCTTATAGGATAAACCCAAAGAGAAGCACATCAAGACACATATTAATCAAGCTACCAGAGATTAAGCACAAAGAAAGAACATTGAAAGCAGCAAGAGAAAGGCAACAAGTAACACACAAAGGAAAACCCATAGGATTAACAGTGGATCTTTCAGCAGAAACTCTGCAGGCCAGAAGGGAATGACAGGGTATATTTAAAGTCCTGAAAAAAAAAATCTACAGCTAATATTACTATACCTGGCAAAAATCTCATTCAAAATTGGTGAATAAATCAAAAACTTCACAGACAAGCAAAAGTAAAGAGAATTTAGCACCATCAAACCAGCCTTACAACAAATACTAAAAGGACTTACATAGCCAGTAAACACAAGAGAAAGGAAAAAAACGACAAAAACAAACCCCAAATGATTAGGATAGTGCCAATAAGAATATGCTATTTAGTCACTCAGTTGCATCTGACTCTTTGTGATCCCATGGACTACAGTCTTCCAGGCTCCTCTGTCCATGGAATTTCCCAAGCAAGAATCCTGGAGTGGGTTGCCATTTCCTTCTCCACAATAGGAATAGATATATCAATAATTACCTTAAATGTAAATGGATTAAATGCCCCAGCCAAAAGATACAGACTGACTGACTGGATACAAAAGCAAGACCCATATATATACACTGCCTACAAGAGCCCCACTTCAGACCTTGAGACACATGCAGACTGAAAGTTAAAAGGATGGGAAAAGGTATTCCATATTTCTTTTGAATGTCAAAAGAAAGCCAGAGTAGCAATTGTTATTTCAGACAAAATAGACTTTAAAATAAAGAATATTATGAGATAAAGAAGGACACTGCATAATGATCAAGGGATCAATCCAAGAAGACATTATAATTGTAAATATTTATGCACCCAACATAGGAGCACCTCAGTACATAAGGCAAATGCTAACAGGTATAAGAGGGGAAATTGAGAGTAACACAATACTAGTAGGGGACTTTAACACCCCCTCTTACACCAGAGGACAAATCATCAAAAGGGAATCAATAAGGAAACACAAACCTTAAATGAAACATTAGACCAAATGGACCTGATTGATATCTTCAGGGCTTTCCATCAAAATAAAGGAAGAATATGCTTTCTTCTCAAGTGCACATAGATCATTCTCCAGGAGAGACTGCATCTTGGACCACAAATCATGCCTCAATAAATTTAAGAAAATTGAAATCATATCAAGCATTTTTTCTGATAACAATGCTATGATACTGGATATCAACTGCAGGGGGGAAAAAACTGCAAAAAACACTAACTCATGGAGATTAAATAATACATTACTAAATAACAAAGAGGTTACTGAAGAAATAAGGGAAATCAAAAGATTTCTAGAAACTAATGACAGTGAAAACACAATGGGATTTAGCAAAAGCAGTTCTAAGAGGGAAGTTGATAGCAATACAGTCCTACCTCAAGAAATAAGAAAAGCATCAAATAGACAACCTAACTCTACATCTTAAGCAGCTGGAAAAAGAAGAACAACAACAACAACAAAAAACCAAAGTCAACAGAGGGAAAGAAATCATAAAGATCAGAGCAGAAATAAATGACAAAGAAATATAGGAAACATAGCAAAGATTAATAAAACTAAAAGCTTGTTCTTTGAGAAGATAAATAAAATTGACAAACCACTAGCCAGACTCATCAAGAAAAAAGGGAGAAAAATAAAATTAGAAATGGAAAAGAAGAGGTTACAACAGGTAACATAGAAACACAAAGGATCATAAGAGAATATTATGAGCAACTACATGCTAATAAAATGGACAACACAGAGGAAATGGACAGATTCTTAGAAAACTTCAACTTCCCAAGACTGAACCAAGAAGAAATAGATATTATGAAGAAGCAAGTTACAAATGCTGAAATCGAAACTGTGATAAAAAAATCTCCCCCAAAAAACTAAAGCCCAGGGCAAGATGGCTTGATAGGAAAATTCTGTCAAACATTCAGAGAAGAGCTAATGACTAGTTTTCTGAAACTCTTCCAAAAAATTGCAGAGGAAAGAACATTTCCAAACTCATTCTATGAGGCCACAATCACCCCGAAACCAAAACCAGACAAAGACAACACAAAAACAGAAAATTACAGACCAGTATCACTGATGAACATAGATGTAAAAATCCTCAACAAAATTCTAGCAAACAGAATTCAATAACACATTAAAAAGCAGATGCACCATGATCAAGTCAGATTTATTCCAGGGATGCAAGGATTCTTCAATATACACAAATGAACCAATATGATATACCATATTAACAAGTTGAAAGATAAAAAACCGTATGATCATTCAATAGATACATAAAAAGCCTTCAATAATATTCAGCATCCATTTATGATTAAAAAACACTTCAAAAAAATGGACATAGAAGGAATCTACCTCAACATAGTAAAGGCCATATATGATAAGCCCACAACAAACATTATTCTCAGTGGTGAAAAACTAAAAGCATTCCCTCTAAGATCAGGAACAAGACAAGGGTGTCCACTCTCATCACTGGTATTCAACATAGTTTTGGAAGTCCTCACTATGAGAATCAGAGAAGAAAAAGAAATAAAAAGAATCCAGATTGGAAAAGAAGTAAAACTCTCACTGTTTGCAGATGACATGATACTATACATAGAAAACCCAAAAGAAACTATCAGAATATTACTAGAGCTAATCAGTGAATTCAGCAAAGTCATGAGATACACGGTCAATACACAGAAATCACTTACATTTCTGTATACTAACAATGAAAAATCCAAAAGAGAAATTAAGGAATCAATTCCATTCACCATTGCAATAAAAAGAATAAAGTATCTGGGAATAAACCTACCTAACGAAACATAGAACTGTATATGGAAAATTATAAGACACTGATGAAATAAAGACAACATAAACAGATGGAGAGATAGTCCATGTTCCTAGGTAGGAAGAATCAATATTGTGAAAGTGACAATACTACCAAATACAATCTATAGATTCAGTGTGATCCCTATCAAATTACTAATGGCATTTTTCACAGAACTAGAACCAAAAATTTCACAATTCATATGGAAACACAAGACCCTAAATCGCCAAAGCAGTCTTGATAAAGAAGAATGGAGCTGGAGGAATCAACCGTCCTGACTTCAGATTATACTACAAAGCTACAGTCATCAAGACAGTTTGGCACAAAACAGAAATATTGACCAATGGAACAAGATAGAGAGCCCAGAGATAAATCCACTCACCTACGGGTACCTTATTTTTTTAAAAGGAGGCAAGAATATACAATGGAGCAAAGATAGCCTCTTCAGTAAGTGGTGCTGGGAAAATTGGACAGCTACTTGTAAAAGAATGAAATTAGAACACTTCCTAATACCATACATAAAGATAAGCTCAAAATGGATCAAAGACCATTTTGTAAGACCAGAAACTATAAAACTAATGTAAGACCAGAAACTATAAAACTTTTAGAAGAAAACATAGGCAGAACACTTGATGCCATAAATCAAAGGAAGATTTCTATGACCCACCTCCTAGAGTAATGGAAATAAAAATAAACAAGTAGGACTAAATTAAACATTATCAACTTTTGCACAGCAAGTGAAACTACAAACAAGGTGAAAAGACAACCCTCAGAATGGGAGAAAGTAATAGCAAAGGAAACAACTGACAAAGGATTAATTTCCAAAATATATAAGCAGCTCATACAACTCAATACCAGAAAACAAATAACCCAATCAAAAAGTGGGAAAAGACCTAAACAAACATTTCTCCAAAGAAGACATAAAGATGGCTAACACTTTATGACCTAGCATGAAAGGATGCTACACATCGGTCATTATTAGAGAAATGCAAATCAAAACTACAATGAGATACCACCTCACACCAGTCAAAATGGCCATCATCAAAGAGTCTACAAACAATAAATACTGGAGAGGGCGTGAAGAAAGGGAACCCTCTTGCATTGCTGATAGGAATGTAAATTGATACAGCCACTATAGAAGACAGTATGGAGATTCCTTAAAAAACTAGGAATAAAACCACCATATGACCTAGCAATCCCACTTCTAGACATATACCCTGAGGAAACCAAAATTGAAAAAGACACATGTACCCCAGTGTTCATTGCAGCACTATTTACAATAGCTAGAACATGGAAGCAACCTAGATGTCCAGTGAAAAATGAATGAATCAAGAAGCCATGGTACAGATCTACAGTGGAGTACTGCTCAGCTGTAAAAAGGAATGCATTTGAGTCAGTTCCAATGAAGTGGATGAACCTAGAGCCTATTATACAGAGTGATGTAAGTCAGAAAGAGAAATATAAATATCATATACTTACACATATATATGGAATCTAGAAAGAGCCACTGATGAATTAATTTTAAGGGCAGCAATGGAGAAACACACATAGAGAACAGACCTATGGACATGGGGGGTGGGGAGGAAGAAGAGGGTGAGATGTATGGAGAGAGTAACATGGAAACTTACAATACCATATGTAAAATAGATAGCCAGTGGGAATCTGCTACATGACTCAGGGAACTCAAACAAGGGCTCTGTGACAATCTAGAAGGGTAGGATGGGTAGAGGGATGGGAGGGAGGTTCGGGAGGGAGGGGACATGGGTGTACCTATGGTTGATTATTGTTGTTTGACAAAACAAAATTCTGTAAAGCAATTATCCTTCAGTTAAAAAATAAAGTGACAAAAATAAAAAAATCATATAATCTGCAGTCAAAAAAAAAAAATCTGCCAGTTTGTTCAAATATCACTAAGGTACCCTTAAATAAATATATATTAAAACTAAAGCATTTATTCAAACAGCCAGTTTTCTGTACTTAGCAAATTCCATGCCTCTATGTGTGTGTTACAACCCCTTAAAACCAACAGGGTCCCATTGTTTCAATGGTGGTTCCCTCCTCTCTCCCTACCCGCCCCCCGGCAATGAAGGGATCTTGGGCAAGCGGAGTGAAAAGTTCTACGAGTGCTGCAAAGAACCCTACCCAGACGTGACCTTCACAGTCACCATCCGCCGCAGGACTCTCTACTATGGCCTCAACCTGCTCATCCCCTGTGTGCTCATCTCTGCCCTAGCCCTCCTCGTCTTCTTACTCCCTGCAGACTCTGGAGAGAAAATCTCCCTGGGTGAGTACTGGGTCTGAGCTGGATGGGAGGGGCCTGCTTTGAGGGTGGCAGTCAGGGGCCCAGTGCAGAGATATCCAGGGTCTGCTCACTACATCCCAGCCCAGGGTGACTCCCTGACACCACAGCCCCCTGTGCGGGGTGGCCGGGCCCTCCTGAGATTCCACAAGCTCCTCTGATCCTGCAGAGAGGATGGGCATGCCAAGGGAAGGACCAGTTCTTCCCTGAGGGGTCTGTGCCTTCTCCCCTCCTGACACCCCTCCACACCCCTTGGTGGCAGCCAGCTGGGATATGTTGTGGACAGAACACCGTTAAGTTTAATATAGTATCAGCTTGCATTTCTATATTGTCACACACAATGTAATTCCTTACCATCCTCCAATAGGAAGATAAGAAAACTATGATTTAGATTGGTGAAATGAGTCCCGCAACATCTCAAAGAGTTACTAAAGATTGTGTTTGATACACATAGAAATCATTCTCAAACCTATAACTTCTGACTACAAGTGTCTGACTACTGTAGTCGACTTTCTGACTACAAAGCTCAACCAAAAAGTGAAAGTATGTTTTATTTGGTGGACTTTCTAAGGACTTCAGGCTTGGGCTAAAGCATCCCAGATAGCTCTGAGGGAATGCTCCAAAGAGGTAAGGAAGAAACTAGGATATATTTAGGAGTTTTTGCCACAGACAGAGTAGTTGAAACATCAAAAGATTACTATTTAAAAACCAGACTTCTCAAGTTAATAAATTTAGTGCTTTCCTATGCTTGGGAAGATGCAAAGAGTCTGGGTTCACTGAAATCATTCCTGTGATGTATACCTGAGCTCTCCAAGACCAGTATCCTGTGTTTTCTCATCCTGAGTGTCCTCAGGGTGCACCATCTGGGAGTCTGCAATGTGATGGCTTGATGGCTGCAACATCTATTGTTTATTGATATAGCAGGTGATATTTTTATTCATAGGGCTCAGCTTAGGCACATAAATGACTTATCCAAGGTCTCACAGCTAGTAAGTAGCAAAGTCAAGACCAGAAGCCATGTCTTCCAACTGTATCTCTTGTTTTTCCTGCTGCTTGGAAATTACCTCTAGATACTAATGTATTAATAATAAAAGAGATATGTGTGCTGAAGTCAATGATTTATTTTGAGATGTTCTAAGTTCTGGCTTCTAAGTTTATCTCTCCAGGGATTTCTCAACAGTCCTCAGAAAAATGCCCATTCCTATGAATATAGAAAACCAGGCATTCCATTTGGTGTTGGGAATGTTAACGGCTACCACCCTCATACCTCCTTTGAATCTCAGGTTGCCTGGAGTTCAGGCCTTGCGTTCTTTTCTGTCTCAGGGCTCAGTGTGTGTCTCTGTTTCAGGAATCACAGTTTTACTCTCCCTCACCGTCTTCATGCTGCTGGTAGCTGAGATCATGCCTGCGACCTCTGATTCAGTGCCCTTAATAGGTAAGCAAGCAGCCGGCTCCTCTAAAGACCTGGGCTTCGACAGTGCCTGGGATTTCCCAGCACAGGCAGAGAGCAGAAACATGTCCTCCAGGACCCCAGAGAGCTGCACACCACCCCTTTCTGCTATGAGGGGATGACTTGCTTTAATTACTCAGAGTTGACTCATGGCCTCTGCTTACCTGGGCACACAGAAGGGGACAGGGAATCCAGCTTTGTGGTTTGGCCTTAAGATGCAGAAATGCCCCCTTTCCTCCCACAGTGCACCTCTCCACACACTTGTTATGGAGCCAGAGATTTTTACCATCAGAGATTCATTATTTTAGCTTGAGTCACTGTTTTTCCACAAATTCATTGTCACACTTTAACTCTTAGCTGTTGTTTCCCGAGATAACTTGACATCTCTGTAGAAAGTTAAAGCTTGTGAGAGAAGGTGAACAGGACAAATATATTTTGGCCGCATGTTGGGCTACACCCCACAGGCCTGCCAGCCCTGTACTTGCCCAGACTTTAGACAGAAGAAAGAGCCCAGAGACACCAATGGTTTGATAGATGGGAGATCTTACACGTCTGAAGCAAAAGGGTTATGGAGTGACACCCCATCAGTTACCTAAGAGAATTGAAGTCAGATTGGTCCATTGGTTACCAGGGAAACCAGTGAAGGGTCACAGCCCTCTTAGCCCCTTGGGCTGAGTACCTTCAAGGTACAGAGGTCTTCTCTTGTTAAATTATGAATCAGGAGCCATTCTAATCTAAAGATTTAAACAATCACTAGCTGGCTATGGGGGAAAAGTCTGTAGGTATTTATTGATTAGCTCTGTGATTAGGGAGACAGTCAGTCATGTGAGTGTGATGTAGGTTAAGCAGGGACTGGTCCAGCAAAGGGGATGTAGAGAGAGCAAACAAACCACACACAAAGGCAGGTGTAAAGATGATCTTCTGCCCAGGGAGAGATAACAAACACAGGAGGCAGCATCACCTGTTGCTATGCACCTCTCTGGACTGGACTGAACTGGAATAAACAGGAACATGCAGAGCAGGGGTGCTCAGTGGCCCAGAGAGGACCCAATACCCTGGCTATTGCAGTCAAGGTTCAGTTCCTGGTCAGGAAACCACACCTCCAAGCCAGTTGTGAGGACAGGAAGCAAACATTCTGCCAGTAGATATTAGGTTTGATGAGAGTCCCCACTCCCACTTGATGGTGGAGGTCAGAAAGAGAAAAGCAGTTTATACAGTGGCAGTCCTGTGTAGTTAACCAGGGGTAAGTAGGAATAGGGGTCCTTACGTGATACCCTCAGGCTTTACTTCACAAATTCAGAAGCCAAGGCCCTTCTTCTTGGAGCTTCCTGGATGTATAATATTTGACCAGAGAGCCTATAGGTATAAAGAGCCTCTGTGGATGTCATGTTTTTCTCAGAGCCATCCCAGAAACAAGTATACTTCAACCTGACCTTCTGACCCCATCCTTTAACTTTTAGTAGAGACCTGCAGCAGAAACCACCCTTAAGCAGGCAGTCAGCAGGCCCTGATGTCTGATGAACCCACAGGCTCGGCGGGTGCCTAGCCCACATCTAGAAGAATGGAATGGCCTTCTGGAAGGCCTTCTAGAAGAAGGACAGCTGTTGGCCTTCGACCTCTGTTAAGATTTCAGCTGTGGCATCCAGTCCCCCTGGATCTCTGTAGGTCACTGTATGAGTCTGCTAAGGCTGCCACAATAAAAGTCCTCAGACTGGGTGGCTTACACAAGAGAAATTTATTTGTTCCTGGTTTTGAAGGCTGTGCGTCCAGGATCAAAGGGCCAGCAGGGTTGGTCTCCCTCCTTGTCTTGCAGACAGGTACCCTCTGCTGTTCCCCGAAATGGTCTTTCCTCTGTGTCTTCACATCTCTGTGCCCCTTTGAGTTCCCAAATTTCCCCTTTTTATGAGGACACCAGCCGGTTTGGGCCAGGTGCCACACTAACGTTCTCACTTTAATTAATCTCCTCTTTGAAGGCCCTCTCTTAAAACATAGTCACATTCTAAAGTACTTGTTGTTTAGAATTTCAATGTACAAATTTTAGGGGTACACAGTATGCAGCCCATAACAGTCATGGTTTGGTCCCCCTTCCCTCCCCTTCCCAGAGGTCCCTGATGCTGATGTCAAGTCTCAAATGTCCTCCTCCAGTAGCTCCTTGTATGTTCCTCTTGGTCTCCATCGGAAAGCAATGAGTTCCTGCCTGCCTGGAGGGTAGGAGGTGTTTTTAACCAAGTGTATGGCCACATACTTAGCCTTGTACAAGGATGTCTGTTTAAGAGCTCAGCCCCTTAGTGGATAGCCACAATGAAGGTTTATCTATTTATTGCATTTATGTTAGGATAATTTATTTTTTTGCTTGCTTAAGGCATTGATCATACATATTTTTGCTTCGTTATTTTTAATACTCGTTTTGCACTTGAATCCATGCTTCTAATCCCTTTTTTATTATTTTTTGAAGTATGATTGATTTGCAGTATCTTGTTGGTTTCAGGCATACAGCACAGTGGTTCAGTTTTATATATATATATATATATATATATATATACTTTTATATATAGTTTTTCAGATTCTTTTCCCTTACAGGTTATTACAAAATGTTGAGTAAAGTTCCCTGTGCTATACAGTAGGTCCTTATTGGTTATCTATTTTATATATAGTAGTGTATGTGTTAATCCCAATCTTCTAATTTATCACTCCTCCACACTGAAGGTTTAATAATCATAGTTGACAGTTAAAGAATGCCCACCTGTGCCAACTTTTTCCTATACCCTTGGCCCATAAAATTGTTAATCTCTGCACCAACCCTGCAGAGAAGGCATTTCTGTCCGTGTTATACAGTAAAGAACCTGAGGCCCAGAGAGGCTAAGTGGCCATTTAGGCTCACAGATGACAGCCAGTGTACCAGGAGGGAGCTCCATGCTGCTGCTCACCTGGGCCAAGGTAGAGAAACGCATCCTTACCATCAAAGCTGAAGCTGATGTTCTCAGCCTGAAAGGACACTGCAGCTGACCTCTTCCTCAGACTGGCCAGCTGGCACTCCCCTCCCCCATGGCCCTGAGTTGATGGAGCCAGAGCCTGCTGTAAGTAGAGTCATTTTCCAGGCCTGAAAAGACAGCTGGGTGGCACCCGATCTGCCCTTGCTAGACCTCTGCAGCCTGCCCACGGCCTGCAGTCAGAACTGTCGTGACCCCTCCTCTGTGTACCAGTGGTTTCAGTTCTGACAGTGATGCTTCCTTATCAGACAACCTTATCACCGTCCTGTGAGGCGCACTTAACTTTCACCAAAGAACGAAGCAGTCAGGGTTCCTGAAAGTTCAGCCAGCTGGTGAGGCTGCTCACCAGGACTGGAGGAGGCAGCTCTGTATGCTGTGGGCTGTGGGCGGCAGGCCTGGAAGAGGTCACGCTGTGCTCTTGAGCCTCACTCCCCAGCCCCTGGTCAGGATGCCACCGTCTGGGTTCCCCGCACCGTGCTGTGGTAACACCCCTGCATCTGCGCTCTCTGCAGCCCAGTACTTCGCCAGCACCATGATCATCGTGGGCCTCTCTGTGGTCGTCACGGTGATCGTGCTACAGTACCACCACCACGACCCCGATGGTGGCAAGATGCCCAAGTGGGTGAGTTCCTCCCCAGCAACTCCGCCAGAAGAGGGATCAGGGTGCCTTCCCCAGAGGGGGCTCCGAGGATGACATCTATTTTTAAAAATCCCCTAGAAAACTTGGATTCCGAAACAAAAAGCTACAGTTCCTCACATGTCTGCATATCTCTGCATCCAGGGGAATAGGGTGAGTGCTATCAGGATCCCACAGGGCTGTCCTTACAATCTGACATCCCAGAAATGGGCTTAGGTCACTGCTCTGCACCTCTCACTGAACAGTGTTTCTAAACCTCCTTTCTGCACATACAGTGTTAGAAGTAGCACAGAAGACGACAGCTGCTGGCTGCAGCTTCAAAACAGAATGAGGAGTGAAAAGAGTAAGAAACAGTGAGCAGTGTACACTTATACATTCAGTTGTCGACAAAATAATCAATAAACAATAAGAAGAATAGAAAGGAATTTTATCAAACTGAGATCTAGCCTGGAAACCAGCTTCCCAGATGACTCTGAGAAACTGCTCTGGAGAAGCAGGGTTTTCAGCACAGTTTTATATCTTGTCAGAACAAAGAACATTACAAGTTGAGGTTACATTTCTTCAAGGTAAAAATAACAGATCAGCCTGTACACATTGATTCAGCATGGCCTTGGTTCCTGAGAAGGGAGTCTTATCATCAGAGGGCTGGCACTGACATTCCAGGAAGAGAGGCATTTAATTTTTATCATGGACATACTTTACTTTGGGTCAGGGTGCCCTTTCCTTTAATAATTAGAGCAGATGTACAATGTATGTTTGATAGGCCGTAGGCTATTTTGAAAAGTGAAATCACACAGTTGTGTCCGACTCTTTGCGACCCCATGAACTGTAGCCTATCAGGCTCCTCCATCCGTGGGATTTTCCAGGCAAGAATACTGGAGTGGGTTGCCATTTCCTTCTTCAGGAGATCTTCCCGACCTAGGGATTGAACCCGGGTCTCCTGCCTTGTAGGCAGACGCTTTACCGTCTGAGCCACCAGGGAATTCAAGTTAACTCATGTATAAGCCAGAATGACTTCCCTCCATCTCAATATATGAAACTTTATTTTATCACAATACACATAGGAAAGTCATTTAACCAAAAGTCTATAAAATAAAGGTAAGTGGTTAACAGTGGTGACGGGGGATGTGATAAAAGGAAATGGATGGAAAATAAACATTTGTCATCGTAGCCCAGGTCAGGCCCCATGGTCCCCACATTTCCCAGCACTGATGGCTTGTGATGTGTGCTAATGCTTCTCAAGCCACGGCTGTGCTCCATATAAGTCCAGCGTCCAAAACACTAGACCCACTCTTGTTTCAGTTCAGTTCAGTTGCTCAGTCGTGTCCGACTCTTGAGACCCCATGAATTGCAGCACGCCAGGCCTCCCTGTCCATCACCAACTCCCAGAGTTCACTCAGACTCACATCCATTGAGTCAGTGATGCCATCCAGCCATCTCATCCTCTGTCATCCCCTTCTCCTGCCCCCAATCCCTCCCAGCATCAGAGTCTTTTCCAATGAGTCAACTCTTTGCATGAGGTGGCCAAAGTACTGGAGTTTCAGCTTTAGCATCATTCCTTCCAAAGAAATCCCAGGGCTGATCTCCTTCAGAATGGACCAGTTGGATCTCCTTGCAGTCCAAGGGACTCTCAAGAGTCTTCTCCAACACCACAGTTCAAAAGCATCAATTCTTTGGCGCTCAGCTTTCTTCACAGTCCAACTCTCACATCCATACATGACCACAGGAAAAACCGTAGCCTTGACTAGACGGACCTTTGTTGGCAAAGTAATGTCTCCGCTTTTGAATCTGCTATCTAGGTTGGTCATAACTTTCCTTCCAAGGAGTAAGTGTCTTTTAATTTCATGGCTGCAGTCACCATCTGCAGTGATTTTGGAGCCCCAAAAAATAAAGTCTGACACTGTTTCCACTGTTTTCCCATCTATTTGCCATGTTGGCAGACCTTGGTTGGGGGCTGAGCAGGGCATGGACTTTTCCCACCTCATGTGATGATGTGACCAAACCCCCAGCCAGAGCAGAGCTGTACCCCAACCCCTCACCCCACTTGTTTCTGGGGCTGCACAAACCTTCCAGTCTTCCCGTCCAGAGAGCAAGGCTTAGGGACCACTGGGAGCTAAAGAAGCCTTCTCATGCCAAAACAACCCTGTCTTTGCTGACCCATAATCTTGAGTCCAAGTTCAGAGTCAGTTTAGGACTGAATGCAGCTGCAAGATGTAAAATGCATTTCCTTAATCTCCAGGAGCAGGGAGTTCCTGGGCCTTCTAAAAGTATCCATTGCACAATAAATTACAGTTACACAAAAGTTAACTTAAGACCTTTTTTTTCTTTTCTTTTTTTTTTTTTTTAAAGAAATTGGCTTTACAGAGTGACTATCCTTGAATTTTTTTCACAGCAAGTCCTCATACTTGATAACTCTCTCATGGCATCAGCAATGGGCTCCCCAAAATGGTACAACCTCTCACGTAGGTCATATCACCACAGTCTGCAGGCTTGTTTTGAGAAGTCCACTCCCCACCCCTCAAAAAAAAAAAAAAAAAAAGCTGAGACATATTTGTGTACATTCACGTACATTCTCTTCTGACTTAGAACCTTGAAAGACCTTCTTGTCTATCCACCCATCTGTTTGAAATAAGATTTACAAGTATCAGAAGTCAAAATCAAAGAATTATACATAAGAAAATTCTGCTCCCATTCCTACCCCTACTTCCACCACCAATTAATAACCGTTTCAATTAATTTCTTTTTCCTTCCAGTATTTATGCAGATGCCAAAATATAAACACATATTCTTATTTTTTCTGTTTTGACTGTCGTACAGAGAAGGAAATTAAGGCAGTAAGATACAAAACCGTTTTTAATGACCTGGTGGAGAAGGCAATGGCAACCCACTCCAGTACTCTTGCCTGGAAAATCCCATGGACAGAGGGGCCTGGTGGGCTACAATCCATGGGGTTGTGAAGTCGGACATGACTGAGCGACTTCACTTTCACTTTTCACTTTCATGCACTGGAGAAGGAAATGGCAACCCACTCCAGTGTTCTTGCCTGGAGAATCCCAGGGATGGGGGAGCCTGGTGGGCTGCCGTCCATGGGGTCGCACAGAGTCGGACACGACTGAAGCGACTTAGTAGCAGCAGCAGCAGCAGCAGCACTTTACTGTTCCAGAGAACTCTAAATTAGAGCTGCTCCTGCTAAGTCACTTCAGTCATGTCTGACTCTGTGTGACCCCATAGACGGCAGCCCACCAGGCTCCCCCGTCCCTGGGATTCTCCAGGCAAGAACACTGGAGTGGGTTGCCATTTCCTTCTCCAGTGCATGAAAGTGAAAAGTGAAAGTGAAGTCGCGCAGTCGTGTCCGACCCTCCGCGACCCCATGGACTGCAGCCCACCAGGCTTCTCTGTCCATGGGATCTTCCAGGCAGGAGTACTGGAGTGGGGTGCCATCGCCTTCTCCACTGAATTAGAGCATATGCTGGTTATTCACCTCTCAGCACAAGAACATGTTGAAGCAATGGTGCAAAGCAAATACAAAATTTGTATTTCTCTTTCATTTTATATAACACGCTGCGTTTTTCTTTTCTTTCTTTCTATGTGTTTTTGAAACATAAACAACCTCCAAGGAGCTTTCATTATAATCTGTTGCCATGAAGAAAACACTGCCAGCGCGGTGGCATTATGTGACATTTGCACAGCCAGAAACAAAACCATAACCTAACAGAAGAGGTCACAAGCACAGACTGAAACGTGCCAAGAGGATAATCTCATCTTCTGAGATGCTTTAGCCTTGAAAGCTAATGATTCAGGCCATAAAATTCAAAATAGATTTAGCTTGAGCTGTGCCCCAGGGGATGCGCGGACCCCCACGTGTGGGGCAAAGCAAAGCCCTGGATCTGAGGCTCAGGTCTCCCTGCACCAATGTGTCGGTTTGGGCACATTCACAACCCATGTGCTTCCTTGAGTTCTGGCTCTGGCTTTCTGGTGCCTTCCCAGTGGGGGTTGGGTTAAAGTCATGGGGGCTTGCGGAGAACCTAACAGACAGACCTTTTTATGGATGAGTCTGTGGAAGTCAGAACACATTAGGTGACTCAGACTCACTGTATGACCTTGAGCCAGTTTATTCATCTCTTTGAGCCTAAGACACTTTTTAAAAAATTTATTTTATTCAAGTATAGTTGATTTACAGTGTTGTGTTAGTTTCTGATGTAAAGTGATTTATATATTTACATATATATATATATATACACACACACAGTGCATATATATGTGTGTATACATCAGCCATAAATGCAAAGGATTTGAGCTGATTTTGTACTCCATCAGCAGAGCTAAAATATTTACCATCTGGCCCTTTAAAGAAAGTCTGCCAACTCCAGCTTCAGACTCCACAGCACTTTGTCTTGTATCATCTCATTCAGTCTTCACTGCAGCCTAATGGATTAGGTTAGAGGTTCCTAAGCTGCCATGGTTCACAGCACCTTTCATGAGTCAGGGTTTTGTGTTTTCCAGAGAGTACCTAGGACAAAAGGAATACCTAATGGTTCTATAAATAAAACAGGTCAAAACAACTTACTAAGTACTTATGCCCTGACAACTTAGCACCTGTCGGCACAGCAAACCTCACACCTTGGGAGCATGCTACCCTGCTTGTCTGTTCCATGATGACTTTTTTGGCACTTGGCTTTTATCAGGACAAGTTCCAAAATCTGCTTTGCAAGGGTAGGATATCATGCAAGGAATGCAGTGATCTAATGTAACAGTCTGGACTGCTTCAGGCTAGGGATGCACATGGTGTCTCAAGTCTCACAGGGTTGTCCTTTAAAACTTAACATCTCCAGGGGTGCCTTTATGAGTTTGCTGCTGCACACTGGGGTACCTCACACAGAGCTGAAGATAATGGTCCCTAGTTCCAGATGTAAAATGCTGTGTTCCCCAGCTCAGGGCTCCCTTGAGAAGACAACCCTCTTCACCCACACAGGCTGTCTTCCCTGAGATGGCACTGTGCCCATAGCTTCTTCCCAGGGTGATTTTCTGCATTGCTTTAGCATCACCTCACAATTGATTGAACCATCATACCCCGTTGGCACTGCTTGCCTGTGTAAACTCGCCTGGGAAGGTGTGGCGACCTGTCACGCCCAGGGTCCACCCCCACGAAGTCTAGCAAGTATTACAGTTGTACCCCCTTGCTGTCAGGATCAGCTGTGGGCCCTGCCCAGCTCCTCTAAGACTGTGCTGTCTCCGCAGACCAGAGTCATCCTCCTGAACTGGTGCGCCTGGTTCCTTCGCATGAAGAGGCCGGGGGAGGACAAGGTGCGGCCGGCCTGCCAGCACAAGCAGCGCCGCTGCAGCCTGGCCAGCGTGGAGATGAGCGCAGTGGCGGGGCCACCGGCCACCAATGGCAACCTGCTGTACATCGGCTTTCGCGGCCTGGACACCATGCACTGCGCGCCCACCCCTGACTCAGGGGTCGTGTGCGGCCGCGTGGCCTGCTCCCCAACCCATGACGAACACCTGCTGCATGGCGGCCAGCCCTCTGAGGGGGACCCGGACCTAGCCAAGATCCTGGAGGAGGTGCGCTACATCGCCCACCGCTTCCGCTGCCAGGACGAAAGTGAGGCCGTGTGCAGCGAGTGGAAGTTCGCGGCCTGTGTGGTGGACCGCCTGTGTCTCATGGCCTTCTCCGTCTTCACCATCCTCTGCACCATCGGCATCCTGATGTCGGCACCCAACTTCGTTGAAGCTGTATCCAAAGACTTCGCTTGACCCAGCCCTGGCTCCCAGCGTGTAGGACATACACAGATATGCCATGATGATGGCTTAAAGAGAACTTGGGATGGCTGATCCCACAGCAGCATTAAACCTTGAAAAACATACATGTACCCCATCGCTGTCATGTCTGTTTCAGTTTCCTTGTTACTTTCAGTAATGGGATCTCAGCACATTTCAGTTTAACCCTCTTTAGTGGGCCACTTGATATCCTTGGAGCCGTCCTTATGGTCAGCAGGACCCCCAAGAGGTAGTTTTGTCCATCCCACATTGCCTGGTGAGCCCTTCAGAGGTTGGGGTAGCTCAGGACTGACTGCCAGGGGAGGCCTGGACAGCGGGTTTGCATGCCTGCATGTCACTTGCCATGAGGGCCTACATGAAAATTCATACCTGCTTTTGCCTGTGTACAAACCTAAATTGAAGTTAATCACAATAATAAACCACACTCAGTAAACCCATCAGATGATTGATGAAACAAAACTAAAAACCCAACTACTCGTTTTTCTTCAATTCAGACTTTAATTTTCTCTACCAAAGACAGTTGATAAACACTTCTATGCTATGTCTGCACTTTTAAAAAGAGACAATAATAGTTATCTTGTAAATTATGCTTTTGCCAGCCTGATTTTTGCCAACTTACCCTCTTGGGAATCAGGATGTACACAGGTGTGTGTTGATTCTGAACCAGGACCAGATTCAGTCAAGTCGGGGGAATTTCTGTAGATCCCAGATGCTCTCAAGCTTCCTTTGCTGCCCCTAGGCACCAGGCGGTTGAGTGAATCTGTTGTAGAGGACAAGTAGAATTCTATTAGAATTACCACCCAATGTAATAATAGCTGAAGCTAAATTAAACCACCTATGTTTTTTTAACAGTGTATTAAATGTTTCACATATATTGGAGTTGGTTAGCCTTATAAAACTTGTGGATCCATACAAATGCACAACATAAAGTCACCAAAGTATTCCATGCATTTTCTCCTTGTGTCAGGGCTAAAAGGCTAAAAGGCTCCCTGTGTTGCAGGAACTGGGGAGGGGGTGGTGTGGCTGATGGCTTTCCTGAATGGCAGACCAGTGGTGGTTAGCAGGAGAGGCTGATAGACTAGCAGTGGCTGCATACCCAGTAACTCCGGTTTCTGGTTTGGCAAGGCTCAGTTTATGCACCCCAGCTTCAGCCCAGAGAGCTGGCTGAATGAGTAGATTCACTGGAAGCTTGTGTTTTGAAAGCAAGGGGGACTTTCTTTTAAATCCAAGTGGTGATGCGGTTCTCCACTTAGATTTTCTACCTGACAGTCGTCACTTTGCTTCTCCCATCTTTACTGTTGAATGTGATCAGAGGAAGACACAGGACAAGACAGTCTGTCCTGTTCTGTTATTTCATCTAGTAAACTCGCAGAGCTCAAAACTGCCGAAAAATGCCTGAACTCCTGGGGATCTTTAATTTGCTTCTAACCCCTGAAATGGCTACGTTATGAGGGAAGATTTGATTTTTCAGAGCACAAGAAATTGCGTGCCCTTCTCCAGCATTTAGTTCGCTCATTTCTGGGTGGATTTGTGTGCACTGAGGAAGATGGAGGTGTGTGCCTGCTCTATGTCTATGTGTGTGTGATAATGTGTATGTGAGAACCTTCAGAAAAGGTACCTGGTTTACAGTGAGAAAGTTGATGAATAAGGGCGTTCCAGCATAATGCCGTTTGGAGCAGGGCTGTCCTCAGAGTACACTCATTCTATATGGAGTGGATAAAAATGCACATTTTTTTTCTCTATTATTAAAGTGTCTTTAGAAACAACTAGAAGTATTTTGATATATAAACAGAGTACTTCATTTCTTACTGCTATTCCAAGTTGAGCCCTACTGCATTTTGCTTTAATAACAAAACCTTTTTTGTTTTGTATTTTATACAGAAAACATAAAAAGGCAAACAGAAGGAGTTTGGATTTTGACCATGCAAATAACTACTCTGTGATTTAAAACGTAGTAATAAGGAAAAGATGCACATGTAGAAAGACAAGTATGAAGGGCTGAAAATAAGTGCCCCACCACCATCCCTGCCTTATCTCCTCATAGGGGACCACCAGTGAGTGAGCTTCTGGGGAGGGACGGGCATTTCCAGAAAGAAACAAAGGAGAAAGACCAAGGAAGGAGAAAGGGGACGTGGAGAGAGAACCTCCTTTTCTGTCCATTTCTAGAACCTGTGCTGTGCGCAGTGCCCTGCACTTTGCTTTTTTCATTGGATGTTAAGAGATCTTTCCATAACAACATACAAAGATCTACCTCATTCTTAATGGCTGCTTAGCCTTCCATTGTCCCTGTGCACTAATTTCTTTGATTAGTCTTTTATTAGTGAACCTATAGAATATGTCCTGTCTTTATTTTTATACACAGATCTAGAATTAGCATCCTTGTACTTATATCATGGCATACTTTTGTGACTGTATCTTGATATCGATTGGAACTTGAAAATGGAGTTGCTGAATTTCAGACTATGTCTATTTAACACTTTTGTCAATTATTGTCGGATGATTCTTCAAAAATTGATCTGTGGTTACACTTATCAAAAGTATAATGAAATGATCAATTTCTCAGTTTTCTCAAACAGCTTTTATTCTAGTCTAGTGAAGAATAATATTACAATATTATTCTTAGTTCACTTTATTAGGAGTGAAGTTGAACATCATTTCAAATGTTTTCTGGTCACTTTTTGGTAAATTTATGTCCTTACACAGTTTTGGCTCTTTCTTAATTAATTTGGATGTATATTTTGAAAATTTTCTGTCTTATGTCTTGAAAATATTTTTGTCTTTTGAGGTTCTCTATTGATTTTTTTATTGTCACATATATAAAATTTAAAGTTTTATGTTGTCAATTTATCCTTGTTTTCCATTTTAGATCCCAGAATTTGTTTCCAGTTCTAAAAGACCTTTCCCATTCTAAGATTATAAATAAATTTACTCATATTTTCTTCTAAATCCTTATGGTTTCATCTGTTTATCTTTACCTACTTTTACCTCCCAGAAATTCATTTATTGCAGGAAATGAAGGTAAAGATGTAATTTTTTTTCCCTTCAAAAGTTTAGTAAGTTATGCTAGCAAAATATATAACAGTGCATTCTGGTATAAAATTATATAGTCTTTTCCCCCTTTGTTCAAATGCCACCTTATTTGTAACTAAATTCCTCAAAGTGTTTGAATCTACTTCTGTTTTATTGATTTATCTCCCTATGAATTCCTTTAATTTCTGAGGCTTCATTCCTATTAATATAAAATATTCATATTAATATAAATATTTTCAGGTCAAGGCTCCTCGGAACACTTGCCTCTCTTTCCCTTTAACTGTCTTCCTCATACACACATAACTTTTTTTAAAAAATGGGGCCACAGTGAATTTGTAGATTAATTGTTTTCCTATCCAAGAATGCTGCCATCCAACTTATATTCAAATCTCATGTCACTCATAGAGTTCTACGGTTTTGTTCAGATAGATCCTATGAATTTGTTATTGTCTATTTCTAGATATTTTATCATTGGCTATCATTTTCAATGGAATAATTTTTTACATTTTGTATTCTCACCAGATATATAGGATAGTAGTTGATTTTGTATATCAGTGTTATAATCAAATACCCTAATTGTAATTTCTTACTGTTTCTAAGATTTTCTTTTGCCTCCCCCTTTACACTAATTCCCCTATTTCTTTCTCTTAGCCAACTGCATTTGAGAACAGTATTAAAGAATAGTGATTCAGGCTGCATACCTGTTCCTGACATCAATAGGATGATTTAATGGCTCACCATTTAACTGGAATGAAAGCATGTGTTTTGCTTATAATAAACAGTATCTGTGTATTCTCAAAGTGTTAAGGCTTTCTGGGGGAAATATATGCTGGGTTTTTTGGGTTGTTTTTTTTTTGTCACAACCTTCTCAGTATCCATGGAGATGATTAGAAGGGTTTCCCTTTGCTCTTATAGGACATAGTATATTAATAGATTGCTTCAAACCAATCTGTGACTATGTTCCTGAGATGATCTCTACTTATGGTTTTTGCTATCCATTTCACATAGGAGATGAATCATTCTGCAGCTTGCTCTTGTGTGCAAAACAGAAAGAAACCAAAGAATGCTGTATATTCTGCAATCATTTACTGGGTTTTAGAATCATCTTCTACTTAAGTGTCAAATGTCTCACCAGGGTGGGGAGCTGTCTGGGCATACACTGGGGTGCTTTTGGATTTCTCCCACTGGGCATGTTAGGTCCTGGGGCATTTCTGAGTCAATTTTGGAACATATTTTTTTTTAGAAAATTAATTTTACTCCATTTTCAGTATATCTACATAGTTTTGCAATATGGGAACTTAGGATTTTAAATTTTATGTTTATGATAATGTCTCCATTTTTCATTTCTAAGTATGTACAATTCTCCTTTTGTTTTCACTGATTTGGCTCACTGAGGGTTTTATTTTTCTATATTTTCAGACACTTAAACCTTAGACTTATTCATTAGTTTGGGTACCTGACCTGATTATATCCCCTACTGCCCCCTGGCTTACCTGACCATTCCTGGGACGACAGACAAGCAGTACAGGTGGGCGTCACATCAGAGCTCTGGGGCCAGGACTGAAGCTTCATTTGACAGCAAGAGCCAGAGGGTCAAACCAGGCCAGGCAGTGGGGATGTGTCCGATGCAACAGATCATGTCACCACTGTGACCACAGTTAGTTGGAGAACAGACCCACCAAAGATTTGACCACAAGCTTTCTTGAGGCTCTGACTCCTGGAAATAATCTTTTCTTACATAATAAATTCTGTTCCCTCATTGCTTCATTCTTTCTGGCCCAATCCTTCCTAGACCTGACTTCACTGCTCCTGGCTCCTTTTTTAAATTATCACTTACTTCTTTTGAGTGTGGGTTTGACTTTTTAATATTGAAGCGTATTGTGTGATGGGGAGAGGACTGTCTGCAGTTTCAGGCTTTATGAACTCTTGTGGTATGTCTGTAGTGCACCCCACTTTGGGAATCACAGGAATGCAAAACATCCTCTCATTCTGCCCAGTTCTCCACCCCCTCTAGTCTGTTTCTCCAATGTCTCACTTACATTCTTTCCTATTTTTTTTTCCTGCTTAAACCTTATTGTGAACCTCTTCTTTGCTGTGTTAGACTTCTGCAGATCTCCCTTCTGATAAATGCTACTCATCAACAAATTCTGCTGTTGTCTTTTGAAATTCTTAAACTTCTTCTTTGGTTTTTATTATTTATTTTATTGTTTTATTATTTCAGTTCTCCTCTACTCTTTATTTTTGTATTTTTATATTTAAGGCTTTATTTTTCAGAGCAGGTTATAGAACCACAGCAAAATTGAGGGAGGTACAGAGATTTCCCATGTACTCCCTGCCCCGCAGATGCCTAACCTCCCTTATGATGAAGACTTGTTAACAAGTGATGAACCTACACTGACACATGGTTAACACCCCAAAGTCCATACTTTACAGGAGGGTTCACTCTTGATGCTGTGCATTCTGTGAGTTTGGACAAATGTATAAAAACCTGTACCCACTATTATAGTATCATACAGAGCAGTTTCACTGCCCTAAAAATCCTCTATGTTCCCATCTACTCATTCCCCACTCCCAGCCCCTGGCAATGGTTGATCTTGTCTGCATAGTGTTGCCTTTTCTAGAATGTCATATAGTTGAAATCACACAGTATGTAGCCTTTTCAGATTGGCTTCTTTCACTTAATATGTATTTAAGATTCCCCCATGTCTTTTCATGGCTTGATAGCTCATTTTTTTAAGCACTGACAGTCCATTGTCTGTATCATTTATTTCATGATACTGATCCTTGCTCCTTTTCTAATTATCATTTACTTCATTTGCATGTGGATTTGATTTTTTAATATCAGAGCTTATCATACCATAGTTTAGCCAACTGAAGGACTTGGTTGCTTCCAAGTTTTGGCAGTCATTAATAAAGATGCTATAAACAACCATATGCAGATTTTTGCCTGGAAATAAGTTTTCATCTCCTTTTACATAACTACCAGTAAATATCAAGGGGTGTGATTACTAGATTGTATGTTAAGAGGATATTTAGTTTTGAAAGAAATCGCTTTCCAAAGTGGCCATACCATTTTGCATTCCCACTGATAATGAAAGACAGTTCCTGTTTCTTCTCTTCCTTGACAGTATTTGGTGGGTCCATCTTCAGATTTTGGCCATCTAATAGATATATATGGTATTGATACTGAACAGCGTTCTTGGTGTTCCCCCATCAATAGCAATTGACTAGAAGCCAGAAAAGAAATTCAGACAAGGCTCTATTGGGGCTCCTGAAGCAGCAGCAGGGAGCAAATGCAAACCAGTTCTTACTTGCTTGCTCCCTGAGGAGCGGGGTGAGCTTGTTCCTCATATGCGGTGAGGGTAGGAGTGTGTCCGAGGATCTGGCTGGAGGGGTGGCTTAGGTGGTTTCCCAGCCCTTGGTGGTGTTGAGTGCTGGGGGCATGCTTTGTACCCTGCTTTTGCTCCCAATACTGTTTTTTGCTTCTGGCTCTTCAGAAGTGGCAGTAGGGATTTTTTGGTCTTTTTGTATCTTTTTGTCCACAGTTTTCCCCCACTGCACATGAATGCAGTTATTTTTAGTTCCATATAGTTTCCTTGTATTTTATTACTGGAGGAGAGGTTTGTCCAGGGGCAAGCATTGCCTCACTGCAGCAAAGGGTCCCATGTCCCCACCTGTCTCAGTATCTCGTTTGTGGTTTTAATTTCCCTGATTGCATATGTTATTGAGCATCTTTTCATATGCTTATTTGCCATTTTCTTTGATGAGGTGTTTGATAAAGTCTTTGGCCCATTTTAAAATCAGGTTGTTTGCTTTCTTATGGTTGGGTTTTATAAGTTCTTTGTATTGAATATATATTGGATAGCAGTCCTTTATCAAATGTGTCTTTTTCAAATATTTTCTCCCCGTCTGTGACTTGTCTTTTCAGTCTCTTGATATTGTCTTTCAAAGAGCAGAAGTTTGGCATTCAAATGAAGTCTAGTCTATTATTTATTTATTTATTTTGTAGATCGTGCCTTTCCTGTTTTATCTAAAATGTCATCTCCATACCCAAGGTCATCTAGATTTTCTCTTGTCATCTCCCAGAAGTTATATAATTTTATGTTTTAAAGCTAGGTCTGTGATCCATTTTGAGTTAATTTTTTGAATAGTGTATACGCTGTGTCTAGATTTATTTATTTATTTCTATGTGTGGATGTTCATTTGCTCCAGCATTAGTTGTTGAAAAATAGGTGGGAGGGGGGTTCAGGCTGGGGAACACATGTGCACCCGTGGCAGATTCATGTCAATATATGGCAAAACCAATACAATATTGTAAAGTAATTAGCCTCCAGTTGAAATAAATATATTTATATTAAAAAAAGAAAAAAATTATTCTTTCCTCATTTAATTGCTTTTGCTGTTTGTCAAGGGTCAGATGACTATCTTTATGTGAGTCTGTTTCTAGGCTCTTTATTCTCACATTGGCTTCCATCTGGGTTCTCTATCCTGATCTATTTGTCTATTCTTTTGTTAATACCATGCTGTCTTGATTACTACATATTTACAGTAAAGTCAGTCCTCTATTAACTTGAAGTCAATCCTCTATTTTTTTTAAAAAGAGTTATATATATTTTTAATTGTGAAATATAGCATATGACTTACCATCTTTAAATATATTGTTTGGTGGCAACTGACAAAGAACTAATCTTAAAAATATACAAGCAACTCCTGCAGCTCAATTCCAGAAAAATAAACGACCCAATCAAAAAATGGGCCAAAGAACTAAACAGACATTTCTCCAAAGAAGACATACAGATGGCTAACAAACACATGAAAAGATGCTCAACATCACTCATTGTCAGAGAAATGTAAATCAAAACCACAATGAGGTACCATTTCACGTCAGTCAGAATGGCTGCTATCCAAAAGTCTACAAGCAATAAATGCTGGAGAGGGTGTGGAGAAAAGGGAACCCTCTTACACTGTTGGTGGGAATGCAACCTAGTACAGCCACTATGGAGAACAGTCTGGAGATTCCTTAAAAAACTGGATATAGAGCTGCCTTATGACCCAGCAATCCCACTGCTGGGCATACACACCGAGGAAACCAGAATTGAAAGAGACACATGTACCCCAATGTTCATCACAGCACTGTTTACAATAGCCAGGACATAGAAGCAACCTAGATGTCCATCAGCAGATGAATGGATAAGAAAGCTGTGGTACATATACACAATGGAGTATTACTCAGCCATTATAAAGAATGCATTTGAATCAGTTCTAATGAAGTGGATGAAACTGGAGCCTATTATAGAGAGTGAAGTAAGCCAGAAAGAAAAACACTAATACAGTATACTAATGCATATATATGAAATTTAGAAAGATGGTAACGATAACCCTGTATGCGAGACAGCAAAAGAGACACAGAACATAGAACAGTCTTATGGACTTTGTGGGAGAGGGCGAGGGTGGGATGATTTGGGAGAATGGCATTGAAACATGTATAATATCATATATGAAATGAATCACCAGTCCAGGTTCAATGCATGATACAGGATGCTTGGGGCTGGTGCACTGGGATGACCCAGAGGGATGGTACAGCGAGAGAGGTGGGAGGGGGGTTCAGGACGGGGAACACATGTATATCCCTGGCGGATTCATGTTGATGTATGGCAAAACCAATACAATATTGTAAAGTAATTAGCCTCCAATTAAAACAAATAAATTTATATTAAAAATAAAAAAATAAATGACATCATATACCAAGTAACTGGTACATAGTAGGTTGCAATCAGTGGTATATGTTCTTTTTATTTCTATTATTAATAAAAGCATTACAATTATAAAAAATAAAAATAAATAAATATATTGTTTGGTGGCATTAATTCACATTTTTGTAAAACCGTCACCACCATCCATCTCCAGAACTCTTTTCATTTTGCAAAACTGAACTCTATGCATTAAACACTAATTCCCCATTTCCCATCCCCCCGACCCTGGCAACCACAATTCTACTCTTTGTTTCTATAAATTTGATTATTCTTGGTACCTTATAGAAGTGGAATCATACAGGATTCATCATTTTGTGACTGGCTAATTTCACTTGCGTAATGCCCTCAAGCTTCATTCAAGTTGGAGCCCCTCTTCTACTTTTATTGTTTATATTATTGTGGTGGTGGTTCTAACATATTTGGCCAATACCTAGTTTGTTTATCTCTATTTAGTCTAATTTAATCATATAAGTACTTTTGGCTCTAAAGTTTCTTCTCATCAAAGCTTTAACACCAACCTATATGGTAAAGAATCTACCTGCAATGTGGGAGACCTGGGTTCGATCCCTCAGTCAGGAAGACGCCCTGGAGAAGGGCATGGCAACCCACTCCAGTATTCTTGCCTGGAGAATTCCATGGAAAGAGAAGCCTAGCGGGCTACAGTCCATGGGGTTGCAAAGAGTTGGACACCACTGAGCGACTAACACACACACACACGTTTTGATATATGGCATTTTGATATGTAACATTTTTATCTTTTGCGCTCATTTCACATGCTAGCAAGGTAATGCTCAAAATCCTTCAAGCTAGGTTTCAACAATACATGAACTAAGAACTTTCAGAGGTACAAGATGGATTTGGAAAAGGCAGGGGAACCAGAGATCAAATTACCAACATCCATTGGATCATAGAAAAAAGGAAGAGAATTTCAGAAAAACATCTCCTTCATCGACCACACTGAAGCCTTTGACTGTGTAGATCACAACAAACTGTGGAAAATTCTTAAAAGATTGGGAATTCCAGACTACCTTACCAGCCTCCTGAGAAACCTGTATGCAGGTCAAGAAACAACAATTAGAACCAGACACGGAACAATGGACTGGTTCAAACTTGGGAAAGGAGTACATCAAGGCTGTATACTGTCACACTGCTTATTTAACTTATATGCAGAGTACATCATGTGAAATGCCAGGCTGGATGAAGCACAAGCTGGAATCAAGATTTCCAGGAGAAATATCAACAACTTCAGATATGCAGATGACACCACCCTAATGGCAGAAAGCAAAGAGGAGCTAAAGAGCCTCTTGATGAAGGTGAAAGAGGAGTGTAAAAAAGCCAACTTAAAGCTCAACATTCAAAAAACTAAGATCATGGCATCTGGTCCCATCACTTCATGGCAAATATATGGGGAAAAAATGCAAACAGTGACAGACTGTATTTTTAGGGGCTCCAAAAACACTGTGGATGGCAATTGTAGCCATGACATTAAAAGATGCTTGCTCCTTGGAAGAAAAGCTATGACACACCTAGACAGCATATTAAAAAGCAGAGACATCACTTTACTGACAAAGGTCCACTAGTCAAAGCTATGGTTTTTTCATTAAGTCTTGTACAGATGTGAGAGTTGGACCATAAAGGAGGCTGAGTGCCAAGGAACTGATGCTTTATAACTGTGGTGCTGGAGAAGATTTTGAGAGTCCCTTGGACAGTAAGGAGATCAAACCGGTCAATCCTAAAGGAAATCAACCATTACTATTCATTGGAAGGATTGATGCTGAAGCTGAAGCTCCAGTACTTTGGCTACCTGATGTGAAGAGCTGACTCATTGGAAAAGACCCTGGTGCTGGGAAAGATTGAGGGCAGGAGGAGAAGGGGACTACAGAGGATGAGATGGTTACATGGAATCATTGACTCAATGGACATGAGTTCGGGCAAACTCCGGAAGATAGTGAAGAACAGGGAAGCTTGGCATGGTGCAGTTCATTGGGTAGCAAAGAGTCAGACAGGACTGAGTGGCTGAACCACAACAATTTTTATCATGACTTTGCAAATATTCTATAAGTTCAGCTTTGAAGTCTTCTTTGTTTTTTGGGTTTTTTTTAAATTTTATTTTATTATTTAACTTTACAATATTGTATTGGTTTTGCCATATATCAACATGAATCCACCACAGGTATACATGTGTTCCCCATCCTGAACCCTCCTCCCTCCTCCCTCCCCATACCATCCCTCTGGGTCGTCCCAGTGCACCAGCCCCAAGCATCCAGTATTGTGCATCGAACCTGGACTGGCGACTCGTTTCATATATGATATTATACATGTTTCAATGCCATTCTCCCAAATCATCACACCCTCTCCCTCTCCCACAGAGTCCAAAAGACTGTTCTATACATCAGTGTCTCTTTTGCTGTCTCGTATACAGGGTTATTGTTACCATCATTCTAAATTCCATATATATGCGTTAGTATACTGTATTTGTGTTTTTCTTTCTGGCTTACTTCACTCTCTATAATAGGCTCCAGTTTCATCCACCTCATTAGAACTGATTCAAATGTATTCTTTTTAATGGCTGAGTAATACTCCATTGTGTATATGTACCACAGCTGTCTTATCTTTGAATTGATATCTTTTGAATATTTTAAAATTTTCAAAAATTTTAAAATTTAGAAGTGAATTTCTCATTGTAATACATTATGCTCTGAGTATCATGTATTCTGTATTACTTCTAATATTTATAATTTATTGAGGTATAGTTTGAGGTTTTTATTATAATCATTTTGTGCAAATGAGCTCTTCTCAGAGTATGCCCTTGGAGTTCTGGCATTTGACACTGACCAGTGAGAGCCAGGCAGGAGGGACTACACTCCTTACTAGCAGTACTTCTTTAGCTTTACTGCCTTTTACTACATGACATTTAAAAATTGATATCATTTGTTGCTTCTATGTTTTCCTTTAATTCACACCTTAAAATCAGGACCCTGGATTTTTTTTTCTGAGCGTATGTCTAGTTTGTCCTTAACCATAATTTTAACTTTTTTGTGTCACTTTAAGTTTGTCTTGAATATGCATATATATTTTAATATAATGGATATATTTGGTTCTAATATCTTTTTTCTTTAAATAATTTCTGTATATGAAGCTCATATTTCTTTTGCATCTTTTGTTTTAGGTTTTCTTTCTTTTTCCTCCTTTGGTGTATATATATTCCTTTTGTTAAAATGGAAGACATTATAAGTATGTGTTTCAAGTGGTCACCTATGTACTTCTACATAATGTAATTAAACCTTTATTTCATGATTTGTCAGTCTAAACATGTTCTCAGTGTTTTCACATGTTCTGAAATGGTGAGATTTTGGTCCTCAGCTTGTTTCCAAAGCTCTGCAACTTACCATTTATTTGTCCATCTAATCTTTTAACTCTTGTGTTATTGAAATACAGTTCTTATTCTCATACAACATTTTGGAGAACTTTCTTCTGTCTGTTTGATTCTTCCTTTGCAGAGTGGAAACTTCATATCTCTGCAACATACGGGGGTCCACTCTTTCTCTTCTGTGTTCCCGTGGTGTGTTTGCATGAATGCCTTGCCATTTATTTTCATCTTACTTCTGCTTATTTGGCAGCTCTGTGTGGACCTTCTTTATCCTTCCTCTGAACCTCTTCCCAAACTCTCTATCCTCTCATTCAAGCTGGAGGTGAAGGCGCAGACCTCTCTCTTCTTTCTGCTCTTTTGTCCTGAGATTTCAGAAGAAAAGTTGAAGGATTTGAGTTTTTTTGTTCTTACTGTTTTGCTGTAGTTGTTGGTCTGTTAAATGTCCCTAACACTCAGGTAGAGGAGACCTGCCTTGGCATTTATTTCTCTAATTCAGCGTGAAACCCTAGGGCTTCCCATCAGCTGTTTCCCCAGCATCATTGCCAACCCCTATCCGTAACCTACCACCAGTCAGGACAGAAAGAAGATAACCAGAACATGCTGTCAGTTCATACGATGGGGGAGCTTTATCCTTTGCTCTGATTGTGCCTTGGTTAAAATCACACCCTTCTTTCTGTCTTCCCACCTGGGAAAGAAAAAGATGAACCCCAGGTGGGTTTCCTGCTTCTGCAGAGACACTCAAGGGCTTGGTAGGAAATTCTGCACTTGTGGGATTTCTATAAACATTCTCCTCCAGATGACAACTTTCCTTCCCATTCATCTCACTCCATGTTGGTGGGGGATGGGGTGTTCAGAGCACAGTCAGGTCCCTCAGTAGGATGTAGATGTAAGGTGTCCCCCTGAGGCAGGGTTTTCCACACCACGACTGACTCTTTTTCTTTTTTGGGGGGGGGTACAATATTTTGAAGAGTGGCATGTGGCAAGTCACTTGTTTTGCTGCTGCTGGTTAGTATTTTTATTGTTTGAAGCAGGGGCAGCTCTGGTGTTTCTTTCCTCCACCCATGATTTTTAAGACCCTTGACTTATGTTAAAAAAAATGAGTATCAGTGGACAGTGATATACTCAAACACTAAGGCTAGTGGTAAATTATACTATCAATAATTTGAGAGTATTGTGGCAGATGTTTTAACTTTATGTTGAAGGAGCCTTTTGTGAGTTGTGAGCTTAGAATTTCTCCACCTTTATTTGCCCATTTTTCTCTCTATGATAGATGAAAGTAACCAAGCATCAGCCATTTCTTTGTAGTATGTCTTTTTATTAATACTAACTGCAGAGCTATTTTCTAAAGCATGTTGCTTTGAACTATCACTTAAGATAAATAGTCTGGCAGAAATAAATAGTGTAGAGTTAAAATGAGTGTTATGTTTCTGCCTGTGCATTTTGGTAGCTACTATACTGTAGGCACTGCTCTTATACTTTTCAAACATGATAAGGCTCAAAAAATCACCACCCTCTTGAAATGACATTCTGACCTTGTCCTGCCCACACTGGATTGTGCTCCCTATATATACACTGTCATCCTCAGCCTCTGGCTCCCATGTGACTTGTAGTTCAGTTGGTAAAGAATCTGCCTGCAATGCAGGAGACCCGGGTTCAATTCCTGGGTCGTGAAGATCCCCTGGAGAAGGAAATGGCAACCAACTCCAGTACTCTTGCCTGGAGAATCCCCAAGGACACAGGAGCCTGGCAGGCTACAGTCCATGGGGTTGCAAGAGTCGGACACAACTTAGCAACTAAACCACCACCAGCACCTTTTTTTACAGAGCCCAACATACTGAGAAAGACTGGGATCTGGCACCTGGGATCCTTTGCTGCACTGCTTGCACCTGGACAAAAATCTCCTTGAGCAACAAAATACAAAGAATCTATAAGGAACCCCAAAATTACTGTACACATGTGCAGTTGGGGAAAATTATGAATAAGATATGAAAAGATCAAGAAAACCCAACTGTCACTTCCAAAGAGCCAGGAACAAAAGCAGAGCATATGCACCCTGCATGTAATACCACCAAGGGAGTATGCAGACCTCCTTAGCCACACCTTCTGCCCAACCCTTGGATCCAACCCTACCCTCATCCCATATAAGGAACCAGCCCTGCCATCCCCCACATGCCCCAACCAGGGAGCGACAGAAACTGTTACTTGTTTTCCCTCCCGCCTACTGCAGCGTGAGTCCCAGTATAGCCTTGCTTGAATTTCTTGTCTGGCCTCTTATAAATTTCTGTTGATTACAAAGGCCAAGAATCCTGGTCAGTAACAATACTGTTTACAAAGGGAGGCCTGAAAACACTCTCTGACATACATCACAGCAGGATCCTCTATGACCCACCTCCCAGAATATTGGAAATAAAAGCAAAAATAAACAAATGGGACCTAATTAACCTTAAAAGCTTCTGCACATCAAAGGAAACTATTAGCAAGGTGAAAAGACAGCCTTCAGAATGGGAGAAGATAATAGCAAATGAAGCAACTGACAAACAACTAATCTCGAGAATATACAAGCAACTCCTACAGCTCAACTCCAGAAAAATAAATGACCCAATCAAAAAATGGGCCAAAGAACTAAATAGACATTTCTCCAAAGAAGACATACAGATGGCTAACAAACACATGAAAAGATGCTCAACATCACTCATTATCAGAGAAATGCAAATCAAAACCACTATGAGGTACCATTTCACACCAGTCAGAATGGCTGCGATCCAAAAGTCTACAAGTAATAAATGCTGGAGAGGGTGTGGAGAAAAGGGAACCCTCTTGCACTGTTGGTGGGAATGCAAACTAGTACAGCCACTATGGAGAACAGTGTGGAGATTCCTTAAAAAACTGGAAATAGAACTGCCTTATGATCCAGCAATCCCACTGCTGGGCATACACACTGAGGAAACCAGAAGGGAAAGAGACACGTGTACCCCAGTGTTCATCGCAGCACTGTTTATAATAGCCAGGACATGGAAGCAACCTAGATGTCCATCAGCAGATGAATGGATAAGAAAGCAGTGGTACATATACACAATGGAGTATTACTCAGCCATTAAAAAGAATACATTTGAATCAGTTCTAATGAGGTGGATGAAACTGGAGCCTATTATAGAGAGTGAAGTAAGCCAGAAAGAAAAACACCAATACAGTATACGAACGCATATATATGGAATTTAGAAAGATGGTAACAATAACCCTGTGTACGAGACAGCAAAAGAGACACTGATGTATAGAACAGTCTTTTGGACTCTGTGGGAGAGGGCGAGGGTGGGAAGATTTGGGAGAATGGCATTGAAACATGTAAAATATCATGTATGAAATGAGTTGCCGGTCAGGTTCGATGCACGATACTGGATGCTTGGGGCTGGTGCACTGGGACGACCCAGAGGGATGGTATGGGAAGGGAGGAGGGAGGAGGGTTCAGGATGGGGAACACATGTATACCTGTGGCGGATTCATTTTGATATTTGGCAAAACTAATACAATTATGTAAAGTTTAAAAATAAAATAAAATTTAAAAAAAAAAAAAAGGGAGGCCTGGTGACTCATTTGAATCACTCATTGCCTCAAATCCTTTACAGATAGGGGCAAGTTCACTATGTTCAATTAGATTCAGAATTTCCAATATAGACAAATGCTTAGAGATTATCTCTACCATCCATTTTCAAACTTAAAGATAAAAAGAAGAGGGAGGGGACTATTTCTTCAAACTGAAGTGATCAGGCTGTCAGTTCCAGAGTGAGAGCCAGATGGGAGGTGGGGGTGGGGGGCCAGTTTGCCCCTAAAGAGAATCTGTGAAGGAAACATTTTGAAAAGGATCTTGGTGAGCACTAGGTCATGAGCCAATGCAATTTAACCGGTGAGAGGTCACAGGGTCACATCCATGAGTCTGTGTTTGTGGAAGGCAAGGGGACCTGGCTCTCAAGAGGGAGCAGTGGGAATAGCCAACAGCTGGTGCTTTGCTTCAAGAAGGCTTCCTGATTCTCCTGAGAGTCCTCTAGACTCCTAGAAATAAACAGACAGAGAGATAAAGCCCACTGGCTGAGACTAACCCACCTCTTAAATTCAGATTTTGTATCGACGTGACCCCATGGGAACCACAGGCTGAGATTCAATATGTTTACTTAAAGTATGTTGAGCCCTGTTACTGGCTGAACTGTGTCCCACTTCCCCTGCCCCTGCCGCACGAATCCGTATGTTGAAGTCCTAACCAACCTCCCAAGACCTCAGAATGTGACTGTGTTTGGAGATCGGGCCTTAAAAGAAGTGATTACGTTAAACTGGGTTTTACTAGGGGGGCCTAATCCAATAAGACTGGTGTGCTTACAAAAAGAGACTAGGACACAGATGAGCACAGAAGGAAGACAATGTGAGGATTGCAGGGTGGTATTACAGGGAGAAGATGGCTACTTGAAAACCAAGGAAAGAGGCCCTAATTAAAAAGAAAAAAACAAAACTAACCCTGCTGACACCTTGATCTCGGGCTTCTAGCCTCCAGAACTGTGAGCAAACAAACATTCATTGTTTAAATCACCCAGCCTGTGGCAACCCTCGAAGACCAACGCAGCGCCTACAATAGGGCATCTCTGCCAGGCACTGGGTGGGCTTGCAGACCCAGTCCTAGGGAATAATGACTCCTCAGCTGCAGTGAACTCTTTCTCAGTAAGGGGCTTAAGTATGTAAAGAGACAAGGGCCACCCAGCGAGGAATCCAGGCGTTGAGAAATCACGGCCAGCTTCCCAGAGATGGCGGTGCTTCATCTAAAACAAGACAGCAGAATTGAGGCCCACACAGACAACTTGGTCAGTCTCTCACAAACGGTTGTTTTGAATTAAGGTGAGAAAATGTCCCGACCCTGCTCTCATTTACTTCACACATCTCTGTCCACCTGTGGGCGCAATAGGGACCACAGCGTGGTATCCTGTCTTAAATGATCTGGAATGAAAGGGAAACTGGAGAGGTTGCTGCGTTCACCCCAGGTTTGCTTTCAAATCAATGTATGGCAAAAACCACTACAATATTGTAAAGTAATTAGCCTCCAACTAAAATTAAAAAAAAAAAGTATTGTCACTGTAAGTGCTGTCTTCATTGGCTGTGAATGAAATTTTTGGCTGAAACAATTTTTCTTTGAAAGTTAACACTTCAATACCTTGATGGTGGAGGACACTCGTGGTCCCTAAAACTGCTTTTAGCTACAGCCTGGGTGGCAGGGGGCAGCTGAGAATGAATGTCCTAAGGATCAGGCGGTGAGAATTTCCTGAGTGTTTTAGGACCATGTGAACATACTACAAAAGAGTAAGCTTGGAAAGAACGACCACTTCGCTGTACAGCAGAAATTAACACAAAGTTTTACATTAACTATGCTTCAATAAAGTAATTTTTGAAAAGAGAATAAGCTTGGGTGGGCAGTGATTAAAAAAACCTCTCCAAGGCTTGTTTGTCAACCTGAAGGTTGACAAGTCTGTTCCCTCCACATACCTTTCATCCTTTCTCTAGTGCAGAGATGAAAACTGGTTGCCCCAGGTTAGCCACCTCATCTGCAAATCTAACTCTGCCCCTACCAAACTACTGCACACTCAGTTTCCCCATCTTTCAAGAACAACCAGTACTAGTAACAGCTGAGGTGGGCTCCTCAGGTGGCGCTAGTGGTAAGGAGCCTGCCTGCCAATGCAGGAGACATAAGAGATGCAGGTTCAATTCCTGGGTCAGGAATATCCCCTGGAGGAAGGCATGGCAACATACTCCAGTATTCTTGCCTGCAGAATCCCATGGACAGAGGAGCCTGGCGGAAAACAGTCCATGGGGTTGGAAAGAGTCAGACACAACTGAAATGCCTTATCATGTGGGCATTCCCCAGCTGAGTCAGGAACCTAGATACAGCCTGGAACGTGGGAACACTCATTCAGCTGAGCTAATTTCCATCAGGATCGAATCTCAACCTTTCCACACAGAGGACATGCTATCCTTGTCTTAAAAGGCTGTCCGACAAACAGGCTTCCCGATCCTGTCACAGGCATCCCTTTCAAGTTTAGCAAACCCTTCCCACCACTGTTGGCAATGATATCCAGCAATGAGTTCTCTGGTGAGAAAAAAAGAAAGCTGAGAGTGAGACTCTCAATTGTCTCTTTCTAGTGATATTTTCTAAGACCCAAAACTGAAAAGCACAAGTCAAAAATGAAGAGAGAGGCTTTAGCAGTGAGTCCTGGGGTAATCTGGTGGGGTCCTTAGGGAGGGGCCATTACCCTTGGGAAACCAGCAGAGACTCTTCACAGAATGGCTATCTGTTGAATGCCACCTATATGCTTGGTGTGTTCCCAAGATAAATGAGGGAGGAGCTTATCCACAAGCATCTGGAGTCTGGTAGTTGTTGTTCGGTGGCTAAGTCATGTCCAAAAGTGACATTTTTTGAGTGAAGGGGAAAAGACCTGGGAGCAGTGGAGCAAGTTCAGGCCAGCCGCCACCCCCAACCCAGAGGCGACGTGTGCAGCAGACAATGAGAGCTGATTAGAAGTCACTCAATGGGAAGGTTAGGAAGGGTAAGGGCAGCAGCATATTTCCTTGCTGCTGTGCTTTCCTTCCTAGGGTCTCAAACTAGTCCTCCGTCCTCTGACCAGCTTTCAGAGTCCTCTGATTGCTGCTTGTGTTATTTGAGATGTCTAACTGTGCCTGGAGCAGCAGGCAGGGGTGCCCCTATTTTGCTGGGTGGACGAGTAGTGAGATAGAGGCAGCTTGCATCTTTCCCATAGACTGTCCTTGAGGTGGGAGGATGCACTGCCAAGGGTTGCTGGGAAAACTTGGGAGTAAAGGAAGTGTTATATATCGGACAGATATCCATGGGGCTGTGGACAGATATCCATGGGGCTGTGGACAGAGGGATAGCGATGTGAGGGGGCTGCCTGTTTGTTGGCCTGATGAGAACAGACACAGCCTCCTGTGGTCTCCTGGGGTTTGGTTTAGTGGCTGCCGCATGACAATTTCATCTTTGTATATTGCAAGATTAGACTGTCTTTAGCCCAAGACATTTTTGTTACCTTTCCTTTCTGCATCCCATGATTTGAAATAGTATATCAACTCCATTAATAACTCTATTCCAGTGTTTCTAAAGAAAGGAATGTGATGAAACATTATTCCATGATAACCCCACAATAAACATGGACAAAACAATACTAAATTTGGTCGTATTTTGCAGTGGTAATTTTTGTTTCGTAGTGAAAAAAAGAGAACCAAACGGAGCTGCAGAGCTAGCCCAGTGCTCACAGCTTGGTGTCTCCTGATGAACCCAAACAACTTCATAGAACGTCATCAGGCAAGGCCAGCTGGTGAGATCGATAGCAAGGTCAGTGTCATCGCGTCTGAACACAGATGAGACAGGAAGCCACACAAAGGGTCAACATCCACTTAGCTGAGGGTAAAGGGAGGGGGCTGTTTCTTCAAGTGAAGACTGCAGCCTCGCTTTCATCTGCACTTCTGCTGTAGTGGTGGCGGTGGGTTAGTCGCTAAGTCACGCCTAATTCTTTCTGACCCCAAGGACTATAGCCCACAAGGCTCTGTCCATGGGATTTTCAAGGCAAGAATACTGGAGTGGGTTGCCATTTCCTTCTCCAAGGGGATCTTCCCCACCCAGGGATTGAATCTGGGTCTCCTGCATTGCAGGCAGATTCTTTACAAAGTGAGCTACTAGGGAAGCCTGCACTTCTGCGTGCATGTCTGCTAAGTCGCTTCAGTCATATCTGACTCTCTGAGACCCTATGGACTGTAGACACAATTTATTAAGATGTCCAAGCATAGGACTCCCCTCTTCCTGACAGCATCACAGCATCCAACGTAGAGCAAAGCCCAGCTTCCTGGACCCCTCTCCCTAAATCCCCCAACACAAGCCTAATAGTGAGTCCTTTCCAGCTCCCTTTTACTGGGATGAATCTGCCCCCCCTCCCCCCACCCCGGGATGCCTTGTGTGTGGTCTCTCTTGCTCTAGACAATAATAAACCCAACTTGTTTAACTGCAGTCCTGTTGCTAGGGGTCTTCAGTTGGCAGACATTTTCCAGTTACAATATATTCAGATAAGATGGCATTCACATGCTAATTTCCATGAAAGCTTTTCAGTTCAGTTCAGTTCAGTCGCTCAGTCATGTCTGACTCTTTGCGACCCCATGAATCGCAGCACGCCAGGCCTCCCTGTCCATCACCAACTCCCAGAGTTCACCCAGACCCACGTCCATCGAGTCGGTGATGCCATCCAGCCATCTCATCCTCTGTCGTCCCCTTCTCCTCCTGCCCCCAATCCCTCCCAGCATCAGAGTCTTCTCCAATGAGTCAACACTTTGCATGAGGTGGCCAAAGTACTGGAGTTTCAGCCTTATCATCATTCCTTCCAAAGAAATCCCAGGGCTCATCTCCTTCAGAATGGACTGGTTGGATCTCCTTGCAGTCCAAGGGACTCTCAAGAGTCTTCTCCAACACCACAGTTCAAAAGCATCAATTCTTTGGCCCTCAGCCTTCACAGTCCAACTCTCACATCCATACATGACCACAGGAAAAACCATAGCCTTGACTAGATGAACCTTTGTTGGCAAAGTAATGTCTCTGCTTTTGAATATGCTATCTAGGTTGGTCATAACTTTCCTTCCAAGGAGTAAGCGTCTTTTAATTTCATGGCTGCAGTCACCATCTGCAGTGATTTTGGAGCCCAAAAAAATAAAGTCTGCCACAGTTTCCACTGTTTCCCCATCTATTTCCCATGAAGTGATGGGACTGGATGCCATGATCTTCGTTTTCTGAATGTTGAGCTTTAAGCCAACTTTTTCACTCTCCACTTTCACTTTCATCAAGAGGCCTTTGAGTTCCTCTTCACTTTCTGCCATAAGGGTGGTGTCATCTGCATATCTGAGGTTCTTGATATTTCTCCCGGCAATCTTGATTCCAGCTTGTGTTTCTTCCAGTCCAGCGTTTCTCATGATGTACTCTACATATAAGTTAAATAAGCAGGGTGACAATATACAGCCTTGACGAACTCCTTTTCCTATTTGGAACCAGTCTGTTGTTCCATGTCCAGTTCTAACTGTTACTTCCTGACCTGAATATAGTTTTCTCAAGAGGCAGGTCAGATGGTCTGGTATTCCCATCTCTTGCAGAATTTTCCACAGTTTATTGTGATCCACACAGTCAAAGGCTTTGGCATAGTCAATAAAGCAGAAATAGATGTTTTTCTGGAACTCTCTTGCTTTTTGATGATCCAGTGGATGTTGGCAATTTGATCTCTGGTTCCTCTGCCTTTTCTAAAACCAGCTTGAACATCAGGAAGTTCACGGTTCACATATTGCTGAAGCCTGGCTTGGAGAATTTTGAGCATTGAAAGCTTTTGGAAACACATAAAACAGCTTATTTATTCCACCCTCACCTGGCCACCAACTCCATGATAGTATAACTTTTGCTAAACCTTAGGATTCTGAATGACAATATATTAAGTCTGAGCTGAGAACATCCTGGCATTTTTTTTGGTGTCTGAATGACCCCAGGAGTAACTTTTTATAACTGTAGATTGTTATCTTTTCCATTCATTCATCTGATGAGTCTACTAGTGACAAATGGGAACAACCCAGGCCTTTAAACTTCTCTTCCCAGCACTCCATCTGTCTGTCCCTAAGACACACATTCCATTAATTTTCAGTGACGTTATCTGCTTTCATAAACGTCTTTCAGAAAACCAAAAGAGGAGTTATAATGGATGTTCAGGACCAGTGTAGTTCATTGAATGGCATGAAAATTAACTTCACATTTAGTAGCATAAGGGCTTCCCTGGTGGCTCAAACGGTAAAGCATCTGCCTGCAATGCAGGAGAACTGGGTTCGATCCCTGGGTCAGGAAGATTCCCTGGAGAAGGAAATGGCGACCCACTCCAGTACTTTTGCCTGGAAAATTCCATGGGTGGAGGAGCCTGGTAGTCTATAGTCCACGGGATCACAAAGAGTCAGACATGACTGAGAAACTTCACACACACACACACACACACACACACACACAAATAGTAGCTTAATGACAGAAAAATAAATAAATACAATCCACTTACAGTTTCTGGTTATAGACTTTTAGCCAAATGGCACTCAAAGTATATTCAAAGTCAGGGAGGCTTTGCATATCATATGGAGCCTTTGACCCATACATCTGTGTAAACTATGTGTCTCTTTGACTGGAGATGATGATGGAGTTTGGGAAGCTTCAAGGAGACATCTTACTGAAATCTGCACAGCAATTCTTTTCAACCTTTCTGGGAGTATAAGACATGGCGGAGACATAGGATCTGAACCCATGTAATTCACACCATTGGATGACCTTGCCTCATGGAATTCATGGTGTGGGCAGGCTCCCTAAATAGTTGCCACATTATTCCATTTTACACATCAGTTTCAACATATACAAATATTTTATTCAGATTTTATAGATATTGTACAATCTGACAGGATTTTGGATAACAGCTCCTTGAGTTTTGGGGAAAGGAATGGGGGAAGGTAGGGCCAGTATATTTATGAAGTAAAAATACAGAATGAAATAAATATTGCATGAGACCTACTTATATCCTCAAAAAGTTGTTTATCTGAAATTCAAATTTAACTGGATATCCTGTATTTTATCTCCCCACCCCAGGGAGAAGGAGAGTGGGAAGGTCATCACAAAAATTAATATTAAAGAACTGGGTAGATTGAAGCAGAGTTCCAAATTAAGAGAATCTTGGTCTGTAATGAGATTCAAGGAGTTCTCTGCCAATGACCTAAGGGTTTTAGGCATCTGCCTTAGAAACCAGGATCTTAGTGGATGGCCAAAGAGAACTCAGGGAGTGTGTGTATAGCAGAGGATTGACGCTGATGGGTTGTAGAAAGGCGCTGACTACAGAAGGTCTAGTTATAGACCAGAGCCTAAAAAGCCCCAGGAGGCTGGGCTACATGCTGGTCAGTTGAGTCAAGGTCCTTGCTTGGGAAAGCAACTGGCTCCGGTCCAGATGATGTTGTAGGAGGAAGGGAATGTGCTGTTTCTCTATCCCAGGGGGACTCATTCAATCCTCGGGGCTTCTGGAGGGCTCTCCTGGAAACTCAAGACAGCCACAAGCTTGTGTGCTCCATATGAACAAGGGAATGTGGGAGCTGGACTGACAGAGGGCCCACCTGCCCTACTCTCCCTGCCTGGCTGTGGTCCCACTCCAGGCAGCAGTGCTCTGCCTGATTGGAGCTTGCCTGCTCCATCAGATATGCAGGTTCAGGCCAGCAAGGCTGCTTTGAATGCAGAAGTGTCCTGCTGTGGATGATAAATTATACGATCATCCTATTCTTAGCCCAGGGGCCTCTGTGCATTGAACTGTCTGCATCTGCTTTGTTTTAACCACAATACCAAGCTTTACAATAGGTTGGCAATAGGATTCTGGCAGACAGAGTGAGGATGAGGAAAAATGGAACAAAAAGGAAACAGATTGAGAACAGGTAGCAGAGAAAATGGTAGGGATGGGGAGGAAAAACTTCTACCCTTCCTGCTGGGCCTCCCAACCTAGGCAGACCCGCTAGGGAACAGGAGTGGACCCAAGAAACTTACACACTGTAAGGATTACAGGAAGCTGATTCTGAAGACACTGCGACCCAGCTCTGTGCCAGCCTGGCTCTATCCTAGATCTGCATTCATTCTTCCCGGAGATGCTTGGTGCCCCCACCAAGTGAAGGTGGCAAAGGAAATGGGGACACATGTGACCTTAGATTGGTGTCAGACTGACAGTGAGCTGCCCTGTGCCAGGCCCTTAGTGGGTGCCCTGTACACACATATATATAATTGAATATTATTCAACCATAAAAAGAATGATATAATGCCATTTGCAACAACATAGATGGATCTAGAGATGATCATACTAAATGGAGTCAATCAGAAAGAGAAAGACAAATACCACATGGTATCACTTTATATGTAGAATCTAAAATATGATACAACTGAACTTTTTTGTGAAACAGAAATAGACTCACAGAGAAAGAAAACAAGATTATGGCTACCAAAGGGGAAAGAGGAAGGATGCATTAAGAGTTCTTATATATAAAAGAGATAAACAGCAAGGTCCTACCGTATAGTACAGGGAACTATGCTCAGTAGTTTATAATAATCTCTAAAAGAAAATAACGTGAAAAAGAATATTATACATATATGTATATGTATATATGCATGTGTGCTCAGTCGCTAAGTCATGTCTGACTCTGTCGCGACTCCATGGACTGCCTGGCTCCTCTGTCCATGGGTTTCCCAGGCAAGACTACTGGAGTGGGTTGCCATTTACTTCTCCAGGATGTATACACATACACACACACACACACGTAACTTTGCTGTAAACCTAAAAGTAACACAACATTGTAAATCAACTATACTTTAAAAAAAAATCTAAGTAGGATTGGTCCCTTCTGAAGATCCAAAGAGAGGAACTGTTTGCTTGCCTTTTCTAGCTTCCAGAAGCTGCCTGCATTGTTTGATCTGACTCCTTCCTTGTACACATGGCTTTTCCTCTCTCCACTTCCTTGTCGCGTTGCACCTGTCCTTTCAGTCAATCCTCCTTCTACATTTCTCTTACAGGGACATCTATGATCACATTTAGGGCCCACCTGGATGACCCAAGATGACCTCCCCATCTCAAAGTCCTTAATCACATCTGCAAAGTCACTTTTGCCATGTAAGATAATGTATTTACAGGTTCTAGGGGTTAGGACGTGGACATCCTAGGGGTTCAGTATTCAGCCAGCGACTCTCCTCTCAGATTGAATTGGTGGCCTTGTCTGTTCTTTCAAGACAGGGAAAAGAATTCAGGGCCCCTACTCTTCACAATGTTATCTGTAGAGACAGTCTCTCATTGTATCTAATGTGGTCTTCAAAACAACCCACAAGCCAGAAGGTGATGTCATCATGAATTTGCAGGTGGGAAATTGGGAACTAACATGTACAGAATTGAGTCCAGTGTCAGTGGAGCATCACCCCATACAAGATCCTATATTTTCATCACTTCATTTAATCCTGTTACAGTCTGGGAAGCAACTATTTTTCTGGGTTTACTCTCAGGTAGAGAACCTGAAATTAGAGAGGTCAAATGCTGAAACTAAGACTGCAGAGTCAGAAATGGAGGCACTGAACTTGAACCCAAATCTGTGACTTCCAGCCCTCACAACTGATGAAGACGTTTCCCACTGTGTGTTTCCCACTGTGTGTTCTCCTGAGCACAGTCCTGTGATGGCCTGAGGATGGGGTGGCCAATGGCTACAGGTGATTGTGGTACACACTGCCATCTTTAGATGTTTCCAGAGCCACAGAACATTAGGGCAGAGAGGAGTCTTAGTGCAAACCTACCCCAAGTGATTCTCAAAATACAATGTGAACAGAACTATCTGGAAGCTTATTAAAGAGTAAAAGTTCCAGAGTCTCATTTTCAGAGATTTTAATTTAGCATGTCTGGAGTGAAAACCAAGAATTCCGTTTTCAATGTGCGCAGAAGTTGATTCTGACGCAATTGGACAGAAAAACAAACAAACAAACAAACAAAAAACACCTAAATCTAGAGGAGGAGGATAATACATTTTCTCTGGATTGTAGGCTTAACCTTTCTTTGGTGGTGGTGGAGGGGCAGGTGTGTGTGTGTGTGTTAAGATGCCAATCACAGTGACCACATTATTAGAAAATGCCAAAGAATTCTTAACAGATTTCTGGTTCTTTCAGCAGATTTGGTCAGGTAAAGAGTTTTGGCTCAGTCTGGGCTCTGATTTGAGTGGGAAAAATAATGAAAGGTGGCTTCTATGCTGCAGAGTGGAACATTTGGAGTTGCCTAGAATCTAAGCTTGGAGAAGGCAATGGCACCCCACTCCAGTACTCTTGCCTGGAAAATCCCATGGATGGAGGAGCCTGGTGAGCTGCAGTCCATGGGGTTGCTAAGAATCGGACACGACTGAGCAACTTCACTTTCACTTTTCACTTTCATGCATTGGAGAAGGAAATGGCAACCCACTCCAGTGTTATTGCCTGGAGAATCCCAGGGACAGGGAAGCCTGGTGGGCTGCCGTCTATGAGGTCACACAGAGTCAGACACGACTGAAGAGACTTAGCAGCAGCAGCAGAGTCTAAGCTTGTGCATTTGCCAGAAAGAAATCTAGACTGGTCCCTGCAATGTCTATGTTACAATCTGTCTAACTGCACTTTCCAGAATATAGGATCAACTAACTATTAAGAAACATTCCAAGTCTGGATGTAGATGGGCAACATGCATTCACCAGAGATGTTAATGCAGACTTGACTGAGGTTTGTTTTTGCTTAGAATATTGAGAAACAGCACATCAGAATGCATTATCAGCTGGGGGAAAGCATGTCCAGACCACGTGCCTGGACATCTGGAAATTTACTCCATAGGCCCCGCTTTCTTTGGATTTATAAAATTACCAAGTTGTCTGTTACTCTGTGTTACAATTCCCAAGGCAAATTACCCAGGACAGATGCACGGTGAATTTGCTTGCTTGGCATATTTGTCACATTACAAACAAGATGCATGAGTGATGATTCACGGCTTATTGCAGATGATAATATAACTGTTATCACACTGGGGTCTGATTCTGCAGTGCACTTGGGCTTATAACCAGCTGATTTCCTGAAAGAGCTCAGTTTCCTGGCTCAGCATGACTTTGCTAGAAGAGCGTGCTCTGAATGGGAGAGAAGCAATAGTTACACATTTTTCCTGATGGACCACTTCTAAAGTGAAGTCAGAGTTTTAACCAGGGTTTAGTGTCTCCCTTTAAAATTCCCCACTCTCCATTTTTCAGTGTGAAAGGACCCAGGGCCCGGTTCTTTCAGACAGTATTTTTTGTTGGCAAGTTCAGCAGATTGTGCTGTGTGTGTGTCCTGTGATCTCTGTAAAAAGGAATCATTGAATTTTCTGTCCACTTAGCGGTATCTTTTGTTAATGATGGTCAGAGGACTTGCCTTATTTATGGAGCACTCTGACAACTCAGCAGTTAATAGAGTATAGTATATGAAGAAAGGGAGCTCTTCATCATCTAATAAAATACTGCATTACAACCTCAGTACTGAACTTTTAAAGAAGGAATCCTGGCTTATGCTGTATGCAAGTACAAAGATATACTTTGGTCTCACATTCAGGCTAACCTCCCAACCTTTGTGACTGTGTGCGTCTGTTGGCACAAGTGAGTAAAGATAAAGAGATTTATTTTACTCATTATAAATTCTTCCCAAAGCAAAGAGCCATCTTATTAAAATGCTGTAAGTTCATCCATGTGAGATTTTGGTGAAGGCAATTTTGGACAAGTCACTGTGTACCGGTAATGAAAACAAAAATGAAGTCAACCTTCTAATGGGAAAGTGACAAGCAAATAAATTAGTCTCCAGGTTATCCAATTTTAGAAAATTATTTAAAGTAAAATATGACCAAAATTGAAATAGAAAGTTAAAAAGAATCTCAAGGTTTCTGATGGATAATTTTTATTTAAAATTATTGGGGCAGGGTTGTGTCCAGGGCAAATCTCAATATCAAAATTTGTCCCCAACCTCTCTGTTTTGCTACTTTGTACACTTTTACTGAATCTCTTCCTTCTCTACTTTCTCATATGTGTGGGAAAAATTCAAACGTGACTGCTACCACCATAAAGTAACGTATTGTGCTTGCTCTCTGACCCTGGTTGCTGCTGCTGCTGCTAAGTCGCTTCAGTCGTGTCCGACTCTGTGCGACCCCATAGACGGCAGCCCACCAGGCTCCCCCATCCTTGGGATCCTCCAGGCAAGAACACTGGAGTGGGTTGCCATTTCCTTCTCCAATGCATGAAAGTGAAAAGTGAAAGTGAAGTCGCTCAGTCATATCCGACTCTTAACAACCCCATGGACTGCAGCCCACCAGGCTCCTCCGTCCATGGGATTTTGACCCTGGTTAGAGAATGCCTTCCGTTCAGTTTAGTTCAGTCACTCAGTTGTGTCCAATTCTTTGCGACCCCATGAACCGCAGCACACCAGGCCTCCCTGTCCATCACCCAACTCCTGGAGTTTACCCAAACTTTTCATTGAGTTGGTGATGCCATTCAACCATCTCATCCTCTGTTGTCTCCTTCTCCTCCTGCCCTCAATCTTTCCCAGCATCAGTGTCTTTTCCAATGAGTCAGTTCTTCGCATGAGGTGGCCAAAGTATTTGAGTTTTAGCTTCAACATCAGTCCTTCCAATGAACACCCAGGACTGATCTCCTTTAGGATGAACTGGGTGGATCTCCCTGCAGTCCAAGGGACTCTCAAGTCTTCTCTAACACCACAGTTCAGAAGCATCAATTCTTCAGCACTCAGCTTTCTTTATAGTCCAACTCTCACATCCATACATGACCACCGGAAAAACCATAGCCTTGACTAGGCTGACCTTTGTTGACAAAGTAATGTCTCTGCTTTTTAAAATGCTGTCTAGGTTGGTCAAAACTTTCCTTCCAAGGAGTAAACATCTTTTAATTTCATGACTGCAATCACCATCTGCAGTGATATTGGAGCCCAAAAAAATAAAATCAGCCAGAGTTTCCACTGTTTCCCCATCTATTTGACATGAAGTGATGGGACCAGATGCCATGATCTTTGTTTTCTGAATGTTGAGCTTTAAGCCAACTTTTTCACTCTCCACTTTCACTTTCATCAAGAGGCTCTTTAATTCCTCTTCACTTTCTGCCATAAGGGTGGTGTCATCTGCATATCTGAGGTTATTGATATTTCTCCCGGCAATCTTGATTCCAGCTTGTGCTTCTTCCAGCCCAGCGTTTCTCATGATGTACTCCACATATAAGTTAAATAAGCAGTGTGAAAATATACAGCCTTGACGTACTGCTTTTCCTATTTGGAACCAGTCTGTTGGTCCATGTCCAGTTCTAACTGTTGCTTCCTGACCTGCATACAGGTCTCAAGAGGCAGGTCAGGTGGTCTGGTATTCCCATCTCTTTCAGAATTTCCCACAGTTTATTGTAATCCACACAGTCAAAGGCTTTGGCATAGTCAATAAAGCAGACATAGATGTTTTTCTGGAACTCTCTTGCTTTTTCTATAATCCAGCGAATGTTAGCAATTTGATCTCTGGTTCCTCTGCCTTTTCGAAAACCAGCTTGAACATCTGGAAGTTCACGGTTCACATATTGCTGAAGCCTGGCTTCAGAGAATACCTTAGTTTTGTTTTTTACTTAAACAAGTTATCACCTCTGCTTAACCACAGGAAAAAATAGACACTGTCCTGGAAATGTAACTAGCATTAAGTTATATCTTGGTGTTTAGGAGAAGGATGAGAAACAGTCAGTCCTGGGGAACATAATTAAGAATTCTCTTTTGCCTTTAGTAAGGAGGCTCCTTGAAAAACTTTTTTAAAAAAATGGAGCTACCATATGATCCTGCAATCCCACTCTTGGGCATATACATTCTGGAGAAAGCTATAATTGGAAAAGATACGTGCACTCCAATGTTCATAGTAGCACTATTTACAATAGCCAAGATGTGGAAACAACCTAAATTTCTATTGACAGAGGAATGGATAAAGAAGATGTAGGGCATATATACAATGGAATATTCCTCAGCCATTAAAAAGAATGAAATAATGCCATTTTCAGCAACATGGATGAACCTAGAGATTATCATACTAAATCAAGTAAACAGAGAAAGACAAATATATGATATCACTTATATGTGGAATCTAAAAAATAATAAAATGAATCTATTTATGTAATAGAAACAGAGTCATAGGCATTGAAAACAAATTTATAGTTACCAAAGGGGAAGAAGGGGAAGGGATATATTATGAGTATGGGATTAATAGATAGGTAGATAGATAGTGAAGTCACTCAGTCGTGTCCGACTCTTTGCAACCCCATGGACAGTAGCCAACCAGACCCCTCCGTCCATGGGATTTTCCAGGCAAGAATACTGGAATGGGTTGCCATTTCCTTCTCCAGGGGATCTTCCCGACCCAGGGATTGAACCTGGGTCTCCTGCATTGTAGGCAGATGCTTTACGGTCTGAGCCACCAGGGAAGTCACATGGGATTAACAGATGCACACTACTCTATAGAAAAGAAATACAAGGATTTACTGTATAACACACAAAACAATATTCAATATCTTGCAATAACCTATAATAGAAAATAACACACACACACACACATATATATAATCTGGTTTTGTATCAGAACCATACTGTTTGCAGTACCATAGGTTTGTAGTGTAGCTTGAAATTAGGGAGCTTGATACTTCCAACTTTGTTCTTTTTTTTGAAGATTATTTTGACTGTTTAGGGTCTTTTGTGTCCCCATACAAATTTTAGGGCTTCCCTGGAAGCTCAGCTGGTAAAGAATCCACTTGCAACGTGGGAGACTCTGGTTCCATTCCTGGATCAGAAAGTTCCCCTGGAGAAGGAATAGGCTACCCACTCCAGTATTCATGGGCTTCCCTGGTAGCTTAGGTGGTAAAGAATCTGCCCACAATGTGGAAGACCTGGGTTTGATCCCTGGGTTCGATCCCTGGGTTAGGAAGATCCCCTGGAGGAGGGCATGGCAACTCACTCCAGTATGCTTGCCTGGAGAATCCCCATGGACAGAGTAGCCTGGCAGGCTACAGTCCATGGGGGTCGGAAAGAGATGGACATGACTGATGGACAGGGAAGCCTGGCGTGCTGTAATTCATGGGGTCACAAAGAGTTGGACACGACTAGGCAACTGAACCAAACAGAATTGAACCAAGGGACAAAGCATAATCAAGGCAAATTGGAAGTGGTCAAACAGGAGATGGCAAGAGTGAACATCGACATTTTAGGAATCAGTGAACTAAAATGGACCTGAGTGGGTGAATTTAATTCAGATCACCATTACATTTACTACTGTGGGCAAGAATCCCTTAGAAGAAATGGAGTAGCTCTCACAGTCAACAAAAGAGTCCGAAAAGCAGTACTTGGGTGCAATCTCAAAAACGCCAGGATGATCTCTGTTCATTTCCAAGGCAAACCATTCAACATCACAGTAATCCAAGTCTATGCCCCAACCAGTAATTCTGAAGAAGCTGAAGTTGAACGGTTCTATGAAGACCTACAAGACCTTCTAGAACTGATACCCAAAAAAGATATCCTTTTCATTATAGGGGACTGGAATGCAAAAGTAGGAAGCCAAGAGATACCTGGAGTAACAGGCAAATTTGGCCTTGGAGTACAAAACAGAGCAGGTAAGAGGCTAACAGAACTTTGCCAAGAGAACAGACTGGTCATAGCAAACACCCTCTTCCAACAACACAAGAGAAGACTACGCATGGACATCACCAGATGGTCAACACCGAAATCAGATTGATTATATTCATTACAGCCAAAGATGGAGAAGCTTTATACAGTAGCAAAAACAAGACCAGGAGCTGACTGTGACTCAGATCATGAACTCCTTATTGCCAAATTCAGACTTAAATTGAAGAAAGTAGGGAAAACCACTAGACCATTTAGGTATGAGCTAAATCAAATCCCTTATGATTATACAGAGGAAATGACAAATAGATTCAAGGGATTACATCTGATAGAGTGTCTGAAGAATTATGGATGAAGGTTCATGACGTTGTACAGGAGGTAGTGATCAAGACCATCCCCAAGAAAAAGAAATGCAAAAAGGCAAAATGGCTGTCTGAAGAGGCCTTACAAACAGCTGAGAAAAGAAAAGACATGAAAGGCAAAGGAGAAAAGGAAAGATATACCCATTTGAATGCAGAGTTCCATAGAATAGGAAGGAGAGATAAGAAAGCCTTCCTCAGTGATGCATGCAAAGAAATAGAGTAAAACAATAGAATGGAAAAGACTAGAGATCTGTTCAAGAAAATTAAAGCTACCAAGGGAACATTTCATGCAAACATGGGCACAATAAAGGACAGAAATGGTATGGACCTAACAGAAGCAGAAGATATTAAGAAGAGGTGGCAAGAATACACAGAAGAACTATACAAAAAAGAACTTCATGACCCAGATAACCACAATGGTTTGATCACTCACCTAGAGTCAGACATTCTGGAATGTGAAGTCAAGTGGGCCTTTGAAAGCATCACTAGGAACAAAGCTAGTGGAGGGGATGGAATCCCAATTGAGATATTCCAAATCCTAAAAGACGATGCTGTGAAAGTGCTGCACTCAGTATGCCAGCACATTTGGAAAACTCAGCAATGGCCACAGTCCTGGAAAAGGTCAGTTTTCATTCCAATCCCAAAGAAAGGCAATGCCAAAGAATGTTCAAACTACTGCACATTTGCACTCATCTCCCACACTAGCAAAGTAATGCTCAAAATTCTTCAAGCCAGGCTTCAGCAGTACATGATCTGTGAACTTCCAGATGTTTAAGCTGGATTTAGAAAAGGCAAAGGAACCAGAGATCAAATTACCATCACCTGCTGGATCATCAAAAAAGCATCTGCTTTGTTGACTATGCCAAAGCCTTTGACTGTGTGGATCACAACAAACTGGAAAATTCTTAAACAGATGGGAATACCAGACCATATGACCTGCCTCCTGAGAAATCTGTATGCAGGTCAAGAAGAAACCGTTAAAACTGGACATGGAACAACAGACTGGTTCCAAATCAGGAAAGGAATACATCAAAGCTATATATTGTCATCCTGCTTTATTTAACTTATGCAGAGTACATTATGAGAAATGCTGGGCTGGACGAAGCACAAGCTGGAATCAAGAATGCCAGAAGAAATATCAATAACCTCAGATATGTAGATGATACCACCCTATGACAGAAAGCAAAGAACTAAAGAGCCTCTTGATGAAAGTGAAAGTGGAGAGTGAAAAAGTTGGCTTAAAACTCAACATTCAGAAAACTAAGATCGTAGCATCCGGTCCTGTCACTTCATGGCAAATAGATAGGTAAACAATAGAAACAGTGACAGACTTTATTTTCTTGGGCTCCAAAATCACTGCAGATGGTGACTGCAGCCATGAAATTAAAAGACTCTTTTTCTTGGAAGAAAAGTTATGACCAACCTAGACAGCATATTAAAAAGCAGAGACATTACTGTGCCAACAAAGGTCCATCTAGTCAAAGCTATGGTTTTCCCGTAGTTATGTATGGATGTGAGAGTTGGATATAAAGAAAGCTGAGTGCTGAAGAATTGATGCTTTTGAACTGTGGTGTTGGAGAAGACTCTTGAGAGTCCCTTGAACTGCAAGGAGATCCAACCAGTCCATCCTAAAGGAGATCAGTCCTGGGTGTTCATTGGAAGGACTGATGTCGAAGCTAAAACTCCAATACTTTGGCCACCTGATTCGAAGAACAGACTTATTTGAAAAGACCCTGATGCTGGGAAAGATTGAAGGTGGGAGGAGAAGGGGACCACAGAGGATGAGATGGCTGGATAGCATCACCAACTCAAAGGACATGAGTTTGAGTAAGCTCCGGAAGTTGGTGTGGACAGGGAAGCCTGGCATGATGCAGTCCATGGGATCGGAAAGAGTCAGACACAACTGAGTGACTGAACTGAACTGAACCTGACACATTTAAATGTCTAGGGAAAATGGGCAATTTTTGAAGACATTTTCTATGAGTTATCAGTTCTGAACAACTGATGTATCAAAACCAAAAATTAGAGGGTAGTAAAAAGAAATAAAAATCTATCCATAACAATGACACAAGGTTCAGATAGTTTCTTGAGTGACTTTCACTAAACCTTATTTGATAGATGACTTCTATGTTATGGACACACTTGCATACAGTGTGTGAGGAGAAGCATAATGCGTATCCAATGGCATCTGTATTACATTGTGCAGTTTTGATGATACACAACCATATTCATACCAGTTTGATTATCCTCAGAAACCAACAAGGCAGCTTTGAGCCCTGCAGGAATGATACAATAGTTGCCTCTACATAAGGTTATGGGCTACTATCACCAGGTTCTGAACATGACTGACCATGGACAACAAACCTCGGGGAACCACTGGCCAGCATCTGTGATCAGGGATTCAGGATGACCTACAATATATTTATTGCCTTCACTCTCAGAGGCACCCCTGGGCACAGCTCATGGGCACTACAGATGGACAGTTCCCACAGTCCTTGAACTTTAACCCTCCTCAAGAGGTACCACTTCCAATGTCATAGAGGATGTAGCTGCTCTTCCAACAAACCAGATGTGTATTTACTGTGGGTTATATATTAATAGCTTCTGGTTCCTTTAGCCAAGATGCCTAATCCAAGTTTTATTTCTCCAGTTAATCACATCCTAGGATCCAGTGTATAAATCCAATATTGCATGTCTCATGCATACCTATTCTAAAGAATTTTATTTTGTGTACTGTACGTATCAGAATAATACACAGTGCCATATCATGTGAAAAAAATCTACATAAATGATGCAGCCAACTATCCAAGTGTCATACCAGCTTGAACAGTGAAAAAAATAAAACTAAAGAAAACCCCACCGATGAACTACTTTAGACTGCCCTCCATGGATGATGTGCAGGCAATGAGGCCACCACGTGCCCAGGTTCCCCAGAGCACTGCATGGAGCTGCTGTGGGTCATAGAGGAGATAGACAAATACATCTGACCTCCTTGTGCCAGCAGTGAGTGTGCCAGAAAACCCCTGAAGGGAAGGACTGCCAACACTTGCACCCTGATTGGAGTGGAGAATGCCCAGCAGAGACAAAGTGGAATACCACCCCCTGTTCCCGCAACGGGATGCACCTCTGCCTCAGCCACTGCAGAGCCCCTGCTTCCCTGGCCTTCACCCCAAATTACACTTCCCATTTTGGCGTCCTGTTCTGTGTCCTTCTGGGAACCAGGGGGTGGCTCTCACTCAAGTCTGCAGCACTAACTGACACCAGCCACCCTCGAAGCACTCATTAGCAGCAAGGTCACTGTGAGTCTCACCCATGACCTGACATTAGTGTGGATCCATCTGGACCTTTCTGTTGCCCCACCACTCAGCACTTACCAGGTACAGCATCTCCCTTTGTCCCAGCCTTATCTTAACTTCAGAGGGTCCTCTGAACACCTGTCACCTCCCTGCCTTGTCTCTTGGACCAAAGTGACTCTTACTAAAGTGTGTCTTTTGCTAAATGTCCTTTTTCTAAAAATAAAAGAAAATTCCATGAGGCTAATATAATACTTACCCCCAAACTAGATAAGGCTGATGTAAATCTAAAAACTATCAGCCAATCACACTAAGAGATGGACAAATTAAACACAAAATATTTCAGCAAATTTTACACCATAATGATTTTTATGAGTCACATATCAGGTCAAAACAATACTTAGAGTACAAACAAGATTCAATAGTTTCAAAATCTATTAATTCTCTGCATCTACAAATTAAAGTAGGAAAAGATAATCTCGGTAAACATTAAGAAAACATTTCTAAAATTCAACATCTATTTGTGATAAAAATGTAAACAAAATAACAGTAAAGTTAGAAATAAAACTCTAACTTTATATAAAAAGTATATTCTAGAAAGCTGAAGCAAATACAATAGTTAATGGTGAAATATCAGAAGTACTCATATTAAAATTATAAATAAGAAAAAGATACTAGCAATTATTTTTACTTACATTATTACATTATTCAATGTTTTGAGTAGGAAACCTTAGTAATAAATGAAAAGAAATAAGAAGTACAAATAATAGAATAAAAGACACAAAGCTGCCATCTAAAAAAAACTTTCATCTGATAATCTACCCCAAAACTCCAGATAATTAATTGGTAAAAGATATTAACTAAAAGATGGTCTTGACCCTATGGTCCTTCCCCTGTATGTCCTTGCCTTGCCTTTTGTCTGTGGAAAAACTTTAGCCAAAGAATAAATCTATCCAAAGAAATGAGAAAATTCAGAAGACCCCCCACCCCCTGGCCCCACAAAAAGCAGTCAAACAGGAAAAAAAACAATAGGTTAGTAAGCAAAGTCAAGGACCTTCCTTCTCAAGGGCTATAGATTATATTCCGACCCATGTCCTTTGAGCTATTTTATAGGTACTGTAACCCTGCCAGGTGGAAGAAGTTAACTACATGATGACCAGACTGTAGCCATGACATAAACTGCCACAATTCTGGGAACTGGCCTCAAAAAAAGGGGGGTGTAGGGGGCAAAAAATTGACCGTGGAACTGAAGATTTACTGTACCTAAAACAGTCAAGATGACACTGGTCAGACTACTGCATGACCATTTCGAGATGACTGTCAGAGCTTACTATGCTGTTTCTGTATGTAGCTGCCTCCCTCTGCCTATAAAAACTCTTGGTTGATGGGTGGGGGATTCGGCCTTTGGACAGGCCTCTGCCCTCCCCTGCCTCCACTTCCACCCATACTCCCTTGCTGCTGGCCTCTGAAATGAAGCAAACTTTCCTTTCTACCAACCTGGCTTCTTTATTGACTTTTGAGAAGCAAGCAGCCTGACCGCATTTTTGGTTATAGTCTGATGTGCAATAAACATTTAAAATATATTTACCAATAATAACTGATTAGAAAATGCAGTGGACGAAGTGGATTCCATTATCAGTTGTTGAAGTAAAGACAAAATACCATGAAATAAACTACAGTATCTGGGTGGGCCACACGGCTGCCTTGAATAGGCCCAAATACCTACTGTCTCACTTGGCAACGAGAGATGGTTCCAGGTAAGTGCGAAGATTCTGCTGTACCAGACATCCTGCTGCAAAGAGTAACTGTGACTCTGCTGTCCTCCACACCTTGCTTCCAAGTTGACTGAAAGAGGAGAAAAGCACATAAGAGAGTGCGTGGAAGGCCTTTACAAGCCAGACTGGAAGTGGCATTCACACTCCAGCAGCCAGAGCTCAAGTACCTGGCCGGCCACATGTTACTGCAAGGCAGGCTAGGAAAGGAAGAGAAGGGATAGGTTTTTAACCCTTAGGAAGCTCTGCATTAATCTTGTCATGGAAATCTGTCTGCAGCCTTCTTCCCACATACAAAACTCATTCAAGCCATTTCCCAGGAGACCAAGCCCAACTTCCATCCAGCTTAGTATGGGATCTGCGTGAAGCCTTTTCTTCTCCATCCACCTGGATGTGGCTTGCCTTCATCCAGCTGCCTCCAAACTAAATGCTGTGGTGAAGTAAGCACAGAGTAACCTCAATGAAATTTCGGTTAAAAGGGAGACTTATAGTGGGAAACACCAGGAGACATAGGACAATCACCATTCCTAGCAACAGTGGACTCCTGCTGAGCCAGCGACTTGATTAGACTTTGGATTTGGACTCCAGGAGTCTCCTTTGTCCCTGGTTTTACCCTTTGGCAAGGTTTATTTTTTTCTTCCTTTTTCTTTCATGACTATATTTGAAGTAGGCATTGGAGAATAGGTCAAGGCTTCCCTGGTGGCTCAGACTGTAAAGAATCTGCCTGTAATGCGGGAGACCTGGGTTCAGTCCCTGGATTGGGAAGATCCCCTGGAGAAGGAATTGGCAATCCACTCCAGTATTCTTGCCTAGAAAATCCCATGGACAGAGAAGACTGGTAGGCTACAGTCCATGGGGTTGCAAAGAGTAGGACATGACTGAGCAACTAACACGTGGAGAATATACGATCTTTGGGGTGTGTGCAGTTTTTGTAGCAGTTTTCCTGCTGATTCCCATTTTGGGGGCCCCAAATTTAGTTTGCATTCCCAGGTTTTCTTTTTAAGCTCATGGTTTCTTTGGTAATATAACTTCTTGAAAAATTCTGTAGGCTTCTGATCTTCTGTCAGTCAATTTCACATGCCAACAATCACATCCATACTTCCATGAAGGCTTATTCATTGTTTACCTGAAATTTAAATCTAACAGTGTCCTATGTTTTAATTCAGTAAATCTGGCAACCCTAAAGTTACTATGAAGAGTTGGACCAAATTTTACTGTCCAGGGTTCTTGGCCTTCCCCAATCAATAGAAATTGACCAGAGGCCAGACAAGAAATTCAGGCAAGGCTTTCCCGTGACCTCTCCTGCAGCAGGAGGGGAGCAAGAACAAACAACAGCTCCCCTTGCTTGCTTGCTGGTGGCGGGAAGTGGAGTGGGGGGCGGGGTGGGTAGTGATGAGCTGGTTCCTTATACAAAGTAAGGGATCTGTCCAGGGGTCAGACGGGAGGGGTGGTTCAGGTGGTTTGCCCACCTCTTATGTGATATTGTGTGCAGGGGACATGTTCACTACCCTGGTTTTTTGTGTTTTTGTGTGTTTTTTTTTCCTCCTGATCCCCTTCTTTTGCTTCAGGACCTTCAAAAGTGGCTTTTTCCCCCCTCTTTTTGGTCTCTTTGTATCTTTTGTCCAGAATCTGTCCCAACTATGCTTCCCTGGTGACTCAGACAGTAAAGAATCTGCCTGCAATGCAGGAGATCCTGGTTTGATGCCTGGGTTGGAAAGATCCCCTGGAGAAGGAAATGGCTACCCTCTCTAGTATTCTTGCCTGGAGAATTCCATGGACAGAAGAGCCTGGCAGCTACAGTTCGTGGGATCACGAAGAGTCAGACTCAGCTGAGCATCTATCACTTTCACTTTCATGCATGCATGCAGTTATTTTTAGCCCCATACAATTTCTTTGTATTTGGTTGTTCAAGAAGAGCTTTGTCTAGGTGCAAGCATTGTAGCACTACAGAAAAGGATATCAGATCCCAGCCTATCTCAAAATGTCCACCACTGTTGTCTAGGGCCTCTGTCCTTCCAGATCTTCCTGGGGCCAACACTGAAGCATTATTAGACCATGAATTTCAGACCTCGTCCCTTCAAAGTGGAGATTTCTGTACCGATTAGAAGAGATGTAGCTGTGGCCACAGATTCAAAATTGTAACAGTTCCACCCAAGAGAAGTTCATTTCTCACACATCTAACAACCCTAGGAAGCAACCCATGTAGGGAAGATGTAAGTCTGCTCCATTCCATCACTCATGTCCCAGGGATTCCCCTGACAGAGTTCTGCCATCTTCATCGCACTTCTTCTAAGGACCCCTTGGGGATTATCATTCCCAGAAGGCAAGAGAGGGAGAGGACTTAGGAGAAAGTGAGGTTGTGTTTTAGGGATCTGGCTTGGAAGTAACACCCATTACTTCTGTTTACCTTCCATGGGCTAAGACAGAGTTGCTGTAAGTTTAGCTACTTGCCCAAGAAGGCAAATAAACTAGATTTTTAATAAACTGCTAGCAAATTCTTCCCCAGACCTAATAAAGAATGTACAAGGCTTATGTGAATAAAACTTCAAACTTTTAATGTCGAAGGATATTTTAAAATATACTAAAATGAAACCAGAGACATATTATGTCCTGATATGGACAGATATAAGAAGAAGAATTAACATTTTCACAAGCAGGTAAAAGTGTTAATTCTCCCCCACATTAATCTAAAAATCGCATTAAATTGTAATTCAATCCATAATGGAGATTGTAACCAATACTGTTGCCTTTACTTTATACTCTGGGGCCTGGCATGCTGCAATTCATGGGGTCGCCAAGAGTCAGACACGATTGAGCGACTGAACTAATCTGAACTGAACTGGGCCTATGTCTTGGTTTTCTGTATTTTAACAAATCTTTTGGGAAAGGTTTGAATAAGAAAATCATAACTGAATCTTTCATGGAAATTGATAAAATGATTTTAAATTTCATATTTTAGAAAATATCTAATTTTTTATTGTAGTAGAGTTGCTTTCCAAATGTTCTGTTAGTTTCTGCTGTACAACAAAGTGAATCAGCTATCAGTTCAGTCCAGTTCAGTTCAGTCGCTCAGTTGTGTCTGATTCTTTGCAACCCCATGAATTGCAGCACACCAGGCCTCCCTGTCCATCACCAACTCCTGGAGTTCACTCAAACTCATGTGCATCGAGTCAGTGATGCCATCCAGCCATCTCATCCTCTGTCGTCCCCTTCTCCTCCTGCCCCCAATCCCTCCCAGCATCAGAGTCTTTTCCAATGAGTCAACTCTTCCCATGAGGTGGCCAATGTATGGAGTTTCGGCTTTAGCATCATTCTTTCCAAGGAAATCCCAGGCTGATCTCCTTCAGAATGGACTGGTTAAATCTCTTTGCAGTCCAAGGGACTCTCAAGAGTCTTCTCCAACACCACAGTTCAAAAGCATCAATTCTTCGGCACTCAGCTTTCTTTATATCCAACTCTCACATCCATACATGACTACTGGAATGGACCATAGCCTTAACTAGATGGACCTTTGTTGGCAAAGTAATGTCTCTGCTTTTGAATATGCTATCTAAGTTGGTCATAACTTTCCTTCCAAGGAGTGTCTTTTAATTTCATGGCTGCAGTCACCATCTGCAGTGATTTTGGAGCCCCCAAAAAACAAAGTCTGACACTGTTTCCACTGTTTCCCCATCTATTTCCCATGAAGTGATGGGACCAGTGCCATGATCTTCGTTTTCTGAATGTTGAGCTTTAAGCCAACTTTTTCACTCTCCTCTTTCACTTTCATCAAGAGGCTTCTTAGTTCCTCTTCACTTTCTGCCATAAGGGTGGTGTCATCTGCATATCTGAGGTTATTAATATTTCTCCCAGCAATCTTGATTCCCGCTTGTGCTTCTTCCAGCCCAGCATTTCTCATGATGTACTCTGCATAGAAGTTAAATAAACAGGGTGACAACATACAGCCTTGACGAACTCCTTTTCCTATTTGGAACCAGTCTGTTGTTCCATGTCCAGTTCCAACTGTTGCTTCCTGATCTGCATACAGATTTCTCAAGAGGCAGATCAGGTGGTCTGGTATTTCCATCTCTTGAAGAATTTTCCACAGTTTATTGTGATCCACACAGTCAAAGGCTTTGGCATAGTCAATAAAGCAGAAATAGATGTTTTTCTGGAACTCTCTTGCTTTTTCGATGATCCAACAGATCTTGGCAATTTGATCCCTGATTCCTCTGCCTTTTCTAAAGCCAGCTTGAACATCTGGAAGTTCACAGTTCATGTATTGCTGAAGCCTGGCTTGGAGAATTTTGAGCATTACTTTACCAGCATGTGAGATGAGTGCAATCATGTGGTAGTTTGAGCATTCTTTGGCATTGCCTTTCTTTGGGATTGGAATGAAAACTGCCCTTTTCCAGTCCTGTGGCCACTGCTGAGTTTTCCAAATTTGCTGGCATATTGAGTGCAGCACTTTCACAGCATCATCTTTCAGGATTTGAAATAGTTCAACTGGAAATCCATCACCTGCACTAGCTTTGTTCGTAGTGATGCTTTCTAAGGCCCACTTGACTTCACATTCCAGGATGTCTGGCTCTAGATGAGTGATAACACCATCGTGATTATCTTGGTCATGAAGATCTTTTTTGTACAGTTCTTCTGTGTATTCTTGCCACCTCTTCTTAATATCTTCTGCTTCTGTTAGGTCCATACCATTTCTGTCCTTTATTGAGCCCATCTTTGCATGAAATGTTCCTTTGGTATCTCTCATTTTCTTGAAAAGATCTCTAGTTTTTCCCATTCTGTTGTTTTCCTCTATTTCTTTGCATTGATCACTGAGGAATCAGCTATAAATATACATATATCCCCTCCCTCTTGGACCTCGCCCCAACCCCCATGTTACCACTCTAAGTCATCATAGAGCACCAAGCTGAGCTCCCTGTGCTATATAAATCAGGTTCCCATTGCCCATCTATTTTGTACATGATAGTGTATATATGTCAATGCAAATCACTTAATTCATCCCACCCTTGCCTTTCCCACTGTGCCCTTATGTCCATTCTCTACATCTGCATCTCTATTCTTGCCTTGGAAATAGATTCGTCTGTACCATTTTCTACATTCCACGTATATGAATTAATGTACAATATATGTTTTTCTCTTTCTGACTTATTTCACTCTGTTTGACAGACTCTAGGATCATCCGCATTTCTACAAATAACTCAATTTCATTCCTCTTTATGGTTGGTAATATTCCATTGTATAACTGTACCACATCTTTATTATACGTTCATTTGTCATTGAACACTTAGGTAGTTTCCATGTCCTGGATATTTTAAATAGTGCTGCAATGAACATTGGGGTACATGTGACTTGTTAAATTATGGTTTTCTCAGGGTATATGCCCAGTAGTGGGATTACTGGGTCATGTGGTAGTTCTATTTTTAGTGCTCTAAGGAACCTCCATACTGTTCTCCACAGTGGCTGTGTCAATTTTCCCACCAACAGTGCACAATCCTGCTTAGAAACCTGGAATGTTTGATTTATGATTCAAGGTAAATTGGACATGGTCAAGCAGGAGATGGCAAGAGTGAACATCAACATTTTAGGAATCAGTGAGCCAAAGTGGATGACATTGGATGAATTTAATTCAGATGACCATTATAAGTACTACTGTGGGAAAGAATCCCTTGAAAGAAATGGAGTAGCCTTCACAGTCAACAAAAGAGTCCAAAATGCAGTACTTGAGTGCAATCTCAAAAATGACAGAATGATCTCGGTTTGTCTCCAAGGCATACCTTTCAACATCCCATTAATCAAGTCTGTGACCCAACCACTAATGCCAAAGAAGCTAAAGTCAAATGGTTCTATGAAGATCTACGAGTCCTTCTAAGTGAAAGTGAAATTGCTCAGTCGTTTCTGACTCTTTGCGACCCCATGGACTGTAGCCTACCAGTCTCCTCAGTCTACGGAATTTTCCAGACAAGAATACTGGAGTGGGTTGCCATTTCCTTCTCCAGGGGATCTTCCCGACTCAGGAATCAAACCCGGGTTTCCTGCATTGCTGGCAGATGCTTTACCATCTGAGCCACCAGGGATGCCCACAAGACCTTCTAAAACTAACACCAAAAAAATATGTCCTTTTCATCATAGGGGATTGGAATGCAAAAGTAGGAGGTCAAGAGATACCTAGAGTAATAGGTAACAGGCAAGATTGGTCTTGAGGTACAAAATGAAGCAGAGCAAAGGCTAACAAAGTTTTGCCAAGAGAACGCACTGGTCATAACACACTTCTCCAACAACACAGGTGATGACTCTGCACATGGACATCACGTGATTATCAACACTGAAATCAGACTGATTATATTCTTTGCAGCAAAAGATGGAGAAGCTATGTTCAGTCAGTAGAAACAAGACCAGGAATTGACTGTGGCTCACATCATGAACTTCTTATTGCAAAATTCAGGTTTAAATTGAAGAAAGTAAGGAAACCACCAGACCATTCAGGTATAACCTAAGTCGAATCCCTTATAATTATATGGTGGAGGTGACAAGTATGTTCAAAGGATTACATCTGGTAGACAGAGTGCCAGGAGAACTATGATCAGAGGTTCATAACTTTGTACCAGAGGTGGTGAACAAAACTATCCCAAAGAAAAACAAATGTAAGAAGGCAAAATGGTTATTGGAGAAGGCCTTAAAAATAGCTGAGAAAAGAAGAGAAGCAAAAGGAAAAGGGAAAGATACCCAACTGAATGCACAGTTTCAGAGAATAGCAAGAAAGACAAGAAAGCTTTCTTAACTGAACCATGCAAAGAAATAGAGGAAAACAATAGAACGGGAAAGACTAGAGAAAGACTTCAAGACTTCAAGAAAATTGGAAATATCAAAGGAACATTTCATGCAAGAATGGGGATGATAAAGGAAACAGTAAAGACTTTACAGAGGCAAAATAAATTAAGAAGAGGTGACAAGAATATATGAAAAACTGTACAAAAAAAGGTCTTGATGACCCTGATAACCACAATGGTGTGGTCATTCATCTAGAGCAAGACATCCCGGAATGTGAAATCAAGTGAGCTTTAGGAAGAATTATTACCAATAAAGGTAGTGGAGATGTTAGAATTCCAGATCAGCTATTTAAGATACTAAAAGATGATGCTGTTAAAGTTCTGCACTCAATATACTGGCAAATTTGGAAAACACAGTAGAGCCCACAGGACTGGAAAAGGTCAGTTTTTATCTCAATTCCAAAGAAGGGCAATGCTAAAGAATGTTCAAACTGCCAAATAAGTGCACTCACTTCCCATGCTAGTAAGGTTATGATCAAAAACCTTCAAGCTAGGCTTCAGCAGTACTTGAATCAAGAACTTCCAGATGTACAAGTTGGGTTTAGAAAAGGTACAGGAACTAGAGATCAAACTGCTAGCATCCATTGGATCATAGAGAAGGCAAGAGAATTCCAGAAAACATCTACTTCTGTTTCATTGACTACACAAAAGCCTTTGACTATATTGATCACAAAAGCCTTTGACTGTGTGGATCACAACTAACTGTGGAAAATTCTTAAAGAGATGAAGTACCAGACCACCTTACCTGTCTCTTGAGAAACCTGTATGCAGGTCAAGAAGCAACAGTTAGAATCAGACATATAACAACAGACTGGTTCAAAATTGGGAAAGGAATATGTTAAGGCTGTATATTGTCACCCTGCTTATTTAACTTGTATGCAGAGTACGTCATACAAAATGCTTGGCTGGATGAATCACAAGTTGGAATCAAGATTGCCAGGAGAAATATCAACAGTCTCAGATATGCAGATGATACCACTCTAATGGCAGAAAGTGAAGAGGAACTAAAGAGCCTCTTGAAGAGGGTGTAAGAGGAGAATGAAAAGGCTGGTTTAAAACTCAACATTAAAAACACTAAGATCATGACATCTGGTCCCATCACTTCATGACACATAGATGGGGGAAAAGTGAAAACAGTGGCAGATTTTATTTTCTTGGGCTCCAAAATCACTGCAGATGATGACTTGCTCCTTGGAAGATAAGATATGACAAACCTAGACAGCATATTAAAAAATAGAGACATCACTTTGAAGACAAAAGTCTGTATAGTCAAGCTATGGTTTTTCCAGTAGTCATCTACAGATGTGAGAGTTGGACCAAAAAGAGGGCTGAGCATTGAATCACTGATCTTTCAAACTGTGGTACAGGAGAGGACTCTTAAGAGTCCCTTAGACAACGAGGAGATCAAACCAGTCAATCCTAACGGAAATCAACCCTAAATATTCACTGGAAAGATTGATGCTGAAGTTGAAGCTGCAATACATTAGCCATCTGATGCGAAGAGCCGACTCATTGGAAAAGACCCTGATGTTGGGAAAGATTGAGGGCAAAAGGAGAAGGCAGCAGCAGAGGATGAGATGGTAGGATGGCACCATTGATTCAATGGACATGAGTTTGAGCAAACTCCAGAAGATCGTGCAGGACAGGGAAGCCTGGAGTGCTGCGGTCTGTGAGGACGCAAAGAGTCATGAGGACACTAACAGCTAAACAACAGTGCAAGAGGATACCCTTTTATTCACACCTTTTCCAGCATTTATTGTTCATTGAGTTCTTTGACTACAGGCATTCTGACCCAAGTGAGGTGATACCTCACTGTAGTTTTTCCTTTTAAAGACTTTACTTTTTAGAGCAGTTTTAGGTTCACATCAAAATTGATCAGGAAGGTCTGAGTTCCCAAGTACTCCATAACCTGCCACATGCATAGCCTTCCTCAGGGATCCCCCACAAGAGTGATACATTTGTTACAATAAACGAGATACATTTGCCAAAACCCATAGAAGGTATAACACCAGGAGCAGTTCTAATGTAAACTTTGGATGATGATCATTGCAGTTTTGATATGCATTTCTCTGATGTTTAGTGATGTTGAGCATCTTTTCCTTGCCTCTTGGCCATCTGCATACCTTCTTTGGAGAAATGTCTTGTGCCCATTTTTTGATTGGGTTATTTGTTTTTTTGATATTGAGTTCCACATGCTGTTTGTGTATTTTGGAGATTAATCTTTTGTCCTTTGATTCATTTACAAATATTTTTTTCCATCCTGAGTGTTGTCTTTCGTCGTGTTTACGGTTTCCTTTGCTGTGCAAAAGCTTTTACATTTAATTAGGTCCCATTTGTTTATTATTGTTTTCATTTTCATTACTCTTGGAGGTGGGTCAAAAAAGATCTCGCTGTGATTTACATCAAGAAGTGCTTTTCCTATGTTTTCTTCTAAGAGTTATATATCTTGTCCAGTCTTACATTTAGGTTTTTAATTTATTTTGAGTTTATTTTTGTGTATGCTGTTAGGTAGTGTTCTAATTCCATTCTTTTATATGTAGCTGTCCAGTTTTCCCAGCACCACTTATTGAAGGGACTGTCTTTTCTCCACTGTATAGTCTTGCCTCCTTTGCATAGATTAGGTGACCATATGTGTGTGGGTTTATCTCTGGACTTTCTGTCCTACACCATTGATCTATATTTACTTTTTTGTGCCAGTACCATACTGTCTTGATTCTCAGTGGTGAAAAACTAAAAGCATTTCCTCTAAGATCAGAAGGAAGAAAAGAATGTCCATTCTTGTCACTCTTATTCAACATAATTTTGGAAGTCCTAGCCATGGCAATCAGAGAAGAAAAAGAAATAAAAGGAATACAATTTGGAAAAGGTGAAGTAAAACTGTAACTATTTGCAGATGAAATGATCTGCAAATTTTCTAAACATAGAAAATCCAAAAGATATCATTAGAAAACTACTAGATTTAATCAATAAATTTGGTAAAGTTGTAGGATACAAAATTAATGCACAAAAATGTCTTGCATTCCTCCACACTAACAACAAAAGTTCAGGAAGAGAAATTAAGGAAATAATCACATTTTCCATCACAACAACAAAAAAATATATATGTTGGAATAAACCTACCTGAGGAAGCAAAAGACCTGTACTTAGAAAATTATAAAACACTGATGAGAAAAAAAGGAAGATGACACAAACAGATGGGAAAATACATCATATGCTTGGACTGGAAGAATCAATATTGTGAAAATGATTATACTACCAAGGGTAACCTACAGATTCAGTGCAATTCCTATCAAATTACCAATGGCATTCTTCACAGAATTAGAACAAAAAATTGTACAATTTATATGGAAACACAAAAAAGTCCAAATAGCCAGAAGCAATCGATAAAGAAAACTGGAGCTGGAGGAATCAAGCTCCCTGACTTCAGAGGATATCTAATTTTTTAAATAAGACAATAGAGTGTGATTATCACTACCTATCAATTATAATTAAAAAATGGTGGTACTGGTACAAAAGTAGATAAATAGGAAAGATAAACAAATGAAAGGATTCAGGAAATAGTCTTAATATTGTTCAAACTTAAGAAAAACTCCTGTCACATGCTACAGCAAGGATGAATCATGAGGGCATTAGGTGAAATAAGCCAATCACATACACAAATACTGTATGATACTACTTATATGAAGTCCTTCAGTCAGTCAGTCAGTAAGTTCAGTCGCTCAGTCATATCCGACTCTTGTGACACCATGAATCGCAGCACACCAGGCCTCCCTGTCCATCACCAACTCCCAGAGTTCATTCAGACTCACATCCATTGAGTCAGTGATGTCATCCAGCCATCTCATCCTCTGTCATCCCCTTCTCCTCCTGCCCCCAATCCCTCCCAGCATCAGAGTCTTTTCCAATGAGTCAACTCTTCGCATGAGGTGGCCAAAGTACTGGAGTTTCAGCTTTAGCATCATTCCTTCCAAAGAAATCCCAGGGCTGATCTCCTTCAGAATGGACTAGTTGGATCTCCTTGCAGTCCAAGGGACTCTCAAGAGTCTTCTCCAACACCACAGTTCAAAAGCATCAATTCTTTGGCTCTCAGCTTTCTTCACAGTCCAACTCTCACATCCATACGTGACCACTGGAAAAAACATAACCTTGACTAGATGGACCTTTTTTGGCAAAGTAATGTCTCCGCTTTTGAATCTGCTATCTAGGTTGGTCATAACTTTCCTTCCAAGGAGTAAGTGTCTTTTAATTTCATGGCTGCAGTCACCATCTGCAGTGATTTTGGAGCCCCAAAAAATAAAGTCTGACACTGTTTCCACTGTTTCCCCATCTATTTCCCATGAAGTGACAGGACCAGACGCCATGATCTTTGTTAGAGGAGTCAAATTCACAGAGACAGAAAGTAGCTGGTGGTTACCAGGCATTGGGTTGTGGGGGGCAGTTTTTTAAGGGGGTACAAAGTTTCGGTTTTTTAAGATGAAAAGTTCTGGAAATCTTTCCCACTGCAATGTAAATATACTTAAGAATTATATGTACTTAAAAATAGTTACAGTGGCAAACTTCATGCTATTTGTAACCACAATTATGTTTATCAAGTTAAAAGAATGCATGTTACTATATTGATAGGATAGTGGCTTATGAAAATTTTAAAAATTCAAGTTTTAATGTGTTTCAAATCAGTGGTAAAATGATAGCACATTCAAGAAATAATTCCGTTCTGGAAAAAAATGCGTCCTTATGTTATAAAAACAGTAAGATTCTGATAAAAAACAAAACTGTAAACTTAGAAAAAATGTTAGAGAACGTTTTCAAAGCACTGAAGTGTTGCAAAGGACAAATAAATATCAAAATTGTTCACTTAGAAAATATAGGGAGTTGCTTCATTATTTTGGAGTAGTGTAAAAATATATTTCTTGTGAACATGACCTTCACAGAAGACTGAATGAAATGTAGCCAATAAACCTATGAAAAGGTGTTAATTCTTATTTAAAATCAAAACAAACAAAATAAAGTCATACTGAAATTTTTTCCTCATCTAGCAGGTTGGGTTTAATTTAAAGCCTGCAGAGTAATGAATGTTCTTTGTAGTCTTTCAGAAAAATTGGATGCATTTGTCAAAATTGTAAATGTGTATGTATTTTTATTCATGAACTTTCCACTAGGAATCTGTCTTAAAAATTCCTATATGTGAAAAGGAATGCTTATATAAAAATATACACTGCAGCATGTTGATTTGAGGAAAGAGCAGAAGTTAAATATTCATCAACAGTGTTTGGCTAAATAAATTGTGTTACATCTATACTGTGCAATACTACGTAGTCATTACAAAGAATACTGTTAGTTTATAAGTATTGACCTTGGAGGATCCCTAAGACATATCATTAAAAAAAAATGCCATTATTAGAGAAATGCAATCAAAACTACAATGAGATATCACCTCACACCAGTCAGAATGGCCATCATAAAAAAGTCTACGAAGAATAAAATCTGAAGAGGGTGTGGAGAAAAGGGAACACTCTTGCACTGTTGGTGGGAATGTAAATTGATACAGCCACTATGGAAAACGGTATGGAGAGTCCTTAAAAAACTAGGAATAAAACCACTCTTAGGCATATACCCTGAGGAAACCAAAATTGAAAAAGACACATGTATCGCATTGTTAATTGTAGCGCTATTTACAACAGCTAGAACATGGAAGCAACCTAGATGTCCATCGACAGATGAATGGATAAAGAAGTTGTGGTACACATACACTATGGAATATTACTCAGTCATAAACGGAATGCATCTGAGTCAGTTCTAATGAGGTGGATGAACCTAGAACCTATTTTACAGAGTGAAGTAAGTCAGAAAGAAAAAGATAAATATCATATTCTAATGCATATATACGGAATCTAGAAAAATGATACTGAAGAATTTGTTTACAGGGCAGCAATGGAGAAACAAACATACAGAATAGACTTATGGACATGGGGAGAGGGGAGTAGAGGGTGAGAGGTATAGAGTAACATGGAAACTTACATTACCATATGTAAAATAGAGAGCCAACGGGAATTTGCTGTATGGCTCAGGAAACTCAAACAGGGACTCTGTATCAACCTAGAGGGGTGGGATGGGGAAGGAGATGGGAGGGAGGTTCAAAAGGGAGGGGGTATATGTATACCTATGGCTGATTATTGTTGATGTTTGACAGAAAACAACAAAATTCTGTAAAGCAATTATCCTTCAATAAAAAAATTAATTGAATTAAAAAAAACAACAACCCAGTGCCTCCAACAGGATTAATTCTGAAGGTACCTGACAAAATCATGGGAAAGATGCACACTGCCTTGGTCAGATATTGCTACAGTTCTGTTGTATCACAAACTCAGTGGACCTGAACAGCCATTTGTTATTATGATGACCCTCTAGGTCATGGAGCAGCTGTGTCTCAACTGGTGAGCTATGTGCTGATCTCTTCTGTGTATTTCCCAGCCTCCTTGGATCAGCAGGGTGGCCAGAACTTGCACTTCTCAGGCTCAAGAGCCTGAGCAGAAACATGAAAGACTTCTTAATGCCTGACTTGGAATTGGCACACAATTGCTTCTACCCTCTGCCCTTGGCAGAGGCAGGTCCCACATCCCAGGCCAAAGTCAAAACCCTCTGACCAGAAGTCCTTGCACAGAGGAATGGACTTCTGGGGCGAGTGAGTCAATCTACTACGAAGACTAAATTGTTAACAAGAGTTATTTCTCAGGAAAAGATTTTGCATGATTATTTTATGCATCTATTTATTAAATATTGACTGGTGGTAGTTTTAGTCTCTAACTCATGTCCGTCTCTTGCGAACCCATGGACTGTAGCCTGTCGGACTCCTCTGTCCATGGGATTTCTCAGGCAAGAATACTGGAGTCTGTTGTCATTTCCTGCTCCAGGGGATCTTCCTGACCCAAGGATTGAACCCATGTCTCCTGCACTGCAGGCAGATTCTTTACTGCTGAGCCACCAGTGAAGCCCAAATATTGACTAGCCTTTACTACATATCAAGCTCTGTTCTTGGCATTGGACCATGAGCAGTGAACAAAGCCACCACCCAACAAACACCTTTCCCTCATGGAGCTTATATTCTAGTAGAGGAGATGTCTTAAAGGAGTAAAGAGGAAAAATATATAGCATATTAGATAGTAATAAATTCTGAGAGGAAAATAAAACAGAGAGAGGAGACATACATTTGGTCTGTAGGGAGAGGGAATGTAAATGTTTAGATCACGTGTCAGGGAAGGACACTGACTAAAAAGATGATTCTTCAGTGAAACTCTGAAGGAAATGAGGAAATAAGCCATCTGGGTATTGAGGAAGGGCCTTCCAGATGGAGAAACAGCAAGTGCAAAGGCCCTGCCAGAGTAGTCTGACCAACAAGTTCAGAAAGGAAGATGAACCGTGGTGGCTGGGCAGAACGAACAAGGGAAAGAGGAAGCTTTCACCAGAGAGGCCATAAACCCAGTCATGGCCCTGACAGGTGCCTCCCTAGGGACTGAAGACACCAGCCCAAGACCCAAGGTAGTTAGGTTCTTGCCTGCTTTCCTACTAGGAATTTTCAGATATTCTCAGAAACTCATTTCATGCTCCTATGCTCTGCTCCTTGGCAGGTGTTACTCTGGGACTTTTTCTGCTGAGCTGGGTTTCCTTCCAATGACAGAGGATCCCTCAGAACTATCTTCTGGGTTCTGTGGGTGGGTCTTTTGTCTAAGTTTCTGGCCTCGCCCAACAGCCTCTTCTCCGATTAACCAAGGTGTGACAGACAGAGCTCTGTGGAATATGCAATGATTGCTAAGTGGATTGGTCAAAGATCAGGAAAATTATGATCAAGATGATGCATGAAAGGTGCAATCAATTATTAGGTTAGTGCAAACATAATTGTGATTTGGGACTGTGAATTTTAAATGACTACAACTAGGCTCATGTGTGCATGCATGCTAAGTCGCTTTAGCTGTGTCCAAATCTTTGTGATCCTATGGACTATAGCCTGCCAGGCTCCTCTGTCCATGGGATTCTCCAGGCAAGAATACTGGAGTGGGTTACCATGCCCTCCTCCAGGGGATCTTCCTGACCCAGGGATTGAACCTGCCTCTCCTCAATTCCTTCATTGCAGGCGGACTCCTTAACACTAAGCCATCTGGGAAGCCCTACAACTAGACACACACATCTTTATTAGTCAAAATAGGAACCATTACAATCAACACATTCTTGCCGATGAGAAATAAGTTGATTTATTCGTGTAGCATAAAAATCCATGCTTTGGGATTGAAGAACTCTTGGAAAGCATTTTCTGCCTCCTGCTGGTTGTGGAAGCATTTTCCTTGCAAAAAGTTGCCAAGATGCTTGAAGAAGTGGTAGTCAGTCAGGTGAATATAGTGAATGAAGCAAAATTTGTAGCCCAATTTGTTCAACTTTTGAAGCCCTGGTTGTGGGATGTGCAGCTGGGCATTGTCATGGAGCAGAATTGGGTCCTTTTGGACCTGCCGGCAGCAGGTGTTGCAGTTTTCAGTGCATCTCATCAGTTTGTTGAGCATACTTCTCAGATGTAATGATTTTGCCAAGATTTCAGAAAGCTGTAATGAATCAGACCAGCAGCAGACCACCAAATAGTGACCATGACCTTTTCTTTTCAGTGCAAATTTGACTTTGAGAAGTGCTTTGGAGCTTCTTCTCGGTCCAACCACTGAACAGATCATCACCATATAAAATCCAATTTTCATCGCATGTCACAATCCAATTGAGAAATGATTCATTGTTGTTGCATAGAATAAGAGAAGACGACACTTCAAAACAATTTTTTTGATTTGCAATCAGCTTATGAGGCACCCACTTTTCGAGCTTTCTCACCTTTCCAATTTGCTTCAAATGCCAAACAACCATAGAATGGTCAGCATTGAGTTCTTCGGCAACTTCTCATGTAGTTGTAGGAAAAACAGTTTTGATTATTGCTCTTAACTAGTTGTTGTCAACTTTGATGGTTGATCACTGTGCTTCTCATCTTCAAGGCTCTCATCTCCTTTGTAAAACTTCTTGAACCACCTCTGCACTATGTTTTTTAGCAGTTTCTGGGCCAAATGTGTTGTTGATGTTGCAAGTTGTTTCTGCTGCTTTATGAGCCATTTTGAACTCTAGTAAGAAAATTTGCTTTTTGTCTAACATTATTTCCATAGTCTAAAATAAATATAAAATATACAACAAGTAATGTCTTTAGCAAAACATATAAAGTGATAAATGTACATTAAAATGATGTATAACATAACCACATTTATGTAAGAATGTATTCCAATATCATATGACAAAGTTCAACAATGCAAAACCTACAATTACTTGTGCACCAACCTAATATAAAATGGATAGATAGTTTAAGTACTCCTAGCTATGGCTACCAAATTTCAGACTCTGGAAGCTTCTTTCAGAGGACACAAAGGAATTGAACCCAAATAAGAAAAGCCATTAAATATATTTGGCATAGAATGGTACCTGTTAGTTCTGACATCACAGAAATAGCCATAAAACCAAAATCACTGGAGAAGTACGTACCATGGAAAAAAATGAAGTTATCCTGCTATAGAATTCAAATAAATTATATATGAAATTACACATGCATACACACCCCAAATGGTCCAGATAAAACACATTTTTTTCAAAGAAGTGGGGATCAAGGGGGATGAGTTCCATAAAAGACAAAATATTTTCTCATTGCATTAAATAATAGTGCATTTCAGCTAATCCTTGTAATTGCTATTGATGCAATAAATGGAGAAATCTACTAAGTCCTTGAATTTTAATAACCTTGATGCTACAAGTCACAGTAACAAATTAAGATTGCTTCTCTGAGTGAACACATTAGCCAGGTTTGCCCTTTGGACCTAACACAGACAACAGGCTGCATATAGCCAATATCGTTAAGGACCCTGGAGATTAGACCTAGACAGATTCCCAATACACAGCCACAAGCCTGAAGATGACGTGGTTTGTGGTGTAGCCAGCCCTCTGGGATATATCTAGGATGTAATTTTCAAAGATGATGCAGATGAAGGCAAAAGAGTACTAATAAGTACTAACCATGAGTTTGTATGATTGTGTGCTTAATAGCTATTGTCAGGAAATTGACAATGACCAAAACATATCACACTACCTGTATCCAGGAAGTAGTGTTTAAACATCTATTTATTTGAAGTTTGAAAATAAAGCATGGACTCCAATAACAGTGTGGCTTCCCCCCCAGAGTTGTTCCTCCCACTTGACTTTTTTGGGTGTTAAAAATGTATATAAAATATATCCTGTTACTGACATCTGATGTGAGATTTCAGGATTGATTTGATGATGCCCTTCACCTTGAATGTAATGCTGAGTGGAAAATGGGATTCCAGTAATCCACAGTGTACAGGGGTATTAGGATTCAATTACCTTTGGGGTTGCTAGGGAAGCAACTCCTATTGACGTGAATGCCCTGGATGCTGTACTTGACATTCACAGTGGTGATAACGATGACAAAGCTGGCAAGGAGGGATGGGAAAGCCACACGGGACTGCACAAGAGGGCAGTCACAAGCCAGCATGACTGATTCACATGCTGTCAGTACTTTAACCCTTTGGTTCCCATCATGATCAGAAAATCAGACAGCTTCTGCAGTGACACTCAAAACAAAACAGGGTAAGAGATTTTCTTTTCTTAAAGTAGCATGACAAACATGGCTGTAACACAGACTCAGAATGTAACTGTGTAGGTGGCATCATTACAATGTAACTTGCCGATACTCTTGTGTAGAAGCAAGGCTGGACTGTGGTGTAGGAGCACCCTGAGATTTCAAACTGGGTCATGTGTGTGGATTCCAGAAAAGCTGGGGATTTGGAACTCTGCAAGATGCTCTGCTCCACCCTTGCTGGAAGAAGTGGCCCATGTATGTTGTGCAAAAAACCTTTCTTTCTCTGAAGATCCTTTAATAACTTTCATGGGAAAGTCGCCTTGCAAGCTGATGCTTATGATCCTCCAGCCCACCCGCTCACCTATTACTGCCCTGTGACTCATAATTAGGGTCACAACTAGAAAGTAGGTTTCACAAGGACAAATGCAAAATCTGATTAAGGAGGAGATTTTTCCAGTTAGTGGGGTTAGGGGTGAGAGAGGAACAGGGGTAGGTGTGGTGGAGAAGAGAGTGGTGGGTGGGGGGAGAGACAAAGGAGGGGGTGGAGAGAGAGAGAAGGAAGGGGAAAGACAGAGACAGATTTGCTAATTCAAACCACCAGGCACAAAGGTAAAATGAGCGTGGGTTTTAAGAAGCTTAAACCATTAAGTGCAGATTTCAATACTAGATAAATCTGAACTTACCCAGGAGAGGGCACTTCTAGAGTGATAAAAGAAATGTTCGCATACTGAGATACAGGGAAGTTATTCTGGCTTATTCTTGAATTCACCTCAATTTGATGCTAAATAAAATAGCCTGTTTGTAGCCTATCAAACATACCTTGTACCTCTGATTTAATTATTAAAGAAACGGGCACATTGACCAGATGTGAAGAATGTCCATGTTAAAAATAAAAAGATTAAATGTCTCCCTTCCTAGGATGTCAGTAATGGTCCTCCCTTGATGATTAGAATCACTTCCTAAGTGTCAAGGCCATGCTGACTTGCTGTATACATGCTGGACCATTGTTGTTTTGATTTTGGTTTTTTTTTAAACCTTGAAGAAATCTAACCCTGACTTGTTTAATGTTCTTTGTTCTGCCAATATATAAAACCGTGCTGAAAACCCTGCTTCTCGAGAGCAGTTTCTCAGTGTCATCTGGGAAAGAAATTCCAGGCTAGTTCTAAGTTTGATTCAAATAAAATTCTTCTCTGTTCTTATTATTGATTGTTCACTGACTGTTTTCATTGACAAGAGATTTGGGCCGAATGGGTTAATGGAGCTCTTTATGGGAGTTCTCTGCTTCCTTGGCACTGAGGTGAAATCCAGACTGGACAGTGGCCCGCATCGGATGAAGCCATCTCTGATCTCTGTGATGGCCCATGTGCAGAAATCCCCACATTCTACAGAAGACCACTCTCATCCACTATACTGATGATATCATGATGACTGAACCTGGTGAGCAGGAATAACAAGAGCCTTAAATGTCTTAATGAAGCATGTGTGTGGCAGAAGCTGAGCAAGAAACCTGGTGAACCTCAGGGGCCCAGACCCCAGGGAGGTTCCTAAGAACCAGATGATCTGAAGCATGTTGGGACTTTCCCTCCAAAGTGAAAGAAAAGTTGCTTTTCTTCTACTGCCTACTGCTCAAAACTGGACAGCTTTGGACGGGTCTCTTTGGAGGCAACATAGGCCATATTTAAAACATCTGCCCCAATCCATTTACTGAAAAATCTACCAAACTCTAGATTTTAAGTGGTGCCTGGAGTAAGTATCTTGGGCCTTAAGGAACAGTGTCATGGTAAGTGAAATGTCTGTTTCCAACAGGATATAGTGTGGGGCTTCTGGCCATTCAAATAAGAAAATTACAATGTAAAAATCTAAGTTTTTTGAGCAAAGCCATGTTACCTGCTGCATACAATTATTATTTAAGGATAAACTCTTGCTATGAAATTGAACTTTGTAGCAGAATGAGGACTCAGTGACCCTGTGATGGAAACTGATCCCCATGAATTGGCTGTGCCCTGACACATGGAGCCATAGGGTGGAAGTGGTTTGTAAGAGAAGAGGTTTGCCAGTTCAGGAGGCACAAATTGGTTTCACAAACAGGTGGCTCAGACTCTGATCACATCTTCTAATTCTCCATCTCCCACTCCCCAACCCACAATTTACACATAGGACCTCATGGGGAATTCCTTATGACAGCCTGGTTCACAGATTGTTCTGCCTGAGATGCTGGCATCAGTCACTACATCCTCCCTCAAGGGAAGCCTTAAAGAATATAGCAAGAGATACCCTCCAAGAAGGTAAAAACTTGAGCCGGGCATTTAGCTTTTTACTTTGTTTAGAATCCACCGTTGCCATCATGTTATTTCAAACAGTACTTCTGATCAAAGCACTCACTTTACAACCAAAGGAATAGCATAATAGGCTCATGAAATTAATATATCCTACTACATGCCATGTCACCCAGAAGGGGTTGTCCTGATATGATGGTAGGGTGGTCTGAGAAAGCTCCATTATGGTACCCATTGAGAGGTAGCACCCTGGACATGGTCCACTTGAACCAGCAAGCAATCATGAGAATACAAGAGTCTGGAAATCAAAGCTAAGTGGAAATGATTTTTCTCACTAGTATGTCTAATATCTCTTCTGCAGAATTTTTGCTTCCCATCCTTAGAACTGTGTACTTTGCTGGTCTGGACATCACAGTTCCAAGGAGAGGGATGCTTCTGCCAGAGAAAACAATGGTGTATCAATTCGATTGAAAATGGAGGCTGTATCCTGTCACATCGGGCTCTTTATTCCACTATAAAGAGGAGGGTTACTGTCCCAATCAAGGTAAATGATTCTAATTACTAAAGAGAAACTGAGTATCTGCTACACAAAGAAGGTAGGAAAGATGTACCTGGAGAAAGAGCTGGGGTACCTCTCCCATGCCCCTTTCATGTCTAATAGGAAATATTAGTGGATAATTTTATGAGTTAAATTGTGTCCACCCCAAAAGATGTTTAAGTCCCAAACTCCAGTGTCTGTGGATATGATCTTATTTGGAAATAGGGTCTTTGCAGATGTAACCTTGATACGAGGTAGTCATATCAAATTAGAGTGGTCACCCAATATGACCTCCAATATGACCTCCAATTCCTCCTTAGGAAAGTGGAGAAGAGACACACAAACACACAGAGGAAGAATGCCATCTGACAACAGAGGCAGAGATTGGAGTTATGTAGGAACAAAACAAGTAATGACAAGGTTTCCAGCTACCATCAGAAGCTAGTGTTATGAATTAAGTTGTATGGACCCTGTTTGAGCTCTAGCTCAGCTGAGGCTCTCTGCCTTGGAGGGGGAAGGCTCTTTTCCTATTCGAGTTTGAGTTGGTGAATAACGAAACTGAAGCTGAGATGGTTCAATTCAGTTCAGTTCAGCCATTCAGTCGTGTCCTACTCTGCAACCCCATGAACTGCAGCATGCCAGGCCTCCCTGTCCATCACCAACTCCAGGAGTTTACCCAAACCCATGTCCATTGAGTCAGTAATGCCATCCAACTCTCTCATCCTCTGTTGTCCCCTTCTCCTCCTGTCCTCAATCTTTCCCAGCATCAGGGTCTTTTCAAATGAGTCAACTCTTCGCATGAGGTGGCCAAAGTATTGGAGTTTCAGCTTTAGCATGATTCCTTCCAAAGAAATCCCAGGGCTGATCTCCTTCAGAATGGACTGGTTGGATCTCCTTGCAGTCCAAGGGCCTCTCAAAAGTCTTCTCCAACACCACAGTTCAAAAGCATCAATTCTTCTGCACTCAGCTTTCTTTATAGTCCAACTCTCACATCCATACATGACCACTGGAAAAACCATAGCCCTGACTAGATGGACTTTTGTTGACAAAGTAATGTCTCTGCTTTTCAATATGCTGTCTAGGTTGGTCATAACTTTCCTTCCAAGGGGTAAGCGTCTTTTAATTTGAGATGGGCACAGCTCAAGCTTTACTCAGTGGCCAGAGAATGGAGAAGGAACTAAGTTCACAGATCAACTTCTCACCCCACATGGGGAAATGTGTTTAATTTTAAAGGATAAAGACAAAGGCAAGAGTTGTTGTTCTTTGGTCACTAAGCCATGTCTAACTCTTTTGTGACCCTGTGGACTGTAGTGTGCCAGGCTCCTCTCTCCATGGGATTTCCCAGGCAAGAATACTGGAGTGGGTTGCCAGTTTTTTCTCCAAGGAATCTTCCCAACCGAAGGATCAAACCCACATCTCCTTCATTGCAGGAGGATTCTTTACTGCTGAGCCACAAGGGAAGCCCAAAGGAAGGAAGAGTGAAGCTAATTATGGAAAGGCATATGCATTAGTCTACCAGGGAAGTGGCAGGGCTTTTTCAAGGGAATAGAGGGCCACCCCCTTTTCATTGTTTTTTGCTTCCAATGTCCAGTCATGGCCACTGGATGCTATGTCATTTAATATGCTAATGTAGTCAAATCAGCATATAATGAGACTCAGGGGCTGTTGAAGATCAGATTCATCACCATTTTGTTTCCAGATGATTCCATCTGGATTTTTGTTTGTTTGTTTGTAGCATCCTTTCTTATTTGTTCCAGAAGCCCTTGGAAATGAATATAAACAACAATAGCAATCCCATAAAGGCAAGCCAGCTAAGGACTCAGCCCCTTCAGTAATTAAAGTTTGGGTCACCTGTGGACTGGGAGAAGAACCATGAATGGTTGAGATAAATATCAACTATGATCCCATCATCAGTTGACAGTAACAGCTTAACTTATTTTCTTCCTTATGGGTGTGTGCATGTGTCCATTTAAACTTTTGGATGGCAGTGTATAAATTTTCAGTATGAGAATGTGGCATATGTTCAGCGTGAAAGTGACCTACATCACCACTGAACAGGGACCCAAGGATGGAATCTCTGCCACTTCCACTGAGTCCACTGGGTCACTTGCGATCTCATTGCAGATGGCCAGGTGACACCCCTGCTCTCAACTCACTCAATCCCAAGGTCAGCTGTGGAGTTCTAGTCTCACTCAGAGATGGGGCTCCACATTCTGTCAGAGGAATAGAACCAGCTCTGCACCTTCTCATCCCTCCATGTGTTCCCCATAAAGAAAGCTCCCCAAATCCCCTTTCATCTTTTTGCTGATCACAATTACAAGCTCTCACCTTCCCATTGCATGAACTCCTCCAGTCCTGTGAATTCAGTGATCATCAGGGCTTTGATCTTAGTCATTTCTTTCCTCCCCTGACACTAGCTCCCACTTATCCAGAAACACATCAGTTTCTAAAATGCTCTGCTCATGTACCTTCCCTCCTGTGATATCCTCACTGGGCTCTAACCCGTTACTGAAAGAGGAAACAGAACAGGCTCTATCTTGAAAGCAGGACTCCATCTTGGGCGGGACTGTGGACTTTGAGCGATGTGCCCAGCCAGTATCTATGGAAACAACATACCAACTGGAAAACCAGGCCCCCGAAGGAAGAGCCCTAGGTCTCGTACCTAGACTCTCCGAAGCCTAAAAGAATATCCTAATTATCTGTGTAACTGAATAGAATCATACATTCTATTATGCTTATTGGGGTATGACCACAGGCCTATTGATAATTGTCCACTGTCAACTACCTAGGCTTAAGGCATATGAATCACGGGTTAGCTTTGATTGTATCTTTTTTTTTTTAATTTTATTTTATTTTTAAACTTTACATAACTGTATTAGTTTTGCCAAATATCAAAATGAATCCGCCACAGGTTTTTCTTTGTTCAGACTAGTTTCAGGGAATATGAGGAGGCAGGTTTACACATGTACTCTTAGGGTATAGAAGGTTTTCACAAAAACTGATCGGGGTCCTTGGGTAAGAGGAGACTCTGCCTTGGGCCTGCTGGTGTAATAAACTGCACTCCACTACCTGCATTGTCCTTCTGAGTGAGTTTGTTGCTCGGAACCTGTGCCTACAACATTAGGCATGTATGTGTGCTTAATTCCTCTCCATTCATTGTATGATCAATGAAAAAGATGCTGCCTGCCGTATCGTAGCCATCAAGCCATCACATTACACCCTTCTGCATGGTGTGTCCTGAGGGAACTCAAGATGGAAACTGAATGCTCATCATCAATCCATCAGACACTGCAGCTACCCCCCAAGAAGCACCTTGAGGAGATTCAGGATGGGAAACACAGGATACTGGCCCCAGATAGCTGAGGGGCATATCAAAGTAATGATTTCAGTGAGCCCAGACTCTTGCATCTTCCCAAGCACAGAAAAGTGCTAATCTAGCTTGACATATCTAGCTTTCTTTAATTAACAGTAATTCTTTGATGTTCTGATTACCTGGTCTCAGCTGCAAAAACTACAAAATATCCTGGCTCCTCCCTTACCGCTTCAGAGCAGTCCCTTAGAGTTATCTGAAAGGCTGTGTTCTGGACTTAAGTCCTTAGTTCTGTTCATCAAATAAAACATAATTATAATTCTCAATTTTTAAGTTGTGCTTTTTCATCAGTCTACAGTTTCATCACCCCTAATTCCATATCTCTTAAGATTTCCACCTGGCTTGAAATTCTTCCTTTTTTCTCCTTTGCCCATTAAAGTTTATAGGTCATCAAGTCATATTTACACTTCACCGAAAATATTTTTGTTGTTGCCTGATGCATTCTTGTTGGCACTGAGCACTATTATTATACAATTACAGGAACAATAATTGTAAAGACGCTCACACACAGCAAGTGTTGATGATGCTCCCAACAATGTGCAGAGTACTCTCTCTGGATTACTTTATGATCCTAACCCAAACCTCATGAAATACGTGTTTTAATTATTTTCATTTTACTTATAAGGAAACGGAAGCTTATGAAGGTTAAGCAATTTGCCCAAGTCACAAAGCATGGAAAACTCTACTTCATTTTTTGACAGAAATTTGCTTTAAGCAGAAACCATCCACACCAAAGATATTCTGGGAGATCTAAGGGTCCTAACTAAGGGTTTGGGATGTCCAACTTTCAGACTCACTGAACTGTCCTGGTTCTTAAAGGAAGTTTGCTTTTTGCCAAATTTAACCCCTCAAATTAGATGAATGATCTCATTTCCTTCAAGAGAGATTGGCCTCAGGCAGCAGTGACTCATGCAAAGGTTTACATTTTCAGATTTGCCAGCAAGCTGGTTGGTGGGAACAGGACTTTGAATTGTTGATTTAAAAAACAGTCACAATCTAAAAGTTTAGAATTATGTCTTGTTTGGTATTTTTAGAACTTCGAGCCTAGGAGATAGCATCTCAAGTAATGCTGAGAGAATTTGTCCCAGGAGGCAGGGGAAGGAATCAGGTTATATAGAATTTGCAACAAAGGACAAGTAGTCTGAACATTGAAAGTATTTTTGTGAATTAAAACCAGATTATCTCAATTTTAGGAATTGAGCGCTTTTCTATATATGGGAAGATTTAAGAGCCTGGGCTCACTGAAATCATTCCTTTCATATGCATCTCAGCTATCTGGGGTCAGTATCCTGCATTTTTACATCCTGAAGTCTTCAGGGCTCACCGTAGAAAGTGGCTGCAGACAGATGGCTGCTGGCTCGCAGGTATTGTTCTCTTTCCTGGTTGTCCTTAGGGCTCAGAAATTCACATTTGGAGGGCCAAAATCACTGATGACTGTGACACCCTTGTTTACTGATACTGCAAGAAATACTCCATTTCTCAGAGTGCTATAACTTGATGGTTTTAAAGCAGAGTTACGTGGAGCTAAAGACGGTGGTGCCCAGGTGTTACCATGAAGGCCAGACTGGGAGACAGGGAGGCAGACTGAGCTTCAACCACCACAGGTGTGCCTTTGTATATGTATATGTACATGTGTATTTGTGGTATAATATGTACATGTGCAGACACTTAGGATGTGTGTGTATATGGTTACTTGTTCTCACATAGGAAATGTATATAATATGCATGTGCATCTATGCATTTATATGAATATACATGTGTGCATGGAATGTACGTGTGTATACTGGGTTGATATTCACCTGGAAACAACATTCTGATGCTTTAGAAACATAGTTTGAGACACACAGCTTTAAGACTACCTACTCTTATAACAGAAAACAACAACTAAAAAAATACAAACTACTGAGCGTCAGAGAGATTAAATCTATAGGAAAACAAACATGAATATTTAGTGACAACTACTAACAAGTTTCCTCGCTGTGATCAAATGAATGTTCCCTGGGTCTTCTCTCTTGAAAGCCAGGAGTAGGAACTCCTGAGGATAGGCACGAGTAATTGACACATTTCAGGCCTCAGGCTGGGATATGGCTGCTAGTCTGGGGCTCAGTAACTCAGAACTCTTGTCAGTCAGTAAGGAGTGACCACATGCTATATAGACCAGGTCAGAGTGCTGCGGCCTGATGCAGTGACTTTTCAGACATCCTCACTGGGGCAGGTGGGGGACTGTACTGCCTTCATTGCTGATCTCCAGCTAGCCTGGGAATCTCAGTGTCTGGGGGCTTGGTTGTAGAAAAACATCTTATCCTCTGGATAATTTTTATAATTTTGCTCGTTAGTTTTCAGGCTGAGTTCAGTGGCCCCTGTAAACCCAGCCAGGATCCGCAACTTTACTCTTAAATAATGATCTTCTTGGGTTTCTAATGCGGTGCATTGTAAAGAGTTTGCCTGCCAATGCAGGAGACGCAGCTTCAATCCCTGAGTCAGGAAGATCCCCTGGAGTAGGAAATGGCAATCCACTCCAGCATTCTTGCCTGGAAAGTTCCATGGACAGAGGAGCTGGTGGCTATAGTCCACAGGGTTGCAAAGAGTCAGATATCACTGATCAACTGAGCACGCACTCATACAGTGATCTTATTAAGAAACAGGTCCCATAGAACTAGCATAAGGATGTGCTGTGCTGTGCTGTGCTAAGTTGCTTTAGTCGTGTCTGACTCTTTTCAATGCTATGGACTACAGCCGGCCAGGCTCCTCTGGATAACAGAAGCCAGTATTTCAAAGCCAAGGTTTATATTTTTTTCCTCTCATGAAACTTTGTCTCTCACAACCCCCAAGAAAAGAGAAAAAAAAAAGAAATAGAAATGAAAACATGTAACCAGCAATGAAGACAATTCTCTTCCTTCAACTATGCCTAGGGTAACTTGATCTTTAGCTAGAAATGGCCAGTCTCATCCGGATTTAGGTTCAGAGAACCAAAAAGCAGGGGCCTCATGTTGGGAGGGAGGTGGGTAATCCTTGCCAAGGCCTGCTGTTCCATCCAAGGGAATGGAGATTCTATTCTGTGTTACAGATTAGCACACGGAGCTCCTGATTTCACTTGATTCTTCTTAGATTGCAGCCTGCCAACCTGTGTCCATCAAGTGGCACTAAGGCAAGATGACATCCTTCAGGCTGTGGACAAAGAAAAAATGTCAATTAAAAAAAAAAAAAAGTGTTGTGGCTATGGAGCCATCAGCCACTGCAAATGCCCCCCTCCCATGGTGAATCTGATAATTCAGGATGGATAAAAACAGGATACTGACCCTGGATAGTTAAGATGCATATCAAAGGAACAACTTCAATGAATCCAGACTCTTACATATTCTCATACGTAGAAAAGCACAAAAATCATTCACTTGAGATGTCTAGTTTAGTGTGTGTATGTGTGAGAGAGAGAGAGAGAGAGATTAGCAGTAATCTTTGGGTGTTACAGTATGTGTGTTTTTTTTTTTTTTCACCAAAAACTTCTATATAGCCCTTACCTTACCTCGTTGGAACAGTCCCTCAGAGCTATCTGAGAGGCTGCCTTCTTGGGCTGTAGTTTTCAGTAATGTCCTCAAATAAAATATAATACTCAACTTTTAGGTTGTACATACTTTTCAGTTGACAAAACTCAAAGAGCAAACACAAAAGGCTAGTGCAGCCTTATTTCTTAGCAAATTACTGACAGAGACTTATGTTCTTTGCAAAAAGTTTATTTTAAAAAAGGCTTGTTCTAGTCCTAATCTGGAACAGACCTTTTTGTGTGACATAAGGCATAAACCTTATCCTAGGAAGAAATTAGCATTCTGGATAAGTGGCTTAGCATTTTTACAAAAGACATTAATGGACTAAGAATTCTTCCAGAATATGACACCAATGAACATGTCTACAAAACAGAAACAGACTCACAGATACAGAGAACAAACTTGGAGGTGGGTGGCGGAGGGGTGGAGTGGGAAGTTGGGATTAGCTGATGCAAACTAGTATATAAATGATGGATAAAAAACAAGGTCCTACTGTATACCACAGGGAACTATATTCCATATCTTGTGATAAACCATAATGGGAAAGAATATGAAAAGAATACAGACACATATACATATACACACACATATATATACTAACTTGCTTCAGTTGTGTCCGACTCTTTGAAACCCTATGGACTGTAGCCCGCCAGGCTCCTCTGTCCATGGGATTCTCCAAGCAAGAATATTGGAGTGGGTAGCCATTACCTTCTCCGGGGGATCTTCCTGGGGGATCTTCCTGGAGTATCTTCAGGGGTTGAACTCACATCTCTTATGTCTCCTGCTTTGGCAGGCAGGTTCTTTACCACAAGTGCCACCTTAACTGAATCACTTTGCTGTACAGCAGAAATTAACATTGTAAATCAACTATACCTCAGTAAAATTCTTAAAAAAGAAATATTCTAGACATCAGCTGCAAACCTGCTCTGCTGACCATGAGTTTTGAGAGGGGTTGACCATACTGACTGGGTTCCCAGGACTGTACAAAGACTCTACTCTGCCTTCAGCAGCTGTGCTGCTCCTTGCATCCACATCTGCAACCATTTAACATCATTTTCTATAAAATTTCCTACCCAAAAGCAGTCTTTGAATTGGCTTGTAGGAAGTCTTATCCCTTGTAGCATGCCTAACTAAAATTATAAGAAACATATAATATAGTGTAGAGTGAGAGGAAGAAATAGTAGGTTATATTTTGCTTGATGATTTTGATTATTTGCAAATACCTATTATCTCCTTTGACAGTATCTTAGGGATCACTGGCATGATTTTAAGGGTGAGGAAGTGCAGGGTTAAGAAAGTCAGGTGATCTGCCATAAAGTTCATGACTAACAAAGAAAGGTTCAGGTTTTACTTAAACACCCATTTGTTTTTAAATTGTGATATTTTGGAGTCTTTCCTTGTCACCAGATGTTCATTCAGAAGAATGCTTATAAATCACAATTGACTGCTGGTGTAGAAAGAACATACAGGATTATGGGGAATCAAACCTGCCTGGTGTATACAAACCTGTCCAGAACTCTCCCCTTACCCTTGAACCAAGGACAACTTGAGGAGGACAGACACCAGGCATCTCTGTACCTATGGACACAGCACCTGCAAGACATGTGATGTTGTAGGAATTTGAAAGAGAAAAGTAAAGATGCTTTTCCCAAAGCATCCTTTGTTTTCCACGGGTAGTCACCACCAGAGTACATCTGATTTGTCTTCTCTCCTCTCTCAGCAATCCCTCAATCTGCACTCTCCTTTATCCTTCGAGAAGAGAACGTGACAAGGGTTGTAACTGAGCAGGACTCTACGAAGCCTCCCCAAAATAGATGCCCACACATGTCCTTCACCTGTCTTTTATCTGTAGCAGGACTTTAGTCAAGGAATAAATTTAATCAGAGGAGTGAGAAAATGCAGAAAGACAGGATAATAACGTGTTAGCCATTAAACTAAGTCAAAGATCTTTCTTAGTTCTTCCTCACGGACTATGGATAGTATTGTGAGCCATGTCCTTTGAGCTGTTTTGCAGATATTGAAACCTTCAGCAGGTGGAAGAAGTTAACTGCTGCCCACAAGAACATAGACCCCAGACCAGCTGGAACAAGGAGGTGGGTGATGCAGACTCTCAGTACTCACCACCAACCAGTCAGAAGTATGTGCAGGAGCTGATCACGCTCTGCTCCTTGGACCATTACTGTAAGACTCCTCATTACCTCCTCCAGGGCAGAACACAGAGTCTTGAGGGCATTCCTTGTGGTCCCCTTTACCTGGCAAAACAATAAAGCTATTTCTTTCTACTTCACCCAACACTGTGTCTCTGAGATTTAATCCGGCACTGTTTTACAGAGACCAAATTTCAGCAACAGGGTTGCAGATGTTTTTACTCTTGTTGTTAGTAAATGTATTAATAGCACATCATTTCTGAATATTTGGCTCTGGAAGTTCCAGAATAAGAGCTCAGTTACAAAACAGAGTCTTCCAAACATAATACTCTGAGAGATTGTTAACAGAAAGGAAAGACTTTGAGTCAGCCTTTTCAAGGCTTTTCAATTTGTGCTTTGAACTTAATAGCTGGGGTGGAGAGGAGCAAAATCTGCTAGGCAGGCAGAGTGAGCATATCTGATTTTCTTCTACAGACTTGGAAACTGAGAAGAAATGAACCAGCCTTTGGAGGCACAGTGAAATTGCAATTCTCTGAGAACCAGTTTTGTATCCCCATCATTTGTGCGCAGAGAAAGGGTGACAGCAGCAAGAAGAGCCTTTAAGGACCTTGGTACTCAGGCTGGCCAACTTCATAGTAAGAATGCTGAATGAGGCAGAACTTCCTCAGAAAAGTGTTGAATCAGTGAATTTCAATGAAATGGCCCTCAGAGGCATAATATTTAGTGATTTCAGCCTGCATTACTTATTGACTTGTGGGGACTTTGTGGGTTTAACATTTTATTAATATGGCACCAGGTCAGCTGAGAAAGTTGCAGCTACTGAGAATGTTCCCCAGAAACACATTTTCATATTATCCATAGTGCACTTTGAGAACAGAACAGAAGCTCCCGTCTATCTCTGGGGACAGATAGAAAGGGCCAGGTCTTCTCTTCTCTGAGAAAGTCAAATGGGACTGAAGAAAATTCACACTTACTTCATGTATTTCTTGATGATCTTGTGATTCTTATTTTGTGCCTTCAAACACATTTAGGGCTGGGAAGCTGAAATCTCTGTCACCTAAGGCAGCTTTGGCCTCTAAAGGAGTCCATTCCGTCATCATTCATTTAATGACCAGGACATTTGACATCAAATGAAGCTTTCAGCATTGAGAATAGAGGGCCAAGAACAAATACAATCCATGTACAAGGGGATTTGAGAAGGGAGTCAATCTACAAATTAAATGAGGAACAATTTATTAATTTGCAGAACAAAAGGAAGACTCAGTATTCAGAGTTGCTCCTTCCTATATTACATTAGATACTACTTTAAGCAAGTGACAAATACAGAATGAATCACTCTCAGTGTTCTTCTTAAAAAGATTTTTAGAGATTTGCATCAGAGATTTCATTGAATCTCAGTTGTTAACATTTCTATAAATTTATATTGCTCAATAATGCAACATTCTAAAAAGGCCATTTAAGGGGTCAAGTAAGAAGGAAAGTTATTAAGAGTCATGAGAGTGGTCTTCTATTTAATTAGTTGAACACACACACACACACATATGCCAGACCTAGCACAGTGTGTGACACACAGGAAATGATAAGTGTGTATTTGCTGTTATTCTCACGTGTTAATGTGATTATTAATTTTTTTGGACCTCAAGTGCAAAAATATCATAGCTCAGGTCAGTGCCTTAGAGCAGAGCATTTTTTTTTTTGTTAATACTTTTATCCCCATTCCTTAGGCCCACTTTAATGTGTGTTCCCATTTTAATCTGTGTTCTTCCCTTGTATGTGCTTTTTTAAAACATGTAGACCTAATTGTGCACATATATTTTAAGTTACATAAATGGCATTCTGCTGTATATCCCACTCATCTCCTTACTTTTCCCCTCAGATATGTGTCTTTACAACATCCTCATTGAAATGTGCATGTCTTGTCTCTAGCATGCATCTAACATATTTTAACACATCTATTACTGCATTTGTTGCTGATTAAACTGTGTCGCCCCCAAAGATATATTGTACCCAAGAATAGACTTTATTTGAAAGTAAGGTCTTTGCTGATATAATCAAGCTGTCAGTCAGTCAGTTCAGCTGCTCAGTCGTGTCCAAATCTTTGCAACCCAATGGATAGCAGCACGCCAAACCTCCCTGTCCCTCGCCATCTCCCAACGTTTGCCCAAGTTCATGTCCACTGCATTGGTGATGCCATTCTCTGACTCTCTCTTCTGCTTCTGTCCTCAATCTTTCCCAGCATCAGGGACTTTTCCAGTGAGTTGGCTGTTCGAATCAGATGACCAAAATGCTGGAGCTTCAGCTTCAGCATCAATCTTTCCAACAAGTATTCAGGGCTGATTTCCTTCAAGATTGACTGGTTTGACCTCCTTGCTGTTCAAGGGACTTTCAAGAGTCTTCTTCAGCACCACAATTCAAAGACATCAATTCTTTGACACTCTGCCTTCTTCACAGTTCAGTTCTCACAATGATACAAGACCACTGGGAAGACCATAGCCCTGACTATATGGATGTTTGTTGGCAGAGTAATGCCTCTGCTTTTCAACACACTGTCTAAGTTTGTCATAGCTTTCCTGCCAAGAAGCAATCATCTTCTGATTTCATGGCTGCAGTCACCATCTGCAGTGATTTTAGAGCCCCAGAAGAGAAAATCTGACACTACTTCCACCTTTTCCCCTTCTATTTGCCATGAAGCAATGGGGCCGACGCCATGATCTTAGTATTTTTAATATTAAGTTTTAAGCTGGCTCTTTCACTCTCCTCCTTCACCCTCATCAAGAGGATCTTTAGTTCCTCTTCACTTTCTGCCATTATAGTAGTATCATCTGCCTATCTGAGGTTGTTAATGTTTCTTCTGCCTATCTTGATTCCAGCTTGTAACTCATCCAGCCCGACATGAGTTTCTCATGATGTGCTCAATATATAGTTTAAACAAACAGAGTGACAGGAGACAGCCCTGTTGTACTCCTTTCTCAATCTTGAACCAATCAGTTGTTCCATACAGGGTTCTAACTGTTGTTTCTTGACCCACATACAGGTTTCTCATGGGACAGGTGAAATGGTTTGGTATTCCCATCTCTTTAAGAGCTTTCCACAGTTTGTTATGATCCACACAGTCAAAGGCTTTTGAGTGGTTGATGAAACAGCAGTAGATGTTTTTCTGGAATTCCCTTGCTTTCTCTATGATCCAGTGAATGTTGGATTAGATCTCTGGTTCCTCTTCCTTTTATAAGCCCAAAATAGAAGAAATATTTTCTAATTCCATTTCCATATGGATCATATTAACTACAATCAAAGGTGACTTTATACCTCTTCCCTTCAAGTTTTCATATGTCGTGCTTCTTCCTAAATTTTTCAGCTAGTACCACTGTAGAAACACTCAATGGTAATAATGATGCTTGATATCCTAGCCTGGTCCCTGCCCTTAATGGTCATGCTTCTGGTTTTCTTCCATCAAGCATGAGAATGGATCTGGGGCCAAAATATACATATTATATCAGTCACAATTTTGAGTCAGTTTTTCAAACCAAGGAGAGATAGTGAAGGTCATTAAAATATCTTTTTCTCATTTATAAAAGTGGTTTTATTTTTTCCAATTTTTACTTAATATAGTGCATCATGGGAATATATAATGAACTAGATAAATAGATTTTGCAGTATTAAGCCACCCTGGTGTTACTGGGAATAATGCTATACTGCTGCCTTCTGTGTCTAATATTTTATTTATAATACTTACATTAATATTCATAATAAAGATTTATCTGTAGATTTTTGTGCTATCTTGGTTGGGGCTACTATAAATTTTGTTTGTTTCATTAAAAGAATTTGGGAAATGTTCTTATTTTAGCATGCTGTGAGGCTTAAATATAAAATTTTAATGTCCTTAAAGATTTGGTAAACTTTTCTATGCAAAAGTGTAGGCCTGGTGTTTGAGTAATTTGCATACTGACAATTTTTTCCTGAGTATTCTATAAAAATCATTCTCAGGGAAAATGAAAAATTCAAACAGAATGAGAATCAAGAAATCAACAAAACAGACTGAAAAGTCCATAGATAGAATAATATATATATGTATATATATCTTATAGATATATATATGTACTGGAAATATCTAGGGAACATTTTGCTGAGATCGTTTTTGATATTTTCCCCAAGAATTTCCTAGGAAATAATCTATTTCATTCAGGTTCTTCACATGTCTTCATAAAACAGAGCAAACTAGCCTTGCTTATTAATATTCTCTTTTTGATGTTTAAAAAGTTTCTACCCATTTGATTATATTAGCTAATGGTTTTGAATTTTATTTAAAAAAATCTGATTATATTGGTTCTACAGGTTTTGTACTTCTAGTTAATTTATTAAGATTTTTATCTTTACCAATGTTTTCTTTCTGCTCCAATTTATTTTGTTGAGTCACATTCTGAGCATAGTTTTAGCTGTATTTAATAGGACCTGATATGTAAGTTTTCATGATCATTACTTTGTTTATATTATGCAATATTCAATTTAATTTGCTTTTAATCTGAGGGTTTTATTTCTATTTTTTTAATTTTGTATTTGATATTTTTACTGCAAAATTTTAATTTTATAGGAATGGAATTAGAAAATATTTCTTCTGTTTTATTCTTTGCAATTTGTTGACATTTTACTCTTTGGTTTAATATGTGGTTGGATTTTGTGTATGCTTCCTGGTCACCTGAAATAGTGACCAAGTATTGCCTATACTCTAAGTGTGGAGTTTGATATGTATCTCAGTTCAGTTCAGTCGCTCAGTCGTGTCCGACTTTTTGCAACCCCATGAATTGCAGCACGTCAGGCCTCCCTGTCCATCACCAACTCCCGGAGTTCACTCAGACTCACATCCATCGTGTCAGTGATGCCATCCAGCCATCTCATCCTCTGTCATCCCCTTCTCCTCCTGCCCCCAATCCCTCCCACCATCAGAGTCTTTTCCAATGAGTCAACTCTTTGCATGAGGTGGCCAAAGTACTGGAGTTTCAGCTTTAGCATCATTCCTTCCAAAGAAATCCCAGGGCTGATCTCCTTCAGAATGGGCTATATATATAAATATAGATATAGATATAGATATAAATATACAAAGATAATTATATATACAAAAAGAGAATTTTATATGTATAATATGTAAAAGATAACTATATAATATATAAAAGGAGAGTTATATATATAATTGTATATGTAATCCTCTCTCTATATGTTTTATATACATATATATATGTACAAAAAAGATCTTAATGACCCAGATAATCACAATGGTGTGATCACTCACCTAGAGCCAGACATCCTGGAATGTGAAGTCAAGTGGGCCTTAGAAAGCATCACTACAAACAAAGCTAGTGGAAGTGATGGAATTCCAGTTGAGCTCTTTCAAATCCTGGAAGATGATGCTGTAAAAGTGCTACACTCAATATGTCAGCAAATTTGGAAAACGCAGCAGTGGCCACAGGACTGGAAAAGGTCAGTTTTCATTCCAATCCCAAAGAAAGGCAATGCCAAAGAATGCTCAAACTACCGCACAATTGCACTCATCTCACACACTAGTAAAGTAATGCTCAAAATTCTCCAAGCCAGGCTTCAGCATCACATGAACTGTGAAATTCCAGATGTTCAAGCTGGCTTTAGAAAAGGCAGAGGAACCAGAGATCAAATTGCCAGCATCCGCTGGATCATGGAAAAAGCAAGAGTGTTCCAGAAAAACATCTATTTCTGCTTTATTGACTATGCCAAAGCCTTTGACTGTGTGGATCACAATAAACTGTGGAAAATTCTGAAAGAGATGGGAATACCAGACCACCTGACCTGCCTCTTGAGAAACCTATATGCAGTTCAGGAAGCAACAGTTAGAACTGGACATGGAACAACAGACTGGTTCCGAATAGGAAAAGGAGTACGTCAAGGCTGTATATTGTCACCCTGCTTAATTAACTTCTATGCAGAGTACATCATGAGAAATGCTGGGCTGGAAGAAACACAAGCTGGAATCAAGATTGCTGGGAGAAATATTAATAACCTCAGATATGCAGATGATACCACTCTTATGGCAGAAAGTGAAGAAGAACTAAAGAACCTCTTGATGAAAGTGAAAATTCAGTTCAGTTCAGTCGCTCAGTTGTGTTCTACTCTTCTCGACCCCATGAATCACAGCACGCTAGGCCTCCCTGTCCATCACCAACTCCCAGAGTCCACCCAAACCCATGTCCATTGAGTCAGTGATGCCATCCAACCATCTCATCCTCTGTCGTTCCCTTCTCCTCCAGCCCTCAATCTTTCCCAGCATCAGGGTCTTTTCAAATGAGTCAATTCTTTGCATCAGGTGGCCAAAGTATTGGCATTTCAGCTTCAATATCAGTCTTTCCAATGAACACCCAGGACTGATCTCCTTTAGGATGAACTGGTTGGATCTCCTTCTAGTCCAAGGGACTCTCAAGACTATTCTCCAACATCACAGTTCAAAAGCATCAATTCTTCTGTGCTCAGCTTTCTTTATAGCCCAGCTCTCACATCCATACATGACTACTGGAAAAATCATAGCCTTGACTAGATGGACCTTTGTTGACAAAGTAATGTCTCTGCTTTTTAATATGCTGTCTAGGTTGGTCATAACTTTCCTTCCAAGGAGTAAGTGTCTTTTAATTTCATGGCTGCAATCACCATCTGCAGTAATTTTGGAGCCCCAAAAATAAAGTCAGCCACTGTTTCCACTGTTTCCTCATCTATTTGCCATGAAGTGATGGGACCAGATGCCATGATCTTCGTTTTCTTAATGTTGAGCTTTAAGCCAACTTCTTCACTCTCCTCTTTCACTTTCATCAAGAGGCTCTTTAGTTCTTCTTCACTTTCTGCCATAAGGGTGGTGTCATCTGCATATCTGAGGTTATTGATATTTCTCCCAGCAATCTTGATTCCAGCTTGTGCTTCCTCCAGTCCAGCATTTCTCATGATGTACTCTGCATATAAGTTAAATAAGCAGGGTGACAGTATACAGCCTTGTATATTGTGAAAGTGAAAACGTTAAAAGCAGCAAGGGAGAGTTGTGTCACCTTCGCATGCTTGCTTCTCTGCCATCATTCTTCTAAACACAGATTTACATATATTTTTAAATTCTCTGAAGTGAAGTCGCTCAGTCGTGTCTGACTCTTTGCGACCCCATGGACTGTAACCTACTAGGCTCCATCCATGAGATTTTCCAGGCAAGAATACTGGAGTAGGTTGCCAATGTTCCTCTTAATTAAGAGATTTCCCCCAGATCTATCGGTCAAGACATAATTATCACATCTGCCTATTCTCTCCTTCATACAGATTTTTTCATTTGTGTAGTGTGCTTCCTCTTTTCCAGTTACTCCTGGACCCTGGCATGTTCTCATCCTCTCTTTTTGTCTTTGTCTTTGACAGTTACATCCTAACTGTCACACGAGCTCTTGTTTCAGTGATGGAATGTTGTCTGCTACACGTATCTTTTAGCAGCAATGAAGAGTTTTATTGGTCAGACTTTCTGTTCCCTTGAATAGTGCCTCTTGTGATATATGTCCTTAATATGCCCTTGTCTTCTCCTTTTATCTTTCCTCTCTCCATCAATGGATGCAGCCAGTTGACAGCTTGATGGTAGTATTTTTTTTTAATGTATTGGAGTACAGTTGATTACCTTTTATTGGACTATAGCTGATAACCTCATCTTAGTTTCAGGTGTACAGCTAAGTGATTCAGTTGTACCTGCTACATATATTCATTCTTCTTCAGATTCGTTTCTCATATAGGTTATCACAGAAGATTGAGTAGAGTTCCCTGTGCTATACAATAAGTCTTTATCGGTTATAGTTCTTATATAGAGTAGTATGTATATTGATCCCAAAGTCCTGATTCATCCCTCCCCATGTTTCTCCTCTGGTAACCGTAAGTTTGTAAGTTTGTTTCCGTTTTGTAAATAAGTTCACTTGTATTATTTTGCAGTGTTTACACTTAGGACCAGGCTATTCATCTCTGCATGACTCGTCTTCAAGTGGCCAGTGAGGCACCCCATTCAGCTAGTGGGAGGCTGGGCTGGGGGTGGGAAAGTGGCAGGAAGTGGTTTAGGGATCCTGTCTTCCACTTCCACATGCATTTGTCCTTCAGGGTCCTCCAATAAAATCTGCTTCTCCTTGCCCTGAGGATCTTCTGCCTCCAGGAATATCCTCTCAAGCTTTTCCAGAATGTCTACTTGATGCTGGCAATTGCTGTCGCCACGCTTTTTGTCCTGTACACCTCTGACACTTTTCCAGTGATGAGAACAGCTGGGGCAAGAATACACAGATGGGTCATAAACTGTAGACCCTCCATTTTACCTGTTTAAGTTGGATGTATCTTTTTCTCTATTTTTCTTTTGTTGTTATTGTTTATATAGTTTTGGGTGGACTTTGAAGAAGAATGAGAGCAAGCATAGTCATCTTTAAACAGAAGTCAATTTATACTTTTTAATGAGTAAATTCTTATCCTCATCCTTGAATTTTCCTTCACGAAATGGAAGGGGATAAGATGGAAAGAAATCAGAAATGCTCAACTAGTCTTACCCAATTTTAAAAGAGAACTACCTTACAGCTTATTGTTTGGGACTTGATCTGCTTTTTTGGAAGAACCTGGAACCTGTCAAGGACCTTTAGCTCAACATTCATGGTCTATCAGGAATCTGGTGAACCCTGTAGGAGATTGTTCAGGTAGTATACCCCATGTTCCTCTGCAGCTCCCTAATTGGGCAGGGAGATGATAAGGATAGAAGGAAATTATCAGATTAGGAGAGAAACAGGAATTAGAGTTCAGGAAAGGAGTTTAGGCATAGGCAGAGACAAGAAGATGATCAAATTCAGTGTTTTCCACTGGCAAAGTTAAGAATTGCATTTACAATTGCAAGCTTTCTTTACTATTTCTACTTAAATACAGCAGTGAGGACAGGGACTATTTTGTTATGATGATGACTATCAGAACAATGACTATTACTATTCAAATTTGCAGAGGGTTGGCTTTCATCAAGCCCTGGCTCTGTAGTTCAATTACAACACAAGAGATGGTCCACCCAGCACCTCATGGATGATAAAGCCAACTGATGATTTGTTGCTGTTCATTTGTTTCCTATAATGAACCCAAACTCTCTACCATATTTAAATAAAAGCTCAATTACATCTCCATAGCTACAAATGCTATTATTATCTTTTTGTCTGGCTATAAAAGTGAACAAGTTTCCTATTGCTTTGTAAAATTTAGAAATAAAATGCTTCAGATGCATAATGTGAGATTCACTTTGCTTTGCTCTTTTTATTTTAGTTTTTTGAGGTGGGGGGAGATCCGGAGCTTTACCCTTTACTGCTTTCTATTTTAGAATATGGCCTGCTTTCCATTATTTTTCCTACTTTGTGGATGTAAGTATAAAAAAGACATTAACTATAACCAAGTGGCACTGAAGGAAATTGCATCAAATTGGCTGAAGAGAACTAAAACATGTTTTTATGACCAACATGTTTTTCGAGGAGATACACAAGGCTGACAGTCTAATAAAATTTTTAATAGTGTGTGTTCACCCATTTCTGTGGGTTCTGAAGGTCTTCTGTGACAAGGCTGGGCCTTGGAACTTGCAGGACAGATTCACGACTATTAATTCCCTCAGAGAAAGCAATGGCACCCAACTCCAGTACTCTTGCCTGGAAAATCCCATGGATGGAGGAGTCTGGTGGGCTGCAGTCCATGGGGTCTTGAAGAGTCGGACACGGCTGAGCAACTTCACTTTCACTTTTCACTTTCATGCATTGGAGAAGGAAATGGCAACACACTCCAGTGTTCTTGCCTGGAGAATCCCAGGGACGGGGGAGCCTGGTGGGCTGCCGTCTCTGGGGTCACTCAGAGTCGGACACGACTGAAGCGACTTAGCAATCTAATCCCTGATGCTGGGAAAGATTGAAGGCTGGAGAAGGGCACGACAGAGGATGAGGTGGTTGGCTGACATCACTGACCCAATGGACATGAGTTTGAGTAAACTCCGGGAGTTGGTGATGGACAGGGAGGCCTGGCGTGCTGCAGTCCATGGGGTTGCAAAGAGTTGGACATGACTGAGTGACTGAACTGAACTGAACTGAATATAATCCCACCAAAAAAAGATACCCCACATCCAAGGGCAAAGGAGAAGCCCCAATAAGATAGTAGGAGGGGTAAAATTGCATTTAGAATCAAACCCCATACCCACCAGAGATGCTCAGAGGGCTCAAACAAAACCTTGTATGCACCAGGACCCAGAAACCCCACAAGAGACCAAGCCAGTCTTTGAGTGTTTGAGTGTCTCCTGCAGAGGCACGGGTCAGCAGTGGCCTGCACTGGGGACAGCGGCTCTGGCTGCAGCAGGCCTGGGAGGCATGGCATGTGGCATAAGTCCTCTTGGAGGAGGTTGCCATTAGCGCCTCCATAGAGCCACCGAGCAGACAACCCACAAACTGGAGATCAACTATACCAAAGAAATTCTCACACTGTTACAAAAATTCGAGGACCCACAACAGATTTCCCAACCTGGGGATCTGGCAAAGGGCCTGAGAACCCCCAGGGAATTTGACTTTGAAGGTCAATGGGATTTGATTACAGAACTTTTGCAGGACTGGGGAAATGGACTCTCGGATGGCACAAGCAAACCCTAGTGCACACCAGGATCCAGGAGAAAGGAGCAGTGACCCCACAAGAGACTGAGCCAGACTTGCCTGTGGGTGTCCAGGAGTCTCTGGCAGAGGCATAGGTCAACAGTGGCCTACCACAGGGTTAGGGGCACTGAATACAACAGTCTTGGGAGCTGTGGGGCATGCCGGCATAAGTCCTTTTGAAGGAGGTTTAATGTTTTTAAAAGTGAAAGGTAAATTTGAGAGCATTTCTCTATATAAAAGTCTTCCCTGGTGCCTCAGATGGTAAAGAATCTGCCTGCAATGCAGAAGACATGGGTTCAATCCCTGGGTTGGGAAGATCCCTGGGAGAGGGAAATGGCAAGCCACTCCAGTATCCCTGCCTGGAAAATCCCATGGATAGAGGAGCCTAGTGGGCTATTGTCCTTGGGTTCACAAAAGAGTTGGACATGACTTAGCGACTAAACAACAGTTCTTAAAGGGTAAGGGGCTGAAGATCTCTTCTTCTGAAACTTCTTTCTGCTGGACAGAGGCTGTAGGCCCTATCCTACCTGAGAAGTAGAAGTCAGTAGAAGTCCATCACTGACTGTTCTAAGGACCTGTAGGGACATGGCCCACCCTCCACTGGAATGACTGGAGTTTCTCAAGCCATCATGAGACTTATTTCAAACCATTGGAGCCCAGAAGACATAAACTCACTCTGAAGGTTAACTAAACACATGCTAGAAAGGAGAACAACAACAGCCATTAAAGGACCTAGAAAGAGAAGGAACTGGGTTAACTTCAGGAGGGTTTGTTTTTTTTTTAACTGTTGACAAGACCGTGGAGGCAACATCACCCTTGCCAAAACTGTGATGCCACTCTGCCTGGATGTATATTTCCTTAATATTAACTGTTACCTGTCCTATCACATTGATCCAAGTGCAGCAGGAAGTATTCATTGTCCCACAAGTGAAAGTCGCTCAGTCATGTCTGACTCTTTGCGACCCCATGGACTATACAGTCCATGAAATTCTCAAGGCCAGAACACTGCAGTGGGTAGCCTTTCCCTTCTCCAGGGGATCTTCCCAACCCAGGAATCAAACCCCGCTCTCTCACATTTTTTGCAGGTGGATTCTTTACCAGCTGGGCCACAAGGGAAGCCCGTTGTCCAATAAACTATACGTTATTCTACCAGAAGGTACACAAGGGCCAGATGACTGTCAAGAACCACATCAGCCAATGAAATGAGAGTTCCCAAGTCCCATTAAGGCTTCAAATAATAACCAACTCACTATATCATTTTACTTATGTTGCCTGTCTTGAATAGGGATCTCAGATCTTTCTCTGGCTTACAGGTGTATTGTTCTGTTGTGACTTGCAGGGTTTCTGGAGGTAAAAGCTTTAGTCTGGGTGAATGTACCCAACTAGATAGCCCTTACAGATTGCAACAGTGGAGTGGTTAAAATTACTTTATAGCAGTCCTTCCATTTTGGCAATAGTTGGTCTTTGGGGAGCCCCTCTTTCTAGATTTTAAGAACTTTGTCCCTGGGTTTTTGCTCCTTCCTCTGTATTTTTAGTGTGAGCTAGCAGTGTCTTGTACATAGCCCTGGATTGTCTTCTGAACCTGTCCTAGATTAATAATATATCTCAGGGCCCAGTTCACTTTCTCATCAATAGAATGTCAGTAGTAAGAAAAGGTCCCCCATAGGTCTTTTCAAATGAGCCAAGCCTCAGACCACTCCTGGGAACTACACAGACCCTGAGGAGTGCAGTAGGAAGCAAGTTGGTCCAGGGTTCATGAATTTTGTGACAGAGGTTTCTCAAAAACTGAGAAAAGCCTTTTGTGACAGGCTTTCTTTAATGCTAAATCATTTCAGTTGTGTCCTACTCTTTGCAACCAGGTGGACTGTACCTGCCAGGCTCCTCTGTCTGTGGGATTCTCCAGGTAAGAATGCTGGAGTGCCATGTCCTCTTCCAGGTGAATTTCCTGACCCAGGGGTCAAACCCATATCTCTTATGTCTCCCGCATTGGCAGGTGGGTTCTTTACCACCAGCACTACCTAGGACCGTAGAGATTTACTATGGCTTTCTTTAAAGTATGGTTCATTTTCTTTACTTTCCCTGAAGACTGATGGAGCCAAGAGGTGTGTAGCTTATAGCCTATCCCTAGGGCCACTGTAAGCCCCCATATTATCTTGGCTATAAAGAGGGCCCATTCTCACTCTGGAGGGAGTTTGGAAGTCCAAACCAAGGAATTATTTCTTTTAAAAGGGACTTACAGACATCCATAACCTTTTCCAATTGGATGGAAAGGCTTCAGCCCATCCTATGAAAGTATCAACACCAGAAGATATTTATATCCTGATCATGGGGACATTTAGGTAAAATCTAACTACCAGCCTTCCCCTGGATATGTCCCTTGACATTGAATTGGCCTGAGTAACAAAGTGGAATGGGTCTGTGGGCTATTGTGGGCACATAAATCAGGTAAGCATTACTTGTTTTACTCTTCTTTTAAGCCCCTTCCCTGAAAGAGTCTTTTGCATCAAGTCCCATAGTGCATCCCTCCCATAATGGGTGGCATCACTGGAATGAGTTTCCATTGTCAGGCCTCAGGGGTTAGAAGTTTATCCTCCTTTTTATACCACCCTGTGCTTTCTTTTGGAAAAGGAAATGGCAACCAACTCCAGTATTCTTGCCTGGAGAATCCCATGGACAGAGGAGCCTGGCAGGCCATGGTTCATAGGGTCTCAGAGAGTCAGACATGACGGAAGTAACTAAGCACGCACACGCTTTCTTTCTCATAGCCCCATTTTTCAACATTTTCTTGTTCCTGTGGGGAATACTGGGGGAGGTTAGAGGTTTAGGAGGAACAGTCACTGAGCCATAACTTATTCAGGTTCCTAAAATTGAGTTGCCTGGTTTTGTGACTTGATCAGCTTGGCTATTCCCTTGGCTTACAAAAGATCCACCCCTCTGATTACCCATATAGTGGATTAATGCTACCTGGTTTGGAAACTGTACTGCTTCTTAAAAAGCCAAAATCAAATATTTATGTTTTATGGAGGAATTTCTAGCAGTTAGCATTCCTCTTTCTTTCCAAATGGCAACATGAACGTGTAGCAGGTGGAACCCATATTTAAAGTCAGAGAAAATAATTTTGTATCCTTCCCTAATGACAAAGCTCTCCAAATGCAATTAGTTCAGCCTTCTGAGCTGATGTCTGGGGTAGCAGAGCCTTGGCTTCTATGACTACACCTAGATAAACTATGACTTACCCTGCCTTTCAGGTTCCCATTTCTATAAAACTGCTCCCATCAGTAAACCATTCAACATCGGGGCTGTCAAGAGACTCTCCAGAAGATCAGACTACCTGGAATAAGTTTGTTCTATGACACTGATGCAATGTCTCCACTTGACTTCGGGAAGCAGTTACTGGATTCAGGGTTTGGCACACCTTTAATGTTGTGGGTGTCCATTAAGAGTGTCTGATATCTTGCATCCCTTTCCTCAGTCAAGCAATGATGTCCTTTGACCTCCAAAACAGATTATACCTGATGAGAGGTTAATATATCTAAGTGTTGTCCCAGGGTGAACTTGGAAGCCTCATTAACCAACAGGGCTGTGGCTGCAACTGCCCACAGGAAGCTTGGCCATCCCAGGGCCACTGAGTCCAGTTGTTTTGAAAAGTAAGCCACTGGTCTCTGATAAGATCCCAGCTTTTGGGTCAGGACTCCTAGAGTTTCCCCTGATCTCTTTTGAACATATAGGGTAAAGGGCTTGTCCAAATGTGGAAGCCCCAGTGCTGGTGCTCTACTCAATTCAGTCTTTAGAGTCTTAAAGGTCCTTATTCCATTGAAAGGGTTCCCTTTCTCCTTGCTTCTGCAGACTCAGGGTCTATATTGGTGTACTTCTGGGATGCCTCTGTCACCTGGCTCAGGAAAACTGCTCAATTTTCATCTTTTTCCTGTGTAACCTCTCAGACCTTATCATAATTTATAGGCTTTACTATACACCTTTTCATTCATTCTGATAGACAAGTAATATGTCTCATCCCAGCCTGGCCGACACAATCTTCATAGTCCTATTGTGGGTCTTGTTCTCAATTTGCATCCCCACCCACCTGATAAATTTGGTAGTGTGCATCAGCGGCCAGTAGGCCATCTCTGTGTTCCCTGGCCTTTCTTGGAATATACTCCTTTTCATCTGGGGTGCAACAGTGGGCCAGAATAATCATGATATACTTGGGAAGTATATCAAGTTTTTAAAAGTAAAAAAAAAAAAAAAAAAGTTTTAAAGCACCCTGTCAGATAGGATCATAGATTGCTGTGAAACAATACTTATTCCTTGAGCTAAGATTTCCCAAATCAAAAGCAAATACAGGTCACTTAAAGGCACAAGAAATCACACAATCTGTTATTCCAGACAACTTTGTTCTCTTACGAGAGAGAGAAAAATCAAATCCAGCCTTGCACCAGCCCACTCTTAATAAAATCCAATTACCTAGTTAAATTTAATTAAACCTTAGAAAATTCTGAACGCATACAAATTTTTTTCTCAGGGTTCCTCTTCCACCAACCTCCTGCAACTTTCTATAGCTGTATTTTGTCCCTTATTCTTTCTCCATTCAGAAATGAACAGCTGTAGGACAAAATCATCCTTTTTCCTTTCAACAAAATATACTGCCATTCCTCATACCCTCTTTTCTGAAAATATGCATCCTACTTTTCTTCAGTAACCATGAACTGTCTTTTACATTAGCGTTCTATAGGGTAGTAAAGAACATCTCAAGGTATAACCAAACAGCTTAATTTCTCTCTCACAAGAAGACAAAAGTAGGTAAATTTACACCTGTTTAGCAATTAATGTACCAGTATTTTATATTATCTGAAATGGCCTGAATATCCAATGAATTTTCTATCATTTAGCTTATTTTAATTTCATGTTACCAAAATTTGGAGAGAGACTATCTCAGATCAACATTTACAAAAATTATTCCTATGTCGTGCTGGTTCGTTTAGTCCCTAAGTCATGTTTGACTCTTGCAACCCCATGGACTATAGCCCCCCAGGCTCCTCTGTCCGTGGGATTCTCCAGGCAAGAATACTGGAGTGGATTGCCATTCCCTTCTCCAGGAGAACTTTCCCACCCAAGAATTGAACCCAGGTCTCCCACATTGCAGGCAGATTTTTTTACTGACTGAGCTACAAAGGAATCCCTGATTACTCCTACAGTGTTTACAAAAAAGTTTTATACCAGTTACATTTACTAAAAATTTAATCACATCAGGTTATTTTCCCTGTTGATAGACTTTATAACAAAAATATGAACTAATTTTCTTCTAAGAACTCTAGGTAAAATGGAAGTATTATCCTTAATGTTCATGTCTCTATTAATTAAACCTACAAACTTAAGCCAGACAAGTTAATTTCTATAAAACCAGAGACCTCATAGCTTTCCCACTAAAATTTAAAATGTTTTTTTTTTTTTTTTTTTTTTTGCCCCTCAGCTTGGGGGATTACAGATGAATCAGGTAGTTCCTGAGAGCCCAAGAGAATAGTTATACTGCTAAGGTAGAGGAGAGACATGCAAGCTCCTGTTTTTTATTTTTGTTCTTTAAAATCCCACAAAGTAACCCAAGGCTGGAGTCTCAGGCAATGTGCACTGTGTTTGTATTTCAAGGCTTAAGTGCTCCACTGTGGCTGCAAAGTCGGCAGAGACTAGCAGAAGCAGTTGGACAGGCAAAACTACATCACAAACAAAGATACCAATTACAAAACTTAAAGACACTGACAAGAAGTTTTTAGGATAAAGAGGACAGGAGTGCAGGTGTGAGGACCAAGGGAGAGGTAAAGGGAGGAAAGACAGAAAAGACTGAAAAAGAGAAAGAAAGAGATTGACATTTCAACCCATTCCCTGTGGGTATCTATTCAGGTACCAACCTGTGTGCTTTCAGAAAGGACCAGTGAAGGAGCGAGCATCCTGTCCACTACCCACCAAGGTGATCAAGCCCAGAAACCAGACAATTGTATGTTGTCTTTGGGAACGAAACCCAAAGGTGGACACTCACCTGTGCATACACCAGTATATAGGAATCTGTCATTTTAGCCCATTCCCAGTGGAACTTCTGTTGGTGGCAGGAAATAAAGGTGAGAATATTGGGACAGTTGGACTTCTAGCCACTACAAGATATGAGGTTTGAACCTCTATCACTCTCATAAATCTCAGGTCAGGGAGCGCCTACTGTGCCAGCGTCTGTATAGAGTGGGGTGAGCCTCTCCCACCTCTGCTTGTCACCCATCAAGGTGAGCCGCTGCCAGCTAGAGGAAACGGCCTCACAAGCTGAGTGGACTGATGCTGCAGCTGCCTGATGTCTACTCTCCCTCAGAAGAATAGGGCTGAAGAAAGAGAGGACAGAGAGAGAAGTAGGAAGATTTCAGGAGAAGGAAAGGGGCGAAAGGAAAGAGAAAGTGCTGGGAGAAAAAGGACAAAGGGGAGGGGAAAGAGTTGCCCGAATGAGAGTACTGAGGCCCCTCGGGGACAGGAAGGCAAACTTACCAAATATGGTGACGCTGAAACAAGAGGTTCAGTTGGTCACTTGCCACCCATGAGGAAGTTGCATTTGGTGGTCCCGGAGGTGCCGAGATTCTCTCCTCAGAAGGGGACAAGTGCCCCATGTTGGCTGCCACAAAATGTGTTACCGACCAGCATTCTTGGCCTCCCTAATTGATAGAAATTGGCCAGAGGTCAGACAAGAAGTTCAGGCAAGGTTTTATTGGGGCCTCTGCTGCAGCAGGAAGGGAGCAAGAACAAACAACAGGTTCCCTTACTTGCTAGCTCCAGAATGCCCTCCCTTTTAAAGATTGACTAATATTCAATTGTATAGATAGACTACACTTCCATACTTGGCTTATCCATTCATCCATGGATGGACACTTGGGTTGCTTCCTCCTTTTGCCTGTTGTTAACAGTGCAGCTGTGAAGGAGGATTACCCTTCCTTTTCAAACAGTGGTGTCAGTCCTCATTGTGGAGACTCATGAAATCTCTCTTCCTTCTGGCACTCATCCTTTTCTCTGTCCTTACCAGGAGTGGTATTTCATCTCTGCTAAAGGAGAAAGTATGATGGATCTATTTCATTTAATGAAATGATAAGCAAAAGCTTGAGCAAAGCAATTTATTTACTATATAAAAGATGCTGGCTCCTTGGAAGAAAAGCTATGACAAACCTAGACAGCATATTAAAAAGGCAGAGACTTTACTTTGCCGACAAAGGTCCATATAGTCAAAACTATGCTTTTCCCAGTAGTCATGTACGGATGTGAGAGTTGGACCATTAAGAAGGCTGAGCACCAAAGAATTGATTCTTTTGAACTGTGGTGTTGGAGAAGACTCTTGAGAGTCCCTTGGACTGCAAGAAGATCAAACCAGTTAATCCTAAAGGAAATCAATCCTGAATATTCATTGGAAGGACTGATGTTGAAGCTGAAACTCCAATACTTTGGCCACCTGATGCAAAGAGCTGACTCATTAGAAAAGACCCTGGTGCTGGGAAGGATTGAAGGCAGGAGAAGAAGGTGATGACAGAGGACAAGATGTTTGGATGGTATCACTGATTCAATGGACATGAGTTTGAACAGGCTCCAGGAGATGGTGAAGGACAGTGAGGTCTGGTGTACTGCAGTCCATGGGGTTGCAAAGAGTTGGACATGACTGAGTGACTGAACAACAATAGTCTTCTCATCTATAAAACAGAAACATCATCACCTACTTTCTAGGCTTATGGGACAATAAAAGGAGATGATGTCTGTGGAGAGCTTAGCAAAGCCTATTAATTACATAGTGGATGCCCAGCACCGGGAGGCTCGTACTTCCTTCCTTGCAGTTAGAGGTAGAGAGTTAGGCAGAACTCATTCATGTGGGCAGAAGTGGCCAGAGACATGTGTCGGGAGCCGCGTTAGGCATTGCTGACAAAATGGAGGCACGGCCCCAACCCCCTCTCCTCATCTCACAGGCATGGCCCCGGAATGAAGGAGTTAGGCCTTGTGATTCTGACTTGTTCTTTCCTTTCTTCGGTTGAGTTGGCTGGAAATAATGTTAAGGTGCTTGAGAGAAGCATGAGAAAGCACAAAGCCTACTGCAGTTGTGCCCAGAAAATAATCTATAAAGTAACCATTGACATTTGTTCAAGGATCTTTACAAAGAATGTCCCAACATGAGCACGCAGGCTGCAGCTTGAGGCCATGGGAAGGATTGTTTTCTGAGACATGTTTGTGAGGGAAATATTTATGGCAAAAGAAGTTTGCTGAGTTTAGGGTTTAGGAATAATTAAGAATAGCTAGAAGCCTTTTTAGGAGATAGTGATCTTAAGATGCTAGGGGCAAACAGGATTTAGAAAGATAAGAAATAAACTGAGGAATGTAGCATGAGTTACAATGTAATCACAAGTTAAGTATAGGACACATAAGAGAAAGTAGATAATAGATAGTAAAGCCGATTCTGAGAGAATCACTGAAGCAGGAACTCTGTTTGTAGGGCAACAATGATTTCTGGAGACAGTAAATCTGGCGGCAGGGGGGACTGAAAATGTCAAACCTCTGACCTAATGCTTTTGTCAAAGTAGAAAAGAGAACCTGAAGCTTGAAATAAACATGTAGCTCCGTACTATGAGTCAGAGGCTACATCATCATCCGCTGACACCGCTCACCCCTTCAGGCTGATTCCCTGGCTGCTGGAGCTGGACTCCGGCAAACACGTGTGTACAGTCAGAGATTCTGTTAGGACCGATGCATGCTTAAAGATCTTCATGTAGAAACACTGGCCTTTGTCACTATGTACTGGAGGTCCCTGATGAATTGCAAGATATATTGGGGGAATGTATTTCAAAAGGGAAACTCCAAGCCTAGCAAACAAGGTCCATGATCCCTAAGCTTCCTTGGCCCTGGTCCCTTTCCTGGGATGGTTATGGGTAGCACAGCCCCCAGAAGGGAATTCACTTTGTTATAGGTGAATTCATACGTCCCTCTGCCCCAAATTCATATGTTAAAGTCCTAACCCCCAGTACCTCAGAATGTGACTTTATTTGGAGAAGGGAGTAGAAAACAAGCTCAGTAGGATGGATCTAATCCAAATGGCTGTTGTTTTTAGAAAAAGGGATAATTTGGGCACAGAGCTACATACAAATAGGGAGGGCAGAGTGAGAAAGTGTAGAGAGAAGAAGGCCATCCACAAGGCAAGGAGAATCATAGCCCTCAGAAAGAATCAAACCTGCTAACCCTTTAATCTCAGACTCCCAGCCTCCAGAATTGTGAGACAATACATTTGTGTTGGTTAAGCCACCCAATCTGTTGTACAACAGTCCCAGAAAACCAGTAAGTGAAAAAGTGAAAGTGTTAGTTTCTCAGTCGTATCTGACTGTCCGACTCTGCAATCCTGTGGATTGCAGCCAGGCTTCTCTGTCCATGGAATTCTCCACACAAGAATACCCGAGTGGGTAGCCATTCCCTTCTCTAGGGGATCTTCCTGACCCAGGGATCAAACCCACGTCTCCTGAATTACAGGCAGGTTTTCTACCATCTGAGCCACAGGGAAGCCCAAGAAAACCAGTAAACACCCCAGATCCTTTCAGGAATGATGAAACTGTGTTGAAAGAAACCTTAAAGTCAGCAGAACCTGAGGAGGCAGATTGACTGGCTAAGTACAGCTTAATACCTGTTTGACATACAAGCAAATACCCAATTATTGTGGGGGGTGGCTAAAGTATTTTCATTAAACTAAGTATGTAATTTGCAAACACTTTTATACAAAATTTTAAAAGCAGAGTTATAAAAAGTTTTCAATAAAAATGTACAGAACTGACAGCAAAACTCTTTTTTCTTTATTGTACAAATAAAAACATTTTGTTTTTCATATACTGGCTGAAAGTTTTGTAATATATTCTCCACACGATAGCTGCAATATTGCATTTTAATGAGCAGCCTCACAGTTAATTCAATCATTTATTAAAAACAGGTTCACCATCTGAACCTTAAGAATCAATTACTCAGTTTAACGAGAAAGATAACAACATTTGTCATAAATAACGTGAAGTCATAAAGGGCTCTTCTGGATGCAGATGTATTCTGGCCTTGTTTCTTTATTAAATTCTTCATGCTTCTAAGTCAAGGATGTTTCTTTTCTTCAGCAGAACTTCTTTCCAGCAGCCTGGTCTAATTTCTGAGAGCCTGAAGCTGTGGTTGTAGGTATTTAGCAGCGGCTGGCTTCCTGCCATTGACTACACCCTGGCTGTTTTCCTTGGCCCATAATCACAGAGAGACAGAATATGTGACCATTCTCTTGAATTCTTCAGTTTGTGCTGTAACCCTGTCATCTAGCATCCTCTAGCTTTGTCTCCATGCAGCCCACAGAGGTCTGAAACATTCTGTGTCAGCAAAGAGGCACATTTTTTCAAAAATCCCTGCAGCTGCAAGGCCCCTGGCTTCACTCATCCACTCATGGACACTTCCCTGGAAGGGAGCACAAACCATGGCAGTCCTCCCGACCCTCATTTGATGGGCTTCTTTGCCTTGCTATAGCTTTCCATCCTCTGCTGCTTGCAGCCATCCTACTCAGGGGAATGGACCACTTCATTTATCTTCAATCTTTCCATTGATTTCCTTTAGACTTCCATGCAGTAAAAGTGATACTCATGTTTTGGTGGAAAACTCTCGTGTGAAAACAGCATTTTGGGGGTCTCCTTTAAGAACACAGTGTAAACGTATATCCCAAGAAATGGCTCGAAAATTTCCATCAGAGAATTTTTGGAATATCTTGGTGAGCTGGTGCTTCTCTAATTCAATGACACAATCTTTTACAAACATCATATGGATCCCTTTTCAAATCATGTTTTTCCTGTGAGGAAATTTCTTCTGACATTATTTTTCTGAGTGATACTTTTTAAGTTTGAATATTCCCTACCCATGACCAACAGGCACATGAAAAAATGCTCAGCATTGCTAATTATCAGAGAAATACAAACCCAAACTACAATAATGTATCACCTCACCATGCCATACACCAGAAACTAATACAATATTGCAAATCAACTATAATTTAAAAAAGAGTTTGAATATTCCAAAGATCCAGTAAGAAAAGAGTAGCATATTAGGAGCTGCTAAATTTTTCAAAAATTTCTGGTTATCTGTTCTCTGAGATAATGTTTGTTCAGGATTGTGAGGATCAATATCCTCAACCAGGAGAGGGTCTCAGATTAGCTTGTTACAGAATACTGCCTGTCCTTGATGCTTTTAACACAAATAAGGGCCAGGGAATTGGCAAAGCAGAGGTGCATTGGTAAAGGCCATTATATTACTCTTGTTTAGAAATAATTTTGTCTTGTATAGTTATAGGCAAATTATTCATAGTAAATATAAACAAATATAATTTCTCCACTTACAGAGTTCTTCTCCTGCATCTTTTAGTAACTGCTTTTAAAACTTAATCAGCATTGCAGTCTTTAACTTTAGGAGTAGAAAACTCACTTTCTCTTTTTTAGCCTCGAAAAATATCAACAATCACATTGGATTCTATCACCAATTATATCATTTGGCCTGTGTGGAAGTAACCTAAAAAGATGTAACTGGAATTAATATAGTATTATATGTCAACTATATTTAAAAAAAAAATTATACAAACAAACTCATAGAAAAAGAGAGCAGATCTGTAGTTACCAGAAGTCTGGTCAGGGGAGGTGGGGTGGCTGGAGGAGTGGGAGGAATGGATGAAGTCAGTTGAAAAGTACAAACTTTTAGTTATAAAGTAAATAGTACTAGAAATGTAATGCACAACATGCTAAATATGATTAACATTGCTCTATATTATATATGGAAGTAGTTAAGGGAGTAAATTCTAAGAATTCTATCACATGGACAAAATTTTTCTTTTATTTCTTTAATTTTGTATCTATATGAGATGACAGATGTTCACTGAACTTATTGTGATAATCATTTCATAATGTATGTAAGTCATTATGTTGTACACCTTACACTTATACAATGATATATGTCAATTATATCTCAATGAAACTGGAAGAAAAATAATTTTTAAAAAGCTGAAAAGAGGAAGAAAAATCAGCAAGCTGTTAATCGGTAAAACTTAATTCTCTCTCAAAATGAAATTTAATAGAATTATAGTATATAATGTGGTAAATGTTGTTTAAGAGGAAGGTTACAAAATAGACAAAAAGGGAATTCTTTACTAAAAAAGCCTGCCAACCATCACAAATTCTCTTAATTTTTTATGAACCACTTTTTTTCAAACTCAGGTCAATATGAAGCACATTGTCCTCAACTGTTACAGACCCTGAATCAATACCAACAGAGCCAAATACTTCATTGAGCTGAAAAGCCATTTCAGCAGATAACGGCAATTCCAGACAATCTCTGATGAGAGCCTGGCCGTCCCTGTCATGACAATCAACATCACGGTTTTGTCTTTTCTACTGACTCCAGATGACAAAATACTCCAGGCTGTTAGACTAGTTTCTGTTTTTTGTTCATCTTTACTTATAAATTATTCTATCTGAAATCGCACATAATCTTTTGGGAAATTTTCATTTTTTTTTTCATTTCAAAAGGGTCAGTGAAATTAATTTTCTCATTTAGTTCAAGATTTGTAGTACTTGAAAGAGTTTTCAAATATCAGACAAATTAGAAAATTATATTCCATCTCCGGTGTCTGTAGCTACTAGATTTCTTCTCCATTTCATACTGTCATTAGCTGATGTAACTTCAGATAACTAGGAAAGATTACTTGACACTATGTAGAACTGAAAGTTCTGCCTAACTTTTAAGAAGTGGTTGTTCGTATTCTTCACCCACACATGTATTCTAGATTTACAAGAGCATCGGGGAATACATGTGATATTAATTCAGGTTTTTCAGGAGTTACAGCATTTATTTCTGCCTGCTGAGTTTTCCCTGTTTGCATCACAGACAGACCATGCACATATTAGTATTATTTGGTCAAAACTAAATTTGAACTTAAGAAATTTAAACTTAATGATAAGGGATAATTTTCTAAATTTTCATTGTTCTAATCCATATTTTTTTGTAGAAAGATGCGTGTCATAATCCTTACAAGCTTTCTTGAGTCACTTAAACTGTCAACATTTGTAAAGCCAAAAATGAATCCATGAGGTCACTAGAAAAGTTCAATTTCTTAAGGCATTCTGTATTAAGGACTCTAATTCTTCAATTAGCTACGTGTCCAAAAATGAATCCATTTTTTAATCTTAACTCTCTTCTTAAGAAAGACACTTTCCATTATTTCACTTCCTGCTAGCATTTCTTGGTTCTCAAAGCACCTAAGCTCTTTGACATGACTCTTCTTTTCGACACTCCTAATAGAAAATCCACTACCTTTTCAACCCAGAGGATTGTTGTGATGAGTAAATGCGATAATCCATGGAAAAATGCTGTGCACAAGGCCTGGCATTTAGTAAGCACCCAGCTCTCTTCCCCCATGAAATCATATTCAAAAAGCATCAATATCCAGCTCCAGGTCAGAAAATGTCTCTGAGACTGGTGAAGAGCTCTTACTGACTGATTTTGTCTTGTCCAAACCTGACTTCAGAAAGACTAAAGGTGGTTGAGTCCTGATCTCTAGCAAAAACCACTTGATAACTTCCTTGGAGTTTGCAGTCTTCTAAGCAGGTCTTCCCCCAACATTATTTCTTATCTTTGTAATTTTGACTTCCCAAACCTAAAATGCTTCTCCTTTCTTACTCATCTTTTCTTTCTTTTTAAAATTGAAGTATAGTTGATTTATGCTGCTGCTGCTGCTAAGTCGCTTCAGTCGTGTCTGACCCTGTGCGACCCCATAGACCGCAGCCCACAAGGCTCCCCCATCCTTGAGATTCTCAAGGCAAGAACACTGATTTATAATATGTGTTAATTTCTGTAGTACAGTATAGTGATTCAATAATATATTGGAGAATCAACAATTGTAATTTTTTTGTTATGTATTCTTGTATTTTTATCTTGCTAAGCTATTAGACCATCTCAATGACATAGTCTCATAATCAAAGATAAGAAAATTCAAGGTAATTCTCTAATACAGATCCAACCAGTCCATTCTAAAGGAGATCAGTCCTGGGTGTTCTTTGGAAGGAATGATGCTGAGGCTGAAACTCCAGTACTTTGGCCACCTCATGTGAAGAGTTGACTCATTGGAAAAGACTCTGATGCTGGGAGGGATTGGGGGCAGGAGGAGAAGGGGACGACAAAGGATGAGATGGCTGGATGGCATCACCAACTCGATGGACGTGAGTTTGAGTGAACTTCAGGAATTGGTGATGGACAGGGAGGCCTGGTGTGCTGCAATTCATGGGGTTGCAAAGAGTCGGACATGACTGAGCTACTGAACTGAACTGATCTAATACACAGTCCATATTCAAAAATTTCAGTTGCTTTAAAAATGACTTTTACAACTTTTATTAAAACCAGAAAACAATCTATGTTCACGTATTACATTTTGTTATTATATCTCTTTAATCTAGAGTATTCTTTTCTCTTTTTTCAATTTTCTTTTTAAATGTATTTCTAGACTGATGTATAAGTGACAAATGGGCTTCACAAGTGGTGCTAGTGGTAAAGAACCTGCTTACCAGTACAGGAAACATAAGAGACGCGGTTTTATCCCTTGGTCAGGAAGCTCTCCTGGAGGAGGGCATGGCAACCTGTTCCAGTATTCTTGCCTGGAGAATCCCATGGACAGAGGAGCCTGATGGGCTATGTTGCCTAGGGTTGCAAAGAATTAGACGCTACTGAAGTGACTTAGCACATGCAGACATTAGTGACAAATAAAATTGTATATATTTAAATGGTGGTGGTGGTGGTTTAGTCACTAAGTCATGTCCAACTTTTGCGACCCCATGGACTGTAGCCTGCCAGGCTACTCTGTCCATAGGATTTTCCAGGCAAGAACACTAGAGTGGGTTGCCATATTTAAATAGTACACTGTCATTATTTGATATATGAATACATTATGAAAGGATTGCCACAATGAAATTAACACATAAATCACCTCACAGAGTTATTTTCTTTTTTCCCCATGGTGAGTAAGCTTAAGATCTACTCTCAGAAAATTTTGAGTACACAATACAGTATTATTTTTTTTTCTATTCAACATTTTATTTTATTATTATTATTTTTTACTTTATAATATTGTATTGGTTTTGCCATACATCAACATGAATCCACCACGGGTGTACACGTGTTCCCCATCCTGAACCCCCCTCCCACCTCCCTCCCCATACCATCCTGTGGGTCATCCCCGTGCACCAGCCCCAAGCATCCTGTATCCTGCATCGAATCTGGACTGGCAATTCATTTCTTATATGATATTTATACATGTTTCAATGCCATTCTCCCAAATCATCCCACCCTCGCCCTCTCCCAGAGAGTCCAAAAGACTGTTCTATACATCTGTGTCTCTTTTGCTGTCTCGCTTACAGGGTTACTGTTACCATCTTTCTAAATTCCATATATATGCGTTAGTATACTGTCACAATACAGTATTATTAATTGTAGTCACCATGCTGTACATTATATCCTTAGAACTAATTCTGAAAGTTTGTGCTCCTTGACCAATATCCTACTATTTCTCCCACCATCTAATCCCTGACAACCAATATCCAACATCCAGCATTCTGTTTCTTTAAGTTTGAAGGTTTTTTTATATTCCACAAGTAACTGATATTTGTCTTTGGCATATTTCACTTAAGACCTCAAGTTTCATCCATGTTATCACAAATGGTGGGATCTTCCTCCTTTGTATTACTGAATAATATTTCATTATTATATCAATCGTACAAACACACACATATATATACACATATATCAGTTCAGTTCAGTCGCTCAGTCGTGTCTGACTCTGCAACCCCATGGACTGCAGCACGCTAGGCCTCCCTGTCCATCACCAACTCCCGGAATTTACTCAAGCTCATGTCCATTGAGTCAGTGATGCCATCCATCCAGCTCATCCTCTGTTGTCCCCTTCTCCTCCCACCTTCAATCTTTCCCAGCATCAGGGTCTTTTCACATGATCAGTTCTTCTCATCAGGTGGCCAAAGACTTCAGCTTCAACATCAGTCCTTCCAATGAATGTTCAGGACTGGTTTCCTTTAGGATGGACTGGTTTGATCTCCTTGCAGTCCAAGGGACTCTCAAGAGTCTTCTCCAACACCACAGTTCAAAAGTATCAATTCTTTGGCGTTCAGCTTTCTTTATAGTCCAACTCTCACATCCATACGTGACTACTGGAAAAACCATAGCCTTGACAAAACAGACCTTTGCTGGTACGAGTGGCCATGAGGAGACAGCACACGTCCAAGGTCAGGAGCAGTGGCTGTGCTTTGCTGGAGCAGCAGTGAAGAGATACACATATATAATGATATATAAAATATATATCACATTTACTTTATCCATTCATCTGTCCACAGACACTTACTTTGTATCTATATCTTGGCTATTGTAAATAATATTGCAACAAAGATATCTCTCTGAAATACTGAGTTAATTTCCTTCAGTTATATACCCAGAACTGGGTTTTCTAGATCCTATGATAGTTATATATTTAATTTTTTATGAAATTTCTTCCTATTTTTCATAGTAGCTATGCCAATTTTATTTTTGTGCAATTGTTAATGGGATATTTTCTTAATTTTCTTTCTGTTCATTTGTTATTAGTATATAGCAATGCATAAATAATAGTCATATTAGTAATAGTGATAAGTCAATTAAAAATGAAAATTGATCCTTATCTCATGGCTTATACAGAAACACACACATGCACACCCAAACAATTTCCACATGGAATTTAAAACTGTGAAAAGTAAACAATGAACTTTTTAGAATATATTCTAATGGTGTATATAATGACATAGGTATAGAAGAATACTTCTTAAACACTACACCAAATCTTTGAACATTAAAAAGATTGAAGAATCAGATTACACTAAAACTGTGAACATATCTTCACTGAAATATAGCACTAAAATAATGAAAATGTAAGTCACAGCTTGGGAACAAGTATGTCAGGCACACACAACAGAGAAAAGTCCCTTCTCTAGATTATATAATGTGCTTCTACAAATTAGTAAGAAAAAGATGCAATTGAAAAATTGGGAAGATATTTGAGCAAGCACTTCTCAAAGGGGAGGTTTTAGAATAATTGGTTGATAAATAAAAGTTGCTCAGCATTGTTAGTCATCAGGATACGTACAGGAAACCAACCAAGAGACGATACTAAATACCCATCATGATGGCTAAAATTTCAAGGCTGTGAAAAACTGCATTATGTTGCTGTTACAAGTATAAATTAGCACCACCACTTTGGAAAACTATTCTGCAGTATGCCAAGTTTGAACAGAAGTACATCCCTGCAACCAGCAATTTCCCTCCTATGTAGAACACCAAAACATGGGTACTGAAAACCATATGTAAATTTTATTTCATTCACACCTAAGGATGTGGATTAAAAGTCAATCCTGCTACACAAAATTAATAGAAAGCTACTTGACAAGTTGAGAAGCAAAGGAGAGTGTCATTTTTCATTACTCAGCTGTCATGGACCGGTTGGCTCTGGAGGGTGAGGCTGGTTGGCCAGTAGCTGAGAGCGGGCAGGTAGGAGGGCACAAGAGCAGTGGTCCAGCTGTTACTGTTGGAGGAAGTCCAGTCTGCTGAACAGAACATCCTGTATCTGGACAGAAATCAGTACCTGGTGGCCCGACACCGTGATGGGGAACTGACATGGGGAGAGGACCTGACGCCAGGTCACAGGGTTTCTCCAAAAGCAGGTGGAGAATGGGACAAGCAGTTAGGATGCTGAAAGGCTCAGCCCTCCAGGCAAGACGTCTGCATCAGGGACAACAGCCAGAAGAGGGGTTGTGGACAAGGGGCTGGAGTCACTGAGCTTAGGGTCAGAGGGTCTGTCCTCTTGACAGCAACCTGGCAAGGAAACAGCAACATCTATCAGAGAGGAATTAGGATTCCAAGAGAGAAATTCTGCCACAGCTTCTAAACTGGGATCACTGAGTGAGGATTTCTTCAGCAGCAAGTGGCTTCAAGCTGTGGTAGACTGTGTCATCCTTCCCAGCTCTCCTCCCCATTCCCAGGTTGGGTCAGCATCCCCACAGGTGGCAACAGGTGCCTGGCCCATGGCACCTACTCTGCTGGTAAAATGAGAAGGGCAGGAGCAGAGTGCCAGGTCCATGGAGAACGTTCCCTCTGCCACCAGCAGGGCATTTCCCACCAAGGGATATCTCCTTCAGCCTGGATCCTGAAGTCCTAGAGACATGTGGGTCAGACCTGCAGCCCATATACAGACATCATGTAACATGAGTGGGGATTACTATTTGCTGGTATAAGCCTGAGATTTTAGGGTTGTCAGTTCTCACAGCAAAGCTGACTATACAACGCTGAATTCTTGCATGAGCAGGTGGAGCTGCCCCAACAGATCTGCCGTGAACAGGCAGGGAAAATTCTCTCAACCTTGTTCCTAAGTTCTGTTTGACCACTAGAATGCTATTGCTCTTTGAGAGTGTAACATGAAACTGACTCTAAATAAAGTATGGAAACATGTACAGTCCTGTGGGACTGCAAGCGTAAGCCTGGTTGGGCACCAAACCAGGCAATCTGAAGTTGTTCCCTGGGTGGCAATCACAAATATTGAGGCTCCAGATGACTGTGTAATCGCCTTTTTGGGTAAGCTGTCATGAGGCAGAGGGAGAGCGCAATTGTATCCCCTGGTTCATGTCCCCTGAGAACATCTCTGTAAGCCTCTAGATATGTGTACCTCTAGGTACCCCTCAGGCTGAAGCTCCAGGACAAGCAAATATTCTACAGGGAGTGTGGGGATATGTCTGCTGCCTTTCAGTGCCTTAGGTGTGGCAGGCTGCTGAGAACTCTCTCTGATTGTTGCAGTCCTGTGGGGTTTAGGAACACAAGCCCCACTAGCCACCACAGCCAGGCAGTCAAGGGGCATCCCCTCGGTGACAGCCACCAACATCAGGGCCCCAGACATAAAAACCAGGGCACCAGACATGTGTAAAACATTCCCTCTGAGAGATATGGGCACTCTGGACCACTCCAGAGGGAGAGCATGAATATGGCACCCACCTTCTAAGGTCTCTGGTAGGGTTTACAGTAAGCCCTTAAATGTGTATTTAACTGGAACCATGCCCCTCAGGCTGCAGCTAATATGATGAGCTAATAGCCCTCTTTGCCAGAAAGACTGAGTTCCTGGGTCCTGAGTTACTGTGCCCTGGGCGTGGTAGCTGTTTGAGACCTCTCCTCTGTTGGTTAGTTCTGTGGGACCTACAAGTGTAAACCCCGCACTGAGTGGTAGAACCAGGAAATGTATTGATGTTTCCTGACAGTAGTTGCAAAAAAAAAAATCAGACGACTCCACTCTGGTGAGCTAGAGTGAGTCAGAAGGAGAGCTCAAATTTGGGTCCACTGACCTCTATTTCCTGAGAGTACCTCAATGGGGATTTTTTTCTCTTTCTTCACGATACTGATTTTTTATGATAGTGATTTATGTTCTTTTTTCATGATATTGATCTATTAAGAAACTGAGTTTACAGAATATTCCATATTCTGAATTTGTATGGTTGATTCTTTTATTTTCCAGACTTCATGTACTTTGGAAATTAGATTCAAAACTTGTTTAGACTAAAGATCTTTGACAAGAGTACAACTTCTGTGTATTTCTATCACATCACATCAGAAGGCATATAATGTTACGAAATCTCTGTTAGTGCTATACAAATTTGGTCACTTAGCTAAGTGTAACAACTTGCATGTTCCAACAGGAAGGTATGCTTTTTCCTTTCTTATTAGCAAGCACTCTGTGAGGTGCTATTATAGAAACACAGGACTATGTCATTCCTCACATTGCTATCTGCTAGTGCTTTTCAGCCTCCCTTGATGATCCTTGTCTGAATAACTTATTTTACTGAAGTTAACAAAATGGTAATTTTTCTGATATGTTTTCTTTCTTCTTCCTTCCTTTTTTCTTTCCTTCCTTACTCCCTCCCCCTCCTTCTCTTTCTCTTCTTTCCCCTTCTTATAACAATTACTGAAATGCATTTATTCAAATGTCAACTATCAAAATCTCTTAAACATGCACTTTTCAAGCCCCGGGTTTGCTTTCCTGCACCCTATCCATGAGTTTTGGGGATAATTTATTCCCATGAGCTTGGCTCTGTACACAGAGGCCCAGCTATGCTTCTCATCCTCTGTTCCAGAGGCAACTTCTAAGTCACCACTTAATTTTAGTGGCAGACTTGGACCCAGAATATGATAATTTTATGTATTTTTTAACTTCTTAGTTTGAGATGCTTATTGATTCATATGCAGGCCTAAGAAATAATAGGGTTTTTTTATACCCTTCACCCAATTCCTCAGTGATAACTTCTTGTATGACCAAAGCTTTGATGTCACAAACAGGAGATGGGCATTTATGTAAGCCAGCAAACTTGTTCAGATTCTATATATTTTAATGCACTTTACTTGTCTGTTTGTGGATATTTAGTTCTACATGACTTTACCTTACTCATTCACAAATATGTGTGATACAGTCAAGACACAAAACAAGTATATTAGCCTTTGTAGCCACAGCCTTCTCCCTCTGTCCCCAGCCCATGCAACCACTAAACTGTTATCTGTGACTTTTGTCACTTCAAGGATGCTTTATTAATGGAATCATATAGCATATAGCCTTTTGAGACTGTTTCTTTTTATTTTCATTCAACACAATCTCCTTGAGATTCAACCAAGTTTTTTTTACTATAAAAATAATTTGTTCCTCTTTATTGCTGAAAGTTTTCCAAGCCATGGATGGACGTAACTTAACCATTTACCTTCTAAGGGACACATGAGTCATTTCCAGTGCTAGTAATTATTAATAGAACTATTATGAACATTTATATACAGGTTTTCCTGTGATATATATTTTTATTTCTCTGGGATAAGTGTCCAAGAGTGTAATTGCTGGGTTGTATAATAAATATATCATAAATATTTTGTAAGAAGCTTCTGTACTCTTCTCCAGAGTGACTGTACCACTGTACCATTTTACATTTCCACCAGCAATGTGTCAGTGATCCAGGTACTCTTCATTCTTGCCAGTATTTGGTGTTATCATTGCTTTGATTTGCTTATTTGTTTGTTTTTGTTTTTGTACCATTCTGATAAGTATGTAGGCTTCCCTGATAGCTCAGTTGGTAAAGAATCCACTTGCAATGCAGGAGACCCCAGGTTGATTCCTGGGTCAGGAAGATACCCTGGAGAAGGGAAAGGCTACCCACTCCAGTATTCTGGCCTGGAGAATTCAATGGACTATATAGTCCACGGGGTCACAAGAGTCAGATAAGTATGCAGTTCTATTATGTTGTAATTAGAATTTATATTTCCCTAATGGTTAATAATTAGAATATCTTTTCAAGTGCTTACTTGTCTTCTGAATATCCTGTTTAGTAAAATGTCTTTTGTCCCTTTTTTCATTGGATTGTTATTTTCACTCTCAACTTTTGAGTATTATTAATATATTATAAACACAAGTCATTTGATAGATATATGGATTGTGTATATGTTCTCCTAGCTTTCATCCTTTTCTTATTGCCTTTCATAGAGCAATAGTTTTGCTGAGGTCCAACTTATCATTTTTTTCTTTTTATATAAAAACCATGCTTTTGATACCAAGTCTAAGAAGTCTTTGTCTAAACATATATCCCAGTTTTTTCTTTGTACCATATATGTGTGTGTGTGTGATCAGTTGTGTGTGATCAGTTGTGTCTGACTCTTTGCCACACCATGGACTGTCACCCACCAGGGTGCTCTGTCCATGGAATTTTCCAAGCAAGAATACCGTAGTGGGTTGCTATTTTCTCCCCCAGGAGATCTTCCAATCCCAGGGAGTGAACCTGCATCTCCTGCATTGACAGTCAGGTTCTTTACCACTGCTTCACCTGGGAAGTTACAGGCTGGGAAATTTAAGTTGTTTTGGCTGTAGATGTGTAATAGCTTCAGCAACATTTGTGGAAAAGACCATCCTTCCTCCATTGAATTGCTCTAGTGCCTTTTTCAAAACTCATTTGGGCCCATTGTGTGAGTTTTGGGGACCTCTATTCTGTTCCATTGGAGAAGGCAATGGCACCCCACTCCAGTACTCTTGCCTGGAAAATCCCATGGATGGATGATCCTGGTAGGCTGCAGTCCATGGGGTCGCTAAGAGTCGGACACGACTGAGCGACTTCACTTTCACTTTTCACTTTCATGCCTTGGAGAAGGAAATGGCAACCCACTCCAGTGTTCTTGCCTGGAGAATCCCAGGGACGGGGGAGCCTGGTGGGCTGCCGTTTATGGGGTCGCTAAGAGTCGGACACAACTGAAGCGACTTAGCAGCAGCAGCATTCTGTTCCATTGATGTGTGTGTTTATCTCTCTATCAATATCATCACCTCATGATTACTATAGATATCTAATATTTCCTAACATATTATGTGGTATAACAAAAGCATATATATTTGATATTTGTTTTCAGTTCCTAGCACAGGGCCCCTAAAATCCTTGAAATTTCCTGAGTGATGAGTATATTTGGTTTTTCACAATGAACCCCTTTCAACCATATGTGAGACCTAAATTTACATTAATTAGGTGATCTTTGGTGGAGATGGTTGGGGGGAGGCGGTGGTGATAGCTTTGGGATGGGGGTTGGTTGACAGAGAAACTAAACATTTTATTACAGGGTTAGAACTATTAGCCCCAACCTTTGACCTCCAGGAAGGGGAGAGATACTGAACTTGAGTTCAATTCCTGATGGCCATTTATTTCATCAATTATACCTGCAAAACAAAACTTCAATAACAGTTCCTGAACAGTAAGATTTATGGAGCTTCTGGCTCGGTGAACACATCAGCGTGTTGGAAGAATGGTGTCCCCAGTGGAGGTAAGACTGTCAGCTTTATGCTAACCTTCCTCCCCATACCTTGTCTTCTGCATTTCTTATTTTATGTTGTTCTCGAGTTGAATATATGTATATATTCAAATACAGATTTATGGAAAGTTTGAGCAGCTAATCACATTAGAGAATATTGGTTTTTCTTAAATACTCTTTGAAAATCATGCTATTTCATCAGGAAATGGCAAGTCCTTTGTTCTACTATCTCTTAGCTATTTCTCATTAAAACTATCTTAAAGGTTATAGCCACGGAAACATAAAGCTCACTTGAAAATATTATCCAGCTGAGATACTTCCCTAAGGAAATTATTTTGTAAAATAAGCAATAACCTCTTTGTTCTATATTATGTTTGGCGGTGGGGGTTTAGTCACTCAATTGTGTCCTACTCTATGTGACCCCATCAGACTCCTCTATCCATGGGATTTTCCCAGGCAAGAATACTGGAGTGGGTTGCCATTTTCTTCTCCAGGGGATCTTCCTGACTCACAAATCAAATCCTCATCTCCTGTATTGCAGGCAGATTCTTACTGCTGAGCCACCAGGGAAGCCCCATAACAATCTTTAAATGTGCCCCCAAATTTGTGTTTCCAGGAACCTATATACAAAAAGAATATATGGTCAACTCAGTTTTACTTGCTAAAAATAATCAAGTTAAATTAGAAACCACAACTCCCCATGTCCCCAAAACACCAATTTCCCCCACCTGCAAACTTTTTGTTGTCTATTGCAGGCCAAGGTCAGGTGAATGGATCCTCCCAGATGGAGATGTGGCTGCCTACCCCAGACTGGCACTATCCACAGAAGCCCTGGGTTGGGCCAAGCATTTCAGGGACTGCCACCTCCTTTGCCACATCAAAACTTGATTTTCTCCAAAACCAGTCTCATAATTGAAGAGAATCCAAAAAAAAAAACACAAAGGAATCAATATACAAAATAAGATAGTTATTCATTTTATAGTTAAGAAAACTCATTAACTGCCACAGAACTGCATGTCTATTTACTTATTTATTTTTATTGCGGTATAGTTGATTTTCCATGTTGTGCTAGTTTCAGGTGTACATCAAAGTGATTCAGATATATATTTGAATTTGTTCTTTCCAGATTCTTTTCCATTGTAAGTTATTACAGGATACTGAATATTGCTCCCTGTGTTATATAATACTTCTCTGTTTATTTTATATTTCAGTAGTGCATATTTCTGTTAATCCCAAACTCCTAATTTATTCCCTTTGGTAACCATATTTGTTTTCTATGTCTGTGAGTCTATTTCTGTCTTGCAAATAAGTTCATTTGTATCATTTTGTCATATAATATCACTTATGATGTTGTCTTTCTCTGTCTGATTTACTTCACTTAGTATGATAATCTCTAGGTTCATCCATGCTGTTACAAAGGGCATTATTTCATTCTTTTTTTTGGACTGAGGAATATTCCATTGCATACACATATATATATACCACATCTTCATCCATTCCTCTGTCAATGGATACTTAGGTTGCTTCCATGTCTTGCTATTGTAAATAGACAGATCTGAACATTTATATTGACTGAAGGAAAGTCAAATGGTAATCTGAAAGTTTTATGGTGAAAAAGGAAAATCCATGCTGGACTCTCTCCTTCAGTAGTTTGATATTATGGATTGGAATGCAATGGTTCCTTGTTCTTGCCTGGAATCAATCTCTTCCTTTAGTGTAACTTTGAATACTCATTCTGTAAAAGTGTAATGAGTTAAACTTGCAAAACTCCGGAGTGCCTTGCTTTTATGTTCACTTATACTTGCTTCAGGCTTCCCTGGTGGCTCAGTGGCAAAGAATCTGCCTGCCAATGCAGGAGACTCGGGTTTGATCCTTGGGTCAAGAAGGTCCTCTGGAGAAGGAGCTAGTAACCCACTGGCAGGCTATAGTCCATCGGGTCGCAAAAGAGTTGGACATGACTTAGCGACTAAACAACAAAACCAATATACTTGCTTCAAGTGTGCTGTGATTTAAAAAAAAGTCACAAAATAGTACATTTTCTCTATATACTCTTTTTGTTTTATTATCTGGATGAAGAACTAATGGCACAAAATGAAAAGCAGAGAGTAGAAGAATCAAAGAAGTGCTAACTACTTGGCTAACTGGTGGTAATTTCTTCATCATGACCATGATGTCAAATTCTTTGATGGGCATCGAGATAAGTTTAATGACTATAGATTTAAAATATCTAAAATAATCAAGCTATCCTCATGTCACTAGTATCATATGATCTAAGCCCTGTCAGAATAACTTTCTGATCAGCTTGTTAAATGCCTTACCTCTTTCCACTGGGATTCATATCTTGAGATTCACAGCAGCTGCAGAATGATTCTTGATGTATTCCTATGGATTTAATTCTCTGGTTATTCCTTGTCTGATGGGGGGCTGAGTGCTTGCCTTGTCTTTCAGTTCTAGCGGCATGTCCGGTCCCTGCTCAACCCTTGCCCTGGTGGTCCAGCTATGTCTGTTGGCCAGTTGGGTAAAGGTTAGATTTAAAGTGATTGCCACAGACTTGAATCATGGCTTTTTTTCATCATACCTGTTTTATTTAGCTCCTGGATAGTATTTTTAATCTCATCTGGCTTCCTCTCTGCTCTACTCCTCCTGTGAATTAGTCAGCTCAGGCTGCCATAACAAAATACCACAGACATGTGGCTTAAAGACGACAATTTTATTTTCTCACAATTCTGGAGGCTAGAAGTCTAAGTTTAGGCACTGGCAGGGTTGATTTCTGAAGCTGTCTCATGTATCTTTTGTGAAAAAATTACTCCTTAATGATGTGCAGTAAAACTAATGTAAATCCAGGATATAGGAAAGCATAGGACCGGAGAGGGAGGAGCCCCATCCTGGAGACAGTGAAGGATAGTCTTAGATGATGAATGTAGGCTTGGAGAGCAACTGGTCTAGCAAAACGCAAGACTGGGAGTGCTATAGGGAATTATTTTAAGAAAAAAGTAGATTCATGAACCTGGCAGTCTGCAGTCCATGGAGTCACCAAGAGTCAGACACAACTGAGCAAGCACTCATGAAAGCATAAAATAAAAATCATTATGATGATGATGGAAAATCTTGGTGATAAGCTGTAGTCAGTTTCCAAATGCAAAAAGAAAAAGGCTTTTAGGAACCCCAGGAAAATACCAAACATGTACAAGACGATGATGCTCTAGTACAAAGCAACAACAATGTAGCATGTATCAGCATAGTCAAGGGGTGCCACCTGGGGACTTTTAACAAGTTCCAGGCCCACCCCAGACTTGCTGAGTCAGAAACTATTGGCAGAGGGGGAGTGGCAAACCTCCCAGGGGTTTCTGAAGTTCACCACATTTAGAGGACTGCTGCTTTAAACTATGTTGGCTGTAGCTTGTTTTGGATGACAATTTTGTTTTCAGTTTTTTATGGACACAGCCATCTGTGTTTTACCATGTATTGATAAAATAAATGGTCATTCAAGTTTTTCCATTACATCTTATGGAAAAACACAAATGAAATTTTTGGCCCACCCGATAGTTTCTACAACACCTTCTATGCTGCAACAGCAGATGGTAGTAGCTCTGACATAGACCACATGGCTTGCCAAGCCTGAACAGTTACTGTTTGGCTCTTTACAGAAAAAAAATATTTGCTAAACTTTGCTTTAGAGATTGGATGGGCGACACATTTTTTTGGAGATTTCATTTGACCTTGGTTTTTGGTATGTACTTACCAGATTGATTAGTTTAGGAATCCTAAGTCTTTCTCTCTGCATCCAGCTGCCCTGCTCACGTTTGCACTAATAGCCATTAAGGTCCCTCTGATACTGTGAAAGCTGCTTCTGAGTTTTCAGTCAACATCTAAAGTAAACACAGACTCAGGGCTAAGAAACAGAAGTGTAAGTGTGAAAACGTTGTAAATGTGGGAGGGAAGTGCAGGGGAAAATATTTCCACATCTCCGATGAAAGGCAGACCAGAGAGATTGTCCAACTGATGCCATGGGACAAATAGATTCATGAAACTTACAGAGTTATAAAGGTAACCAGTGGGAGAGCTGAAAACCATGCCACTACTATGAAGAACTGGAAGGAAGTGAAGGGAGAGACTAGATGAGGAGTCACAGAAAGTGTTTAAATCAAGAAAGGTAGGCTCACCAGATCCTTTAGTGCAATAAAATAAGAAACTGTCTTTCAGTGGAAGTTGGATGTAGGGCTGACTTTTATTTTCACTTCCTTTCTGTTGTGTTTAATTTTTGCATGTAAATGCACATTTTACTTCAGCAATGTTATACTTCAGCAACTGAAATGTATATATTTCAAAAAGTTGAGGAAAGAGTGCTCGGGAGAATGTGGCCATGGCATTAGGGGAACCTTGATCCTCCATGTCCTGCTCACCCTCCTCATGTGCCCCATTGGGTGCCCTTCCTCCTACGGGCCTTCCCCCCTTTCCTCTGCCCAGTGTAGTTTGTTCCTGACCCCAGGACTCAGTTGGCACCATGATCTGTGTGTGGACATTCTGCTGCCCTGTATCTCATCCATCCTAGGCCTGGCACAGTCTATATGCCCTCCTACGCTGTCCTTGTAGCTACAGCTCCTATGGAGAGCACACTCTCCCCCAAAGGTTCCTTCTTAATTTTCCCATCAACTCCTGGTCTCAATTTCACTGGAGTAAGAAAACAAAATAAAACCGTCCATGGCTACTCCAAAGCCTTAACCACAGCCTGCATAGCTACCTGCTGACTTGTCAGGGCCTCTGTTCCTGCCACGCAATTTCCATTACCCAGCACATTACAAGTTTGTCCCACAATAGAGTCCTGTGTCCAGGGTTATGGTCTCTGGCTGGCTCAGGTCCATCTTTCCTAGCATCATGTAAATATCATTGCCCTGAAGTACCCTTTCTGGATACCTCACCTCCATCCCAGTCCAGGAAAAGAACCTGTAATCTATTTTACTGTATAACACACATTTCTCTTTTCTGATGCTTATCACAAGTATAGCTATTAATGACTTAAGTGATTATGTGCTGAGTGTTCTCTAATATTAGTGAAACTGAAGACTAGGTCCTGAGTCTTGCTCTAAGCCCCTGTACCTGCCGTGCTTGTCCAAAGCCTGCTCTCAATTGAGTGCTCACAGGATTGAGTGAAACCCAGTGGCAGATCTCCACAAAGGGCCTGCCTTTCTCCTCTGCTGCAGGCTCAGTACCTACACAGAAGCTCAGGGAGAGAGGTCATCAGAGTGTTTGAGGGAAGAGGATCTTTGAAAGTCAAGGTGACAGCTTTTTGGGATGGCTGATAACTATGGCAGAGGAAAAGGGGGGCTACAGGTAGGCCTAACAAGGCTAGGTCTCTCTGTCTCGTAGTGACATCAGCAGATGTTGCTTGTCACACCCTCCACATGGGCTGTGGAAACTGCAGTATCCAGGGATGTGCCAGAGGAGCTGTTTTGTTAGTGAAAATTATCTCTGAGCTCCAATTCTGAGCTGAGAAATAATTTAACAAATATCAATGAGGACCAATGTTCCAGTGCTTCAATGACAAGTTAGATGGATTCCTGGGGCTTGAACAGAAGAAGCTCCTGGGATGGCCACTGCTGAGCAGTGTGGATGTTGAGTTGTCCTAGTAAACATCATTGTAGCCTCATTTTAGAGTTCTCCTGGGGTAAAATTAGGAAGGGAACAAGCTGGGAGGCTGCATAAACTTTCACTATGCAAACTGCATACTGCAAACAGATCTTCCAGCTCTATGCAGCACTGGTTACTGTTCTCCTGCAGAACTTTCTGCAAACAGAGAGGTCAAACAAGGTTGCTGAAATGCCTTGGAAAGACCAGTATGAAGCAGGAAAATTGATTTGAGGGTCATATGCAAAGAGAGGCGAAGTTTAAGAAAAGAAAAAAGAAATGTTTTCAGAAAGAAAAGAGAGACAGAACCTTGAAAACTCCACCTGTGACCCTGGAGAACAGCAGCTCAGCATATACCCCAGACTGCTGAGCAAGAACCTTGGAGCAAGGAAAAAAAAAAAAAAATAGCTTTTCCAAAATTACAGTAACAGTGAGATTGAGGGTCCACATTTCCTTAGACAGAAGAGCATGCTCCACCCTCCCTCCTTCTGAAATGTAATGACTGATGATCTCAAATAGTACTTAGCTCATCCTTCGAGCCTCACGATTTTACTGAAACAAATTGCAAAGCTAAAGAAAAAAAACAATTTTATTCAGCCTTTACAAACTTCCAAATCTTGTACTCAATCCAGAAAAGATAGGAACAAGAAGGTGAGCAAGTTTCTAAATCTGTTTAGTCAAACTCATAGCAAATTAATCGACTTCGAAATGGGAAAATGACAGAGACTCTCCCACATGAGTCATGGATGCAGGTTTTAAATGTGATTTTTAAAAATCTGTAGAGAATTTCAAATGTTCTTTCTCATTTATGTCAGCCACAGGTCTTTCATCACCAACTAGCCAAAAGCCTCTTGATTTTTATAAGTCTGGTCTCACATTTTGGGCAGATATTGTGTCTTTGATGGATTGCTATTTAATAAAAAGTTTCCTGTCTCTAAGGTGACAAGAAAACTAAGGGTCTTATGGGATTTTTAAAAAATGCCATTTGGAGGATATTTTGATTGCCAAATACATAGTAATTAGAGAAGACCCTGATTGGAAAAAAAAAAAAAAAAAGCAAGCATGATCCCATGGTGACTAAAGCTAAGCTCATTAGTTACCAAAGGAAAGATGTTGGAAATGGAGGCACCTCGTCCAAGTTAGCCCTTAAGCATAAACAATCCTTTAAAGCAATCGAAGTAAACAAAATTAAATATTTTAGGTTGTTTTCTCCAACAGATGATATTGTTTGGGTAAAATAAACAGACAAACCAATTGAGTGAAACAACAGCCACTTCACCCTCACTGTGAAATACATTTCCTTTCTGATGCCTTGCCCCTTCAGCAATTCTGAGAGCCTCCTCTAGACCAGACAGAAGTTTTAGGAATACAGGGCTTGTTTTAGGTTAAGCTTCGCAGTCTGGAGTGGCAGTGGGGAGTGCCCTCTGGTGGCAGTCATATATGGTTTTGAGGTTGAGTGAATCAGGGAAATTGATCAAAGGAGTCTAGAAACTTCCTACTGCCACCTCATCTTTTCAAGACAGAAGAGATATCACAATAGCACTAATATTTGGATCTGACACTCAGTAGGTGGTTCCACTGTCTACTTATTAAAGGACTGAGTTCCCTGGGATCTTCTGGTCTACCTGGCTTGCCTCAAGACCCCATCTGAAAGATCCCACCCCAATGGTCCAGAAGAGGCCCCTGGGGACCTGGTTGGTACCCATTTTGCTTAGTTGTTGCGATTGGTTCATGTTCCACATGGTCAAGTACTTGGGGAGCTAGTTTTTTGGGGGAACTGGTGTTTAGACAGACTGAAGAGGAGGAAGTAAGGAAGGGAGGGCAGAAGCATTAACATATAGAAAGGGGTGGGATAGAAAAGTATGAAGTGCTGAGCATTCCCCAGGTTAAGTCATTTAAGATCTGGACTCAGTCTTTGGTGCCAGCCTGTGCTTGCAGCCAAGGATGCTTTCCAGAAAATATCCATCTATCCCACTTGCCTATGTTATAGTCCACATTAGTGCCAGGCAGTTATTTCTTTTTTAATTTAAGTACAATTTTGTGTTAATTTTTTATGTACAGCAAATTGAGTCATATATATATATGAATATATATATTCTTATTCTTTTCCATTATGATTTATTATAAGATATTGAATATAATTCCCAATGTTATACAGTAGGTCCTTGGTGTTTTTTTTAATCTATTTTATATATAATAGTTTGTATCTGTTAATCCCAAACTTCTAAATTATCCCTCCCCCAATCTCTTTCTTTTTTGGTAACCATAAGTTTGTTTTCTATGTCTGTGAGTCTGTTTGTTTCATAAATAAGTTCATTTGTGTCATATTTTAGATTCTACATATAAGTGATACCATGTAATATTTGTCTTTCTCTGACTTACTTCACTTAGTACAATAATCCCTAGGTCCATCCATGTTGCTGCAAATGGCATCATTTCATTTTTAATGGCTGAGTAATAGTCCCTTGTATGTATGTACCTCATCTTCTTTATCCATTCCTCAGTTGATGAGCATTTAGCTTCCCTCTATGTCTTGACTATTGTAAATAATGCTACCATGAGCATAGAGGTGCATGTATCTTTTCAAATTAGTTTTGTCTAGATACATACCCAGGAGTGGTGTTGTTAGATCATATGGCACCTCTGTTTTTTGCTTTTTAATGAACCTCCATACTGTTTTCATAGTGGCAGCTGTACCAATTTACATTCGGAGCTGGATATATATATAATACATATATATATATATATATATATATAAAACTCTAAGTTTCTTGTCACACAGCAGGTTCTCCAAACAACAGTCTGTAGGATTGCTTATGAGATTCCTTCAAGGTAGCTCTCCAAGGAGAATCTGCCTGCACAGCACCAGACAGAGTAAGTGTAGAAAGAACCTGAAAACACTTGAATGTGCAGGAAAGATGTTCTCCACTGATCTGTGCTGGATAAACCTGTCAATGTCTGTGTTTATCCACAGTCCTCAGGCTCCCACAGTGGTAGCAAGCTACTAGGAGGGGAAGAGGGAAGAAAAAGAGGAATAACAAGAAAGGGCAATGACAGAAAAAGAAAACAGATTCTAGGCAGAGGGACCTTGGGCATGCCCTTCTGGAATAGGAATGCGAACAAAGAGAGAAGGAAAGGAAGGGGCATGGTGTAGAAATGCAGGTGGGGTGGGGAAGTGATAGGACTGGACACCATGATCTCAGTTTTTTTAATGTTGAGCTTTATGCTAGCTTTTTCACTCTCCTCTTTCACTTTCGTCAAGAGGCTCTTTAGTTCCTCTTTGCTTTCTGCCATAAGGGTGGTGTAATCTGCATATTTGAGGCTATTGATATTTCTCCCAGCAGTCTTGATTCCAGCTTGTGCTTCATTCAGCCCAACATTTCTCATGATGTACTCTGCGTATAAGTTAAATAAACAGGCTGACAATATACAGCCTTGACATACTCCTTTCCCAGTTGGAACCTGTCCGTTGTTCCATGTCCTGTTCTAACTCTTGTTTCTTGACCTGCATACAGAATTCTCAGGAGGCAAGTAAGGTGGTCTGGTGTTCCCATCTCTTGAAGAATTTTCCACAGTTCTCTGTGAGCCACACAATCAAAGGCTTTAGCCTAGTCAACGAAGCATGAGATGTTTTTCTGGAATTCTCCTGCTTTTTCGGAGATCCAGCAGATATTGGCAATTTGATCTCTGGTTCCTCTGCCTTTTCTAAATCCAGCTTGAACATCTGGAATTTCTCAACTCACATACTGTTGAAATCTAGCTTAGAGAATTTTGAGCATTACTTTGCTAGTGTGTGAGATGAGGGCAATTGTGCAGTAGCATGAACATTCTTTGGCATTGACTTTGTTTGAGATTGGAATGAAAACTGACCTTTTCCAGTCCTGTGGCCACTGCTGAGTTTTCCAAATTTGCTGGCATATTGAGTGCAGCACTTTCACAGAATCATCTTTTAGGATTTGAAATAGCTCACCTGGAATTCCATCACCTCCACTAGCTTTGTTCATAGTTACACTTCCTAAGGCCCACTTGACTTCACACTCCAGGATGTCTAGCTCTAGATGAGTGATCACACCATGGTGGTTATCTGGGTCAAAAGATCATTTTTGTATAGTTCTGTGTATTCTTGTCACCTCTTCTTAATATCTTCATCTTCTGTTAGGTCCACACTGTTTCTGTCCTTTATTAAGCCCATCTTTGCATGAAATGCTCCCTTGGTATCTCTAATTTTCTTGAAGAGATCTCTAGTCTTGCCCATTCTATTGTTTTCCTCTATTTCTTTGCATTGATCACTTAGGGAGACTTTCTTATCTCTCCTTGCTATTCTTTGGAACTCTGCATTCAGCGGGGTATATCTTTCCTTTTCTCCTTTGCCTTTCACTTCTCTTCTTTTCTCAGCTATTGGTAAGACCTCCCCAGACAACCATTTTTCCTTTTTTCATTTCTTCTTCTTGGGGATGGTTTTGAACAGTGCCGCCTGTACAATGTTATGAACCTCTGTCCATAGTTCATCAGGCACTCTATCAGATCTAATCCCTTGAATCTATTTGTCACTTCCACTGTATAATCATAAAGGATTTAATTTAGGTCATACCTGAATGGCCTAGTGGTTTTCCCTACTTTCTTCAATTTAAGTCTGAATTTGGCAATAAGGAGTTCATGATCTGAGCTCCCGGTCTTGTTTTTGCTGACTGTATAGAGCTTCTCCATCTTTGGCTGCAAAAAATATAATCAATTTGATTTTGGTATTGACCATCTGGTCATGATCATGTGTGGAGTTGTCTCTGGTGTTGTTGGAAGAAGGTGTTTGCTATGACCAGTGCGTTCTCTTAGCAAAACTCTATTAACCTTTGCCCTGCTTCACTGTGTACTCCAAAGCCAAACCTGCTTGTTACTCTAGGTATCTCTTGACTTCTTACTTCTGAATCCCAGTCCCCTATGATGAAAAGGACATCTTTTTTTTGATGTTAGTTATATAAGATCTTGTAGGTCTTCATAAAACCATTCAACTTCAGCTTCTTTGGCATTAGTGGTTAGGGCATAGACTTGGATTACTGTGATGTTGAATGGTTTGCCTTGGAAACAAACAGAGATCATTCTATCATTTTTGAGTTGCACCCAAGTACTGCATTTTGGACTCTTTTGTTGACTATGATGGCTACTCCATTTCTTCTAAGGGATTCTTGCCCACAGTAGTAGATGTAGTGGTTATCTGAATTAAATTCACCCATTCAGGTCCATTTTAGTTCCCTGATTCCTAAAATGTCAATGTTCACTCTTGCCATCTCCTGTTTGACCACTTCCAATTTACCTTGATTCATGGACCTAAAATTCCAGGTTCCTATGCAATATTGCTCTTTATAGCATCAGACTTTACTTCTATCACCAGTCACATCCCCAACTGGGCATTGTTTTTCTTTGGCTCAGCCTCTTCATTCTTTCTGGAGCTATTTCTCCACTCTTCTCCAGTAGCATATTGGGCACCTACTGACCTGGGGAGTTTATCTTTCAGTGTCATATATTTTTGCATGTTCACGGGGTTCTCAAGACAAGAATGCTGAAGTGGTTTGCTTCTCCAGTGGACCACGTTTTGTTAGAACTCTCCACCATGACCCGTCTATCTTGGGTGGCCCTACATGGCATGGCTTATAGTTTGATTGAGTTAGACAAGGCTATGATCCATGTGATCAGTTTGGTTAGTTTTATGTGGTTGTGGTTTTCATTCTGTCTGTCCTCTGATGGATAAGGATAAGAGGTTTAAGGAAGCTTCCTGATGGGAGGGACTGGCTGTGAGGGAATCCAGGTCTTGCTCTGATGGGTGGGGCCATGCTCAGTAAATCTTTAATCCAATTTTCTGTTGATGGGTGGGGCTGTGTTCCCTCCCTGTAGTTTGGCCTGAAGCCAAACTATAGTAGGGTTAATGGCAGTAATGGAGACTTCCTTCAAAAGGGCTCCGCCCATTAAGGCACTTAAAAGGCTCCCTGGCTGAGGTCCTTCTATGTTGTTTGGAGTGTCAGGCACTTAAAGGGCTCCCCCTCCAACTAGGGTCCTACTCTGTTGCTTGGCACATCAGGTGCTTAAAGGGCCAGCCTCTCTAACCTTCAGCTGCTGGTGCTGGCATGAGGGGAGAAAGTGGCTACTGTGATGGCCGCAGCCCCTAGGCATGACACAGCAGCACTGCCATGCCTCCAGTTCTGCCTGGTTTCCCTCCACAGACATTCCCTCCACAAACTCCTCTCTCACAACCCCTCAGGCTGTCTCCCTGCAGTCAGCAGCAGACCTTGTCCTCAGATTAGTCCACAATCCTTAGGCTCCAATTCCCTGCCGCTGTGCCTTTTAGGGGGCCCATGTTCCTGTCCGGGGTACATGCAGCAAGGATTGATAGTCTTTGGAATTCTCATTACCTTTATTATTTTTTTATACATTTTTTATTTTTATTTTTTCATCATTTTTTTTAATTATTTATTTTAATTGGAGACAAATTACTTTACAGTATTGTAGTGGTTTTTGACAAACATCGACATGAATCAGCCATGGGCACACATGTGTTCCCAGTCCAAAATCCTCCTCCACCTCCCTCCCCATCCCATCCCCCAGGATCATCATCCCAGTGCACCAGCCCTGAGCACCTTGCCTCATGCATCAAACCTGGACTGGCGATCTGCTTCACATATGATAATAAACGCATTTCAGCGCTACCCTCTCAAATCATCCCACCCTCGCCCTTTAGATTGTCACAGATGAGCTGCTTCTCTTTCAGCCTCCAGTGTTTCTCCTCTGTCCTACACAATTGCCTAGATGTGAGGATCGAACCCCTGCTTCAGTTCCCCCACCTGCCGAGGGCAGGTCCAGTCCTACTAACTCCCCTGCTTTTCCCCCTATTTCCTTCATCCTACTGAGTTCTGTCTGCTTCTATATATTGTTTTCTGGTGCGCAGGTACTCCTGCCCGCTCTCAGCTGGTGTTCTTCAAGGTCTTCTGTGTCTGAAGGTGCATTCCTGATATATCCGTGGAGAGAGGTGTGCTCCACATTCACCTACTCCTCCACCATCTTGTCCTCTGCCATTTGGTTTTAATGCTGATTTTTCTGAGGGACAGAAAGGCAGGCATTGAATTTTATTCACTGTTGCAACCTCCATAGCCTAGTTAGCTCTTAAATTAAGTCTAGGAGTTAGGATGAAATTTCTTTGAATTGCAGTCACATACCCAGAAATTTTAGTTACTGGAAAATTATTACTCAAAGCACCATCAATGCAAAAATGTTTCACAACAGGAAAAACACTCCCTGTGCAGCAAAATTTATTGATGACAATGATGCTAAACAAGCAAAGCAGCAGAAATAAACATTATCAGGCACAACACATGAAAATTGTGGCCAGATCAGGGTAACCTTGACATTCTGAGAACAGTATGTCCTTTTCTTAATTGTAGGAGTTTTCATCATATTCATAGATCATGCACTGTACAAGATTTTTAATGTTACCAAACTTTGCAACATTGTTCAAATGTTCAAGCTGGTTTTAGAAAAGGCAGAGGAACCAGAGATCAAATTGCCAACATCCACTGGATCATGGAAAAATCAAGAGAGTTCCAGAAAAACATCTATTTCTTTTTTATTGACTATGCCAAAGCCTTTGACTGTGTGGATCACAATAAACTGTGGAAAATTCTGAAAGAGATGGGAATACCAGACCACCTGACCTGTCTCTTGAGAAACCTGTATGCAGGTCAGGAAGCAACAGTTAGAACTGGACATGGAACAACAGACTGGTTCCAAATAGGAAAAGGAGTACGTCAAGGCTGTATATTGTCACCCTGCTTATTTAACTTATATGCAGAGTCACATATAAGAGAAACACTGGGCTGGAAGAAGCACAAGCTGGAATCAAGATTGCCAGGAGAAATATCAATAACCTCAGATATGCAGATGACACCACCCTTATGGCAGAAAGTGAAGAGGAACTAAAAAGCCTCTTGATGAGGGTGAAAGAGGAGAGTGAAAAAGTTGGCTTAAAGCTCAACATTCAGAAAACGAAGATCATGGCATCCGGTCCCATCACTTCATGGCAAATAGATGGGGAAACAGTGGAAACTGTGGCTGACTTTATTTGGGGGGGCTCCAAAATCAATGCAGATGGTGACTGCAGCCATGAAATTAAAAGACGCTTACTTCTTGGAAGGAAAGTTATGACCAACGCATGTTAAAAAGCAGAGACATCACTTTGCCAACAAAGGTCCGTCTAGTCAAGGCTGTGGTTTTTCCAGTGGTCATGTATGGATGTGAGAGTTGGACTGTGAAGAAAGCTGAGCGCCGAAGGATTGATGCTTTCGAACTGTGGTGTTGAAGACTCTTGAGAGTCCCTTGGACTAAAGTGACTGATCATCCAAAAGGAGATCAGGCCTGGGTGTTCATTGGAAGGACTGATGTTGAAGCTGAAGCTGCAATACTTTGGCCACCTCATGTGAAGATTTGACTCATTGGAAAAGACCCTGGTGCTGGGACGGATTGGGGGCAGGAGGAGAAGGGGACGACAGAGGATGAGATGGCTGGATGGTATCCCCAACTCAATGAACATGAGTTTGGGTAAACTCCGGGAGTTGGTGATGGACAGGGAGCCTGGCATGCTGTGATTCATGGGGTCGCAAAGAGTTGGACATGACTGAGCAACTGAACTGAACTGAAATTTGCAAGACAAGCAAACACCTGCATTGACCTGCATTGAAACATAGTTCTCTGGGCGTTCTGCTCATGTACTAGTGAGTTGGAAAGTATATAATATTAGAAACTTTTGAAGACACACTGGTGGGTGAGTGGAAATAAGCCCCAAATCAGCCATAACAGTACAAGCCAAAAACATGAGAGTCATTCAATCTGGAAGCCAGAGCGAGAAACTGCATTTATTATTTTTAATTTTTATTTTATATTATGGTTGATTTGCAATGTTGTGCCAGTCTCAGGTGTACAGCAAAGTGATTCATTTATACATATACATATATCCATTCTTTTTCAGAATCTTTTCTCATTTGGTTATTACAGAATATTGAGTAGAGTTGCCAGTGCTATACAGTAGGTCCTTGTTAATTATCTGTTGTCTATATAGCAGTGTATGTTTGTTACTCCCAAACTCCTAACGTATCCCTCCCAGCTGCCACATTTCCACTTTGGTAGCCGTACATTTGTTTTCGAAGTCTGTGAATCTGTTTCTGTTTTGCAAATAAGTTCATTTGTATCATTATTTTTTAGATTCCACATGTTTACTTCCCTGGTGTCTCAGATGCTAAAGCGTCTGCCTACAATGTGAGAGACCCAGGTTCAATCCCTGGGTTGGGAAGATCCCTGGAGAAGGAAATAGCAACCCAATCCAGTATTCTTGCCTGGAAAATCCCATGGACGGAGAAGCCTGGTAGGCTACAGTCCATGGGGTTGCAAAGAGTCAGACACGACTGAGCGACTTCACTTTATTTTTTTATTTTTTATTTTTTTTAATTTAATTTTATTTAACTTTACAATATTGTATTGGTTTTGCCATATATCAAAATGAATCTGCCACAGGCATACATGTGTTCCCCATCCTGAACCCTCCTCCCTCCTCCCTCCCCATACCATCCCTCTGGGTTGTCCCAGTGCACCAGCCCCAAGCATCCAGTATCATGCATCAAACCTGGACTGGCGACTCATTTCATATGTGATATTATACATCTTTCAATGCCATTCTCCTGAATCATCCCACCCTCTCCCTCTCCCACAGAGTCCAAAAGACTATTCTATACATCAGTGTCTCTTTTGCTGTCTCGTATACAGGGTTATTGTTACCATCTTTCTAAATTCCATATATATGCGTTAGTATACTGTATTGGTGTTTTTCTTTCTGGCTTACTTCACTCTGTATAATAGGATGAAACTGGAGCCTATTATACAGAGTGACTTCACTTTAAACTTGAAACTTTCTTTTTATACGTGACATCATATGATGTTTGTCTTTCTCTGACTTACTTCCCTTAGTATGTTCATCTGTCTTGCTACAAATGGCATTATTTCATCCTTTTTATGGCTAAGTAGAATTCTAGTGTGTGTGGGTGTGTGGGCACATGTGCACACATGTGTGTTTGTGTATCACATCTTTATCCATTCAGATGTTGATGTACATTTAGCTTGTTTCCATGTCTTGACTATCAATGAACACTGGGGTGCAAGTGAGATATTGCATTTAAAAGTGCTCCAACAACCATGGGGGCTGTCTGTGCCCAGTGTAGGAGGACTGTCCTCTGAGAAGCTGTGGTAGGAGGCACACTGCTGGAGGCCCAGTGTAAAGGCCCACATCCTTGGCTGCCTCAAGGCAGCAGTTTCACCTGATGAAAGTGACTTTCTTCTCCCAACACATCTCTTTCTTCTGAGCAGCCTTAATCATTGTCTACAGCATGCCTTTAACCAGTTGTGACTACAATTAGCAATATTTTGTATTGTGATGATTTTTGCAATATTGTTTTGAATGAACATTTACCGCCTCTATTTATTTTGATTTTTTATGTACTTACTTTTATAACTGGACTGTGAGATCTTTGAAAATATAGGTCATTGGGTAAAACTTTCAACAGAAAGATCTCAGGAGAGTCCTTTCCAGGTATCTCATTAAACAGATATCCCAAGCTTGAAGGTCCCTAGAAATGCAAATTACCAGTAGAAACTAGAGGATGCTAATTTCTCTGCCCTATTGGATGAGGAAGGGGTTTTATGAAAACAGAAGTCAGCAAAACTCCAGAATAGCTGATTTCTGAAGGAAACCATGCTGTGCTTAGCCACTCAGTCATGTCCAATTTTTTGCCACTCCATGGACTGTGTAGCCTGCCAGGTTCCTCTGTCCCTGGGGATTCTCCAGTTAAGAATACTGGAGTGGGTTGCCATGCCCTCCTCCAGGGGATCTTCCCATCCCAGGGATCAAACCCTGGTCTCCCGCATTGCAGGAGGATTCTTAACGGTCTGAGCCACCAGCGAAGCCCCAAAGGAAAACCATAGCCTCCCTCAGAAACGAAAAGAAAATGAGGCATAAGCTCTAGCTAGACCAGAGCCTGTATGTCTATCATGCATTACTGTTCTCTACCCTGTAGGAAAAGCAGTGGAGCTGAGGTCCCTGGGCTCAAGAAGGCCTGCATGACCGTGCCCTGCCTGGAGTCCTTGGGTGTCAATCACTGAATCCTCCAATAAGAAATCAGAACACCTCAATCCTTTTCATTCCCTGACAGGGCCTCATGCAAAGGAGCTGCCCATCACATTGGATAATCTGGGCAGTGAACACAGTCATTTTCAAATGTTTATTTAATGATCCCAACACTGTGATTATCAGATTGCAGTCCCAGGAATAACAGCTAAATCTGGATTAAGTGTTTCTGCATTCCTCGCTCCTCCCTCTTCCACATTTTTCCCCTCTGTTAAGTGAATTTTGTAAGCATGCAAAGTGATCACTATTAAGTCATTTCAACTAATACATCTCCCCAGGCAGTACTTTTTTCTTCAAAATATGTGAAGGTTTCTCAAATGAGAGGAGCTTTGGAAGGACCTGACTATAAGGTGATGGGATAATTTTGTAAAAAATACCCTTGACTTATATTTGGGTGTATGTCCACATCATCTACCTTATCAACACTGTGACATGGTTATGTGCAGGCACCATGGTCGCTGTTTGTGGCCTGAGGCCACAGCCCCTTTGGTGAGATTTGTAGGCTTTCTATCAATGTCCAATCTCCTCCACAAAAAGTAATCTGGAACTATATTCTGTTGTCCTTTCTGTGCCCTTGCAAATCCCATTCTTTCGCCCTGAACTGTCTTCCTTCTCTGCTTAAAATACACAGCTCATGAGCCACACTCACTTTGCTGCGGCACAGCCCTGCAGGAACCAGCCCAGTGTCTGATGGGTGCCTTTTGGATCTCAGATATGATATCACCCACATAGAACTTAGCTCCATGTGTCTCACATTGCAGATTCCTGGCTGCTTCCATTTTCTCACTCTGACCTTTCCAGTTGATGCCACCGGGGACAGGTGTAAGTGCACAAGTTGGGACTTGAATTCTGGCTGCTGAAATTTACAATCACAGTAATTACTTACTCACATCTTACATCAGCCTTCTTCCTTTCAAAGACTGGCTGCTGGAAGAGGCTAGAAAGACAGACAATCTACCTCTTTCTATGAAGGATAGGTGACTGATTGTCAGAATATCTCTGAAGATGAGGACCCCACAATGAGATTAGCCATTACAGCCAATGACAAACACAAAGGCAATAGGTAGAAAACCACATAAAGGATCCGGTTTTGAATATTCTGAGACCCAAACAAGTCATATTCTTAAGAAACAATATATAAAGAGGCATGCCGAGAATGGAAGAACTCTATAAGCATCAGAATGAAGAAGATGATGTGAAATTGGACATAATCTCCCAGGAGAGTCAAGGCAGGGCCGCTTTCCATGCTGCCTCACATCCTTACCCTCACCTGAAACGGATGCCCAGCAAAGTGACACCAGAGATCACATTCTTCTCACCCTGTAGCATACTAGCTACCGCTGCTAAGTCACTTCAGTCGTATCTGACTCTGTGTGACCCCATAGACTGTAGCCCACCAGACTCCCCCGTCCTTGGGATTCTCCAGGCAAGAACACTGGAGTGGGTTGCCATTTCCTTCTCCAATGCATGAAAGTGACTAGCTACATGGCCCCAATTCTACAGGATACCTGGGCAGCCCCCAGGGCATCAGCCACAAAGTGTTGACCAGACAGTCATGGAGCCATTTCTCTACGCCGGCGATAAGAGAGCATTCTGTTGACCATTCCTTATTAAGCAGTGTGACCATTTTAGAGTCTCCTGGTTCTGTTGAGTCTTCTTTGCCCTTTCTTCTGGGAGAGCTGAATCCCAGTGAGAAACCACAAAAATATTTATTGTATTGTTGTTGTTTGTATGTTTTCACAGCCCCCCTCTTTTCCGGGAGGCTCCTCTGTCAGCCTGGATCAAGGATCCAGGTGTGATCAAGGTGATCAAGGATCACCACCTGTGATCAAGGATCAGGTGCTATGCAATCATGAAAAAGATCCTTAAACTTTATTGGCCTCAGTCTCCTCACCTGTAAGGAGATTTGGATCAACTCAGTCTTCTGTGGAGGGACTATTATGAGGTAGTCACTGGCCCAGAGCTTAGTGACCAGGAGGTATAGAAGCCCAGGGAAGAGGACAGACATGGCCCCATTCTCAGGGAGCTCATGGTCAGGAAACAGGATACCCCTTCTTTAGTTTCAAATCAAAGTCGCATGGCAGGTCAATAGCTGAGAGTCCATTTGTAAGGACGATGCTACAGTAAGATGTTCACCTCATCCCCTTGAAACCCACTGCACTCAAAATTGCCACAGAGTGAACCAGGCACAGAACAACATTGAATGGTACTGTCTAGAGCCTTATAATAAAGTTGCAAGCAAAATTAATCCAAGATAGGAAGGCAATTGATACTGATTTTACACATTATTAAAAAAAAAAAGACATTCTGATTATACAAATAACCTGTGTCAAGGACGGGATAATTTTCAGATATGGGTAAAGAAGAAGAAAAGGAAAACAACAAAATGACTCATCACCAGGAATCTATGCTTCTCACCGAGGTTCTGTCTCTCTACCTGAATTTTCTCAGATGTGGAATACTCACATCCATCCTGCACTACAATGTGCTTCAGACTTAAATGTACTTTCCAGGCTCATACAAATGAGCAAATCTCTACAGTATTAAAGACTGCAGGGTAATTCAGTTAGCATGCCCTATGATTTGATTTTCCTAAAGCAACTATACTAGCCATTTTTATACATCTTTATTAGGAATAAATTCTTAGAAATTATATTGCTGAGTCAAGATGCATTTCATACATATTGCCAAATTGATTAGTTTTCTGGAGATCTAGTTTGTTGGGATACTATACTGAACCTTGTTTTTCACACCATGCCCCAATCTGCTCTGATGAGTTGTCTTTCCCATGTCAAAGGACCTGCTTGAATAAATGCACATGCATGACATTGACCTATCTACATGATTGCACCACAAAACATGTAATGTAGATCATGTTCTCACACTAATTAGCATGGAAACGTGGTAGTGTTTCCTTCTCATTTTTACCACATCACATTTTTAATACCTTCCTTACATTGTAACATGTTTATGCCAGCCCATCTGAACTTTAATAACAGAGAGACAAAAGACTTGGATGGGGCAGAAGAGAAGGAAAATAAGAATATTAATTAAAATGTCTGCCACCACATCTTCTAAGTTTTAAAAATCTGTAACAAAAAGCATTAACAGTTTTTTAAGTCTTTAACATGAATCAGGGTCTACTCCTCTTTGGTTCCCAGAAAGGGCATGCAGTGGTGAGTACTCAGAACTCAGGGAGAAAGGCAGGGTTCTGGGTGTTGTTTCTCATCCTCCTCTCATCCATGTTTAAAGCTTTGTGAACAAATTCAAGTAGCTCAATTAAGTTTCCCATCTGGAACCTGATGGAAAAGCTTGCTAGGCCCACTTCACATGATATCATAATTCTCTGTGAAAATTACTATTCAATTAAGGAGTTATGATTAAGAACAATTGGCATATCTGCTTGGGTTTGGTGGTTCTCCAGATATGATTAATATTTTACAAGTTTAATTAGATTTTCTTGCAGTTATTTGAAAAGCTACTTTCCTGTGGATGTTAGGACACAATTACACTTAATGTTTGGCTGTGAGCAGAGAAGTGCAGATTATGACCCGTCCATCTTCCTTTGTCCAGAGCATCATCCATCAGATCTCCCCAGGAAAAAGCCTAGAAAGTAGAAAAATGATCACTTGGCAAGGCTAAGTCTGAAGTTAAAGGCTAAAATGCAGTTTCACTGCATACAGACAAATATGCCGAATGTACTAGCTTATTTTAAAACCACAAATGATACTGATTTTCCTTTCCTTTCATTAGCTATCTCTGTGGACTAGGGCCAATGGAGCTAACTAAAATCTGTAACATATTTCAGTGGCAGTCTCCCACTGGACGCACTGTTTCCTCAAGTTAACAAATTCATCTCCTGGTGAACAGCAAATGACTATAAAGAAAGCTGAGCGCCAAAGAATTGATGCTTTTGAACTGTGGTGTTGGAGAAGACTCTTGAGAGTCCCTTGACTGCAAGGAGATCAAACTAGTCCATCCTAAAGGAAATCAGTCCTGAATGTTCATTGGAAGGACTGATGCTGAAGCTGAAACTCCAATACTTTGGTCACCTGATGTGAAGAGCTGACTCATTGGAAAGACCCTAATGCTGGGGAAGATTGAAGGCAGGAGGAGGAGGGGACGACAGAGGATGAGATGGTTGGATGGCATCACTGATGTGATGGACATGAGTTTGAGTAAGCTCCAGGAGTTGGTGAAGGACAGGGAAGCCTGGCGTGCTGCAGTCCATGGGGTTGCAAAGAGTCGGACACAACTGAGTGACTGAACTGAACTGAATGATCAGAAAAAAGAAAGATCTGCATAACTAGCTAGGGGTGTAAGATGGGAAGGCAGAAGGAGCTGAGGTTGGTGCTACTGGAGTGGAAATTACAGGCAGGAGTGGGGAGAAGCGGAGAAGGCAATGGCACCCCACTCCAGTACTCTTGCCTGGAAAATCCAATGGACAGAGGAGCCTGGTGGGCTGCAGTCCACGGGGTCGCTAAGAGTCAGATGTGACTGAGCAACTTCACTTTCACTTTTCACTTTCATGCATTGGAGAAGGAAATGGCAACCCACTCCAGTGTTCTTACCTGGAGAATCCCAGGGATGGCGCAACCTGGTGGGCTGCTGTCTCTGGGGTTGCACAGAGTTGGACACGACTGAAGTGACTTAGCAGCAGCAGCAGCAGTGGGGAGAAGGGCAGCAGGAGTTGTTGGGGGCTGACCCTACTCTGGGCTTCACATGGTATACTTTAGAACCAGCTAATCAGCCATCATCATTCATCCTCATTTTACAGAAAAGGAAATAAAGGCTTGAGATGAGTCACTTTTAAATACTCAAAGAGATAGTCAATAGATGTTTGAAGCAGGGTTTTCTGTGCTTTTCTTATGCAAAATATTAAACTCTTTCTTCCACCAGACTCTGGAGATCTTAAAATCATGAGTTTAAGTATTTACAAAACAGAAATAAACTCCAAGACATAGAAAATAAACTTATGGTTACAAAAGGGGATGGCTGGGTTGGGAGATGGGTGGGTAAGTGGAAGAAAAAATAGAAGCTTGGAATTAACATATGCACACTACTATATATAATAGATAAACAACAAGGACCTACTGTATAGCACAGGGAACAGCATTTAATATCTTGTAATAACTGAGAACAATCAGTTAGTAGTTTTACTATAAGCTCAAATGAAGACAAATTTGCTGTTGTCACCGCTACACAAGACAGAGTCAACATAAAAAAAAAAAAAACAAAATAAAACAAACAAAAACTCCCCGTATTGACAGACAACACTTATGAGCTTCAGAAAAATGAAAAGAAATTGACAGAAAGTTACTTGCACAGTACAAAGTACTCCTGGTTTGGTGATGGCTCCCATGAGGAGGACTGGGTTTTAGGCAATGAAACTTCACATGAATAAATCCTGTGATGAGGCAGTCAAAACAGAGAGAACAATTGAAGTCTAGCACCCAAATAAAGGGTTGCAATAATTCTACTGCTTTCTCTTTAGATATTAATCTAGCTAGAATTATTTTTAATTCTTAACTAACAATTTTAAATTCTAAAATACATCTATAATATTAAAATTTCCCATCAAAATATATATAGTTATATAGTCCCAATGGAATTTGAAATTAATATTTTAGTAGTATTTTTAAAATAAATTCTAGATAACTTTATTTTTCCCCACTTCATATTGCTGAAAAACTTTGCAACATTTATTCATACATACAATTAAAACATTTTTAGTTCTTTTAACTCTAATAAAATAGGGAAGGACCATAATTCCTTTTTAAGAGGAAAATGAAATTGAGATGTAGTTCTGTCATGGTACCTCATTCAAGAATCCCATTCAAATATCCTCGCTACTGCTGCTGCTAAGTCGCTGCAGTCGTGTCCGACTCTGTGCGACCCCATAGACGGCAGCCCACCAGGCTCCCCCGTCCCTGGGATTCTCCAGGCAAGAACACTGGAGTGGGTTGCCATTTCCTTCTCCAATGCATGAAAGTGAAAAGTGAAAGTGAAGTCGCTCAGTCATGTCCAACCCTCAGCAACCCCATGGACTGCATCCTACCAGGCTCCTCCATCCTGGGGATTTTCCAGGCAAGAGTACTGGAGTGGGGTGCCATTGCCTTCATCAAACATCCTTAGGTGAATCATTTTGATGAAAACAGAGAAGCTTCTTTCAAGAATGATATTGACAAAGAGAATGTGACAAAGTATCATGGAACCTGAAAACCATCTAATATATAGAAACAGAATATATTGATCCATGGAGTTATACATAATAAAGATCCTTCATGTGTGAAAGTGTATGTTGTAATGAACTAATCCCTATGTATCTCCAGCATTAAGGAGAGAAATTCTCAGGAAGGACGATTAAGGCCAATCATGAGAAATAGACATATAATAAGTACAACTTTTTCAGAATGAGACAGCCTGCCTCTTTGAGGAGATTTCTCAAGTACACATGCTCTTCAAAGAAGCTGTGGATTTTAGGAGAATCTAAGGAGTGATTCACAGAGTCCTCTCCTGCTGTAAGGGTGTGTGCCCCTTGGCCATGCCTTTTGGTGCTAGATTATTATCTGGACTTGCCTCTCCTGTGAGAGCAGCTCTCTTTGTCCCGATTCCAAAATATTTGTATTTGCAGACTCAGCTTGGTTGAAGTATTGACATAGTTTGGACAAATAATAGGTTTCTTGATGAGAAGGCAACTCGTGGAATGTGTGTGTGACCTGAGACTACCAGAATTGTTGTAGAGCTGGCTTCTACTGATGCTTTCCTATACGGGTAACATTAACTTTGTGGGGAACAGCTAGATTTGGGGACTGTGTTAGGATAAAAAGCAAAATGCTTCCAATAATCAGAGTGCCTTTTTCTTCCCTCAAAAATATATGTCCTATAAATTTGGAGGAGGTCAGTTCACCACAATTCATTTCCTTGCTTTTTCAGGTTTGAAATACTCAATTTCTACCACCCACTTTTTAATCAAAATATGATCGACATGTAATATTGTATAAGTTTAAGGGGCACAGCATGTTGATTTGATGCATTTATATATTGCAATAGGATTACCACTGTAGAGTTAGTTAACATTTCTATCACGCCACTTACTTACTCCTATCACTTAGGGCTTCCCTGGTGGCTCAGAGGTTAAAGTGTATGCTTGCAATGCAGGAGACCTGGATTCGATCCCTGGGTCAGGAAGATCCCCTGGAAAAGCAAATGGCAACTCACTCCAGTATTCTTGCCTGGAGAATCCCATGGACAGAGGAGCCTGGTAGGCTACAGACCATGGGGTTGCAAAGAGTTGGACACGACTGAGCGACTTCACTTTCTATCACGCCACATAATTTTTTTATTTTGCAGTGAGAATATTTAATATTTAAGATCTAGTCTCTTAACAACTTTGAAGTTGATTCCATAGTATTGTCGACTGTGATTACTATGCTGAGCATTAGGTGTCCAGAACTTATTTATCTTCAAGTTGCATGCTTGTACCCTTTGGCCCCAAATGCCCCAACCCCCAGCTCCTGGTAACCACTATTCTACTTGTGCCTTTGAGTTCAGATTTTTTGGTATTAACATATAAGTACCTATATTGAATCTGGAGAAGGAAATGGCAACCCACTCTGGTATTCTTGCTTGGAGAATTCCATGGACAGAGGATCCTGGTGGGCTGCAGCCCATGGAGTCACAAAGAGTCGGACACGACTGAGCACAGCACACACACACCTATATTGAATATCGGGCTACATTTGTCTTTCTCTGTCTGGATTATCTCCCTGAGAAAAACACCTTTGTGATCCATCCATGTTTCAGAAATGACTGGATATCCTTCTTTCTCATGGATGAATAATATTCCATTATATACATATATACACATATGCTGCTTAGTTGCTTCAGTCGTGTCCAACTTTGTGCGACTCTATGGACTGCTGCTGCTGCTGCTAAGTCGCTTCAGTCGTATCCAACTCTGTGAAACTCCATAGACACGGCAGCCCACCAGGCTCCCCGGTCCCTGGGATTCTCCAGCAAGAACACTGGAGTGGGTTGCCATTTCCTTCTCCAATGCATGAAAGTGAAAAGCAAAAATGAAGTCACTCAGTCGTGTCCGACTCTTCACGACCGCATGGACTGCAGCCTACCAGGCTCCTCTGCCCATGGGATTTTCCAGGCAAGAGTACTGGAATGGGTTGCCATGCCCTCCTCCAGGGGATCTTCCCTACCCAGGGATCGAACCCCCTGTCTCTTATGTCTCCTGAATCTCCTCCAGCAGGCGGGTTCTTTACCACTAGCGCCACCTAGGAAACCTCTATACATTGTTGTTGTTGTTCAGTCGCTAAGTTCTGTCCAACTCTTGCGACCCCATGGACTGCAGCACGCCAGGCATCCCTGTCCTTCATCATCTCCTGGAGCTTGCTCAAACTCATGTCCATTGAGTCTGTGATGCCATCCAAAGATCTCATCCTCTGTCATCCCCTTCTCCTCCCGCCTACAATCTTTCCCAGCATCAGGGTCTTTTCTAATGAGTCAGCTCTTTGCATCAGGTGGCCAAAGTATTGGAGCTTCAGCTTCAGCATCAGTCCTTCCAATGAATATTCAGGACTGATTTCCTTTAGGATGGACTAGTTTGATCTCCTTGCAGTCTAAGGGACTCTCAAGAGTCTTATCCAACACCATAGTTCAAAAGCATCGATTTTTCGGCTCTCAATTTTCTTTATGGTCCAACTCTCACATCCACACATGACTACTGGTGAAACCATAGCTTTGATTTTACAGACCTTTGTTGGCAAAGTAATGTCTCTACTTTTTAATACACTGTCTAGGTTTGCATAGTTTTTCTTCAAGAAGCATGTGTCTTTTAATTTCATGGCTGCCGTCACCATCTGCAGTGATTTCAGAGCCCAAGAAAATAAAGTCTGTCACTATTTCCATTGTTTCCCCATCTATTTGCCATGAAGTGATGGGGCCAGATGCCATGATCTTCGTTTTTTGAATGTAGAGTTTTAAGCCAGCTTTTTAACTCTCCTTTTTCACTTTCATCAAGAGGCTCTTTATAGTTCCTCTTCGCTTTCTACCATAAGGGTGGTGTCATCTGCATATCTGAGGTGATTGATATTTCTCCCAGCATCTTGATTCCAGCTTGTGCTTCTTCCAGCCCAGCATTTCGCATGATGTACTCTGCATATAGGTTAAACAAGCAGGGTGACAATATACAGCCTTGACATACTCCTTTCCCAGTTTGGAACCTATCCATTGTTCCATGTCCTGTTCTAACTCTTGCTTCTTGTCCTGCATACAGAATTCTCAGGAGGCAGGTAAAGTGGTCTGATATACCCATCTCTTGAAGAATTTTCCACAGTCTATTGTGATCTACGCAGTCAAAGGCTTTAGCCTAGTCAATGAAGCAGAAGCAGATGTTTTTTTTTGGAATTCTCTTGCTTTTTCAATGATCCAACAGTTGTTGGCAATTTGATCTCTGGTTCCTCTGCCTTTTCTATATCCAGCTTGAATATCTGGAAGTACTGTTGGAGCCTAGCTTGGAGGAGTTTGAGCATTACTTTGTTAGTGTGTGAGATGAGGGCAATTGTGCGGTAGTGTGAACATTCTTCATCATTGACTTTGTTTGTGAGTGGAATGAAAACTGACCTTTTCCAGTCCTGTGGCCACTGCTGAGTTTTCCAAATTTGCTGGCATATTGAGTGCAGCACTTTCACACCATCATCTTTTAGGATTTGAAATAGCTCAGCTGGAATTTCATCACCTCCACCAGCTTTGTTCATAGTAAAGCTTCCTCAGGCCTACTTGACTTTGCACTCCAGGATGTCTGGTTCTAGGTGAGTGATCACACCATTGTGGTTTTCTGGGTCATTAAGATCTTTTTTGTATAGTTCTTCTGTGTATTCTTGCCACCTCTTCTTAATATCTCTGCTTCTGTTTGGTCGATACAGTTTCTGTCCTTTATTGTGCCCATCTTTGCATGAAATGCTCCCTTGGTATCTCTAATTTTCTTGAAGAGATTTCTAGTCTTTACCATATATGTGTGTGTGTGTATGTAAATATATATATTTACATAACTTTATATATATATACACATAACATAACATATATACATCTTCTTTGTCCAGTCAACGAATGATGAACACTTAAGTTGTTTCCATATTTTAGCTACTGTGAATAATGCTGCAATCAACATGGGAGTGCAGATATCTTTTCCACATACAAGCAACTGGATTGACCTTGGATCTTGTCCTAAAACAATAGGAAGAACTTGGAATATAAAAACGGGATAAATCATTAACATTATTAGGTGATGCACCCAAATACAAAGAAGATATCAAGCATATGGAAAGAGCCAGCTCAGGAAAACATTAACAATATAAAATCATCTGGGATACTAAGTTGCCTTTGACAACTGACTCCAAAGAAATTGGGTAGCATAAATTGCCAGAACTTCCCAGGTGGCACTAGTGGTCAAGAACCTGCCAGCCAAAGCAGGAGACCTCAGAGATGTGGGTTCAGTCCCTGGGTTGGGAAGATCCCCTTGAGGAGGGCATGGCAACCCACTCCAATATTCTTGCCTGGAGAATATCATGGACAGAGGAGCCTGGTGTGCTACAGTCCATGGGGTCCCCAGAGTCAGACATGACTGAAGCACAGATGAATTGCCGGTAGTCTTGTTCTCTGTGCCTACATGGATGTGGGATAATTTTCCAGATTGCTATGACTGACATGGAATGTGCTGAATGCACACAATTGCCCAGGGCCTCGCTGTATCCAGGCCCTCCCTCCTCCTCTCCTCTTCTCTGGTCACCTGCCATCCACCCTCCACTGCCCCCTCCAAGCTACTCTGCACAGTTCTGTTGGGGCAGCTCCACCTGCTCATGCAAGAATTCAGCGTTGTGTAGTCAGCTTTGCTGTGAGAACTGACAACCCTAAAATCTCCGGCTTACACCAGCAAATAGTAATCCCCACTCATGTTACATGATGTCTGCATATGGGCTGCAGGTCTGACCCACATGTCTCTAGGACTTCGGGATCCAGGCTGAAGGAGATATCCCCTGGTGGGAAATGCCCTGCTGGTGGCAGAGGGAACGTTCTCCATGGACCTGGCACTCTGCTCCTGCCCTTCTCATTTTATCAGCAGAGTAGGTGCCATGGGCCAGGCACCTGTTGCCACCTATAGGGATGCTGACCCAACCTGGGAATGGGGAGGAGAGCTGGGAAGGATGACACAGTCTACCACAGCTTGAAGCCACTTGCTGCTGAACAAATCCTCACTCAGTGATCCCAGTTTAGAAGCTGTGGCAGAATTTCTCTCTTGGAATCCTAATTCCTCTCTGATAGATGTTGCTGTTTCCTTGCCAGGTTGCTGTCAAGAGGACGGACCCTCTGACCCTAAGCTCAGTGACTCCAGCCCCTCATCCACAACCCCTCTTCTGGCTGATGTCCCTGATGCAGACGTCTTGCCTGGAGGGCTGAGCCTTTCAACATCCTAACTGCTTGTCCCATTCTCCACCTGCTTTTGGAGAAACCCTGTGACCTGGCGTCAGGTCCTCTCCCCATGTCAGTTCCCCATCACGGTGTCGGGCCACCAGGTACTGATTTCTGTCCAGATACAGGATGTTCTGTTCAGCAGACTGGACTTCCTCCAACAGTAACAGCTGGACCACTGCTCTTGTGCCCTCCTACCTGCCCGCTCTCAGCTACTGGCCAACCAGCCTCACCCTCCAGAGCCAACCGGTCCATGACAGCTGAGTAATGAAAAATGACACTTTCCTTTGCTTCTCAATTTGTCAAGAAACTTTCTGACTACCAATATGTGTAGCAGATTTGACTCTTAATCCACATCCTTAGATGTGGATGAAATAAAACTTGCATATGTCTTTTGGTACTCATGTTCTGGTGCTCTACATAGGAGGGAAATTGCCAGGTCATGGGGATGTACTTTTGTTCAAACTTGGCATACTGCAAAATAGTTTTCTAAAGAGGTGATGCCAATTTATATCTTAGCAGCAACAGAGTGCAGTTCCCAACAGCCTTGAATGTTAGTCATCATGATGGGTATGTAGCTGTCTCTTGGATGCCTTAATATCCATTTCGTGATGACTAATGATGTTTAGCAACTTTTTATATAAACATTAATCATTCAAAAACCTCCCTTCTGAGAAATACTTGGTCAAATATTTTCCCAAATTTTTAGTTGAATCTTTTTTCCCTGATCTGTAAAAGCACACTACATCATCTAGAGAGGCTCCTTTCTCTGTTGTTTGTACCTGACATTTTCCCCCACTCTATGACTTGCTTTTTCGTTATTATTAATGGCATTTTTATTATTATTATTAGTCACTATTTCCATGAAGATATGTTCACAATTTTAATGTAATCTGATACTTTAATCTTTTTATATTTTAAGCTTTTTGTAGAATGCTTAGGAAATCTTTCCTACACCAAGGTCATTAATATACTTCATTAGAATATATTCTAACATTTGTTTACTTGTCACATATAGATTTAAAGTCCATGTGGGCATTGTTTTGTGTGTGTGTGTAAATGGTGTGAAGGATCAATTTTTATTTTTTTCTGCATGAATATCAAATTGGCTCATCACTGTGATTGAAAGACCTGCTCTTTCTTCACTGCTCTGCAATGCTACGTCTGTCCAATCAAGTGTGTATATGATTCCTTTTGTGCTTTTAATATGTTCTCTTAGTTTGTTTGTCTATACTTTTGCCCCTACCATACCATCCTACTTATCATTGTCACTCTTAATATTTAGTATTGACTTATTTAGTCATGGCCATTTGAATTCCCATGTACATCTTACATTTAGCTTACCATCATTCCCACAGTTACTAGCAAGCTGTCTGTTGTGATTCCATTAAATCAATGTATCAATTTTGAAAGAATAGATTTCTTTACAAAAGTGGTTAATTCTCTTGATCTGTGAACATACACATTTTATGTTTTATAATTTTAAGTGTGGTTGTTTTGCACATTTTGTTTTTATTGACTTCTTTATATTCTATAGTTTTTGATATGGGTTTTAATTGGAGTCTTTAAAAATTTTTATTTTGTAATTATTGCTAATTAAAAATACATTTAAGTTCTCTATGTTGACTTTGCTTTTAGCAATTTTGCTAAATATGTTATCTGTAGATTCTCTGGGGTTTTTTTATAATGCAAGTATGCTTCCTGGGAATAATAACAGTTCTGTTAATACTTTGTTCCAATCTTATAGATAATAACGTTTTACTTTTGGAATAAATTTTAGATCTAGAGAGAAGTTGCAAACACAATGTAGAGATAGACTAATCAGCCTCCTTAAAGTTAACACCTTGCATAACCATGGTACACTTGTCAACAATGTATTGCTATTAACTAAAATCCAGACTTCATTCAGATCCCCAGTTTTTATTCTAGTATTCTTTTTGTGTTCCCAGAAGTGATCCAGGATGCCCTACTGTGTTTGTTCATGTTTCCGAGATGTCGTTGGTCTAGGACAGTGCCTCAGTCATTCACCGTCTTCATGACCTTGATAATTTTGAGGGATGCTGGCCAGGTATTTAGTAGAACGTTCCTTAATCTGGAACATTGTCTGATTGCTTTTCATGGTTAGATTAGGTTTATGAGTTTTTGGAAAGAATGCCAGAGAGATTAAGTTCCCTCTTCATCACCAGCATGTCAAGGGCACAAGCCATCAACGTGACCTACCATGGGTGACATGCCTTGACCATCTGGTCAAGGTACTGCTTGCTAGGTTTTTCCCCTTTCAGTGCTCTACATTTTGGACATGAATAGCTGAATTCACACCCAAGGTGGAGGTACCATGGGCATTACATTCCATTCCTGGAGGAGAGAGTAACTATTTATGCTATTTGAAATACTTCTAAAAGATTTGCTCCTTCTCTCTCTCTCTAGCCTCTGAAATTTTGTGTAAAAGTGAGCATTCTCCTCAAATACTTGGTAAAACTCATTAGTGATTAAATTTTGACCTGGGGTTTCTTTTTGACAAAGTATTTAATTACAGATTCAACTTCATTAATAATTATTGGATTGTGAATATTTTTTATTTCTTTTGGATTGACTTTAATAAATTATGTTTTCCAAAAATTTGTCTATTTTTCAAATTTTGACATAAAGCTGTTAATAATACTTACTAGAAGGCAATGGCACCCAACTCCAGTACTTTTGCCTGGAAAGTCCCATGGGCGGAGGAGCCTGGTGGGCTGTAGTCCATGGGGTTGCTAGAGTCAGACACGACTGAGTGACTTCACTTTCACTTTGCACTTTCATGCACTGGAGAAGGAAATGGCAACCCACTCCAGTGTTCTTGCCTGGAGAATCCCAGGGACGGGGGAGCCTGGTGGGCTGCCATCTATGGGGTCGCTAAGAGTCGGACACAACTGAAGCGACTTAGCAGCAGCAGCAGCTATTTATTTTATACCTGTAGATAATAAACTTTCGAACTGGAGAAGACTCTTAAGAGCTCCTTGGACAGCAAGGAGATCAAACCAGTCAGGCTTAAAGGAGGTCAACCCTGAATATTCATTGGAAGGATTGATGCTGAAGCTGAAGCTCCGATAATTTGGTCATCTGATACGAAGAGCAAACTCAGTGGAAAAGACCCTGATGCTGGGAAAGATTGAGGACAAAAGGAGACGAGGGCTACAGAGAATGGAATGGTTGGATGGCATCACTGATGCACAGGACATGAATTTGAGCAATCTCTAGGAGATGGTGAGGGACAGGGTAGCCTGGCATGCTGCAGTCCATGGGGTTGTGAAGAGTTGGACATGACTTGGCAACTGAACAACAATGAACTTTGGTGATATTTCATTTTCATTTCTAATATTTGTTATTTATATATTTATGATATATATCTCATATATAATTAATATATAATTATATATGTGTATATAATTATGTATACTTTACATTTACAATTATATTGCAATGTTAATGATTGTAGTTATAGAAAATCATATATATATAAATTAAATGTAAATTATATTTAATTTTAATTATATATTATATATGTATGATTTTATATATGTGTACGTATAGAGAAAGAGAAAAGAAGAAAGAAAAGGGAAGAGAGAGAGAATAATTATAGCAAACTGCCATTAACTCATCACCCAGCTTCAAAAATTGTCCACTCATATTCAAATGTTCTCTCTGAAATCCCACAAACCTCTTAACATGAACACACGGGCAAAATTATTTTAAGTTTCAGTAATCTTTGGCCATAGAGTGAATTCAATGGAGAATAACCTGTTTCTATTGGGTTATTTTCTTTCTCACACTGACTTGTAACCTATTAGGTTCAAGAATAGAGTTTTTATATTGTTCCTCCCTAAACAACCTATCTAAAATAACATCCCTCATACCCTGCAAAGCTCTGTTTTTTCAATTGCTTTATTTATCTCTATAGCACTTACTAAAAGCCAAGATTGATAACTATGCTTATTCATTTATTTACTATTGCCTGTCTTTCCTGTGAGAAGTTATTGTCTGTTTTGTTTCCTACAGTTCTGTTAGCAATTATTAATAGAACAGTAATTTGCATATAACAGACATTCAATAAGGATTTGTTGAATGAACTAATATATTTGTGTTAGATTGATATATATTCTGGATGTACTAATCTGAATATATTTAAGTTCTTGTCAGTCATATTGCATCTGTTTAATCTCTGTAGGTTTACGATGCCTTTTAGTGTGCAGTTGTGTTTAATTTTAATGTTGTCAAGTTAAGAAATATTCTCTTTTATGACTGTCTACTTTAATAAAACTATGCCTATCCTGAGAGTATAAAAATATCCTATATGTTCTTTTAAGCATATATTTCATTTTGCCTTTCACATTTAGGCTTTCCTATCTGATACATTTTGATACATGATGTCTTGATAGAAATCTACATTTATTTTCCCTGAGTGGGTAGTCTTGATCAATTTGTTCAATAATTTATCTTTTATCTATGATGTCATTTCTTTGCATTGAATATTTTATTCTCTTTTAGTCTGTTAATATTTTCTGTTTCTATGCCATTGTCACACTTTAAATTTCCATAGCTTCACAATTATTTCTGATAGATTTGAGCTAGTGAGTGCCCACCCACATGGGTTCCTTTGTCAGGGTCCTTTAAAAACCCGCCCAGGTGTGACGATTTGTTAGAAGGACTCACAGGCTGTTATACTCACTCAGTTACTGTTTCTTACAGTGAAAGGATACAAATTAGAATCAGCAGAGGAAACAGATGGGTGTGGCAGAGCACAGCAGCCCCTAAGTGTGAGCTTCCAGTTCTGCTCTCCCATTAGAGCTGCAGAGGCAAAGGCACTTGATTCTCCCAGCCACCATGTATCCATTTGCACACAGTGCTGCCAATGAGGGAAGCTTACCCAAGCCTTAGTGTCCAAGTTTTTATTGGAATCAGTTATGTAGGCACGGAGCACCCACATCACTGACTTTAGCTACTCAGTCTCCAGGGACCACACCCCAACCCCTAGAGGTCAAAATGATGCAAGGTGGTCCAAAGTTCCAGGTACACGAAAATAGTTCATGATGAGTCTCATTGTTAGCATATACCACTGGACATAACTCAAGGCTCTGGGTGTACAAAATTACACTCATATCAGGCAGAATATTCCAAGGGTTCAAGGTTACCTCTCAAGATTTCATCAGAGGCCAGTCCTGAAGACTTTTAGAATATGTAGGGGTTGTATGGCACAGGCTTACTGCCGTTCTTCTTTTTCAAAATTATTTTAATATTTCTTGGCCTCATTCATAAGAATTTTAGATGTGTTGAGTTCAATTAAATATCCGTTTCATCTTTACATTTGAATTGCTCAGTATTTTATGACAAATATCTTTGTGATATTTAGACCTCTGAAGCAAAAACTTCACATATTTAGTTTGATTTTCTTTTGTCTTTGAAAGAAAAAACTACATATATTTATCCAAATAAAAATTTGCCCAGCTATGTAAGGTATATTTTTAAATATATTACTTTCTATAAGCATTGCAAATTATATGTTCTATTTTTTAATTTATTTACATCTCTCTTTGTAAGACATCTTGGTTTACAACGATTTCTTCTTGTACTTTTCTTGTATTTTTCTATTTCTATTCTCTCTGGAACAGGTGATATAAGTATTTAAATATTGATTCAGTTGTTTTTAAGTATTGATTTAATTCATTCTGGAAATGTCCTATCTTATGTAGTTAAGTAAGATATATTTCTAGTTTCAAATTTATTTCACCAATTTCTATTTCCTTTATAATTTAAATACTTTTGATGTATCTTTACATATATAAAGATTTTAGCCCAAGTATTATTCCATTTGGGCCTTTTCTCTTTATTATTAGACAGGGCTAAAGTTTGTCAATTAGTGTTTTTAAATATTAAATTTTGGTTTTGTTTAACTTACTTTTGAATATTTATCATCTTTGTTTCCTGTTTCATTAATATCAGCTATCTTAGGCATTTCACTCATCTAATATTTCCTTCTTTTTTATTTTTACAAATCCTAAGCACTGCATTATCTGCTTTACATCCTTGTGGGGTGCTTTTATTTAGTTGGTTATAACATATTATGGTGATTTTAAAATACATCCCTATGTCCGTAACACTTTCCATCAAAAGTTGGGTTCTATCATCCTTCCCTATGAATGTGGACTGTTAAAATTAGTAGAGAGCTTCTGAACAAACAGAATGTGGTTGGAATGATGTTACGTGACTTCAGTTGCTAGGTCAAGAAAAGGATGACTTGTGCCTGGCTCCCTCTGACAGTGGGACCTCCCTATTTCTGGGGAAATGCAGTCACCACCGAGGGGACACCTAATGCAGCCCTGTGGAGATGCCCATATGGAGAGAGACCAACCTATCAGAATTTTCTTCTCAGAAATGTGAATAAACTCTTTGGAATTGCACTCTGTAGCTCAGGGCAAGTCTTCAAGTGCCTGCAGGCCCAGACAACATCTGGCAGCTGCCACCTGAAAGCCCCCAAGCCAGGACCACATGATGAAGCAGTTTTCAAATCGCTGATACTTCCCTCACCAAATGAGACATAATGAACATGACCTTTTTGAAATCACAAAGTCTGGAGATGACCTGTTCGCGACCCCATGGACTGCAGCCCACCAGGCTCCTCTGTCCGTGGGATTTTCCAGGCAAGAGTACTGGAGTCGGGTGCCATTGCCTTCTCCTGTTACCAATAATAGATTATTAAAGCAAACATTCTATGGCTATTATACTTTTTGACTAATGAATAATCTAAAAATATTTTTAAATATTCACATATAATCTGTTGACATTTTTTATTTTGATTTCTAATTATATTGCATTGTGGTTGAAGAATGTTAGATAATGTCTGTATTCTTTTTTTATAAATTTTTATTAGAGTGTGGTTGATTTTCAATATTGTGTTAGTTTCAGGTGTACAGCACAGTGAATCCGTTATTTATGTACATATATCTACTCTTTTTTAGATTATTTTTCCAAATAGGCCATTAAAGAGTATTGAGTACAGTTCTGTACGCTATACAGTAGATCCTTATTAGCTATCTATTTTACATATACTGCTGTGTACACTGCAGGAGACACAGGACACGTGGGTTCAATCCCTGGGTCAGGAAGATCCCTGGAGAAGGAAATGGTAACCCACTTCAGTATTCTTGCCTGGAAAATCTCATGGACAGAGGAACCTGGTGGGCTACAGTTCATGGGGTTGCAAAGAGTTGGACACAACTTAGCAACTAAACAACAACTGTGTGTAAGTCATCACAATCTCCTGATTTATCCCATCTCCCTTTATCGCCTGGAAATCATAATTGTGTTTCTACATCTGTAACTCTCTGTTTTGTAGATAAGTTCATTTGTACCTATTATTTAGATTCCACATATAAGCAAGTATGATATTTACCCTTTTCCATCTGACTTATTTCATTCAGTATGACAAACGCTAAGTCCATCCATGTTGCTATAAATGGCATTATTTCATGGCTGAGTAATATTCCGTTGTATATACGTACCACACAACTTTGTTATCCATTCCTCTGTCGATGGACATTTAGGTTGCTTCAGTGTCCTCACAATTATAAGTGGTCCTGCAATAAGTACTGAAGTGCATGTATCTTTTTGAATTATGCTTTTCTCTGAATATATGCCCAGGAATGGAATAGCTGAATCACATGGTAGCTCTTTGTAGTTTTTTAAAGGAACTTCCATACTGCTCTCCACACTGGTTTTACCAATTTAAATTTCCACAAACAATGTAGAAGGGTTCCACACCCTCTCCAGCATTTATTATTTGTAGACATTTTGATGATGGCCGTTCTGACCTGTGTAATACCTCATTGTAGTTTTTTATTTGCATTTCTCTAATAATTAGTTATATTTGGCATCTTTTCATGTGCTATTTCCATCAGTATGCTTTCTTCTGCTCTTTTTTTGATCATGGTTTTTTTTTTTTAATTGAGCTGCATGAGCTCTTTGTATATTTTGGAGATTATTCTCTTGCCAGTTGCTTCATTTGCAAATGGTTTCTCCCATTCTGTTTTTCATTTTGTTTGTGTTTTCCTTTGCTGTGAAAAAGTATTTGTTTAATTAGGTCCCATTTGCTTATTTTTGCTTTTATTTTCATTACTCTAGCAAGTGGATCAATAAAGATGTTTCTGTGAGTCATGTCAAAGATTGTTCTATGTTTTCCTCTAAAATTTTATAGTATCCAGACTTATATTTATGTCTTTAATCCATCTTGCAAATATTTTTGTGTATGGTATTACGAGTGCTCTAATTTCATTATTTTCCACATAGCTGTACAGTTTTTCCAGAACCTCTTATTGAAGAGACTGTCTGTTCTCTATTTTACGTCTTCATCGCCTTTGTCATAGGTTAGGTGATTATTGGTGCTTGGATTTATCTCTGAATTTTCTATCCTGCTTCATTGATCTATATTTCTGTTTTTGTGCTAGTATCATAGTATTTTGATTAATGTAGCTTTGTAGTATAGTCTGAAGTCAGGAAGATTGATTCCTCCTCATTTTTTCTTTCTCAAGATGACTTTAGCTAGTCACGGTCTTCTGTGTTTCCATACAATTTGTAAAATTTTTTTTGTTCTAATTCTGTGAAAAATACCACTGGTAATTTGAGAGGAATTGCACTGAATCCATAGATTGCTTCAGATAGCATAGTCATTTTCACAATATGTATTCCTCCAATCCAAGAACACATTATATGTATCCGTTTGTGTCACCTTTCATTTATTTCATCCGTGTCTTACAGTTTTCTGAGTACAGATCTTTTGCCTGCTTAGGTCGATTTATTTCTAGGTATTTTACTCTTTTGGATGTGATGGTAAACAGAATTATTTTCTTAATTTCTGTTTCTGATCTTTCAATTTGAATTTCTTTGCATTAATTTTGTAAACTGCAACTTTGTTGGTCTCTGCTTTTTAACATGCTGTCTAGGTTGGTCATAACTTTTCTTCCAAGGAGTGAGTGTTTTTTAATTTCATGGCTGCAGTCACCATCTGCAGTGATTTTGAAGGCTAAGAAAATAAACTCTCTCACTGTTTCCATTGTTTCCCCAGCTGTTTGCCATGAAGTGATGGGATGGGATGTCATGATCTTAGTTTTCTGAATGTTGGGTTTTAAGCCAGCTTTTTCCACACTCCTCTCACTTTCATTAAGAGGCTCTTTAGTTCCTCTTTGCTTTCTGCCATAAGGGTGGTGTCATCTGCATATCTGAGATTATTGGTATTTCTCCCAGCAATCTTGATTTCAGCTTGTGCTTAGATGGGAGTACGGAAATACATTTTTCTGACAAGAGTATAATTTTCTGAAATAGTATAATGTCAAATGGATTTTTTTCCGTATTTCAGCCCAGAAACTTGGGGCACAGAGTTTCCGGCCTGAAATATCAATTTTGTCCTATTTCATCCCAAAAGCTTGGGGCACAGAGTTTCTGGCCTGAAATACAAACTCTGCCTTATTTCAACCCAGAAACTTGGGGTGTAGATAAAAATACAGGAAATACATCTTCAGAGTTAAAACCTTTTGAATTGCTTTTGAAAATATCATCAAAATTTTTATGTGTCTTATGATAGTTCTCATTATCAGAATGTGACTTTTGCATGGCTTTCTTCTCCATATTTATCTTGCTGGTAGATTCATTGGCCTCTTTTGACTAGTTAGTTCTTTTTGAAGCAAAGATTAAAATGGCAAATCTAGTTTATATGATTGTTAATAATCTCATCCAAAGCAATTCCTCAACTGGTTTTTCCATCGTATAAAATTTCCCATTTTCATTTTGTTCCTTTTTTCTTCTTGTTTTCTTTTGTGTTTGTAACTATACCTCCAATTTTTTTTGTAACTGAAGTACAGTTGATTAACATAAGTATATTTGTGTTGTGATACAACATAGTGATTCAATATTTTTACACTATAAGCTTTATTTAAATACTACAAAATTGTGAGCTGTTTGTTGGTTTAGGAAATGAATTGCTTGTGGATATCCTGGTTTGCAAATATTTCTTTGCATTCTGGGTTGCCTTCTTCATTCCTTAAGGTTTTGTTTTCTGGGCACCTGGTTTGAGACTGAAGTAAGTCTCCTTTCCCTGGTTTTGGTTTATTTCTCATTGCTCTAGGAGATGGATTCCGAAAGACCTTGCAACGATGTCACTCAAACACCAAAAGGCCTTGTAGTTTATATCATCATGTATCCTGCCTATGTTTTCCTTAAGACTTTCATAGAATCCCTCCTAACCTTTAGATATTTGATATTTGGAGTTAATTTCGTGTATGGTGTTAGAGACTGTTCTAACTCCCTTCTCATTTTCTTTCTTTTAATAACCCTCACATGCTCTTTCATAGTGTCTCTTACCAATTTATATCTCCAGCATCAGGGGAGGAATATTCCCTTTTCTCCACACCTTCTCCATCAGTTAGTGTTGTCAAGTTTCTGACAATGGCCATTCTGAGGGCTGAGAAGTAATTCCTTCCTGTGGTTTTGATTTTCATTTCTGATATTTAGCAAAATTTACCTCTTTTCATGTGTTTTCTTTTCAAGGGTGAATTTATGTTACCTCTCGATTCAGCTTCTTGTAACTCGGCCCTGTTTTAAATTATTTTCTGATGACTGCCCCTAGGATATTTGTTCAGATCAGCTGTTTTCAACTAGGCGCAATGCCCATCCCTACAGCTTCTCAAGCTGTTGTTACAGAAAATGGCCACAAGGCGGCAGCATTTTTCAGCCCCACACATTTTTCCACCAGTCATTTCCGTGTGTTTATATTGAAATAGAGGTGATTTCTGATTTTATGTGTGTTTCAGGTGTGCAGGAACTTGATTCATTGATGTATGAACATTTATCTATTCTCTTTCAAGTTCTTGTTCCCATCTAGGTGATTACAGTGTGTTCAGTAAACTTCCATCTACTATTCAGTAGGTCGTTTTCGATCATCTATTGGATACATATATGTGTGTCTACGTTAGGTCAAATCTCTTAATTTACTTCACCTGTGACTAGAGATTGAGGACTCCTGCAGAGCGTTCTTGCCTGGAGAATCCCAGGGACGGAGGAGCCTGGTAGGCTGCCGTCTATAGGGTCGCACAGAGTCGGACACAACTGAAGCAACTTAGCAGCAGCAGCAGCAGCAGAGGGCAAGAGACACTCCCGGAACATCATGGGGTCACACTGTCTGTCACATCCTCCCAGGACCCTAAGCCCCACAACAATCCAGCCTTCGGACCCAAGCCTGCCCAGTCTCCAGAGATGGGATACCAGCCAAGGTAACCATGGGAAGAGGGAAATAGAGTCAGGATATGTTTCTATATTTATTGTGTTTATCCTGTTATTTGAACTTGAGTGTATAGGTGAATTACAAGGCAGTAAGTGTTTTGTTTTGTTTTTTAATTCATAGCCGCTTGGTTCACTCAGACATAGATATGTATATGTTGTATTTCAAGAACTTTTCTTGCATAGATTATTACAAAAAGTGGAGTATCATTCCTAGTGTTGCCCAGAGGGTCCTTGTAGCTTATTTTCCAAATAGTAGTGTGCACATTAATCAAGTAGCTCATTTCTGTGTGCCCAACACCTTTCTTCTCTGCTAACAGTAAGTGAGATGAGTTTTTTCTAAGTCTGTGAACTGATTATCTTGGCTCAAGGAGCTCATATGTATCCATTTTTAGATTCCACCTGGAAGTGACATCATATTCTGTTGGTCACTCCCTGTCCGTCTTACTTCACTTCCTATGATCATCTCTACCTTCCTGCTGTGCCTGAACATGACATTGTTTCATTCTTCCTTATGGCTGATTAATGTATCATTGTGTGTATAGAACCCATTTTCTTCATTCATTTCTGTGTCCTTGTACACTTAGGTTGCATCAGTGTCCTTGCTATGGAAACTGGTCCGGCAGGGATAGCGTGGGTACCCTTGCCTCCAAAAATGTTGCTTTTCCCTGACTATATTCCCAGGCATGTGATTGCTGTTTCTTAAGGCACTTCTTTGTTTTGTTTTTTAAAGATTCTCCATATTGCTCTTTCTAGTGGATGAACTAATGGACATTTTTAGTAATCTTATCCAAATTAATTTCTTGATGGGAATTTCTATTCCTAAACTTTTCCCATTTTTACTTTGCTAACCTTCATTACTGATTATTTCTTGTGTTTGTAGCTATTCATTCACTGTTTTTTTTTTAACTGAGGTACAGTTGATTAACACTGTTATATTTGCTTTGAGATACAACATAGTGATTCAATATTTCAATGGAATATATGTCATTTAAAGACATTACAAAATCATAGCTATAATATCGCTCCGCTGCATACTATCCTATTATTTTCCTTTCATTATGCATAGAGATTTTTATCCCTTAATTTCTACTTCAATCTGGCAGTACCCATAACCAAATTCCCACAGGCATTCATTTGTTTCTGAATTTGTGAGTCTCTTTCTGTTTCACTGATAAGTTCATTTGTGTCATATTTTAGATTGAACTTAACTGTGAATTCCTATGGCAGTTTGATGTGTGTTTCTGACAACCTTGCCTTTGATGAGAATATGTAAATATACTTTCCTGAAAATAGTATAATTTTCAGGAATAGTATTGAAAAATCAGAATTTTTTCCATATTTCATCCAGGAATGCACAGAATCTTAACCACTGGACTGCAGGGAAGTTCCCCTGCACATTCTTGTTTAAATTAACCCTTATTTCAAATTGTAGTAACATCGATATACAGTGTGTTGTTGGTGGCAGGGGAACCGAATGTATTTTCTATTTTGCTGATGTTCAGTCATCATGTCTGACTCTTTTTGTAGGAGCATTCCCTTTTCTCCAGGCCCTGTTACACTGGTAAGACATCTACTTGTTTATACATAAGTGTACATAGATATAAACATCTGGGTACATAGAGATGCAAATGTCTACATATTTAGATGCATAAATGTTTAGGTACACAGAAATGCACATTCTACTTACATAGAGATATAAATGTCTAGGTACATAGATATGTATATAGATACATAAATCAAGGCAAATTGGACGTAGTCAAACAGGAGATGGCAAGAGTGAACATCGACATTCTAGGGATCAGCAAACTAAAATGGACTGGAATGGGTGAATTTAACTCAGATGACCATTATATCTACTACTGTGGGCAGGAATCCCTTAGAAGAAATGGAGTAGCCATCATGGTCAACAAAAGAGTCCAAAATGCAGTACTTGGATGCAATCTCAAAAACAACAGAATGATCTCTGTTCATTTCCAAGGCAAACTATTCAATATCACAGTAATCCAAGTCTATGCCCCAACCAGTAATGCTGAAGAAGCTGAAGTTGAACGGTTCTGTGAAGACCTACAAGACCTTTTAGAACGAACACCCAAAAAAGATGTCCTTTTCATTATAGGGGACTGGAATGCAAAAGTAGGAAGTCAAGAAACACCTGGAGTAACAGGCAAATTTGGCCTTGGAACACAGAATGAAGCAGGGCAAAGGCTAATAGCATTTTGCCAAGAGAACGCACTGGTCATAGCAAACACCCTCTTCCAACAACACAAGAGAAGACTGTACACATGGACATCACCAGATGGTCAACACCGAAATCAGATTGATTATATTCTTTGCAGCCAAAGATGGAGAAGCTCTATACAGTCAGCAAAAACAAGACCAGGAGCTGACTGTGGCTCAGATCATGAACTCCTTATTGTCAAATTCAGACTTAAATTGAAGAAAGTAGGGAAAACCACTAGACCATTCAGGTATGACCTAAATCAAATTCCTTATGATTGTACAGTGGAAGTGAGAAATAGATTTAGGGGACTAGATCTGATAGATAGAGTGCCTGATGAACTATGGATGGAGGTTCGTGACATTGTACAGGAAACGGGGATCAAGACCATCCCCATGGAAAAGAAATTAATGTCTAGGAACATAAATATATAAATATCTAGGTACATAGAGATGTAAATGTCTAGGTACACAGTGATATAAATGCCTGGCTACATAGAGATAGAAATATCTACATAAAGAGAAATATAAATATCTATGTACATACAGATGTAAATATCTATTATAAATACATATATAGATACTTATATACATAGACATATAAATATCTATATACATGGAAGATGGTTATACAGTGGACAATGCAATAGACAATCTTATAAAGTAGACAAAATAAATGATATGGATATTGGCAATTAGAAGATCATACTATGAGAGAGAAACGTAAGCAATTTCAAAGCAAAGGGAACAAATCTAATCAGGATTCATGTAACTACTTTTAATCTGGTGGCAATAAACCATGAAGTCCACAGGGGATTCAAGTGACGATGGCAAATTCTGGAAGGGTCAGGTAGTGAAAAAAAGTTAACTGTTTAATCTTTGTTTACAAAGTATACCTTATCAATTTATGGATACGTACTTGTTGCTACCCCCTTAAGTATGTATCATCCCATACATCTTCATATGCCCTCATCCTACCTGTTTCAACTCACATCATTCCAAGCATAACTCCAACTTGTTGCAACTCTAGTTAGTCATTTCTTGCAATTTCATAAAAAAGACACATGATAATTCATCCATATAGGCCAGTAAAGGCTAGGATTTCTGTCTAATTTTTTTTTAGGGGCCTTATAAATCATGTAAAATTTCAACCCTTCTCCCTGCTTCACCATGTTCTGACTAAATTGATATGGGAAAAGCTATGGAAAGACTGTTTAATATAATCTGAATTTACCAGTTATCTATTATTTGGTGTACATGAAGATATGAGGAGTGGATTTTGATGGATATAAAAAGAAATGTTTTGAATGTAGGGACATGATTAGAAATTGGGAGAGTCATTTGACCAGAGAGCAATCACAATGAATCAACTCCACCTCCCTCATCCACAAGGACAAGGTTATCTTGGTAATAACATCAGCAACTGAGGAGTTAAAATATTATTCCTGTGAAAAATTATTAACAGAAAGTGAAAGTCTCTCAGTTATGTCCAACTCTTTGTGACCCCATGGACTCTAGCCCGCCAGGTTTCTCTGTCCACGGAGTTCTGCAGACAAGAATACTGGAATGGGTTGACATTCCCTTCTCCAGAGGACCTTCCCAACCCAAGGATCGAACTTGGGTCTCTTGCATTGCACACAGATTATTTACCATCTGAACCACTAGGGAAGCCTTAGTTCACAGAAAGGACAGAGGAAATGTTTTCATAGATAGAATACAACTTTCCAAGAGGCTCTAAATTTCAGATAAATGTTTTATTATTTGAAATATTGAGTGGATTATGTATAAGTTTTATAGACTGTCCAAAGTAACATTCCATTCCTTCCTGGAATGAATACATCACCTTTTGATTCACGCACTAGTGACATGCTTAACCAGACTTAGAGATGATCTATGTTGGATAGTATTCTAAACCAACTTGTGCAAAACAGCTGCAGATCTGACAAGAAACACTTACTCTCACGTTGTTATTGTTGTTGTTCAGTTGGTGAGTTGTGTCTGACTCTTTGTGATCCCATGGACTGCAGTGCACCAGGATTCCCTGTCCTTTGCTATCTCCCGGAGTTTGCTCAAATTTTTTTCCATTGACTTGGTGATGCCATCTAACCATCTCTTCCTCTGCCTTATTTTCCTTTTGCCTTCAATCTTTCCCAGCATCAGGGTCTTTTCCAATGAGTTGGCTCTTTGCATCAGGTGGCCAAAGGTATTGGAGCTTCAGCTTCATCATCAGTCCTTCCAATGAATATTCAGGGTTGATCTCTGTTAGGAAAGACTTGTTTGATCTCCTTGCAGCCCAAGGGACTCTCAAGAGTCTTCTCCAACACTGTAGTTCAAAAGCATCAATTCTTCGGTGCTCAGTTTTCTTTAGGGTCCAACCTGCACATCCATACATGACCACTGGAAAAACCAGTAGCTTTTACTCTCACATTTTCTTGGGCTCCAAAATCACTGCAGATGATGACTGCAGCCATGAAATTAAAAGATGCTTGCTCCTTAGAAGAAAAGCTATGACAAACCTAGACAGCATATTAAAAAGCAGAGACATTACTTTGCCAACAAAGGTCCATCTAGTCAAAGCTATGGTTTTATGGGCTCTTTGACTCACTAATTTTTGTAGGAATTTTCTTACATATTTTTTCAAGTGTGACCTTTCATTCATAAAATAGCAAATAACAGAATTAGAAGAAACTAATTTGACATGATGACTTTTTTCTACCCAAAAAATCTGAACACAAAGGAATCAATGGGAACTGCACAGATCAGGTGGCCAAGCTTTTAAGAATATTTTAGGTTGGCAAATAGTAACTAGTGTGCTTGCAATTTCAACAATATATTTTTATTCTGATAAAGAATATCCTTTTCTGGAAGGCTTCCAATGTGACTGCCTCCTGTTGGAAGCCTGGGATGATGGAATCAGGCCACTTCCTGTTTGTCTTTATAGGACACTGGGCTGAACTCTAAGAAATCCCTGGCTGTCCCCTGGATCCTGATCATCACATGGCCAGATATTGGTAACAGTTTGTTTTGCCTGTTGAAGTGTTTAATGACAAAGGTTCTTTCAGTTTTCTGATGTGGGTGAAGTGGGGAGCCCAGTGATGATTTCTTTTTAAGAATTGTACATCCTAGTTCCCACATGCAAGTGAGTCCCCTATCCAACGATGAGAGACCCTGCCTGTGTGTGACCTATGCCTCCTGGGAGAGCAGCTTTAAGCTAGTTTAAACCTGACCAACCTCTGTCTATTATACGTGGTAGTTTCAGACCTCTCTAAAAAAGGGGGCAGGAGGAAAAGGGGACGACAGAGGATGAGATGGATGGATGGCATCACCGACTGGATGGACATGAGTTTGAGTAAACTCCGGGAGTTGGTGATGGACAGGGAGGCCTGGCATGCTGCAATTCATGGGGTCGCAAAGAGTCGGACACAACTGAGCGGCTGAACTGAACTGAACTGAACTGAAATCCTGTCTATGGGCTTCTCTGGTGGCTCATACAATAAAGAATCTGCCTGCAATTCAGGAGACCTGGGTTTGATCCCTGAGTTAGGAAGATCCCTTGGAGAAGGGAATGGCTACCCATTCTGGTATACTTGCCTGGGAAATCCCATGGACAGAGGAGGCTGGAGAGGGCTACAGTCCATGGGGTCACAAATAGTCGGACATGACTGAGCAACAAACACTTTCACTTTTGAAGTCCTGCCTACACTGATGATGTTTAGATGGGACTGCATACTTTGTAAAATGAGAACATTTACACTTGACAGTGTTCTCTGTGCACGAGGACATGGTGACCTGGGTGGAGACCTGGCCTGGCCTCTGTCCTGGAAAACTCCGTGCCTTTGTCTGAACGTCAGTGCTTAGATGTCTGGGGTCTCGAGCTGAGGTGGGCTTCTGTGGGGAACCGTGCTCTCCTCTGAGTGGGCTTCCATGGCCCTCCCGGGACTCAGTGCTGCAGTCGGGCTCATAGTCTTTTCCCTGCCAGGTTCACCTTCCCTGGGGCTCGTGGAGACTCCTCAGGTGGGCTACCTGGTAATTATTTCAATTTTTCCAGCACATTCAGGTTGAGTAGGGAGTCAGGCGCACCTGGTGAATTGGTTCCAGGGCACAGGAATCAGGCAAAAAGTCAATGCGCAGCAGGTGAGGTTGCTGCTGTGCTCTCCTTCCAGTCAACTCTCTCCTCCGAAGACAACTGAGCTGCCCCGTGTCTTTCGGCCCAGCTCTTCTATTTTCTCAACATCTCAGCAGGACAAGAAAGACAGAGCCTGCCAGAACCGAGGTAGTGTGTTCAACTCTAGCATGAGCTTTCAAACCAGCAAAAAATCACACAGAACCGCAGCGAAAACAGGAGGGGCCTGACTTCTCAGGGACAATTGTAGGGAGAGGAGATGATTCCTACACTTCTTTCTAGGGTCCCCAGAGGTCCCAGGGACCTGGCTTGTTTACACATTGTGAGTCCGCCAACCACAGCCTTGGTGTCCTGACCAAGAGGACGTGTGACCCCAGGTTGGGGGTCTGGGGGCTGTGTGAGTCCCACCCCATCTCCATGGGTCAGGATCACGTGTACGGGGAGACCCCACACACACAAAGCTAAGAAAAAGGGATGAATACATGTGAGTTTCATTTGTGTTTAGGAATTAATGCTTTATGCCATTCACTTTATAGACATGTGCCTGTTTGCCTCCTTTATCCCTTCAAGATTCACCCTCCCTGGGGCTCCTGGAGACTCCTTAGGTGGCCTACCTGGTAGTTATTCCCATTTACCAGGACAAGCATGGTGGGAAGGGAGCAGGTTTATCTGGGCAATTGATTACAGGGCATAAAAGGCCAATGGGCAGCAGGTGAGGTCGCTGCTGTGATCTCCTCCTGGTAGATCGTCCCTACTCAGCAGAGACCTGGACCTCGTCTTCCAGCCCTGTGCATGGTGTGTTTTCTCTACACCTCAGTGGGACAAGGAAAAACCGAGCCTGCCAGAACCAAGGTAGTGTGCTCAACATTATCATGACAGCTGTGAAAAACAGTAAATATCACACAGAACCAAAGGGAAGAGAGGAGGACTTCTCTGGGACAAGTGTGGGGAGAGGAGACCGACCCCACGCTTCTTTCTACCATCCCGGGAGTGCTGCGGCCAGCGCAGCAGGTAGGGATCAAAAGTGGTTGACACACAGTTTAAAAAGAAGCTAGAGACGGAATTAAAGTTTTAAAGATGGGACTGGGGGACTCAAGACCTCCTGGGTCAAGAGCCCTGTTCCTCGGCCACATCACTTTTATTTAGTGTCTTGGCAAGCAGAAAGTGTCTGTCATGCTATGATGAAGTCAACCTCCTGTGTCCCCAGTCACGTTCTCCATTTTATTGACTACTTTAAACTATCTTTGTTATTTTCTTGTGCAAGGGCTATCACCTAGCTGGAGGTCACAGACCCGCATAAGCCTTGGGAAAACATCTTAGTGTGTGCACAAGCAGTGTTCTGAATTTGCGCTGACCCAGCGTTCCAAAGTCCACACTATGTTTTTCCTTAGCCTAGCAGGGCATGACAACCCCAACTGACCAACCCGGTGTACTTTTATTTGGGTTATGTTGTATTGCTGTATTTTGCTTTTATTCTTTTCCCATGATGATTTTCTCATGGCTTAGCCAGAGCAACAGGCAGCTATTAACCCCTGCACAGGAGGTTACAGGAACCCACTCATTTCCCACTTTAGAGGCCCAACCAGCAGATACTGGTGTCCTAACCAAGGGTTATGTGACCCTGGGTGCGGGGTTTGGGGATTGTGTGGGTCTCACCCCATCTTCATGGGTCAGGATTCTGTACCCAGAGACCCCATATCGGCTCTTTACCTGCAGTGTGCCTGGTCCCCTCGGAGATCCCCAACATCTGGGAATTGAGGGTGTTGCCCTGATTAGCCTGTGGTCCTTTTTCTTTTCACCTTGTCACATGCACACGAGGCCAGGTACCTCTGAGCAAGTGGCTGCTCTGTGTTCTGCTGAGTGAAAACCTTTGGTGGTATCATATTAATGTCATTGCATATCACATGTCTAATCCACAGGGTCACCACTGTCTGGTGTCCCCTAGATGGATCTCAGGTAATTTAATTTGTAATTTAATTTTTATTTTATATTGGAGTCAAGTTGATTTCCATTGTTTTGTTAGTTTTAGTTGTACAGGAATTTGATTTTACATAAAGGTGTATCTATTCTTTTCCTATTTTTTTCTCATATAAATTATTACAGTTTGTTCAGTAGAGTTCCCTGTTGTATTCACTAGGTCCTATTTGATTATCAATTTGATCCGCGTGTATTTAAATCCTAAATTCTTAATTTATCCCTCCTTTCTAGCTTTCTTTGGATAATCATAATCAGATTTTCTCAGGCTGTGAGTCTGTTTTGTACATTAGGTCATTGGTATGAATTTATACATTCCACCTGTATGTGATAACTCATGTTATTTGTCTTTTTCTTTCTGACTTACCTCACTTCGTATGATAATTTCTTAGTCCATCCATGCTGCTGACAGTATCCTTGTTTCGTTCTGTTTTATGGATGAGCAGTATTCTAGTGTATAGATGTCCTCATAGTCCTCAGGTGGATTCTAGGGCTTATTATAAATAGTGCTGCCCTGAAAATCAAGGTGCACATGTTGTTTTGAATGGTGATTTTCTTAGACCTAAGCCCATGAGTGGGATTGCAGGATCATATGATACCTCTATGTCTTGTGTTCCTTGAAACTTCCATGCTGTTTTCCATAGTGGCTTCACCATTTACATTCCCACCAAGATTGTAGGAAGATTTCATTTTCCATACATTCTTTGCAGATCTTTTATTTTCCTTATTTATTTTATCTTTATTCTTTGTAGATCTTTTCAGTGATGGCTACTGTGCCCCGTGTGAGGTGATACCTTATCATAGTTTTGATTGGCATTGTTAATAGTGATTGATGTGGAGTAACCTTTCCATGTGCTTTTACTATTTTATACCTTGTGAGTACAGTGTACCTCTTGAAACTGGCTTCTTGAAACTTGGTCCTGTTTGGTATTCTTTTCTGATGATTTACCCCGGGACATTTCTTGAGGGCAGGTGTCATTTAAAGCCCTGTCAAATTTGTGACTATTAACAGCCCTTCAGCACCTGTTTTATGGCTTCCCTGCTGGCTCAGTGGTAGAGAATCCACCTGCAGTGCAGGGGACTTTCAGGAGACACAGGTTTGATCCCTGGTTTGGGAAGATCCCTTGGAGGGGGAAATGGCAACTCACTCCAGTATTCTTGCCTGGAGAATCCCATGGACAAAGGGGCCTGGCAGGCTACAGTCCATGGAGTCAAAAAGAACATAACTGAGCAACTAAGCAAAAACAGCACCTGTTTTAAGGTGTGAACATTGAGCTGTACCAGCTAATTACTTCCTGTCCCCAATTTTGCATTTTGCTAACTGTAAGTTCCTAAGACTGTGAATCTGTTTGTCTTTTGTAATGAAGTTCATTTTTATCCATTGAAGTGATATTCTATATTATCTGTCTTTCCCTGTCTCATTTACTTCACTCAGTATGATCACCTCAAGTTTCTTCCCTCTAAATGGAAATGGCATTATTTCATCCTTCTTTATATCTGAGCAATATTGCATTGTGTATATTTACCCCATTTTCTGTATTCATTCATCTGTACTTGTACATATAAGTTGCTTCCCTGTCTTGGCCATTGTATCCAGTCCTGCCATGTTCTTTGGGGTGCAGGTGTCTTAAAATTTTGGTTTTTTCTGGATCTACTCCTAGGTATGGGATTTCTGGGTAGCTGTATCACTGGATTCTTCTCTGTTTAGTTTTTAAAAGAAGCTCCATAATGTTCTCCCTAGTGGATATACCGATTTACATTCCCACCAACAGTGTAGGAGGATTCCTTTCTCTCCACACCCTCTGCAGAATTTATTGTTGTGGGTTTTCAATGTGGCCGATCTGATCAGTGTGATCATTTGATTTGCCTTTCTTAAAGAACTGGAACCTTCCTTCATAGCTTAGTTGGTAAAGAATTGGCCTGCAATGTAGGAGGCCTGGGTTCAATTCCTGGGTCTGGAAGATATTCTGGAGAAGGAAATGCAACCCACTCCAGTATTCTTGCCTTGAAAATCCCACGGACAGAGGAGCCTGGCAGGCTACAGTCCATGGGGTCACAATAGTCAGGCACGACTTAGCGACTAAACCACAAACCACCAAAGAACTAGGGATGCTGAGCATCTTTTCATGTTCTTTATGACTATCTCTATGACATCTTCAGAGAAATACACACTTAGGTCTTTGGCTGATTTTTTTTATTGAGTTGGGTTTTTGTTTTTTTAATTGAGTTGTACTAGGAGAAGGCAATGGCACCCCACTCCAGTACTCTTGCCTGGAAAATCCCATGGACGGAGAAGCCTGGTGGGCTGCAGTCCATGGGGTCGCAAAGAGTCGGACACGACTGAGCGACTTCACTTTCACTTTTCACTTTCATGCATTGGAGAAGGAAATGGCAACCCACTCCAGTGTTCTTGCCTGGAGAATCCCAGGGATGCGGGAGGCTAGTGGGCTGCCGTCTATGGGGTCGCACAGAATCCGACACGACTGAAGCGACTTAGCAGCAGCAGCAGTGGTTTGCACCCACTCAACAGACATGAGTTTGAGCAAACTCTCGGTGAAGTTTGCTTATTGAAGGACAGGGAAGGCTGGCGTCCTGCAGTCCATGCAGTCGCCACTGAACGGCTACAAAAACCTGGATCCTCCTGAATATTAAATGCCCAGCAGTTCAGCTCTTCATGGTGTTTTTACACAAGGCAGCAGAACTCCTTCACGCTGCATTGCTTTTTCCCCCTGCAATTTCCTTGTTGTTTTTTATTGGAATATAGTTGATTTCTGATGTTGTGTTCGTTTCAGGCTTACAGGAACCCAGTTCAGTTATATTAATACATAGATGTTTATTCTCTTTTGGGTTGTTTTTTGCCTACAGGTGATTAGAGTGTGTTCATAAACTTCCCTATGCTATTCAGTAGGTGCTTTTTGATTACCTATTTTATATATAGTAACGTGTATGTGTTAATTCCAACCTCTTAATTGATTCTGCCTGTATTTGGAGGTTCAGCACTCTGCTGAGGCCACAGGCTCTCCAGGTCCATTGTGGAGGCACACTGCCTGCCCCATGCCCCCAGCTCCCTCAGCCCCAGGACTCGCCAGGTGTGTGACACCAGCCTCGGTCACTATGTCCTGAGGGATGTAGAGTTAGCATTTCTTTTTCATTTTTCCTGCTTCTCTCCCATTATTTGAACTGGAGTCAGGTGGCACTAGTGGTAAAGAATCTGCCTGCCAATGCAAGAGATACAAAGAGATGTGGGTTTGATCCCTGCGTTGAGAAAATCCCCCAGAGAAGGGAATCCCACTCCAGTATTGTTGCCTGGAGAATCTCATAAGAGGTGGAGGGCTACAGTCCATAGGGTCACAAAGAGCCGGACACAGCTGAGCAACTTAGCACTCATATAGGTGAATTACAATCTTGGGAGGGGGGAGGTTCCCTTTTCCTTCTACCACAACTTGTTTTACTTTTCTTAATACATAGATGTATTTTTTTCCATACAGGTTATTACAGAGTGTGGAGTAAGTTTCCTTGCGTCCTACAGAGGGTCCTGGACATTTATGTTATCAATACTAGTATGCATACACTAGTCTGAAGCAGCTCACTTCTCCATGCCACACATCCTTGTATATTAGTGACCGAAAGCTTATTTTCTAAGTCTGTGAGGCTGTATCTCCAGGCAAGAAGTTCATTTGTATCCATCTTTTAGCTTACACCTAGAGGCAATGGCACCCCACTCCAGTAGTCTTGCCTGGAAAATCCCATGGACGGAGGAGCCTAGTAGGCTGCTGTCCATGGGGCTGCTAAGAGCCGGACACAACTGAGCGACTTCACTTTGACTTTTCACTTTCATGTATTGGAGAAGGAAATGGCGACCCACTCCAGTATTTTTGCCTGGAGAATCCCAGGGATGCGGGAGGCTAGTGGGCTGCCGTCTATGGGGTCGCACAGTCGGACACGACCGAAGCAACGTAGCAGCAGCAGAAGTGATATCATACGATATTTGTCTCTCCCTGTCTCCCTTACTTCACTTGGAATGATCATCTCTACTTTCTTTCCTGTGGCCATGCTTGGCCTTATTTCCTATTTCTTTAAGGTTGAGAACTATTGCACTGTGTATATGTACCCTATCATCTGTGTACATTCATCTGTGTTTCTACAATTAGCTTGATTCCCTGTCTTGGCTATTGTATGTAGTGGGCCGAAATCTCAGGGTTACCCATCTCTCTCAAAATTTTGGTTGTCTCGACCACCCCAGTCCAGACACGAGGCACACATCTGCTCAGGCTCCAGGGGTGGGATAGCAGCCTAATTGGGGAGGTTGCAGGGAGTAAACTAGGCATTGCTTTTTTTCCTTTTCTTTAATCTCATGCCAATGCTATGTTGGAGTATAGTCAATTTGTGCTTGCTGATTTGTGCTTGTTGCCAGTGTACAATTGCTGGATTCAGTTATGACATGTATATACAGCATACCTGTTCTTTTTTGGATTATTTTGCCATAGAGGTTATTGCAAAAGGTTAAGCACAGTTCCAAGTCCTGAACATCAGGTCCTTCTTGAGTATCTATTAGAGATACAGATTTCTGTGTATATATGGAAGTAAGGAAGGAGGCAATCCTTTTGGATTATCTATGACAGCTACAGATTTCTGTAAATATGCTGAGATATACTTGAAACTGACTTGAATGTTGTGTTTGGAATTCGTTTCTTCAGTGCTCTTTGCTGAGGGCAGCTGTCATTAAGAGAACCTCAAGTGTTGTGAATTGGAGGTGCCAGTAAGCCCCGGTGGTTAGGCTGTAGTCAAAGGAAATGTCTACAGGTGGCGACACTTTTTCATGCCCATCTCTGGTTCCTGAGGCAACCGGAGCTTTAGGGAAAGTGGGCTTCCTGGGCTGTGAATTCATGTGGAATGTGCCTGAGCAAACACTTAGGGCTTGTGTCTCACTACTTCTTCCCCCTAAAGCTTCACACCCCGACCCCAGACTAATCCCAGCCAGGGCCGCAACACCCAGCCGGGGTGCCTAGGAGGCTGCACTCTCAGTAAGGAAGCTTGAGCTGGGAACCCCAACACGAGGAGACCTAGAGGCTAGGTGACTTTTCCAAGGTCCTCAAAGCCAGATGGTCAGGACACCATTCTCTGGATGCACTAGGAACTGTGGTCCCAGCCAGATCAAACCAGACAGTAGAGGTTTAATCACTAAATTAAGGGCACCCTGTCTGGTCGTTTCAACCCCACCACAGTGCAGCCATGAAAACCAAGACTGCCCAGCCTCCAGGGATGAAACAGAAGCCCAAGCCATGTGCATATTTCATATATTAAGATAGAATTTTCTATATTTCATGTATGATAATATAGGTGCAAATTTCATATATGAAATATGGACTTTTCAATTTCATATATGGAAATATGGGGGCAGATTTTCATCTATGGCAATAGAATTTTTTGTTTCATCTATGAAAATGTAGAGGCATATTTCATACATGAAAGTAGAATCTCCTGTATTTGATGTGTGAAATTATAGGGACACACTTCATACATGAAGAAAGAATTTTCTATATTTCATATATGAAAATATGGGGGTTATTTCATACATGCATGTAGAATTTCCTATATTTCTTGTATGAAAATATGGCATATTTTACCCATGAAAGTAGAATTCCTATAGTTCATGTATGGAAATATGGGAGCATACTTCATACATGCATGTAGAATTCCCTATATTTCATATATGAAAATATGGGTATGTACATTTGTAGAGTGAATTCCTTTGCTATTGTTTTTTCAAGAAAAGAAGCAGGATTTTACTCTAACTTCTAATGATACTAATTCTTACAACTTTGTATTGGTAAATCATGAGTTTCACCTGGACTTGCAGGGCAATAGCTCTCAAACTTCAATGTGCTTCAGAATCACCTGGACAGTTTTGTGAAATGAAAATGTCTCCTGCCATGTTAATAAACAAGTAACGTCATAGCCAGCAGTGATCTCTGGCCTCCAATAAGAGCTCCCCAAACTCCGATCCAGTGAATGGTGCCACCCTCCACGGTGATTGCAGAGGAACTGGGGGAATGCAAGAAGCAAGCTGAACAAGGAGACAGGGTTGGCCCCAGACAGCTGAGGTGCATATGACGGGAATGAATTCAGTGACCCAGAGGCTTGCATCTTTGCATACATAGAATGCTGAATTCCCAGATACCTGATCTTCAGGTTCAGTTCAGACTGCCTGCTCCCTTTGTTGCAAACTTGTCGATAGCCTCCTCGGAGCGTTTCCTTAGAGCTACTGAGATGCTGTATCTGGGGCTCGGAGTCCCAAACATTCCCCCCAAATAAAATAACTCTCTGCTTTCAGGTTGTGACTATATTTTTTAGTCAACAACTTATTAACTCACATTGTCAGACTGTAGAGCCAGAGGTTCTAATTTAGTAGATTTCCACATACCAGTCTAGGGATCATAATGAAAATCATTATGACTTTTATTTAATGTATCTCTTCTAACCCAAGTATACTGTCTTACATTTTAATACTCACAAAAGTCTTCATATGAAATAAGAAGATTGGTAAGTGACTTCTTCATTAGAGCATTCTGAACTGAACTCAAAATGAAAGCACATTAAAGTGCTCTCTCAGAAGAGAAACAAAAGCAAGTTAAAAAAAATTTATCCTATAGTTAGATTAATTGCCTTGATTTAACTAATCAGTTCTTTGTGAAGCAAAAATAAAAAGAGTAAACCTACTTTATGTGATTTTTTAAAATCACATAATTAGTTTCTTGATGAAGTCTTCTATTTTTGAAAATTTCTCATTTTTATTTTGCTAACTTTGTTTCTTATTGATTATTTTTTGTGTTTATAGCTAGCCAGCAACTATTTTTTAAAAATTGAAGTACAGTTGATTTACATTACTACATTTGTTTTGGGATACAACATAGTGATTGAATATTTGTATGTAATATACTCTGTTTAGAGGTATTACAAAATACTGGCCATATTTCTCTCTGCTGTATAGTGTATCCTTGTTTCTTATTTATTTTATACATAGTGGTTTGTATCTCTTAATCCTCTGCCCCGGCTGGCCCCTCTCTCCTCCCTCTGCCCACTGGTAAGTCTTAGTGCTCTGCATCTGTGAGCCTGTTTCTGTTTCATAGATAAGTTCATTTGTGTCACATGCTACATCCCACATATAGGTGATATGGTATTTGCCTTTGCTTTCTCTCTTCACTTAATATGATAATATCTAGGTTCCTGTTCCTGAAAATGGCATTATTTTAATCATTTCTGTATTTCATGTGTGGAAATATGGGGCAGATTAACATATATGAAACATAATTTTGTCTTTAATATATGAAAATATGGGTACATATTCATATTTACAAATAGAAGTTTCCATATTTTACATGTGAAAGATGGATATACACTTGTGTAATGTGAACTCCTTTGTTATTGTTCTTTAAAGAATCAGCATTTTACTATAACTAACATAAATTCTTACAACTTTGTGTTGGCAAATCGTGAGTTTGGCCTGGACTTGTAGGGCAGTAGCTCTCAGACTTGCGTGTGCCTCACTGCCTCAGATTCACCTGACAGTGTATTAACTGCAATTGTCAGACGGCAGTTCCGGAGCTTCTGATTTACTAGATTTGCGGATACCAGTCCAGGGACCATAATGGAAATCATTGTGCCTTTGAGTAATGCTTTTAAAGACTTAACTTTTGTAACCCAAGTGTACTGTCTTGCCTCTTGGTACGCACCAAAATCTTCATTTGAAACAAGAAGATTGCTCAATGACTGCTATTTTAAGGCATTGTGAACGGAAATCAAAATGTAGGCATCAAAAATGATGATTAAAAAAAGGGTTTTCTCAGAGAACATTGAAAAAAGCAACTTAACTTTAAAAAAAAATATTTACCCTGTAGTTAGACTAACTTGACTAATTGTTTCTTTGTGAAGCAAAAATGAAAAGAGTAAATCTACTTTATGTGATTTTTAAAAATCTCATCAAAGTTAATTTCTTGATGGAATCTTTTAGTTTTGAAAAATTCCCATCTTTATATTGCTTATTTTCTCCTGTTGATTGTTTTTTTTGTTTGTAGCTAGCCATCAACTGTTTTTTTAAATGACATACAGTTAATTTACATTACTATACTTGCCTTGCGTGTACAACCTAGTGATTCAATGTTTTTACAAACCCTACTCCATTGAAAGTTATTGCAAAATAATGTGTATGTTTCCCTCTGCTGTGTACTATAAACTTGTAGCTAATTTATGTTATACATAGTGATTTGTATCTCTTAATCCTCTACCCCTACCTTAGCCGCCCACGTCACTTTCCCCATTAGCTCTCTATATCTGTGAATCTGTTTCTCTTTCATAGGTAAGGTCATTTGTGTCGTATTTTAATTTCCACATGTAAGTGATATCATACGGTATTTGTTTTTGTGTTTCCGACTTCACTTTGATTACCTCCAGGATTGTGTTGCTGAAAATGGCATTATTTCAATCTTTTCTGTATTTCCTCTATGAAATATGGGTGGATATTTCTATACATGAAAATAGAATTTTCTATATATCATGTAAGAAAACATGGGTGCATATATCCATATATGAAAATTGAATTTTCTGTTTCCTATATGAAACTATAGGTGCATATTTCCTTATAAGAAAATCTAATTTTCTATATTTCCTATATGAAATTATGGGTGCATATGTTCATACATGAAAATCAAATTTTCTATTTTACTTGTATTAAAATATAGGTGTATCCATATAAGAAAATAACATTTTTGTATTTCCTGTGAGAAATAAGGGTATGTATTTCCAGGTGTGAAAATGTTATTTTCTATATTTCATTTATGAAAATATGAGTTCAGATTCTAGGTTTAGCTCTCTTGATAGTTTTTTTTTTTTTTCCTGGCATGTGGAGACAATCCCTTATAGAGAATGTTGCCAATGTACATTCCCACTAACAGTGGGAATTAGCACTCCTAATTACTGCCGAGCATCTTATCCTGTGAGACAGTGTGGTATTTTATATAAATTCCTACTTAAAGAGTGTGAGAAAAATTTGCCAGTGGTGAGTGGCTTTTAGATAGTTGGGAGTGTTGGGAATCTATTCAGCAATCCCTGCACCAGGACCTTTCCTGAAGGCAGCTGTCATTAATGGAACCCCAGGCCCTGTGAATTGAGGTGCCTATGAGCAAGAGTGATCAAGTTGTAGTTACAGGAAATGTCCACAAGGAAGCAGCACTTTTTCAAGCCCACCTTTGGTTCCTGTGGCAGACGGAGCCATAGGAAAAGTTGGCTTCCTGGGCTGTGAATAGAGCGGAATGTGCCTGAGCAAACACGAAATGGCTTGCGTCCCAGTCCTTCCTCCTTCTAAAGCTTCACACCCTTAACCTTAACTAGACTAATCCCAGTAGGGGCCGTAGCACCCAGCTGAGCGGGCTAAGGTGCCTAGAAGGCTACAGTGTGAGTAAGGAGACAAGCTGGGAACCCCAGCAACAGGAAAAGTGGAAGCAAGGTGACTATTGCCTCCAAGATCCTCAAGGACTTGATCCAACTCTGATCTGGTCCCAGCCAGAGTGAAGCAGACAGTAGAGGTTTAAAAAGGGCTCAGTGAAGGCCACCCTACCAGGCTGTCTCAATCCCACTCCAGTTCACAATGGGAGCCAAGCCTGTTCAGGCACCAGGGATTATTCATTACAGATGCAGATTCATTGCCACTTTAGGTAAAGAACTCCTAATTCATTCCAGGCCCTTCACTTTACTTATTTATTTTCCAAAACCATTTGTTTCACTTTGAATTCTCAGAGTTTCTTTCTGGGTTATCAATTTGTGGACTTGTAAGTCTATTTTCATATGACCTGGATGAGACCTCACATACCATCATCCTCCTCTTCCTGACTGAAGTCCCTTTGTGTGTGATCCTTCAAGCTCCATGCCTGTGGCTCTCAGTGTCCTAATTCCCTCATTTCAGGGACAAATCTTAATGACTGAGAAATAGCCTACCAAATAAATGTGCCACATCTTGTTTAAGCTTTAATCTCTAATTGGGGATTCTGCAGCCTGCGTGTCTTGGCTACTGGAACAAAGCCGTGCTGCAGGTTTGGTGGGGTGCGGGTGCCTTTTGGTCAATGGTGATCTTGGGATATAGGCCAAGGTTCAGGGATGTCAGATCCTAGGCTTAGGCCAACTTGACAGTTTAATTCAGGTATTTGGAGACTGTCCATTCTACTGGCTGCTGCCAGTCTAATCCCAAGGACAGCCCAGGTGAATTATTTCTACTCCAGAACTTCTCCCACACTTAAGGTCTATGGACTCGTGATGTTGGCCATGTGAGTGTTACGATTTGATTTTCCAAAGTCCTTTTCATTGCATCCATTCAGCAATTAGATTCTGAGCATCTTGTTTTGAGGAGGAGGTTTGGGTGTTCTTTTTCTTTTTTTTTTTTCCCCTCAAAGAGTGTAAGGACCACTTGCCTTTGATGGTTGGATTCCTCGACATCAGCTGAGTTTGGAATTGATTTCTCAGGTGCTGGACACAGGACATTTCTTGAGAACAGCTGTCATTAATGGAACCCCAGGCCTTGTGAATTGAGGTGCTTGTGTGCAAGGGGGATAAAGTGGTAGTAACAGAAAATGTCTACTTTTTCATGCCCACCTTTGGTTCCTGGGGGAAAGAAGAGCCTGAGGGCAAGTTAGCTTCCTGGGCTGTGAAACAGTGTGAAATTGGACTGAGCAAACAGGAAAGGGCTTGAGCCACACTACTTTTTCCCCTTAAAACTTCTCACAAAGAGACCATGCAGACTAATTCCTTCAAGGTCTACAGTACACTGTAGAGGCTGCTTAGATGCTAGGGGGTGGCACTCCCAGGGAGGAGGAGGCTTGAGCTGGAATCCCCAGCACCAGCAGAAGTTGAGGCCAGCTGAATTTTGCCTTGAAATTACTTGGGGTTTTGATGCCATGTGGGACTCTTGTGCCTGCCAGACGTAGCACACAGTAAAATTTAAAAATGTGTTTAATGAAGGGCACGGCTGTGTATACCCTACCCTGGTTCAGAAGTGGGACCCAAGCCATCTGAGCTTCCAGGGATGGGATAGCTTCCCAAGTCAGGGAGGTCTCACAGAATACAGCAGTCACTGCTTTCCTTCCTTTTTTTTTTTTTTTTTAACAGCTTGCCAGTACTCCCTGCAGCGTCGTCCAATGCCATCATGTGATTTTTGTCACCACACAGCCCCCTAATTCAGGTGTTATCTTTGGGATATCTTTATGGTTTGTGATGCTTTTTGCCTATGAAGTTCGATTAGAGTGGTGAGCAACACGTCCTTGTGCATTTTCTAACTCAGACACACTGTTCTGGAAAAGAATGCAGTAACATAGAAAAGAATTTTTGTGCATTATCTCTTAGTGTTATAGATTTCTGAGTCTATATGGATGGAAGGTAGGAAGAATGAGGATCATCCATAGATGACTTATTACAGGTACAGATTTGTTGTCCCTTTAAGTGCTTACCCCCTAATTCGTTCCAGTCTCTGCACTTTATTTTTTGAAACAGTTTTTTGAGTTTGAATTCTCAGAGTCTTTGTCAGATATGTTCATTTGCTGACTTGTATGAAGTTCTTGTTTGACCTGGATGAGACCTCATATCCCAGGATTTTTCTCCTGACTGATCACTTTCCCTATGATCCTTCAAGGTCCCTCCCTGTGTCTCCCAGTGTTACAATTCCCTAATTTTTGTGTCTATATTTTATGGATGAGAAATTGTCTACCAGATGTGTGTACCATATCTTGTTGAAAGTTGAACCTCTCACTGGGGATTTTGCAGACTGCATGTCTTGGCTACTGGAAGGAAGCTGGAGGTTTGTTGGGGTGCCTGTGCCTTTTAATCAATGGTGTTCTCAGAATATAGGCCAAGGCATGGGAATGTCAGATCCTAAACTTATTCTTACTTCATAGTTTTTCAGGCATTTCGAGACTGTCCATTCTACTGGCTGCTGCCAATGTGCATTGCCACCAAAGCCTTGGGGGATTCTTTTTCCTCCTGTATTTATTGTGGGTAGACTTCTGTCATTGGCCCGTTAAGTGTTGCCACTTAATTTTCTATTCTCCATTTGATTGTCATGCAGCTTTGAGGGACTTGTTTGAGAGGGGAGTTTTCCTCCCCCCACTTAAAGGGTGTGAGGACAATTTACCTTTGGCAGTTGGCTTCCTGAATGTCAGCTGTGTTGGGAATTTATTTCTCAAGTGCCAGTCATAGGATATTTCTTGAGGACAGCTGTCATTATTGGAACCCCAGGCCTTGTGAATTGAGGTGCCTGTAAGCAAGGGTGATCAAGTTGTAGTTACAGAAAATGTCCACAAGGCGGCAGCACTTTTTCATGCCCACCTTTGGTTGCTGGGGGACAGAAGAGCCTGAGGGCAAGTTGGCTTCCTGGGTTCTGAAATAGTGTGGAATTTGCCAGCAAACCAGAAAGGGCTTGAGCCTCACTACCTTTCTCCCCAAAAGCTTCACACACAGAGGGACCATGCAGAGTAATCCCTTCAGAATCCATAGTACACTGCAGATGCTGCTTAGGTGCTAGGAGGCAGCACTCCCAGGGAGGAGGAGGCTTGAGCTGAGATCCTCATCTCCAGCACAGATTGAAGCCAGCTGAATTTTGCCATGAAATTGCTTGAGGCCTTGATGCCACGTAGGACTCTTGTCCAGCCTGACAGAGCACACAAGAGAACTTTATAAAGTGTTTAATGAAGGGCACCCTGCCAAGCTGTGTCTACCCCACATGAGTTCTGCACTGGGGCCCAAGACAGCTCAGCCTCCATGGACGGGATAACATCCCAAGTCGGGGAGGTAGCCTAGAATCCCATAGGCACTGCTTTCTTTCTGTTTGTTTTTTTTTTTCCATCTTGCCGATACTACCGGCAGCATTGCCCATTTGCCATCGTGTGGTTTTTGTCACCACACAGCTGCCTGATTCAGGTGCTTAGTCCTCTTTGGGGTCTCTCTGGTTTTAGGGGGCTTTTTGCCTTAGAAATTCAATTAGGTGAGCAACATGTCCGTGTGCATTTTCTGACTCAGATACACATTTTTGGGAATAGAATGCAGGAACATAGAAAAGAATTTTTGTGGATTATCACTTAATTATCAATTAATTATCACTTGTGCTATAGATTTCTGAATCTATGTGAATGGAAGGTAGGAAGAATGAGGATAATCCATGGATGGTTTATTACCCATACAGATTTCTTGTCCCTTCAGTACTTACCCCCTAATTTGTTCCAGTGCCTGCATTTTATTTTTCTGAAACAGATTTTTGTGAGTTTGAATTCTCAGTCTTTTGCAGATATGTTCATTTGCTGACTTGTATGGAGTTCTCGTGACCTGGATGAGACCTCATATCCCAGGATTTTTCTCCTCCTGACTGATTGCTTTCCCTATGATCCTTCAAGGTCCCTCCCTGTGTCTCCCAGTGTTACAATTCCCTAATTTTTGTGTCTATATTTTATGGATGAGCAATTGTCTGCCAGATGTATGTACCACATCTTGTTTAAGGTTTAATCTCTCACCAGGGATTTTGCAGACTGCATGTCTTGGCTACTGGAAGGAAGCAGTGCTGGAGGTTTTTTGGGGTGCAGGTACCTTTCAGTCAATGGTGTTCTCAGGATACAGGCTAAGGTGTGGGAATGTCAGATCCTAGGCTTAGCCTCGCTTCATAGTTTTTCAGGCATTTGGAGACTGTCCATTCTACTGGCTGCAGCCCACGGGCTTTAAAACTGACAGCCTTCCTGCAGACTCTCTCCTGTATTTATTGCCTTCAGACTTCAGAGGTTGGCCATGTGAGTGTTTCTATTTAATTTTCTATTGTCCTTTTGACTGGCATTGCTGCAGCTTTGAGGGATGCTAAGCATCTGGTTTGAGAGGGAAGGTTTGGGTGTGTGTTCTATTTTTTTTTTTTTTTTTTTACTTCTCCTTAAAGGGAGTGAGGACAATTTACCTTTGGCAGTAGGCTTCCTGAACGTCTGCTGTGTTGGGAATTTATTTCTCAGGTGCCAGCCACAGGACATTTCTTGAGGGCAGCTGTCATTATCGGAACCCCAGGCCTTGTGAATTGAGGTGCGTGTGTGCAAGGGTGATCAAGTTGTAGTTACAAAAAATGTCCACAAGGCAGCAGCACTTTTCATGAGACCCTTTAGTTCCTGGCGGGAAGCAGAGTCTGAAGGCAAGTTGGCTTCCTGGGCTGTGAAACAGAGTGAAATTTGTCTGAGAAAAGAGGAAAGGTCTTGAGCCTCACCACTCTTTCCCCCTAAGGCTTCACACACAAAGGAACCATGCAGAGTAATCCCTTCAGTATCCACAGTATACTGCAGAGGCTGCTTAGGTGCTAGGAGGCAGCACTCCCAAGGAGGAGAAGGCTTGAGCTGGAATCCCCAGCTCCAGCAGAGGTTGAGGCCAGCTGAATTTTGCCATGAAATTCCTCAGGTCCTTGATTCTATGTGGGACTATTGTCCCACCCAGACAGAGCACACAAGAAAACTTTAAAAACTGTTCAATGAAGGGAACCTTGCCAGGCTGTGTCTACCCCATGCAAGTTCACAATTGGGACCCACACCTGCTCAGCCTCCAGGGATGGGATAGCATCCCAAGTCATGGATGTAGCCCAGAATACAGTAGGCACTGCTTTCCTTCTGTTTCTTTAACATCTTGCCGATACTACCTGCAGCATCGTCCATTTGCCACAGTGTGATTTTGTCGAGCACAGCCACCCCATTCAGGTATTAAGTCATCTCCAGGATATCTCTTTTCATACTGTTCATGGGTGTTGGAAAAGACTCTTGAGAATCCCTTGGACTGCAAGGAGATCCAACCAGTCCATCCTAAAGGAGATCAGTCCTGGTGTTCTTTGGAAGGACTGATGCTGAAGCTGAAACTCCAATAGTTTGGCCACCTTATGTGAAGAGTTGACTCATTGGAAAAGACTCTGATGCTGGGAGGGATTGGGGGCAAGAGGAGAAGGGGACGACAGAGGATGAGATGGCTGGATGGCATCACTGACTTGATGGATGTGAGTTTGAGTGAATTCCGGGAGTGGGTGATGGAGAGGGAGGCCTGGTGTGCTATGATTCATGGGGTCACAAAGAGTCGGACACGGCTTAGCAACTGAACTGAACTGAGAGTATCTCTATGCTTTCTGGGGACTTTTTGCCTAAGAAGGTCAAGCAGAGTGGTGAGCATCACGTCCTCAAGCATTTTCTAACTCAGATACACTTTTTCTGGGAATAGAAACCAGGATAGATGGGAGATAATTTTTGGTGGCTTATCTCTTAAGGCTATGTGTTTATCTGTCTGGATGGATGGAAGGCAATGGCACCCCACTCCAGTACTCTTGCCTGGAAAATCCCACGGGCGGAGGAGCCTGGGAGGCTGCAGTCCATGGGGTCCCTGAGGGTCAGACACGACTGAGTGACTTCACTTTCACTTTTCACTTTCATGCATTGGAGAAGGAAATGGCAACCCACTCCAGTGTTCTTGCCTGGAGAATCCCAGGGACCGGGGAGCCTGGTGGGCTGCCGTCTATGGGGTCGCACAGAGTCAGAAACAACTGAAGTGACTTAGCTTAGCAGCAGCTGGATGGAAAGAAGGATGAACGAGGAGAATCCATGTGGATGATTTATTATGGGTACAGGTTTGCTGTCGCTTTAGGTACTTACCCCCTAGTTAGACCCTGCCCTTCACTTTATTTATTTATTTTTCTGGAACCTTGTGTTTGACTTTGAATTCTCAGAGTCTCTTTCTGGGATGTAAGTGTGTTGCCTTGTACATCTGCTCTCATTTGGCCTAAATGAGACCTCATATACCAGGATCTTCTTCTGCCTGCCTGACTTCTCTTTGCCTATAATCCTTCAAGATCCATCTCTGTGTCTCCCAGTATTATAATTTCGTAATTTCAGAGTCAGTTTTTAGGCATGAGAAACAGTGTACCGGATGTAAGTATGACATCTTGTTTGGGTTTAATCTCTCACCGGGGATTTTGCAGACTGCCTGTCTTGGCTACAGGAAGGCGGCAGTGCTGGCGGTCTGTTGGGGTGCATGTGGCTTTTAATCGGTGGTGTTCTCAGGATACAGGCTAAGGTGAGGGAATGTCAGATCTTAGACTTAGCCTGACTTCACAGTTTTTCAGGCATTCAGAGACTGTCCATTCTAGTGGCTGCCGCCAATGTGCATTGCCACCAAAGCCTTGGGGGAATCTTTTCCTCCAGCCTCTTTTCTGTATGTATTGCCTGTAGACTTCTGAGGTTGGCCATGTGAGTGTTGCAATATAATTTTCTTTTGTCTTTTTGACAGGCATTCTTGCAGCTTGAAGGATCCTGAGCATCTGGTTTCAGAGGGGAGGTTTGGGTGTGTCTGTTCTTCTTTCTTTCTTTGTTTTTCCCCAGTTATACTGTGAGGACACCTTTGGCGACTGGCTTCCTGAATGTCGGCTGTGTTTGGAACTTGTTTCTCAGGTGACGGCCACAGGACATTTCTTGACGGCAGCTGTCATTAACAGAACCCTAGGCCTTATGCAGAGAAGGCGATGGCACCCCACTCCAGTACTCTTGCCTGGAAAATCCCATGGATGGAGGAGCCTGGTAGGCTGCAGTCCATGGGGTTGCTAATGGTCGGACACGACTGAGCGTTTTCACTTTCATGCATTGGAGAAGGAAATGGCAACCCACTCCAGTGTTCTTGCCTGGAGAATCCCAGGGACCGCGGAGCCTGGTGGGCTGCCGTCTATGGGGTTGCACAGAGTCGGTCCCTGTGCGACCCCATAGACGGCAGCCCACCAGGCTCCCCCGTCCCTGGGATTCTCCAGGCAAGAACACTGGAGTGGGTTGCCATTTCCTTGAGGTTCCTGTGAGCAAGGGTTTTCAAGTTGTAGTTACACAAAATGTCCACAAGGCGGCAACACTTTTTCATGCCCACCCTTGTTTCCTGGGGTCCAGCGGAGCCTAGGGCAAGTTCACTTCCTGGCTGTGAAATTGAGTGAAATTTGCAGGAGCAAACAGGAAAGGGCTTGAGCCTCACTACTTTCCCCCCCTAAAACTTCTCACAAAGGGACCATGCAGACTAATCCCTTCAGGGTCTACTGTACACTGCTGAGGCTGCTTAGGCGCCAGAAGGCGGCACTCCCAGGAGGGAGGAAGTTTGAACTGAGATCCCCAGCACCAGCAGAGATTGAGGCCAGCTGAATTTTCCTTGAAATTCCTCAGGGTTTTGATGCCACGTGGGACTCTTGACCCGGCCAGACGTAGCACACAGTAGAACTTAGAAGTGTTTAACGAAGGGCACCCTTCCAGGCTGTGTCTACCCCAGCCCCGTTCTGCAGTGGGACTCAAGCCTGCTCAGCCTCCAGGGGTGGGATAGCAACCCAGTCAGGGAGGTCTCACAGAATACTTAGGCACTGTTTTCCTTCTGGCTTTTTTTTTTTTTTTTCCCAATCTTGCCAATACTCCCTGCAGCATCGTCCATTTGCCATAGTGTACTTTTGGTCACCGCACAGATGCCTGATTCAGGTGTTAAGTCATCTTTGGGGTATCTCTATGGTTTGTGGGGGCTTTTTGCCTTTGAATTTTTATTAGAGGGGTGAGCATCACGTCCTCGTGCATTTTCTAACTCAAATACACTTTTCTGGGAATAGAATGCAGTAATACAGAAAAGAATTTCCCTGGATTTACTCTTAGTGCTCTAGATTTCTGACTCTATATGGATGGAGGGTAGGAAGAATGAGGATAAACCACAGATGATTTATTACGGGCACAGATCTGTTGCTCCTGTCGCTGCTTACCCCCTAATTCACTCAAGTCTCTACACTGTATTTATTTATTTTCCCAAAACAGTTTTTTTTTTTTTTTTTTTTTTTTGAGTTTGAATTCTCGGAGTCTTTATCGGATATGTTCATTTGTTGACTTTCATGAAATTCTCATTCGACCTAGATGAGACCTCATATCCCAGGATTTTTCTCCTCCTGATTGTCTTCGCTTTCACTATGAACCTTCAAGGTCCCTCGCTGTGTCTCCATGTTACAATTCCCTAGTTTTAGTGTTGTTTTTTATGACTGAGAAATAGTCTGCCGGATGTATGTACCACATCTTGTTTAAGGTTTAGTCTCTCACTGGGGATTTTGCAGACTGCGTGTCTCAGCTACAGGAAGGAAGCAGTGCTGGAGGTTTGTTGGGGTGCATGTGCCTTTTAATTGATGGTGTGCTCAGGATACAGGCCAATGTGCGGGAATGTCAGATCCTAGACTTAGCCTCACTTCATAGTTCTTCAAGCATTTGAAAACTGTCCATTCTGGTGACTGATGCCAATGTGCATAGCCACCAACAGCCTTGGGGGATTCTTTTTCCTCCACACTCTTGTATTTATTGCCTGTAGACTTCTGACATTGGCTGTGTTCGTGTTGCGATTTAATTTTCTAATTAACCTTTTGATTTGCTTTCCTGCAACTTTGAGGGATGCTGAGCATCTTGTTTGAGAGGGGAGGTAGCATGTGTCTTTTGTTTTTTTCTTTCTTTTCCGTAAAGGATGTGAGGACAACTACCTTTGTTGGTTGGCTTCCCGAACATCAGATGTGTTTGGAATTTATTTCTCAGGTGCTGGCCACAGGACATTACTTGAGGGTGGCTGTCATTTATGGAACCCCGGCACTTGTGAACTGAGGTGCCTGTAAGCAAGAGTGATCAAGTTGTAGTTACAGAAAACATCTACCTTTTCATGCCCACCTTTGGTTCTTGTGGGCAAACAGAGCCTGAGGGTAAGTTAGTTTCCTGGACTGTGAAATAGAATAAAATTTTACTCAGGAAATAGTAAAGGGCTTGAGCCTCACTACTTTCTCCACCTAAAGCTTCTCACAAAGAGACCATGCAGACTATTCCCTTCTGGGTCCAGAGTACACTGCAGAGACTGCTTATGTGCTAGGTGGTGGCACTCCCAGGGAAGAGGAGGCTTGAGTTGGGATCCCCAGCACCAGCAGAGATTGAGGCCAGCCGAATTTTGCCTTGAAATTTTCCGTGTTTTCATTCAATGTGGGACTCTTGTATCCGCAGCTGTAGCACACAGTAGAACTTTAAAAAGGGTTTAATGAAGGGCACCCCACAAGGCTGTATCTACCCACCCCAGTTCAGCAGTGGGACCCAAGCCTGCTCAGCCTCCAGGGACGAGATAGCATCCCAAGTAGGGAAGTCTCACAGGATACAGTAGGCACTGCTTTCCTTCTGGTTTTGTTTTGTTCTGTTTTTTCATCTTGCGAATACTCCCTGCAGCATCCTCCATTTAGCGCAGTATGATTTTTTTCACCATAGCACCCTGATTCAGGTACTAAGTCATCTTTGGGGTATCTCTATAGTATTTGGGGGCTTTTTGCCTTAGGAGTTCGATTAGAGAGGTGAGCATCACATCCTCATGCATTTTCTAATGCATACACTTTTCTGGAAATAGAAGGAACATAGAAAATAATTTTTGTGCATTACCTCTTAGTGCTATAGATTTCTGAGTCTATGTGGATGGAAGGTAGAAAGAATGAGGATAATCCATGGATGATTTATTACAGGTACAGATTTGTTGTGCTTTCTGTACTTACTCCCTAATTCATTCTGTTAGGGGACGCACACTGACTGAAACCACCCGCCTGGCCAGGCACCATAGTAACCATTTGCGTGAGTTGTTTTACGACAAGAGGTAAGGAACATGAAACTAATAAGCCACCACCAACCGGAAGAGTTCAGGAAAAGTCAAAAGGAGACACCACATGTCTGCCCACCTCCCAGAATCCTTCTCTCTGGCATCCATCTTGGCTGAACAAGGCATGCACCACCAGGAAGGACTCTGAGTCAGAATGATTGGCTAAAGACAACCCGGAAACTAATCCCATCCCCATAAAACCCGAGACTGCAAGCCACCCAGCAGAGCAGTTCTCCTGGGTTCCCTTTCCCTGCTGCTCTCCATCCGGGTGCCCCTTCCCAATAAAATCTCTTGCTTTGTCAGCACGTGTCTCCTCTGACAATTCATTTCCGAGTGTTAGACAAGAGTCCAGTTTCAGGCCCCGGAAGGGGTCCCCCTTCCTGCAACAGTTCCAGTCCTTGCACTTAATTTATTTTTCCAAAAACAGTTTTTCTGAGTTTGAATTCTCAGAGTCTTTTTCACATATGTTCATTTGTTGACTTGTATGAAGTTCTCATTTGACCTTAGATGAGACCACATATGCCAGGATTTTTCCCTCCCTCCTGACTTCGCTTTCCCTATGATCCTTCAAGGTCCATTCCTGTTTCTCCCAGTGTTATAATTCTCTAAATTTAGTGTCTATATTTTATGAGTGAAAAATTGTCTACCAGATATATGTACCACATTTTGTTTAAGGTTTAATCTCTCACCGGGGATTTTGCAGACTGCGTGTCTTGACTACAGGAAGTAAGGAGTGCTGGAGGTTTGTTGTGGTATATGTACCTTTTAATTGATGATGTTCTCAGGATATAGGCCAAGGTTCAGATATGTCAGATCCTAGACTTAGCCTCACTTCATAGTTTTTCAGGCAATCAGACACTGATCATTCTACTGGCTGCAGCCAATGTGCTTTAAAATTGACAGCCTTGGGGGATTCTTTTTCCTCCAGACTCTCTCCTGTATATATTACCTTAAGACTTCTGAGGCTCGCCATGTGAGTGCTGCAGTTTAATTTTCTATTGTCCTTTTGACTGGCATTGCTGCAGCTTTGAGAGATGCTGAGCGTATCTTGTTTGAGAGGGGAGGTTTGGGTGTGTCTGTTCTTTTTTTCTTTTCTTCTCCTTAAAGGGCAAGAGGACAATTTACCTTTGGCGGTAGGCTTCCTGTGCATCGGCTGTGTTGGGAATTTATTTCTCAGGTGCCAGCCACAGGACATTTCTTGAGGGCAGCTGTCATTATCGGAACCCCAGGCCTTGTGAATTGAGGTGCGTGTGTGCAAGGGTGATCAAGTTGTAGTAACAGAAAATGTCCACAAGGCGGCAGCACTTTTCATGAGAGCCTCCGGTTCCTGGGGGAAAGCAGTGCCTGAGGGCAAATTACCTTCCTGGGCTGTGAAATTGGCCTGAGCAAACAGGAAAGGTCTTGAGCCTCACTACTTTTTCCACCTAAAGCTTCTCACAAAGGGACCATGCAGGCTAATCCCTTCAGGGTCTACAGTACACTGCAGAGCTGCTTAGGTGCTAGGAGGCAGCACTCCCAGGGAGGAGGAGGCCTGCGCTGGGGTCCCCAGCACCAGCAGAGATTGAGGCCAGCTGAATTTTGCTTTGGAATTCCTCAGGGTTTTAATGCCATGCGGGACTCTTGTCCTAGCCAGATGTACCACACAGTAGAACTTTTAAAATATGTTTAATGAAGAGCACACCTGTGTATATCCCACCCCAGTTCTGCAGTGGGACCCAAGCCTGCTCAGCCTCCAGGGATGGGATAGCATCCCAAGTCAGGGAGGTCTCACAGAATACAGTAGGCACTGCTTTCCTTCCTTTTTTTTTTTTCCATCTTGCCAATACTTCCTACAGCCACAGTGTGATTTTTGTCACCACACAGCCCCCTGATTCAGGTAGTAAGTCATCTTCGGGGTATCTCTATGGTTTGGGGGGCTTTTAACCTTAGAATTTCAATTAGAGTGGTGAGCATAATGTCCTTGTGCATTTTCTAACTCAAATACACTTTTCTGGGAATAGAATGCAGTCATATAGAGGAGAATTTTTTGTGCCCTATCTCTTAGTGCTATAAATTTCTCAGTCTATGGATGGAAGGTAGGAAGAATGAGGATCATCCATGGATGATTTATTACAGGTACAGATTCATTGTCCCTTTAAGTGCTTACCCCCTAATTTGTTCCAGTCCCTGCACTTAATTTATTTACTTTTCTGAAACAGCTTTTTTGAGTTTGAATTCTCAGAGTCTTTTTCAGATATGTTCATTTTTTGACTTGTATGAAGTTCTCATTTGATCTAGATGAGACCTCCTGTGCCAGGATTTTTCTCCTCTTGAGTGACTTCGCTTTCCCTTTGATCTTTCTAGGCCATCCCTATGTCTCCCATTGTTATAATTCCCTAATTTTAGTGTCTGTTTTTTATGAGTGAGAAACAGTCTACCAGATGTATGTACGACATCTTGTTGAAGGTTGCATCTCTTACCGGGAATTTTGCAGACCCTGTGTCTTGGCTACAGGAAAGAAACAGTGCTGGAGGTTTGTTGGGGTGCATGTGCCTTTTAATTGATGGTGTTCTCAGGATACAGGCTAAGGTGCGGGAGTGTCAGATCCTAAACTTAGCCTCACTTCATAGTTTTTCAGGCAATCGGACACTGATCATTCTACTGGCTGCAGCCAATGTGCTTTAAAATTGACAGCCTTGGGAGACTCTTTTCCTCCAGACTCTCTCCTGTATATATTGCCTGCAGACTTCTGATGTCGGCCGGGTGAGTGTTTAATTTTCTGCTGTCCTTTTGACTGGTATTGCTGCAGCTTTGAGAGATGCTGAGCATCTTCTTTGAGAAGAGATATTTGGGTATGTCTGTTCTTCATTTGTTTTTTCCCCCTTGAAGGGTGTGAGGACAATTTACCTTTGGCAGTTGGCTTCCTGGACGTCGGCCTTGTTTGGAATTTATTTTGCAGGTGACAGCCATTGGACATTTCTTGAGGGCAGCTGTCATTTCTGGAACCCCAGGCCTTGTGAATTGAAGTGCGTGTGTGCAAGTGTGACTAAGTTGTAGTTACAAAAAATGCCCACAAGGTGGCAGCACTTTTCAAGTCCACTTTTGGTTCCTGGGGGACAGCAGAGCCTGAGGGCAAGTTGGCTTCCTGGGCTGTAATATAGAGTGAAATTTACCTGAGCAAACAGGAAAGGGCTTGAGAGTTGGACTGTGAAGAAAGCTGAGCGCAAAGAATTGATGCTTTTGAACAGTGGTGTTGGAGAAGACTCTTGAGAGTCCCTTGGACTGCAATGAGATCCAACCAGTCCATTCTAAAGGAGATCAGCCCTGGGTGTTCTTTGGAAGGAATGATGCTAAAACTGAAACTCCAGTACTTTGGCCACCTCATGCGAAGAGTTGACTCATTGGAAAAGACTCTGATGCTGGGAGGGATTGGGGGCAGGAGGAGAAGGGGACGACAGAGGATGAGATGGCCGGACGGCATCACCGACTCGATGGACGTGAGTTTGAGTAAACTCCGGGAGTTGGTGATGGACAGGGAGGCCTGGCGTGCTGCGATTCATGGGGTCGCAAAGAGTCAGGCACGACTGAGTGACTGAACTGAACTGAGCCTCACTACTTTTTCTCCTAAAGCTTCACACAAAGGGACCATGCAGAGTAATCTCTTCGGTATCCGCAGTACACTGCCGAGGCTGCTTAGGTGCTGCTGCTGCTGCTAAGTCGCTTCAGTTGTGTCCGACTCTGTGCGACCCCATAGATGGCAGCCCACCAGGCTCCTCTGTCCCTGGGATTCTCCAGGCAAGAACACTGGAGTGGGTTGCCATTTCCTTCTCCAATGCATGAAGGTGAAAAGTGAAAGTGAAGTCGCTCAGTCGTGCCCGACTCTTAGCGACCCCATGGACTGCAGCCTACCAGGCTCCTCTGTCCATGGGATTTTCCAGGCAAGAGTACTGGAGTGGGGTGCCATTGCCTTCTCCAGCTTAGGTGCTAGGAGGCAGCATTCCCAGGGAAAAGGCTTGGACTGGAATCCCCAGCACCAGCAGAGACTGAGGCCAGCTGAATTTTGCCATGAAATTCCTTGGAGTCTTGATTCCATGTGGGATTCTTGTTCCAGCCTGATGGAGCACACAGGAGAACTTTAAAAAGTGTTAAATGAAGCCCTGACAAGCTGTGTCTACCCCACGCGAGTTCACAATTGGGACCCAAGCCTGCTCAGCCTCCAGGGATGGGACAGCATCCCAAGTCAGAAGATAGCCCAGAATACAGTAGGCACCATTTCCTTCCATTTCTTTAACATCTTACCAATACTACCTGCAGCATCGTCCACTTGCCACAGTGTGATTTTGTCACAGCACAGCCACCCCATTCAGTCATCTCTGGGGCTATCTCTATGCTTTGGGGGGATTCTTTGCCTAAGAAGGTCGAGCAGAGTGGTGAGCATCAGGTCCTCATGCATTTTCTAACTCAGATATGCTTTTCTGGGAATAGAAAGCAGGTAAATGAGAGAGAATTTTTGTGCCTTATCTCTTTTTTTTTTAAACTAATTTATGTAATTGGAGGCTAATTACTTTACAATATTGTAGTGGTTTTTTGCCATACATTCACATGTACATGTGTTCCCCATCCCGAACCATCCTCCCACCTCCCTTCCCATCCTATCCCTCAGGGTCATCCCAGTGCACCAGCCCTGAGCACCCTATTTCATGCATTGAACCTGGACTGGCGATCTATTTCACATATGATAATATACATGTTTCAATCCTATTCTCTCAAATCATCCCACCCTTGCCTTCTCCCACAGAGTCCAAAAGTCTGTTCTTTACATCTGTGTCTCTTTTGCTATCTCATATACAGGGTCATCGTTACCATCTTTCTAAATTCCATATATATATGCTGTATTGGTGTTTGTCTTTCTGACTGATTTCACTCTGCATAATAGGCCCCAGTTTCATCCACCTCATTAGAACTGATTCAAATGTATTCTTTTAATGGCTGAGTAATACTTCGTTGTGTATATGTACCACAGCTTTCTTATCCATTCATCTGCTGATGGACATCTAGGTTGCTTCCATGTCCTGGCTATTGTAAACAGTGCTGCAATGAACATTGGGGTACATGTGTCTCTTTCATACCCAGCAGTGGGATTGCTGGGTCATATGGAAGTTCTATTTCCAGTTTTTTAAGGAATCTCCACACTGTTCTCCATAATGGCTCTACTAGTTTGTATTCCCACCAACAGTGTAAGAGGGTTCCCTTTTCTCCACACCCTCTCCAGCATTTATTGTTTGTAGACTTGATAGCAGCCATTCTGACTGGCATGAGATGGTACCTCATTGTGGTTTTGATTTGCATTTCTCTGATAATGAGTGATGTTGAGCATCTTTTCATGTGTTTGTTAGCCATCTGTATGTCGTCTTTGGAGAAATGTCTGTTTAGTTCTTTTGCCCATTTTTTTGATTGGGTTGTTTATTTTTCTGGTATTGAGCTGCATGAGCTGCTTGTATATTTTTTAGATTTATTCTTTGTCAGTTGCTTCATTTGCTATTTTCCCCCATTCTGAAGGCTGTCTTTTCACTTTGCTCGTAGTTTCCTTCATTGTGCAAAAGCTTTTAAGTTTAATTAGGCCCCATTTGTTTGTTTTTGCTTTTATTTCCATTACTCTGGGAGGTGGGTCATAGAGAATCCTGCTGTGATTTATGTCAGAGAGTGTTTTGCCTATGTTCTCCTCTAGGAGTTTTATAGTTTCTGGTCTTACATTTAGATCTTTAATCCATTTTAAGTTTATTTTTGTGTATGGTGTTAGAAAGTGTTCTGGTTTCATTCTTTTACAAGTGGTTGACCAGTTTTCCCAGCACCACTTGTTAGAGATTGTCTTTTCTCCATTGTATATTCTTGCCTTCTTTATCAAAGATAAGGTGTCCACAGGTGCGTGGATTTATCTCTGGGCTTTCTATTCTGTTCCATTGATCTATATTTCTTTGTGCCAGTACCATACTGTCTTGATAACTGTAGCTTTGTAGTATAGTCTGAAGTCAGACAGGTTGATTCCTCCAGTTCCATTCTTCTTTCTCAAGATTTCTTTGGCTATTCGAGGTTTTTTGTAATTCCATACAAATTGTGAAATTATTTGTTCTAGTTCTCTGAAAAATACTATTGGTAGCTTGATAGGGATTGCATTGAATCTATAGATTGCTTTGGGTAGTATACTCATTTTTGCTGGGAGCTGGCATATTGCATATTGAGTGAGGATCTGTAATAGCTCAACTGGAATTCTATCACTGCCTGGAGCCAGCGTGAGGAACTCCGCCCATGACAAAGGTCATGAGGAAGGAGGCTCGGCATACGCAAAGGCGGGATCGAGCCTCAGGAGTCCCCCTGGAAATTCTCGAGCATCTACCCCCAAAACCAGAGTCTGCCTACTTTCTGCTTTGTGCTTTCACCTACACCTCTGACTTTACGGGGGGCTGTCTCCCCCTACCTCTCTCTGAAAAAAGAGTTAGCTTACAGCTCCAGTTAATAATTCTTGGATGTGACAGTGTTTCAACCTACAAACTCCTTTGGAAATCCTCTAGCCTGCCTGAATGGGTTTTTCCGGCCACATGTGATTGTTCAGAGCCTCCCAACTGTGAGAGGCAGGAGATGTTCTAAACTGCCTAAACACAGATTCCTTTAAGTAGTTAAGAGATTGATTAGAAATTGTATTGGTGAAGGGTTTTTCACTTGTTGGGCCAATGTTTGCTGCTAAGTCTCCATACTCCTTACCTACTGTGTTCTTGGCAGTGTATTGATTGATATAATGGGTGTATAGAAATGTAAAATGCAGCTTTGTCCAATGCTTTTTGGAAGGCTGGCGCCTGACTTTGGAATAATCACCTTTAGAGAAAGATAAGTTTCTTAAAATGTTAACAGGCCTCCTGGCCAGAAGATGATGTCAATCACCTGAACTTTTGCATATGATAAGGAAGAAAGCCTGGCTTGCTGCATGGCTCTACCCCTTCCCCCATTATCCTCTATGCATACCTTTAGGTATAAAAACTACTTTAGAAAATAAAGTGCGGGCCTTGTTCACTGAAACTTGGTCTCCCCATGTCATTCTTCCCTTTAACTTCCGGCTGAGCGTCCATCTGGAGCGCGGATGTCCTCTGCGACCATTTATTTGCCTGGGCTTCTAAGACCCACTCGAGAGGGTGTCTAAGGTGGGGCACCTTCCGCTATTCGAGAGGGCGCCTGCGGCCTCCGTGGTCAGAGCTAACCTGGTGTCACGGGTTATATTGATTTTCCGCGTAAACCAAGCCACTCAGCTTCTTTTCTCTACTGAATTTTCCTACTGAGCTATCCTTATTTCAGCTTCTTTTCTCCACTGAATTTTCCTACTGAGCTATCCTTATTTCAGCTTCTTCTCTCCACTGAATTTCCTCACTGAGCTATCCTTATTCTATTACTCTTTATATCTTTGATGAATAAATAATTAAATAGGTCGCCGACGCCGTCCCCGCTTCGAATACCCTGGATCAGCCGGGGCTGGACCCCGGCACATTTTCACTATATTGATTCCTCTGACCCATGAACCTGGTATATTTCTCCATCTATTTGTGTCATCTTTGATTTCTTTCATCAGGGTTTTATAGTTTTCTATATATAGGTGCCTTATCTCTTAAAGCTACATATTTGTCTGGATGGATGGATGGAAAGAAGGATGAAAAAGGAGAATCCATGTGGATGATTTATTACAGGTACAGATTTGTTATCATTTTAGATAATTACCCTCTAATTGGACCCAGCCCTTCACTTTGTTTATTTACTTATTTGTTTTTCTGGAAACTTTTGTTTGACATTGAATTCTCAGATTCTCTTTCTGGGATGTCAGTTTGTTGCCTGGTATGTCTGCTCTCATTTGGCCTAAATGAGAGCTCATAAGCAGGATATTCCTTTGCCTGACTGACTTCCCTTTATGTATGATCCTTCAAGATCCATCCCTGTGTCTCCCAGTGTTATAATTCCCTAATTTTAGTGTCTTTATGAGTGAAAAATAATCCCAGATGTATGTACCACACATTGTTTAATTTTAATCTCTCATTGGGGATTTTGCAGGCTGCCCATCTTGGCTACTGGAAGGAAGCAGTGCTAGAGGTTTGTTGGGGTGCCTGTGCCTTTTAATCAATGGTGTTCTTGGGTATCCTAGATGTAGCCTGACTTGAGAGTTTTTCAGGCATTCAGAGACTGTCCATTCTACTGGCTGTTGCCAATGTGCATTGCCACCAACAGCCTTGGGGGATTCTTTTTCCTCCAGACTTTCCTATATTTATTGCCTGTAGACTTGGGACATTGGCCATTATGAGTGTTGTGATTTGACTTTTCTTTGTCCTTTTCACTGCCATTCCTGCAGCTTTGAGGAATGCTGAACCTCTTGCTTAACAGGGGAGGTGTTGATGTGTCTGTTCTTTTTTTATTTTCATCTTCTCCTTAACTGTGTATGAACAATTTCAGTTCAGTTCAGTTGCTCAGTCATGTCCGACTCTTTGTGACCCCATGAACTGCAGCATGCCAGGCCTCCCTGTCCATCACCAACTCCCGGAGTTTACCCAAACTCATGTCCATTGAGTCAGTTATGCCATCCAACCATCTCATCCTCTGTCATCCCCTTCTCCTCCTGCCCTCAGTCTTTCCCAGTATCGGTCCTCTCAAATGAGTCAGTTCTTCACATCGGGTGGCCAAAGTATTGGGAGTTTCAGCTTCAACATCAGTCCCACCAATGAACACCCAGGACTGATCTCCTTTAGGATGGACTGGTTGGATCTCCTTGCAGTCCAAGAGACTCTCAAGAGTCTTCTCCAACACCACAGTTCAAAAGCATCAATTCTTCTGAGCTCAGCTTTCTTTATAGTCCAACTCTCACATCCAGACATGACCACTGGAAAAACCATAGCCTTGACTAGATGGACCTTTGTTGACAAAGTAATGTCTCTCCTTTTTAATATGCTGTCTAGGTTGGTCATAACTTTCCTTCCAAGGAGTAAGCGTCTTTTAATTTCATGGCTACAGTCACCATCTACAGTGATTTTGGAGCCCAGAAAAATAAAGTCAGCCACTGTTTTCACTGTTTCTCCATCTATTTCCCATGAAGTGATGGGACCGGATACCATGATCTTCATTTTCTGAATGTTGAGCTTTAAGCCAACTTTTTCACTCTCCTCTTTCACTTTCATCAAGAGGCTCTTTAGTTCTTCTTCACTTTCTGCCATAAGGGTGGTGTCATCTGCATATCCGAGATTACTGATATTTCTCCCGGCAATCTTGATTCCAGCTTGTGCTTCCTCCAGCCCAGCGTTTCTCATCATGTACTCTGCATATAAGTTAAATAAACAGGGTGACAATATACAGCCTTGACATACTCCTTTTCCTATTGGACAGTTTACCTTTGGCAGTTTGCTTCCTGAACTTCAGCTGTTTTGGGAATTTATTTCAGGTGCCAGCTACAGGACATTTTTTGAGGACAGCTGTCATTATCGGAACCCCAGGCCTTGTGAATTGAGGTGCCTGTGTGCAAGGTTTATCAAGGTGTAGTAACAGAAAATGTCCATATGGTGGCAGCACTTTTCCATGCCCATCTTTGGTTCCTGGGGCAAAGCAGAGTCCGTGGGCAAGTTGGCTTTCTGGGCTGTGAAACAGAGGGAATGTTGCCTGGGGATACAGGAAAGGGATTGAGCCTCGCCACTTCCCAACCTAAAGCTTCTCACAAAAGGACCATGCAGACTAATCACTTCAGGGTCCATGGTACACTACTGAGGCTTTTAGGTGCTAGGAGGTGGCACTCCCAGGGAGGAGGCTTGAGCTGGGATCCCCAGCTCCAGCAGATATTGAACTAGCTAAATTTGCCTTGAAAAATCCTTGGGGTTTTGATGCCACTCAGGACTCCTGTCCCAGCCAGACGTAGAACTTTTAAAAAGTGTTTAATGAAGGGCACCCTGCCAGGCTGTGTCTACCCCATCCCATTTCACCAGCGGGACCCAAGCCTGCTCAGCCTCCAGGGATGAGACAGCATCTCAAATCAGGGAGGTCTCACAGAATACAGTAGGCACTGGTGTGTGTGTGTGTGTGTTTAACATCTTGCCAATACTACCTGCAGCATTGTCCAATTGCCATACTGTGACTTTTGTCACCATACAGCTGCCTGATTCAGGTATTAAGTCATCTTTGGAGTATCTTTGATTTTTTGGCCCTTTTTTGCCTTAGGAGTTCGATTAGAGTGGTGAGCATCATGTCCTTGTGCATTTTCTGACTCAGATACATTTTTCTGGGAATCGAATGCAGGAACATAGAAAAGAATTTTTGTGCATTATCCCTTTTTGTATAGATTTGAGTCTATGTGGACGAAAGGTAGGAAGAATGAGGACCATCCATGGATGATTTATTACAGGTACAGATTTGTTGTCACTTTCAGTACTTACCCCCTAATTCATTCCAGTCCCTGCCCTTTATTTTTCAAAAAAAATTTTTTTGAATTTGAATTCTGAGTCTTTTTAGATATGTCCATTTGTTGACCTGTATGAAACTCTCACTTGACCTAGATGACACTTCAGGTACCAGGACTTTTCTCCTCTTCACTGACTTCCTTTTGCCTGTGATCCTTCAAGATACATCCCTGTGTCTCTCGGTGTTATAATTGCCTAATTTTAGTGTATATTTTTTATGAGTGAGAAACAGCCTACTGGATGTATGTACCGTATCTTGTTGAAGGTTTAACCTCTCTCTAGGGAGTTTGCAGGCTGCCTGCCTTGGCTAATAGGAAGGAAGCAGGGCTGGTTTGTTGGGGTGCCTGTGCTTTTTAATGGATGGTGTTCTTAGGATATAGGACAAGGTGAAGGAATGTCAGATCTTAGACTTAGCCTGACTTCCTAGTTTTTCAGGCAATCCGAGACTGTCCATTCTACTGGCTCCTGCCAGTGTGTATTGCCACCAACAGCCTTGGGGGATTCTTTTTCCTCTAGATACTCTCCTATACGTATTGCCTGTAGACGTGTGACTCTGGCTATGGTGAGTTTGGGGGTTTGATTTTCCATTCTCCTTTTGATCGGCATTCCTGCAGCTTTAAGGGATGCTGAGCTTTTGTTTGATAGGGGAGGTTTGGGTGGTCTGTTTTTATTTTTCTTCTTCTCCTTAAAGGGTGTGAGGAGAATTTACCTTTGGCGGTTGGCTTTCCGAACTTTGGCTGTGTTTGGAATTTATTTCTCAGGTGCCGGCCATAGGACATTTCTTGAGGGCAGCTGTCATTATCAGAACCCCGGGCCTTGTGAATTGAGGTGCCTGCAAGCAAGGGTGATCAAGTGGTAGTTACAGAATATGTCCACAAGGGGGCAGCACTTTCTGATGCCCGTTTTTTTGTTTTTTTGTTTTGGTTGGGGGCGGGGCAGAGCCTGAGGGCAAGTTGGCTTCCTGGGCTGTGAAACAGAGTGAAATTTGCCTGAGCAAACAGAGAAATGCTTGAGCCTCACTCCTTTTCCCCCTAAAGCTTCATACACAAAGGGACCATGCAGAGTAATCCCTTCAGGATCCACAGTACACTGCAGAGGCTGCTTAAGTGCTAGGAGTTGGCACTCCCAGGGTGGAGGAGGCTTGAGCTGGGGTCCCCAACTCCAGCAGAGATTGAAGCCAGCTGAATTTTGCCTTGAAATTCCTCGGGGTTTTGATGCCACACAGGACTCTTGTCCCAGCCAGACATAGCACACAGTAGACCTTTAAAAGTTGTTCAGTGAATGGCACCCTGCCAGGCTGTGTCTACCCCACCCCGGTTCACCAGTGGGACCCAAGCCAGCTCAGCCTCCATGGATGGGACAGCATCCCAAATCAGGGAGGTCGCACAGAATACAGTAGGCACTGCTTTCCTTCCGTTTTCTTTAACATCTTGCCAATACTACCTGCAGAGTCTTCCATTTGCCATAGTGTGATTTTTGTCACAGCACAGCTGCCTGATTCAGGCAGGTATTAAGTCATCTATGGGGGTATCTCTATGGTTTTTTGCGACTCTTTGCCTAATAAGGTTGAGCAGAGTGGTTAGCACCACGTCCTTGTGTATTTTCTAACTCGGATACACTTCCCTGTGATTAGAAAGCAGGTAGATAGGAGATTGAGTTAGACAAGGCTGTAATCAAAGTGATCAATTTGGTTAGTTTCTGTAATTGTGATTGTCATTCTTCATTGACTACACTAAAACCTTTGACTGTGTGGATCACAACAAACTGTGGAAAATTCTTCAAGAGATGGGAATAGCAGACCACCTTATCTGTCTCCTGAGAATTCTGTATGCAGGTCAAGCAGCAACAGTTAGAACTGGACATGGAACAGCGGACTGACTCCAAATTGGGAAAGGAGTACGTCAAGGCTGTATATTGTCACCCTTTTTACTTAATTTATATGCAGAGTACATCATGGTAAATGCCAGGGTGGATGAAGCACAAGCTGGAATCAAGATTGCCAGGAGAAATATCAATCACCTCAGATATGCAGATGACACCACTCTTATGGCAGAAAGCAAAGAGAAACTAAAGAGCCTCTTGATCAAAATGAAAGAGGAGAGTAAAAAAGCTGGCTTAAAACTCAACATTCAAAATACAAAGATCATGGCATCCGTTCCCATCACTTCAAGGCAAATCGATGGGGAAACAATGGAAACAGTGAGAGATTGTATTTTCTTGGGCTCCAAAATCACTGCAGATGGTGACTGCAGCCATGAAATTAAAAGATGCTTGCTCCTTGGAAGAAAAGTTATGACCAACCTAGACAGCATATTAAAAAGCAGAGCCATTACTTTGCCAATAAAGATCTATATAGTCAAAGCTATGGTTTTTTCAGTAGTCATGTATGGATGTGAGAGTTAGACCATAAATAAGGCTGAGCACTGAAGACTTGATGCTTTTGATCTGTGGTGTTGCAGAAGATTCTTGAGAGTCCCTTGGACTGCAAGGAGATCAAACCAGTCAATCCTAAAGGAAATTAGTCCTGAATATTTATTGGAAGGACTGATGCTGAAGCTCCAATACTTTGGCCACCTGATGAGAAGAACTGACTCATTGGAAAAGACCCTGATGCTAGGAAAGTTTGAAGTCGGGAGGAGAAGTGGACAAGATGGTTGGATGGAATTACTGACTTGATGTACATGAGTTTGATCAAGCTCCCAGATTTGGTGATGGACAGGGAAGCTTGACGTGCTACAGTCTATGGGGTTGCAAAGAGCTGGACACGACTGAAGTGAAGTGAACTGAGACAGGAGATAATTTTTGTGGATTGTCTCTTAGAGATACAGATTTCTGCATCTATGTGGATGGAAGGAAGGAAGGAAGGAGTAGGAAGATCCATGTGGATGATCTATTACATTACAGATTTGTTGTCGCTTTAGGTTCTTACCCACTATGGTTCCAGGCCCTCTATTTATTTATTCCAAAACCATTTGTCTGACTTTGAATTCTCAGTCTCTTTCTGGGGTGTCAATTTGTTAACTTGTACGTCTGCTCTCATTTGCCCTAGTGAGTCCTCATATACCAGGATCTTCCTTCGCCTGACTGAATTCCCTTTGTCTATGATCCTTCAAGGTCTATCCCTGTGTCTTCTAGTGTTATAATTCCCTAATTTCAATGTCTGTTTTTTATGAGTGAGAAATAGTCTACTGGATATGTATACTATATCTTGTTTAAGTTTTAATCTGTCATTGGAGATTTTGATAGTTATGTGTCTTGGCTACTGGAAGGAAGCAGTTCTGGAGGTTTGTTGGGTGTCTGTGCTTTTTGATCGATGGTGTTCTCAAGATATAGACCAAGGTGTGGGAATGTCAGATCCTAGGCTTAGCCTGACTTGATAGTTTTTCAGGCATTCAGAGAGTGTCCATTCTATTGGCTGCTGTCAATGTCTGTTCACATTGACAGTCTAAAGGGATTCTTTTTCCTCCAGCCTCTCTCCCACATTTATTGCCTGCCGATGTGACCTTGGCCATTGTGAGTGTTGCGATTTACTTCCCCATTGTCCTTTTGATTGGAATTCCTGAAGCTTTGAGGGATGCTGAGCATCTTGTTTGGTGAAGAGATCTGAGTCTGATTATTCCTTTTTTTATATTTTCCTTAGAAGTTGTAAGGACAAGTTATCTTTTGTGCTTGGCTTCCTGAACATCAGCTCTTTTTGCAATTTTTTTCCTCCAGTTCTGGCCACAGGACATTTCTTGAAGGCAGCTGTCTGTAATGGAACCCCAGGCCTTTTGAGTTGAGGTACCAATGGCAAATAGATAGGTAAAAATGCAAACAGTGGCAGACTTTATTTTCTTGAGCTTCAAAGTCACTGGGGACAGTGACCACAGCCATGAAATTAAAAGACAGTTGCTCCTCTGCAGGAAAGCTATGACAAACCTAGAAGAGTATCAAAAACCAGAGACATCACTTTGCCGACAAGGTTCTGAATAGTCAAAGCTATGGTTTTTCCGGCAGTCATGTATGGATGTTAGAGTTAGACCATAAAGAAGGCTGAGCACTGAAAAATTGATGCTTTCCAACTGTGGTGTTGGAGAAGACTATCAAGAATCCCTTGGACAGCAAGGAGATCAAAACAGTCAATCCTGAAGGAAATCAACATTGAATATTTGCATGAATATTGCAAAGACTGATGCTGAAGCTGAAGCTCCAATACTTTGGCCACCTGATAGGAAGAACTGACTCATTGGAAAAGACCCTGATGCTGGGAAAGACTGAGGGCAAGATAAGGGGCTCAGCAGAGAATGAGATGGTTCCATGGCATCACTGACTCAATGTACAGAAGTTTGAACAAATTCAGGAAGATAATGACAGAAAAGCCTTGCATGCTGCAGTTCATGGGATCGGAAAGAGTCAGACATGACTGAGTTGTTCAGTAGAACATCACCAACAGGACCTCTGCCCATTTTTTAATCTAGTTGTTTATTTGACTGAGTTGTATGAGCTGTTTTATATACTTTGGATATTAAACCCTTACTGGTCATATAATTGGCAAATATTTTCTCTCTTTCAGCATGTTGTTGCTTCATTTTTTCATGTTATCCTTTGATGTGCAAAAGTTTTTATGTTTAATTAGTTCCCATATGTTTCTGTTTTGCTTTTGTATCTCTTAGGAGACAGATACAATACTATTGCTATGATTTATATTAAATATTCTGCCTATGTTTTCATTTAGGAATTTTGTGGTTTCTAGTCTTAAGCTTAGGTCTTTAATCCATTTTGATTTTATTTTTGTACATGTTCTTATAGAATATTCTGATTACATTCTTTTACATGTCTGTCCAATTTTCCCTCCAGTTACTGAAGACATGTTCTTTCCCTGTTGTATATTCTCGTATCCTTCATTGATTGTAAGTGCATGGGTTTCTATCTAGACTCTGTCCTGTTCCATTGGTCTGTGTGTCCTTTTGGGGCCAGTGTTATCTGCTTCGACCAGCTTTGTAGTACTGTCTTTAGTCAGGGAATGGGATCTCTTCAGGTTTAAAGTTGTTGTGGCTATTCAAGGTCTCATTTTTCCATAAAAATCTCAAAATTGTTTGTTCCAGTCATTGAAAACTGCCATTGATATTTGATAGGGATTGCATTGAATCTCAGGTGACATTGGGTAGTATGGTCAGCTTAACAATATTGACTATTCCAATCCAAGAACATGGTCTGTGTTTACATATAGTTGTGGTGTTTTCAATTTCTTTCACCAGAGTCTTTAGTTTTCTCAGTACAGATGTTGAACCACCTTAGGTGAGGTTATTCCTGCTGCTGCTGCTGCTGCTGCTAAGTCACTTCAATCGTGTCCGACTCTGTGCGACCCCATAGACGGCAGCCCACCAGGCTCCCCCGTCCCTGGGATTCTCCAGGCAAGAACACTCGAGTGGGTTGCCATTGCCTTCTCCAATGCATGAAAGTGAAAAGTGAAAGTGAAGTCGCTCAGTCGTGTCCGACTCCCAGCGACCCCACGGACTGCAGCCTACCAGGCTCCTCCATCCATGGGATTTTCCAGGCAAGAGTACTGGAGTGGGTTGCCATTTCCTTCTCCAGAGGTTATTCCTAGTTATTTCTTTTTTAATTTTTATGTGATTGTAAATGGGATTATTTCCTTAATTTCTCTGATAGCTTGTTAGTGTACAGAAATGCAATAGATTTCTGTATATTAATTTTGTATCCTGCAAACTTATCAAATTCATTGAGCTCTAGTAGTCATTTGGGATTTTCTGTGTATAGTATCATTTCACCTGGAAACAGTGACACTTTAATTTCCAATTTGAAGTGAAAGTGAAAGTCGCTCATTCATGTCTGACCCCATGGACTGTAGAGTCCATGGAATTCTCCAGGCCAGAATACTGGAGTGAGTAACATTCTCCAGGTGATCTTCCCAACCCAGGGATTGAACCCAGGCATCCCACATTGCAGGCAGATTCTCTACCAGCTGAGCCACAAGGGAAGCCCAAGAAAACTGGAGTGGGTAGCCTATCCCTTCTCCAGCAGATCTTCCCGACCCAGGAATCGAACCGGGCTTTCCTGCAATGCAGGCATATTCTTTACCAACTGAGCTATAAGGAAAGCCCAGTATCCTGTATTCTGGCCCAGAGAATTCCATGGTCCATGGGATCGCAAAGTGTCGGACACGACTGAGCAACTTTCACTTTCAGATGGATGAAACATGATTTCCAATTTAGATTCCTTTTATTGCTTTCTCTTTGATTGCTGCCACTAGGACTTTCAAAACTGTATTGAATAATAGTGGCAAAGGTGGACATTCTTATCTTGTTTCTGATCTTAGAAGAAATGGTTTATCTTTTCACTGCTGAGTCTGTTAGCTGTGCACTTATGTACATGGTCTTTATGCTGAAGTATATTTCCTCTATACTCACTTTCAGGTTTTATCATAAGCGGCTATTGACCTTTGTCAAAAGCTTTCTTTGCATCTACTGAGATAGTAATATGGTTTTTATTTGATTTGTTACTGTGTTGTATCACATTGATAGGTGGATTCTGAGCCATCCTTCCATCCCTGAGATAAATCTCACTTGATCATGATGTGTGGTCCTTTTAATGAATCCCTGGGTTTCCTTGCTAATTCATTGAGGGTTTTACATCTATGTTTATCCATGTTACTGGACTGCAACTTTTTTGATTATGAGATTTATTTGTCTGGTTTTGACAGCAGGGTGATGCTGGCCTCAGAATGAGTTCAGAAGTATTCCTTTCTCTGCAGTCTTTGTGGAATGGTTTCAGAAGGGTCAGTATTAACTCTTCTCTGAAGGTCTAGTAGAATTCACCCATGAAGACATCTGGTCCTGGACTTCTGTTTGTTGGGAGTTTTAAATTATGGTTAACTCTCAGTACTGGCAATTGGTCTGTCAGTGTTTTCTATTTCTTCCTGGTATAATCTTGGTAGATTGTACATTTCAGAGGATTTGTCTGTTTCTACTAGCTTGTCTATTTTATTAATGTATCAGTTCAATTCAGTTCAGTCACTCAGTCCTTTCTGACTCTTTGTGACCCCATGGACTGCAGCATGCCAGACCTCCCTGTCCATCACCAACTCCCAGAGTTTACTCAAACTCATGTCCATTGAGTCAATGATGCCACCCAACCAACTCATCCTCTGTCGTCCCCTTCTCCTCTCGCCTTCAATCTTTCCAAGGATCAGGGTCTTTTCAAATGAGTCAGTTCTGTGCATCAGGTGGCCAAAGTATTGGAGTTTCAGCTTCAGCACCAGTCCTTCCAATGAATATTCAGGAAATTATTTCCTTTAGGATGGACTGGTTGGATGTTCTTGCTGTCCAAGAGACTCTCAAGAGTCTTCTCCAACACCTCCATTCAAAAGCATCAATTCTTCGGTGCTCAGCTTTCTTTATAGTCCAACTCTCACATCCATACATGACTACTGGAAAAACCATAGCTTTGACTAGACGGACCTTTTTTGCTAAAGTAATGTCTCTCCTTTTTAATATGCTGTCTAGGTTGGTCATAGCTTTTCTTCCAAGGAGCAAGCATCTTTTAATTTCGTGACTGCGGTCACCATCTGCAGTGATTTTGGAACCCAGAAAAATAAAGTCTGTCACTGTTTCTACTGTTTCCCCATCAATTTGCCATGAAGTGATGGGACCAGATGCCAAGACCTTAGTTTTCTGAATGTTGAGTTTTAAGCCAACTGTTTCACTGTCCTCTTTCACTTTCATCAAGAGATTCTTTAGTTCTTCCCTTCCTGCCATAAGGGTGGTCATCTGCATATCTGAGGTTATTGATATTTCTCCTGGCAATCTTGATTCCAGCTTGTGCTTTATCCAGCCTGGCATTTCACATGATGTACTCTGCATATAAGTTAAATAAACAGGGTGACAATATACAGCCTTGACATACTCCTTTCCCAATTTGGAACCAGTCTGTTGTTCCATGTCCAGTTCTAACTGTTGCTTCCTGACCTGCATACAGATGATTTCTCAAGAGGCAGGTCAGGTGGTCTGGTATTCCCATCTCTTGAAGAATTTTCCACAATTTGTTGTGATCCACATAGTCAAAGGCTTTGGCATGGTCAATAAAGCAGATGTTTTCTGGAACTCTCTTGCTTTTTTGATGATCCAGCGGATGTTGGCAATTTGATCTCTGGTTCCTTTGCCTTTTCTAAAGCCAGCTTGAACATCTGGAAGTTCACAGTTCATGTATTGCTGAAGCCTGGCTTGGAGAATTTTGAGCATTACTTTACTAGCATGTGAGATGAGCGCAATTGTGCAGTAGTTTGAGCATTCTTTGGCATTGCCTTTCTTTGGGATTGGAATGAAAACTGACCTTTTCCAGCCCTGTGGCCACTGCTGAGTTTTCCAAATTTGCTGGCATATTGAGTGCAGCACTTTCACAGCATCATCTTTTAGGATTTGAAATAGCTCAATTGGAATTCCATCACTGCCACTAGCTTTGTTTGTAATGATGCTTCCTAAGGCCCACTTGACTTCACATTCCGGGATGTCTGGCTCTAGGTGAGTGATCACACCATCATGATTATCTGGGTCGTGAAGATCTTTTTTGTACAGTTGTTCTGTGTATTCTTGCCACCTCCTCTTAATATCTCCTGCTTCTGTTAGGTCCATACCATTTCTATCCTTTATTGTGCCCATCTTTTCATGAAATGTTCCCTTGGTATCTCTAATTTTCTTGAAGAGATCTCTAGTCTTTCCCATTCTGTTGTTTTCCTCTATTTCTTTGCATTGATCGCTGAGGAAGGCTTTCTTATCTCTCCTTGCTATTCTTTGGAACTCTGAATTCAAATGGGAATATCTTTTCTTTTCTCCTTTGCCTTTAGCTTCTCTTCTTTTCACAGCTATTGTAAGGCCTCCTCAGACAGCCATTTTGCTTTTTTGCATTTCTTTTTCACAGGGATGGTCTTGCTCCCTGTCTCCTGTACAATGTCACAAACCTCCATCCATAGTTCATCAGGCACTCTATCAGATCTAGTCCCTCGAATCTATTTGTCACGTCCACTGTGTAATCATAAAGGATTTATGTCATACCTGAATGGTCTAGTGATTTTCCCTACTTTCTTCAATTTAAGTCTGAATTTGGCAATAAGGAGTTCATGATCTGAGCCACAGTCAGCTCACAGTCTTGTTTTTGCTGACTGTATAGAGCTTCTCTGTCTTTGGCTGAAAAGAATATAATCAATCTGATTTCAGATGGTATTGACCATCTGGTGATGTCCATGTGTAGAATCTTCTCTTGTGTTGTTGGAAGAGGGTGTTTGCTATGACCAGTGTATTTTCTTGGCAAAACTCCATTAGCCTTTGTCCTGCTTCATTCTGTACACCAAGGTCAAATTTGCCTGTTACTCCAGGTATTTCTTGACTTTCTACTTTTGCATTCCAGTCCCCTATAATGAAAAGGACATCTTTTTTGGGTGTTAGTTCTAAAAGGTCTTGTAGGTCTTCATAGAACCGTTCAACTTCAGCTTCTTCAGCATTACTGGTAAGGGCAGAGACTTGGATTACTCTGACACTGAATGGTTTGCCTTGGAAATGAACGGAGATCATTCTGTCATTTTTGAGATTGCATCCAAGTACTGCATTTCGGATTCTTTTGTTGACTATGATGGCTACTCCATTTCTTCTAAGGGATTCCTGCCCACAGTAGTAGATATAATGGTCATCTGAGTTAAATTCAGCCATTCCAGTCCATTTTACTTCACTGATTCCTAGAATGTCGACATTCACTCTTGCCATCTCCTGTTTGACCACTTCCAATTTGCCTTGATTCATGGACCTAACATTCCAGGTTCCTATGCAATATTGCTCTTTACAGCATCGGACCTTGCTTCTATCACCAGTCACACCCACAACTGGGTATTGTTTTTGCTTTGGCTCCATCCCTTCATTCTTTCTGGAGTTATTTCTCCACTGATCTCCAGTAGCATACTGGGCACCTATTGACCTGGGGAGTTCCTCTTTCAGTATCCTATCATTTTGCCTTTTCATACTGTTCATGGGGTTCTCAAGGCAAGAATACTGAAGTGTTTTGCCATTCCCTTCTCAGTGGACCACGTTTTGTCAGAACTCTCCACCATGACCCATCCGTCTTGGGCGGCCCTACATGGCATGGTGCATAGTTTCACTGAATTAGACAAGGCTGTGGTCCATGTGATCAAATTGGTTAGTTTTCTGTGCTTGTGGTTTTCAGTCTGTCTGCCCTCTGATGGAGGATAAGAGGCTTATGGAAGCTTCCTGATGGGAGAGACTGACTGAGGGGGATATTGGGCCTTGTTCTGATGGCCCCCGTGCTCAGTAAATCTTTAATCCAATTTTCTGTTGATGGGTGGGGCTGTGTTGCCTCTCTGTTATTTAGTTCAGTTCAGTCCAGTCGCTCAGTCATGTCCGACTCTTTGAGAGAGTTATTTTCTGTTATTTACCGGGGGCCAAACTATGGTGGAGGTAATGAAGATAATGGTGACCTCCTTCAAAAGATCCCATGCACACACTGCTACACTCAGTGCCCCCAACCCTGCCGCAGGCCACCACCAACCCACACCTCTGCCGGAGACTCCTGGACACTCATGGGCAAGTCTGGGTCAGTCTCTTGTGGGGTCACTGCTCCTTTCTCCTGGGTCCTGGTGCAAACAAGGTTCTGTTTGTGCCCTACCAGGGTCTATTTCCTAGTCCTGTGTAAGTTCTGGCAGCTCTTATGGTGAGGTTAATGGCAACCTCCTCCAAGAGGGCTTATGCCATACCCAAGTCTGCTGCACCCAGAGCCCCTGCGCCTGTGGCAGTCCACTGCTGAGCTGTACCTCCACAGGAGATACTCAAACACAGTTCTGTCTCAGTCTCTGTGTGATCTCTGGGTACTGATACACACAAGGTTTGTTTGCGCCCTCTAAGCATCCCTGGCGGGTATGGGGTTTGATTCTAAACACGATTTTGCCCCTCCTACCATCTTGCTGGGGCTTCTTCTTTGCCCTTGGACGTAGGGCATCTCCTCAAAGCCCTACTCCAGCTCTGCACAGGCACCGCTCCCACGCCTACTGTCTTGCTGGGGCTTCTCTGCTCTTGGACATGGGGTATCTCCGCACACAAGACTACAAGTTGTAAAGATTCATCTAAGAGGAAGGCAGAATTTTCCAAAGGCATCTTCAGTTCAGTCGCGTCCAACTCTCACGACCCCATGAATCGCAGCATGCGAGGCCACCCTGTCCATCACCAACTCCCGGAGTTTACCCAAACTCATGTCCATTGAGTCAGTGATGCCATCCAGCCATCTCATCCTCTGTCGTCCCCTTCTCCTCCTGCCCCCAATCCCTCCCAGCATCAGGGTCTTTTCCAATGAGTCAACTCTTCGCATCAGGTGGCCAAAAGTATTGGAGTTTCAGCTTCAGCATCATTCCTTCCAAAGAACACCCAGGACTGATCTCCTTTAGGATGGACTGGTTGGATCTCCTTGCAGTCCAAGGGATTCTCAAGAGTTTTTTCCAATACCACAGTTCAAAAGCATCAATTCTTCAGCACTCAGCTTTCTTCACAGTCCAACTCTCACATCCATACATGACCACTGGAAAAACCATAGCCTTGACTAGACGGACCTTTGTTGGCAAAGTAATGTTTCTGCTTTTTAATATGCTATCTAGGTTGGTCCTAATTTTCCTTCTAAGGAGTAAGCGTCTTTTAATTTCATGGCTGCGATCACCATCTGCAGTGATTTTGGAGCCCCCCAAACTAAAGTCTGATACTGTTTCCACTGTTTCCCCATCTATTTCCCATGAAGTGATGGGATCAGATGCCATGATCTTAGTTTTCTGAATGTTGAGCTTTAGGCCAACTTTTTCACTCTCCTCTTTCACTTTCATCAAGAGGCTTTTTAGTTCCTCTTCACTTTCTGCCATAAGGGTGGTGTCATCGGCATATCTGAGGTTATTGATATTTCTCCCGGCAATCTTGATTCCAGCTTGTGCTTCTTCTAGCCCAGCGTTTCTCATGATGTGCTCTGCATATAAGTTAAATAAGCAGGGTGACAATATACAGGCTTGACATAGTCCTTTTCCTATTTGGAACCAGTCTGTTGGTCCGTGTCCAGTTCTAACTGTTGCTTCCTGACCTGCATACAGATTTCTCAAGAGGCAGGTCAGGTGGTCTCGTATTCCCATCTCTTTCAGAATTTTCCACAGTTTATTGTGAGCCACACAGTCAAAGGCTCTGGCATAGTCAATAAAGCAGAAATAGATATTTTTCTGCAACTCTTGCTTTTTTGATGATCCAGCGGATGTTGGCAATTTGATCTCTGGTTCCTCTGCCTTTTCTAAAACCAGCTTGAACATCTGGAAGTTCATGGTTCACGTACTGCTGAAGCCTGGCTTGGAGAATGTTGAGCATTACTTACACTCTGACAAAATCAGCTTCTAAGTTTCAGCAGCCTTTTTTGATTGGGGCATCTGCATAACAGCCAAATCATCAATGACTAAAATTTTTTTCTAGTGCTTTTCTTCCACTGGCAGCGTCCAGCTCTAGCAGCACATGTATAGTTACTCATAGTAGTCTCTCATGATCCTTTGTATTTTAGTGGTGCCATTTATAACTTCTTTTTCATTTGTTTTTTTTTTTTTTTAAATCTATTAGGGCCCTCCCTTTTTTTCATGATGGTGTCCGTTTAAAGGTTTATCAGTTTTGTTTCACTCTTCAAAAAACCAGCTGTTTGTTTCCTTGACCTTATCTGTTTTTCAATTTTTTATTCACTTATCTGATAGTTTTCTTCTCAACTTGGATTTCCTTTATTCTTTTTCTATTCCTTTGGGCATAAGGTTGAGGCAAACCTGTATCACAAGTTCCCTCTTAGAACTGCCTTTGCTGCAACCCATTTTTGGATCATTTCATTTGTCTCCAGGTATTTTTATTAATTTTACTCCTCTCTTAACTTATTCAGTGACCCATTGGCTGTTTAGTAGCATATTGTTTAGCCTCCAAGGATTTGTACCTTTTTCAGTTTTCTTTCTGATTTCTAGTCTCATAGTGTTGTAGTTAGAAGAGATCATTGACATTATTTTCATTTTCTTACTTATCAAGGCTTGTATTGAGGCCTAGCATGTTATGTATTCTAGAAAATGTTCCATGCACACTTGAAAAGAGTGTGTACTATGCTTTTGGATGGAAAGATATACATATATCATTGTTGTACAATCGTTTAGTTGTGTCCAACTCTTTGTGACCCCATGGACTGTAGCATGCCAGACTTCCCCGTCCTTCACTATCTCCTGGAAAGTGAAAGTGAAGTCGTTCAGTCATGTCCAATTCTTTGTGACCCCATGGAATGTAGCCTACCAGGCTCCTCCATCCATGGGATTTTCCAGGCAAGAGTACTGGAGTGGGTTGTCATTTCCTTCTCCAGGGGATCTTCCCGACCCAGTGATTGAACCTGGGTCTCCTGCATTGTAGGCAGATGCTTTACCATCTGAGCCACCAGGGAAGTCTCACTATCTCCTGGAGTTTGCTCAAACTCATGTCCATTGAGTCTGTGATGTCATCCAACCATCTCATCCTCTGTCACCCACTTCTCCTCCTGCCTTCAATCTTTCCAGCATCAGAATCTTTTCCAGTGAGTCAGCTCTTCTCATCAGGTGGTCAAAGCTTCAGTTTCAGCATCAGACCTTCCAATAAATATTCAGCAGTGATTTCCTTTAAGATTGTCTGGTTTGATCTCCTTGTTGTCCAAGGGACTCTCAAGAGTCTTCTCTAGCACCACAGTTTTGGTGTTAGCATTCTGAAAATACCAGGAAGATTAAGACACCATTTTGACATTTGGCTCCATAGCCTACGTTTTTCACGTAATGATTTCAAATATATAGAGATCAATTTGTAAGTTTAGAGATAGCGCAAGTGGCTTTTTTTGTTGGGTTGGGTTGAGTTGGGTTTTTATATCCACTTGTTTTGACTGATTTAAGTGTTTCACCACATACAGTTACGGAAAGGAAATTTGCTTCCTCCTTTGTCATAAAATATGAGATTCCACCACCACAAAATGAGTAAATTAGGCAGAATTTAACTGGATTTTTAAAGATTTTATATTTTGCAATTCTCACATTCAGTTGAAAGCCAAAATGGATTCCAACTTACAAAGTAACACACAGAATATAAAATTTTCACTCTGGAGTGTTTCTGTGAACTCTGAAGGGCTGTGTTTCCTAACTTCCCTGATGAACAATGAGGGGGAGATGGCAGGTGGGGAGTTAGGAAGAGTAGACCAGATTGTCAGCCTAGACCCTAAGAGGATGACAATTCATGTTGGACTTTATCCTCATAACAGAAGACTGTGGGGCAGATTTAAAGGAATGAGTGTGCTCTCCTGGCTGTTGGATCACAGCCTGGTTTCCATCATGTATGGAGGTCCCTGTGGGACTCCGTGGCCCTCAGTAGCTGTCCAACTCCCCATCCTGTTGTGGGGAACAGAACGGCAGGAACTGCTTACAGGCAGAAACGTGCTTGAGAAAATGATCTGCTGTTTAAAGTGTTTCAGACTCCCCTCTGAGCCCTGGTGAGTGTTGTCCCAAACCAGCCAGGAATGAAACCCCTGTTCCCATCTTTAAGAATAAAACCCAGTGCATCTGAAGGTCCTTAGTTGCTATATAAACAAGGTAAGCTTTTTAATTCTGAACTTTCATAATTTCCTGAAGGAATATAGTTAAAATGCAGTTTTGGCTTATTGTTGTTTTGTTACATCCACGGATCTTACCTTTAGGATAGAATTACATTCAAAAGCCGTGGTACAACTATAAGCAACACCTGGGTTTGTCTCCCGACTGTCCAAATGAGATGGAGGTGCCGAATGAGATGCCGAATTAGAGTCAAGACGGCTCAGGTCACAGCACAAGTGCTATGTTCCCAGGTGTCTTTCCACCATCATAGGTTCACCCACCTGGACTTCATCACTACTTTTCAAGCTCTTCAATAAAGTGTAAATTGTGGCTCAAACGGTATCTCCCTGCAATGTGGGAGATCCAGGTTTGATCCCTGGGTGAGGAAGATCCCATGGAGGGGAAGGCATGGCAACCCACTCCAGTATTCTTGTCTGGAAAATTCCAGGGACAGGGGAACCTGGTGGGCTACAGCCCATGGGATCACAAAGAGTTGGACACACACACACCCCTAGAAAGTACTAAGCCTGCCTGTTTAATTTTTGTAGTGACAATATGTATTAAGATAGAAAAAGCAGAGTGACACTAGACTTGAGGAGGATGAGTGCAGAGCCCATGGCTGGTCTTTTCACTTCACCTTGTCTCCTGTAATGAAGCCCTTGTGGGGAAGGGGGTGTAGCAACACAGTTACATAGGACACTGAGATGAACAGAGTTGATGTAAACCCCCAAAGACACACAGCTGTTAAATTACAACTGGGTTTCAACTCCAGTTGAAGTATTTGAACGCTCAGGACAAAAGGTGATACTGGCAAGTAAAGGTGGGTCCTCAAAGGATAATTTTCTAATAATTTCAACTAAAGATCTCCCTAACATTAGTGATATAAAATGCAGTACATACACAGTTTGACTACAGTACTGAGTGGATACATTCAGCGAGACTCAACAGTACAGCTTTGCTGGGTCTCTGGATTGGTTTGCTCAGGTATGTCAGGAGTAACCAGAAATAATTATTAAAAGAATTTTAAAATGGTCTCAACTGGTGGGCAGAGCAGATGTCAGAAGGCTGGCAAACCTTACATAGGCATGTGTGTCATGAGGAAATTTAAGGGAGCCAGAAAGCAATAATTATTCACTTAGTATGAATTTGTAAATGTGCATTTTAATCTAATATTCAGAGTGAAATGTCAGTAGGAAAACACATTTAAGAAAAAGTTTTATTTTTATTTTTTTAGGTTACTTATTTTAAACAGAGCCGGAGGTTCAGGTCCAGGCTGACCTCCATTCAGGTCCCTGTACCGGGACACAGGGATGCTGTGTCCCGTCTCCCTCCCTCCCACCCCCAAACTCCATCCTTGCCTCTCACTGCCCCGCTTCTGCACATTATTACCACTGCTGCTGCCCTAGGAAATCAGATGCAATGTGCAGTTATTTTCTCAGTTATGCTTAAGAATGAGAGTGAGAACTCATAAAATTCACCATTTTAATGCATACATATTAGTCAAGGGTTTAATCTTTTTTACTATTAAAAAATGGGGGGGGTGATACTGAAGTGATCACCACAGTGTATGTTAGACACTGCTGTTGCCCCTAAAATTGAACGGGGCCCCTCAGCAGCCACTCCTCCTCCTCACCCAAGCCTCCAGCTTTAGGCAACCACTACTCTACTGTCTGTATAAATTTGGCTGCTCTGGATAATGCATATAAATACAATCATTCAATATGTGTCTTTTGGTGAATGGCCTCTTGTATTTAGCATAATGTTTTCAAGATAATAGTCCACTGTATGAATGCACCATACTTTGTTGGTCTCTTAACTAGTTGATGGACATTTGGGTTGTTTCCACATTTGGACAATTGGGAATAATGCTGGTATAAACATTCATGTATAGATTTATGTCTGAATGTATTTTTTAGTTCTGTTGCCCATACGTTGGAGTAGAATTGCTGAACCTTGTGGTAACCCCATGTTTCAACTACCCAATGAACGACTGTTTTTTTACCCGATGCCAGGCTGTTTTCTGCAGCAGCCTTAGCATCTTTACTTCCCCACCAAAACAGGACAAGTGTCCCAATTCCTGCACATCTTTGCCTCCACTTGTTTCTTGTCATTACGGTCTGACCCATCCTAGAGGTTGTGAAGTGTTTTGATTTGTATTTCCCTAATGATTAATGACATTGAGCATCTTTTCATTTGTTTGTGGGTCATTTTTATGTCTTTGAGAAATGTGTATTCAAATTGGTTGCCAGTGTTTTAGTTATTTTATCTGCCTATGTACTATTTAACCATAAGGGTTTACATATTCTGGATACAAGTCCCTGAATAGACACATGACTTGCACTTTCTCCCATTCTGATTGGGGGTCAGGTGGAGGGGCGGCTTCAATTTTCTTTATTTGTTCATTTTTATTTGTTTGGCTGTGCTGGGTCTTAGCTGTGCCACATGGGATCTAGTTCTCTGACCAGGGATCACACCTGCGCCCCCGTTGGAACGTGGAGTCTTAGGCACTGAACCACCAGGGAAGTCCTGGGGGCTTTGATTTTAATGGAAAAACCAATTTATTTTTGCTTCTTAGACAAGTTTTGCATTAGAGTTGCCTTTCAAACTTGATTTAGTATCCACTTAAAGATATCACTTTTTTTTTTTTTCAGTTTACCTACTAACTGCAGATAATTAAGAGGCTGTTTATTTTTATCCACAAAAATATAGTGTAGCCATAACTGAAATGAATGACTGTTGCTGAAACATCACTTACACATAGACTTTTCTCACTAGTTGTATGGGAAATTTGCTTGTGATTCAAATTATTTTGTGAGACAAATTGTTTTTCCTGACAATAAGCTCATCATGACAAGAAAAAGATTACTTGTTAAAGCAAGCTGTTCTTTTGTTAGATTAAAAAGAAATGGGGCTGTGCAAAAAAAAAAAAAAAAAATTCTCAACAGCAAAGTGATGGTTCCAGTCAGGCTGACTGGATCAGTAGGCTCCAACATCCACAGAGTATAGTGCACAGCTCATTGGGGTGTCCTTAGATGGAACTACTACAGTGTATGCCTTGGAGAAAGGAGGGCAAATAACCACAGGGTTTGGCTTAGAGCAAGAGAAAACATCACCATCATTAGTGCTGGCCTACTTTCATTATCTTAAAATAATATACCCCCACTGAAAGCACCATCTTAGCCATGGCTGACATTGTAATTTAAAGCTCTTCTATGTAAAAGTTCTTGATTTGGAAAGGTGAGTTTAGAATATTTAATGATTAATTATCCTTTTCGGTCAAGTTTTTGTTTTTCAAGTGTGATATTAGGTTGGTATGTATTTCTTTCAGAATCCCTCAGGATATTGATTAAGGTTTTATGAAATGAGTACATCAGTGACAACCATCACCAAGTTATTACACCCGTGTTCCTCTGAAAGGCTGCTCAGCATCAAATCGTACATAGCAGTACTCCTCTGCGTATGATTAATACATTAATAGCATTCTGTAAGTAGGAAGCAGCTGATACTATTCAGGAGAAACGTGGTGTTCGCCTCATTACAAAATGTTCAGTTCAGTGGCTCAGCCGCATCTGACTCTTTGTGACCCCATGGACTGCAGCACGCCAGGCCTCCCTGCCCATCACCAACTCCCGGAGCCTATTCAAACTCATGTCCAGTGAGTTGGTGATGCCATCCAACCATCTCATCCTCTGTCATCCCCTTCTCCTCCTGCCTTCAATCCTTCCCAGCATCAGGGTCTTTTCAAATGAGTCAGTTCTTCGCATCAGGTGGCCAAAGTATCAGAGTTTCAGCTTCAGCATCAGTCCTTCCAATGAACACCCAGGACTAATCTCCTTTATGGACTGGTTGGATCTCATTGCAGTCCAAGGGACTCTCAAGAGCCTTCTCCAACACCACAGTTCCAAAGCATCAATTTTCAGTGCTCAGCTTTCTTTATATTCCAACTCTCATATCCATACATGACTACTAGAAAAACCATAACTTTGACTAGACAGATTTTTCTTGGCAAAGTAATGTCTGCTTTTTAATATGAAGTCTAGGTTGGTCATAGCTTTTCTTCCAATAAGCAAGTATCTTTTAATTTCATGGCTGCAGTCACCATCTGCAGTGATTTTGGAGCCCCCCAAAATTAATTCTGTCACTATTTCCCCATTTATTTGCCATGAAGTTATGGGACTGTTATAGCCACGCATTCTGGGAAACAAACTCACTCAAAAGGACAATGTGCACGGTGGAGTGCAGTTTATTACACCGGCGGGCCCAAGGCTGAGTCTCCTCTTAGCCAAGGACCCTGACCAGTTTTTGTGAAAATCTTATATACCCTAAGTGTACGTGCTCAAACCTACCTCCCCAAACTCTCTGAAACTAGTCTGAACAAAGGAAAAGAAAGATAGAATAAAAGTTAACCCCATGTGCCTTAAACCTGTGATTCATATGCCTTAAGCCTAGCTAGTTAACAGTGGACAATTATCAATATGCCTGTGGTCATACCCCAATAAGCATAATAGAATTTATGATTCTATTTCGTTACACAGATAATTAGGGTATTTTTTTAGGCGACAGAGAGTCTAGGTATGAGCCCTGGGGCTCTTCCATCCGGGGGTCTGATTTTCCAGTTTGTATGTTTCCATAGATACAGGGTGTATAGCTCAAAGTCCACAGTCCAGCTCAAGATGGAGTCCTGCTTTCAAGATGGAACCCGTTCTGTTTCCTCCTTCATTCCCCGTCTTGATGCTCTTAACTCATAGTATGAGCATCACTCACAGGGATATATTGCACCCTGGCTCTCTGACCGCCAATTTGGGAGAACGACACCAACCTTTGGGTTACAAAGTTCATAATACATTGTAAATGCAGGGTCCACAAAGCAGAACTATCAAGGCAACTATAACAATGGTAAATATAGTTTTCCATCAATCACCCTTCACCCAAGATAGAACCAAAGTCCAGAAAGGAATGTTTTCATTTGACATTGCTTTTACCCAGTTTTTCATGTCATCTAAAGCAGCTGATACATTGCCAGATAAATCAGGAATATATACACAACATTCAACCTTCATTATAGCACAGGTCCCTCCTTGAGCTGCTGTGACCATGTTCAAAGCCATTCAATTTTGAATTACCACTTTTCTCATTTAGATTTGTTCTTTTAAGGCCTGGATGGCTTTAGCACTATCTAGGAGGGCCTGTTTTGTGAAATTAGTCAAGGCCTCTACTTTAATCATAATATCTGTTGTCCCTATAGAAGGTACAAATAAGGCAGCAATCTACTCATGCCATTGAAACACAGACCTTGTCCACATAGCATGTATATAAGGTAGATTTACTGGGGTTTGCTGTAGGTTAGGCTTTATGCTGCCATGGGCAAAAGTGAATCCCAGTGTGCAGCGGCCTACCCAGCGGACTGGTAACCAAGGCCAAAGATTAGGCCCCCAAAGCCATAGGTTCCATTGGGCGCCACCTAGCGGATTCCAGGGTTTTATTTCCAATCAGAGCCTGGCCAGTGGATGGACTGGTTGGGGTGGTATGTGACCTCAAATGTTCGTTTACATTGTTCGGGGGATAGGTACCCCTATTTTAGTTCTTTTGGGTCTAAGGGATGGTCACCAAACCCTACCCTTGTTCTTTCTGTTCCCAGCATATAGCGGCGGGAGTAATTAATTGACCCTTTTCTGGGGTCATCCAGAAATATTCATCCCAAACTTGGTAGAATTGTTCAACATACCTAGAGGCCTGTCCTCCCTTGCTGGTCAGGGAGCATTTTTTTTTTTTCTTTAAATACGAGGTATAGGTTTTTGTTACTTCTATGAAACTGGTGTTTACACAAAAAATAACCCCATGAACTGAGTCTGTTGACTATAGGTCTGTCTTACACCAAGAGAGCAGGGAGAGATTATGATTGACAAAAGAAAGGAAGGTCTCTTTTTGTCGTCCCAGAAAAGAGCAGAGTGGTTTAAAATCTCCTTGGCAGAGCGGTGACACCTCCAAGGAAGTCCATCCATCACAGACAGAGGCATAGCCCCACACACCCAGCAGTTGGAGGTGTTGTGGAAGTCCATGTAGGAATGTGCCCGTAAGATGAAAACATTGTCCTGAGTTGAAGTTAAATTCAAAATCATGTTGATGAGGACAAGCAGCAGGAGTTGATTATGTGGCTTCATCCTGAAGGGGCTCGTCTGGGATCTTCTTTTCTTTCTTCTTAAGGATGATCTTAGTCCCTCGAGGGTCAGTGGGGTCCCTCTGTGTAGTCCACTCAGTGTTTTCTGGGTCTGCATGGTAAGCCTTCTTCACCCTCGTATGATGGCTCCAAGGGGCAATACCTGCAACTTTAACTGCAGTAGGGGTAGTTAGAGTAACAGTATAGGCCCTTCCACCGAGGGGCTAGTGAATCATGTTTCCAATCTTTGACCCATACTTGGTCACCAGGCGTAAACTCATGAATCTGTTCCTCCAAGGGAACAGCACTCTTTCTTGTACAAACTTAGTTACCTGATTTATTACCTTACCCAGTTCCATCTGCCGCGAAATCCCATCCCCTGTTACCTGAGGCAAATTGGTTGACACTTGTTTTATTATGGGAGGGGGTCTCCAATATACAATTTCATATGGAGAGTAACCATGAGATCATGGGGTCATCCTAAGTCTGAGTAGAGCCATTGGAACCAAGTCCACCCAGGAGCAGTCAGTCTCTATGATGCATTTGGAGGGTGTCTCTTTAAGTGTTCCGTTGGTCCATTCCACCATCCCAGAACTCTGGGGCCTGTTTGCAGTGTGTAGTTTCCATTTGATGTTTAAAGTTTTGCTTACTTCTTGTACTAAATCAGCTACAAAAGCCAGGCCATTGTCTGATCCAATGCTGGTAGGAAATCCAAATCTGGGAACTATCTCCCGAAGCAGGCACCGGTCTACTTCTGATGCTCTTTCAGTCCAGGCAGGAAAAGCTTCTACCCATCCCGAGAACGTACATACCACGACCCGCAGGTAATGGTAGTGTCAGTAAGGTTTCATTTCAGTGAAGTCCACTTCCAGGTGTTCAAAGAGCAGCCTGCCTTTTAGCTGAATCCCCAGAGGTTTCTGTCTGTGCCCAAAGGCAACATTGACCTGGGAGCAGGCACTGCAGTTCTGAGATTCTGTCCCACATAGTGGGGAACCAAGAAATATTTTCGAATGAGCTCTTCCAGTTTATCATGGCCTAGGTGGGTCGCTTGGTGTGTCTGGCTTACCAGAGTGGGTGCCAGCGCCTCTGGTACCAGTAATTTGCCACTTGGCAATTCCCACCATCCCTTTTCAGTCTTGATAGCCCCTCTGCTTTGGCTCGTTGGTTCTGGGCTTCATTGTATTTTGGAGAGTCCAGCGTTAGCTCAGGCAGCTCCACCAATATGAGAGCTTTAACAGGGGCTCGCTTGTCACCCCCACGCCCTCGGCTGCTTGTTTAGTGATCTTATCTGCCAGTCTGTTTCCCCGAGCCTGGGTTTCCCCGGGTATCCTCTTTCTGATGTTCTCGGCAGTGTATGACTGCAACACTTTCTGGTTCCCAGATAGCATCTAATAGGCTCAGAATTTCTTCCTTATTTTTGGTATGTTTTCCACTAGCTGTCAAAAGGCCTCTCTCCTTATACAGAGCCCCATGTACATGTACTGTGGCAAAAGCGTACCTGGAGTCGGTGAAGATATTTACTCTCTTGCCTTTTGACAGCTGGAGTGCGTGAATCAAGGCCCATAACTCAGCTCGTCGAGCAGACCAGTGTTCTGTCAAGGAGCCAGCTTCAATGATAGTCTTTTCTGTGACTATGGTGTAACCCGACAGCCGTTGTCCTTGTTTTATCAGGTTAGTGCCATCAGTATATAGGACCCAATCAGGGTCCAGAATCGGTTGGTCTCGGAAGTCGGGTCTGCTAGCGTAGACCTCTTCCAAGACTTCCCCGCAGTCATGAGAAGATCCACCTTCTCCCACCGGAAGGAATGTGGCTGGGATTAAAGTCTGGCAAGGCTCAATACAGAGGTTAGGGTTTTCACATAACAGCCCTTGATACTGAATAATCAGGGAGTTTGATAGCCATTTGTGGGGATCTCCTAAGAGTGTGTTGACCTCATGTGGGACTCTTACGACCAGATCTTGGCCTAAAGTCAGTTTAGTAGCTTCTCGTACTAGTAGGGCAACTGCGGCCATTGCTTGCAGGCATCTGGGCCACCCGGTGGCAACACTGTCAAGCAGCCTTGAAAGAGAGGCTACAGGCCTGTCCCACGGCCCCACAGTCTGAGTTAACACTCCCATTGCTGTTTTGTCTTTTTCAGTTACATATAGAGTAAATGGCTTGGCAAGGTCTGGCAGCCCTAAAGCGGGGGCTGATATAATTGCCAACCTTCATTCATCAAAGGCTTTTTGTTATTTTTCAGTCCAATTTGGCAGATTCTCCTCAGGCCCTGTCAGGAATTCATATAAAGGCTGGGCCATTGGGGAATATCCTGGAATCCAGATTCTGCAAAACCCAGCAGTTTCCAAAAACTCCTGGACCTGCCAACAAGTCTTAGGTGTTGGGATTCTCAGGATCACCTCTTTTCTGAACTGTTCTAATAACCTTGTGCCCTTCTTTAAAACAAACCCCAGATACCTTACCTCCTCCTTGAAGATCTGTGCCTTCTTCGACACCCGGTAAGCTGCTTCCATCAGCAGTTGGAACAGTGCTTTCGTCCCTTCCCAGAATTTTCCCTTGGTCTTGGCAGCCATTAGCAGGTCATCACATATTGTAGGAGCCAACAACCATACTCTTCTGAATGGAATGAGTCCAGGTCAGAAGCCAAGGCTTCCCCAAAGATGGCTGGGGAATTCTTAAACCCTTGTGGGAGACGAGTCCAGGTTGTTTGTTGTTTGGTTCCCCCGACTGGATCTTCCCATTCCAAGGCAAAAACGGGCTGTGATGCTGGAGTGAGGTGTATACAGAAAAAGGCATCCTTGAGATCTAGGCAAGTATCAACTTTAGTCCTCGGTGGGAGGAGGCTAAGTAAGGTATAGGTGTTTGGAACAGTGGGGTATAAAGTCACAGTAGCCTGGTTGACTAGCCTGAGATCTTGCACAGGCCTATAGTCCTGTCCTCCTCCTTTTTTGACTGGCAGGATTGTCATATTCCAAGCCAATTGGCACTCTACTAGAATGCCCACCCGCTTGTTCCGATCTATTGATGTGGGGTAGTATGCGGGCCCGGGCCTCTATCAGTAGCGGGTACTGGCACTTTCTAACTGGAATGGTGCCTGGCTTGAGTTCTATTATCACTGGGGCTTAATGTTTAGCCAGCCTGTGGGGAGAGGGGGTTGTCTTCCGCCCAGACCTCAGGGAATAATTGAGTTAGCTCTCTCTCAAGTTCTTCCGGCCCACCTGGTTTTTCCTTCGGAGGCTCATGCAACCTCCACTCATCTTGGAGTGGGTATTGAGAGAGAGAGCAATAAGTCATAGTGCCCACCCAGAAGGTGGGCCTCTCCTCAGGGGAGAAAGTCACTTGTGCTTCTAGTTTGGAGAGCAAGTCTCTTCCCAACAGGGGTACTGGGCACTCAGGAATGTAGAGGAATTCATGAATCACTTGGTGTGCCCCTATCTGGCATTTTCCGGGCTGGCAGAACGATTTAATCATCTCTTCTCCTGATACCCGTTATAGCGGTAGTCTTTTTGGGTAATAGTGCCACAGGTTTTGTTACTACTGACAGTTCTGCTCCTGTATCCACCATGAAGTCAATGTTTTGGTCCCCACTTTTAAGGTTACCACAGGCTCTCGGGGACCTGGTATCTCTGAGCCCCAGCAGCCCTATTTAATTTTCAAGTCGGCAAGTCCCACAACTGCGGGAGCTTTCTCTTCCCTCCTTGCCTTAGGGCACTTATTCTTCCAATGGCCAAAACCTCGGTACCGGGCACACTGGTTTGGGCTGTAATGGGGCCCGGGGCCTCCATTGGGACCGGTTGAAGGTCTGTCTTGTCCCTGGGGCAGGAGGAGGTTTTTCCGGAGGGCCCGAGATAGACTTTCCCAGGGCAGCAGCTAGCATTGCAGATCTCTGGTCTGTTCTTTTTTGTTCCTCTTTATATCTCTTTTCATATTTCTTTTCTATTTGTGTCCCTGTTCCGGAACACTTTGTCTGCTATTTCAATTAACTGGGAGCTGGACATGGACAGCACCCCTTCTGTCTTTTGAAGCTTTTGCTTAATATCAGGGTATGCCTGTGAGATGAATGCCGAGTTTACAACAATCTGAGCCCGCAGCTTCCAGGTTATAGGTGTATAAAGTCTATAGGCTTCGCAGAGCCTCTTATAAAATTCAGGTGATGCATTCCCCTTCTGAATTACCCCAGCAGGTTTTGACATGTCCATTGGCTTACGGGCTCCCCTCTTCAGCCCTTGTATAATGGCTGTCCGATATCTGTCTAATTGAATCCGCCCTTCTTCTGTGTTATGGTCCTAATTAGGTTTATCAGTGGGGAAGGCTTGCTCTATCTACCCTTCTGGGTTTGTAACATCTTCTGGAACCATCTTTCATAACCATTTTTTTGCTTCCATATTAATCCTATCTCTCAGTACTGAAGAGAGATGTCAATAATTGCATGACATCATCCCATTGTTGGTCGATGGGTGTGAAAGATGGTTTCCATCAATCTAGTCATACCTTGTGGCTCTTCTGAGTAACAGGGGGGATGCTTTTGCCAATTTAGTGTGTCAGTTGATGAGAAAGGCTGGTAGTAATAAGCTACAGGAGCTTGATGGTAATTACCGTCCTCCCCTTGCACGGGGGCGTTGTTGGACTTCTCTAAGAGGCATCTGTAGTGGTGCCTTTCCCTCCGGCTCTCTGGCAAAGCGCAGTCTCTGCTTAATTCCAAAGTCTCCCTCCCCTTGTTTGGAAGTACTTACAGGGAGCAGAGGATAGAGCTTGGGGCGTATGATGTCAGCGGTGGTTGAATCCGGTGGGTTGTAGCCTGTTGCTCCTTCAACACCTTGCCGGAATGGCAGCTCTACAACCTGTGGGGCTGTCAGGAAGACTGGTGACGGGTGGAGGCTCTGGGATGCTTACCAGCCTCTGGTCAGTTCCCTGTGGGCAGGCTCTCGGCACCGTGGGAACATTGGTTGGTGGGATCATCATCCAGTATGGTGGCGGGCAAAGTTCTTCCCTCTCTGGATCATGTAAGATCTCCTTTTCATCTTTGGTTATTTTTTGAGCCATTAATATCTTCCCCTCCCCATTTTGGATATAAAACCGGGCCCATGTGGGGGGTCCTGGGCTATCTCTAGCCAAGAGTCTATGTATGGGAACTGACCAGGGTGTCCAGGTTTTCCCATAACTATGGCATAGACTGTCTTTATTAAATTTAAGTCCATGGTATCATCTGGTGGCCAACCGACTCCCATTGCGGGCCACTCGACCTCACAGAGTGCAGAGCTGGCTGGGCGTCATCTTTGTCCCATCAGTTCAGTCGCTCAGTTGTGTCCAACTCTTCGCGACCCCATGAATCGCAGCACACCAGGCCTCCCTGTCCATCACCAACTCCCGGAGTTCACTCAGACTCACGTCCATCGAGTCAGCGATGCCATCCAGCCATCTCATCCTCTGTTGTCCCCTTCTCCTCCTGCCCCCAATCCGTCCCAGCATCAGAGTCTTTTCCAATGAGTCAACTCTTTGCATGAGGTGGCCAAAGTACTGGAGTTTCAGCTTTAGCATCATTCCTTCCAAAGAAATCCCAGGGCTGATCTCCTTCAGAATGGACTGGTTGGATCTCCTTGCAGTCCAAAGGACTCTCAAGAGTCTTCTCCAACACCACAGTTCAAAAGCATCAATTCTTCGGCGCTCAGCCTTCTTCACATAGTCTCTGTCAAATCCCTTTTTGAAGTTTTTGATCATAGTTTCTAGTACAGTTGCCTTAGATCCGTTTCCTCCCATTTTTCCTACATTCTCGTTGATGTTTCCTTTTTTTTTTGGCTCGAGAAGCACTCGGTATCCCAGGTATTTTTGGTATTCCACTCGATGAAACACTTAAACTGCCAGTCTGCCTCTCGTCTAATAGGGTCAAGGAGGGCTTTACCTGCTAAGTCCCAGAGGGTGGGGGGGAGTCAGGCATTGTTTTTCTTGTAGCCTTATTCGTTTAAACCAGAACACCACAGCATCCACAACCGCTTCTCCCCTTTCCTTTAGATGCCCTTGTCCTGGTGGGCTTAATTGGGTGAGGATGAAAACACAGATCGATTAGATACCCCACATCCCAGGCTTCTCCTGGAAAGGCCAATTCATACTCACTGATATACTTTTTTCTTTCTACCTAACTAGTTTGAGGGGATCGGGGGTTTTGCAGCAGATAGGGCACCTCCTGGGGGAGGGTAGAATACGAGCACACAAGGACCAAGTTTCTTCTCCTAAAAATCCCCTGGCAATTGCTTGGTAATAATTTCCCCAAGACAGCATGGACACCACCTCCTAAATGACCTTCACAAATTTCCTTCCTAAGCCCTAACACACTCATTGACCTGTGTACCAAGCAATCGCTGCCACCTGCCTATTCAGGCTCCTGTGGGTCTGTGTCCCTTCTAGTCCCTCCCAGCGGAGTGATCAGGCCCCCTCTTCCACCCTGCCAGGTGGGTTCCTCCTCACCTGAGCACTCAGTTCCCCTGCTGCGTCCACCACCTGCTAAACGTAAAAGGTCTGGGAGTTGAGAAGCGGAATCCTTCCAGAAGGGCGAGGCACCCTCCCCCCTCTAGAAGATTCAAGCCTCAAGGCCTCAGAGTAGTCCCAAATGGGACTTGTCTTCTCAAGTGAGGAATTTCCCAGCCATTGCACCAAATGTTGTAGCCTTGCGTTCCAGGAATCAAACTCACTCAAAAGGACATGCAGATAGTGGACTGCAATTTATTACACTGGTGGGCCCAAGGCCGAGTCTCCTTTTAGCCAAGGACCCTGACCAGTTTTTGTGAAAACCTTATATACCCTAAGTGTACGTGCTCAAACCCACCTCCCCAAATTCTCTAACTAGTCTGAACAAAAGAAAAGAAAGATACAATCAAAGTTAACCCATGATTCATATGCCTCAAACCTGTGATTCATATGCCTTAAGCCTAGGTAGTTAACAGTGGACAATTATCAATATGCCTGTGGTCATACCCCAATAAGCATAATAGAATTTATGATTCTTTTTGGTTACACAGATAATTAGGGTATTTTTTTAGGCAACAGAGTGTCTAGGTATGAGCCCTGGGGGTCATCCATCCGGTCTGATTTTCCAGTTTGTATGTTGTTTTCATAGATACAGGGCATATAGCTCAAAGTCCACAGTCCCATCCAAGATGGAGTCCTGCTTTCAAGATGGAACCTGTTCTGTTTCCTCCTTCAGGACCAGATGCCATGATCTTCATTTTTTAAATGTCGAGTTCTAAGCCTGCTTTTTCACTCTCCTCTTTCACCTTCATCAAGTGCTCTTTAGTTCTTTGCTTTCTGCCGTAAGGGTGGTGTCAGCTGTATATCTGAAGTTATTGACATTTCTCCCAGCAATCTTGATTCCAGCTTGTGCTTCATCCAGCCCAGCATTTCAAATGTCACCCTGCTTATTTAACTTATACGCAGAATACAATATACAGCCTTGACATACTCCTTTCCCAAGTTTGAACCAGGAGACAGTGTCTCCAGTGGGTTGATTTAAAGCCCTGAAGGAAAAACACGTCAACAAAGAATCCTGTAGATGGCAAAACAGAGAGTTGTTTAACACTAGGCCTGCCCTGCATAAAGGATACTGGACAGTAACTCAAAAACAAATGTCTATATGGGGAAAAATAGGAAGCGACCACACAAGCCAAAGTCTTAGAAAAGACCTGAGAAGATCTTCAGGTTACATCTCAGGTTGGTCCTCAGCACGGAGGAACAATTAGAACAAAACCAGTATCAGTAAACAACAAACCCTGGGGAAGAGTGGGACCCTTATTTCCAGAGTTACCACATTGCTGCACTCAAATGTCCAGTTTTCAACAAAAATCAGAAGGCAGAGGGGCAACATCATCAAAATGGTGGAACAGGTTACTATCTTCCCAGAAAGAAAACTGATTTGGACAAACACCCACAGACTAGACAGCCTTTGTGGGAGGCCTGGAGTCCAGCGGTGGGTGCCAGCACGCTGCTGGACAGAAAATCAGATGCTGGATCCATTGAGGAGGGTATGAGAAATGGTCTGATTTTTCCCCTGTTGCCCCCACAATCCCCAAGGTGACAACTCAGGACTAAGGGTGATGGAGAAGGGTTCATTTTAAATTTACACTGGATCTGCTTCTGTGACTTTAACCCTTTTTTGTTGTTATACACAATGGCCTGCCTCAGGGAGATAACCTGAGCTGCCCACCTGTGAAGGACTGTAAGGAAGTGAAACTAACACATTCCCCTGCCTAAGGGTTGCCATTCTAGGGGACATTTGCAAAGACTGAATAGTCTTTACTTTGTTTCCTCACCTCCCCCTCATCTCTGATCCATAAAAGATCCTGGCAACCAGGCCCAGACAAGATGGCTATTTTGAGGCACAAGCCTGCCATCTTCCCAGTCAGCTGGCTCCCAGATTAAAATCTCTTCCTTGCCTCAACACCTCGTCTCTTGGAGAGCACCCACCTGACGCCCCCTGCCTCCCTGTGCACATGCTGAGAGCTGTGAGAACACACTTGGGGAGTAAGGGAGCCTGAACAGAAAGCTACCTGAGTCAGCAGGCCCGGGAGAAACCACCAGCTGGACCATTCAGCATCCCTTTCTGTCAGCACTCAGCCAGGCTTGGCAGGATCCAGAGAGGGTATGTGTGCGTCAGCATTCTGCCACAAGAGGAGGTGTGGAGCAGGCGTCCCCACAATAAAGATGTGAGAATTCCTAGCACAGCCCACAGAGGGTGTTTCTCTCCTGAAGTCAGCCAGTAAGGACTAGAAGTGGTCACTCCTCTTCAGATGTGAAAACAGCAACACAGGACTTCAAGGAATATGAAAATTTGAGGTCCAGTTATAAAATATATGTCACTGGGATGTAATGTACAGCATAGGGAATACAGTCAGTAAAACTGCAGTAACTTTGTATGATGACAGAAGGCTCCTGGACTTAATGGTGATCAACTCACAATACATGAAAATGTTGGATCACTATGCTGTACACCCCAAACTAATATAATACTGTATGTTAACTATACTTCAGTTAAAAAATCTTTTTAAAAAAGGAACTTTAAGGAAACATGACCATCAGTGGAACACAATAACTGTGTCTAATGACCCCAAAGAAATGGAAATCTGCAATTTACCCAATAATTTAAAACAGCTGTTTTAAGGAAGCTCAATAAACTACAAAAAAAACATAGAACAATTCACCAAAATCAGGAAAATGATACATGAACAAATGAGAAGTTCTGTAGGGAGAAAGAAAACATTGTGAAAAAAAATGTACAAATTCTTAGGCTGAAGAATACAGTGGATGAAATTACAAATGCAATAGACAACATCAACAGCAGAATGGGTCAAGGGGAAGAAAACTTGTGAAGTAGTAGATAGGAGCTTGAAATCATTCATTCAAAGAAGAAAGATGAATGAAGAGTGAAAATCTGTGAATTATTCTATAATTTCCTTAGACTAAGAACATTAGATTAAAAATTAGATTAGATTTTAGATTAAAAATCCCTTAGATTAAAAAACATTTTAAGAAGTATTAGGGTCTCAGAAGAAGAGAGACAAGAGTCAGAAAGCATATTTAAAGAAATAATGGATGAAAACGTCTCAAATCTGGCGAGAAATTTTGATATCCAAGTTTATAAAGCTAAAAGTTACCCAAAAATTTCAATACAAAACAATCTTGTCCTGTTTTTTGATAATACTGTCTAAAATAAAAGATAAAGGTAGAATTTTAAATCAACAAGACAGAAAAAAAGTCTATCTCATATGAGGGTACTCCTAGAAGCTGAGTTCTCAGCAGGAAGTTTTCGGGTGAACAGAATGGGTAGATATAATATTAATAAACACTCTTGAAAATGCCAACAAGGAATACTTTACCTGGTAAATTTTCCTCTCAGAAATGAGGTAAGGTAAAGACTTTTCCAAACAAAGAAAAGCAGAGGGAGTTCATTAGCACTAAACACTGAAATGAGTTCTTCAAGTTGCCATGAAAGGGCATTATACTCCTATGAAAACAAAGGATGCAGGTAGATAAAGAAGATAAGGATAAGCATGTAGCCAAATTCAGCATATTCTAATACTGAATATGGTTGTGTGTTAATCATTTAACTCTTAATATAAACGTTAAAGGACAAAGGTAGTAAAAGTAACTATAGCCATAAAATTTGTTAATTAATACATGATATAAAAAGGTAAACTGTGACAAAAAAACATAAAAAGTGAGAGGGGAGGTAGAGGTTAAAAATCAAGTTATCATCAGCATGTAATAGACTGTTATATCTGTAAAATGATTTACGTAAGCCTGGTGGCTCAGTGGTAAAGAACCCGCCTGTCAATGCAGGAGATACATGTTCAATCTCTGATCTGGGAGGATGCCCTGGAGAAGGGAATGGCACTTCTCAGTAAAAACCCACTCAAGTATTCCTACCTAGGAAATCCTATGGACAGAGAAGCCTTGCAGGCTACAGCCCATGAGCTGCAAAGAAGTCAGATGACCTGGGGATACACTGGGCTACATCTAATGGAAGCCGCCGCTGCCACTACGATGGGTACCTGGAGGAGACTCAGGATGCCAAACACAGTCTACTGGCCCCAGATGGCTGAGGTGTATAGTAAAGGAATGTTTTCAGAGAGCATCATCCCATACACAGAAAAGTGCTAAATTCCTTACCTTCAGACATCTGGTTTTATTTTATTAACAGCAATCTTTTCATGTTCCAACTAAGTGGTTTTTATTGCAGAAACTTCTATATATCCTGGTTCCCTCCTTGCCTCTTTGGAGCAGTCCTCAGTTATCTGTAGTTCTCAGCTTTGCCCACCAGATAAAACATAAGTCTCAACTTTCAAGTTGTGCATTTTTTTTCAGTTGACACTAAAAAGACCCAATTACTGACAGTGGAAAAATTAAAGAGGGTTAACTATGGAAGTAACTCTGAGCAATTTATTCACCATGATCAGATAATCTCCACTGGATTAAACCTCCATATCATTCCACCCTATCCTTCAATGTCTGCTGAGAAAAGACAAAGAGAACTTGAGAAAACACACTTCATCAGAGATTTTAGTTTATAGCCCATCCATTCAACAGGTGACATTAGAAAGACAATCTGTGGAATGTTAGATTAATTAGTTAAGCTAGGTTTTATCTATTAATAGAAAATACATTAGTATTCTTACCAAATATATAATAGTGTAAAATTACCAAACACCAAAGAATATTTCAGTCTCTCTATATAAGACAGACTCAAAAAGCATTGTGACCTCAATCTCAATCTGACAAAATAAATTTAAGGGGAAAGTAATCTAGAAATTTGAAAATTTAAAAAGCATCTCTAGGACTAATCTTCAAAATATATAAGTAGCTCATGCAGCTCAATACCAGAAAAACAAACAACTCAATCAAAAAGTGGGCAGAAGACTTAAATAGACATTTCTCCAAAGAAGACATAGAGATGACCAATAAACACATGAAAAGATGCTCAACATTGCTCATTATTAGAGAAATGCAAATCAAAACTACAATGAGGCATCACCACACACCAGTCAGGATGGCCATCATCAAAAAATCCACAAACAATAAGTGCTGGAGCTGGTATGGAATAAAAGGAATCCTCTTGCATTGCTGGTGGGAATGTACATTGATACAGCCACTATGGAGAACAGCATGGAAATCCCTTTAAAAACTGGGAATATTTAGAAAGATGGTAACAATAACCCTGTATACTAGACAGCAAAAGAGACACTGATGTATAGAACAGGCTTTTGGACTCTGTGGGAGAGGGAGAGGGTGGGATGATTTGGGAGAATGGCATTGAAATATGTATAATATCATATATGAAACGAGTCGCCAGTCCAGGTTCGATGCATGATACTGGATGCTTGGGGCTGGTGCACTGGGATGACCCAGAGGGATGGTATGGGGCAGAAGGAGGGAGAAGGGTTCAGGATGGGGAACACATGTATACCTGTGGCAGATTCATTTTGATATATGGCAAAACCAATACAATATTGTAAAGTTAAATAAAATAAAATTAACAACAACAAAAAAAAGAATATGGGAAAAAAAAATCCACTTGCTAATGCAGAAGATGCAGGTTTGATCCCTGGGTCAGGAAGATCCCCTGGAGGAGGAAATGACAACCCGTTCCAGTATTCTTGCCTGAAGAATTCCATGGACAGAGGAGCCTGGTGGGCTACAGTCCAGGGGGTCGCAAAGAGCCGGACATGACTGAGCATGCATGCAGGCTCCTTTCATCAGAAGCCTTTGAAATGCTATAAATCTGTTTTCAACGTGTTGCAATTTGACAGCATGACATTCTGAGTCATTAAAGTTTATCACTCAAAAAAAAATAAAAATAAAAACTGGGAATAAAACTACCAGGTGTGTGTGTTAAGTTGCTTCAGTCATGTTCAACTCTGTGACCCTATGGACTGGGGCACCACACTCCTCTGTCCGTGGGATTCTCCGAGGCAAGAATACTGGAGTGGGTTGCTATGCACTCCTTCAGAGGATCTTTCCAACTCAGGGATCAAATCCACGTCTCTTCTGTCTCCTGCATTGGCACTTGGAAAGCTCCATAAACTACCCTATGACACAACAATCCCACTACTGGTCATATGCCTACCCTAAGAAAACCATAATTGAAAGAGACACATGTACCCCAGTGTTCACTGCAGCACTATTTACAACAGCTAGGACATGGAAGCAACCTGGATGTCCATCAACAGATGAATGGATAAAGAAGTTCTGGTATTAATACATATATACAATGGAACATTACTCAGCCACAAAAAGGAATGAATTTGAGTCAGTGGTGTGGATGAACCTAGAGTCTGTCATACAGAGTGAAATAAGTTGTTGGAGAAAAACAAGTATCATCTATTAAAGCATATATACGGAATCCAGAAAGATGGTACTGATGAACCTATTTGCAGGGCAGCAATGGAGACGCAGACACAGAGAACAGACTTGTGGACACAGTGGGGTAAGAAGAGGGAGGGATGAAGTGAAAGAGTAACACTGAACACATTACCATATGTAAAACAGAGAGCCAATGGGAATTAGCAGTAAGACACAGGGACCTCTAATCTGGTGCTCTGTGACGCCTAGAGGGGTGGGATGGGATTGGAGGTGAGAGTGTCAGGTACAAAGTTAGACATGAGCACCTAGAGGAGGCCTGGCTGAAAGGATGCAAGCCATCTCTAAACTCCATCCCAGATGCACCCAGGAGAGCTCACAAATATGCTACAAAATAACCATAGAAACTTTTCAATTCCTGAACAAGGCCCTAGGCACACAGTACATACAAAATGACCACAGGGGCTTCTCCAAATAACCTTAGGCAGTTAGGAGTGCATCAAGAGCTCATGAATATTCTACATCTAATTATATCAGATGGACTTATGGGAAGACATAAACAACACAGCCTGCTGTTATACAACTTGAAATTGTCAATTGGCCTTGAGCGTATGCCCATTTATATTCCCTTTCATTGATTGGTAGTGGGTACAAGCCCTACTTTGCACCAGGCATAACCAAAAGGAGGGGGACTGGAGGAAGCCGAGACAGCTTGACAGCAAGGATGAGAAGGACTTTTTGGGGAATGTCAGCCTAATAAAAGCTCTGTATGCTTAAGGTGAACTGAGCTTTCACTTGTCTGTTGTACTATACATTTTGGTCCATTGCTCCATATTTTTGTTGTGACAAGATAAGAACCAAGGAAGATAAATAAACCAACCTGAGAGGAGGGAGGTCCAAGAAGGAGGGGGCATATGTATATCTATGGCTGATTCATATTATGGTAGAATCTAACACAATATTGTAAAGCAACTATCCTCTAATTAAAAATAAAATAAAAAGCATTTCTATTAGTATCCTCCAGAGGAAAAAAACCATAGGGTACATATCAGATCAGATCAGATTAGTCGCTCAGTCATGTCTGACTCTTTGCAACCCCATGAATCGCAGCACACCAGGCCTCCCTGTCCATCACCAACTCCCAGAGTTCACTGAGACCCATGTCCATCGAGTCAGTGATGCCATCCAGCCATCTCATCCTCTGTCGTCCCCTTCTCCTCCCGCCCCCAATCCCTCCCAGCATCAGAGTCTTTTCCAATGAGTCAACTCTTCGCATGAGGTGGCCAAAGTACTGGAGTTTCAGCTTTAGCATCATTCCTTCCAAAGAAATCCCAGGGTACATATAGACAGCTAGAGAAAGAGTTTTTAGGTGGGACTGGCTCACATGATGTTGGAAGCTGAGAAGTCCCAGAGCTGCTCTGCTGTCTACAAGTTGGAGGTCCAGGAAAGCCAGTGGTGTGGTTCCTCTCCAAACCTGGATGCCAAAGAATGAGGGAAGCCAACAGCATCAGTCCCAGTATGAAGGCCTGAGAACAAGAAGAACCAAAGCCAATGGTAGGAGACAGAAGTCCAGGCTCAGAAAACAAGCTCCATCCTCCACCCCCATTCCCCCCAATCCCCAACATCCCCTCCCACCACACACCATTTTGCTCTGTCTGGACCTTTAGGGGACTATCCTGTTTCCTCTATGATCCACCTCCCAGAATATTGGAAATAAAAGCAAAAATAAACAAATGGGACCTAATTAAACTTAAAAGCTTCTGCACAACAAAGGAAACTATAAGCAAGGTGAAAATACAGCCTTCAGAATGGGAGAAAATAATAGCAAATGAAGCAAAGCAACTGACAATCTCAAAAATATATAAGCAACTCCTGCAGCTCAATTCCAGAAAAATAAATGACCCAATCAAAAAATGGGCCAAAGAATTAAACAGACATTTCTCCAAAGAAGACATACAGATGGCTAACAAACACATGAAAAGATGCTCAACATCACTCATTATTAGAGAAATGCAAATCAAAACCACCATGAGGTACCATTTCATGGCAGTCAGAACGGCTGTGATCCAAAAGTCTATAAGCAATAGATGCTGGAGAGGGTGTGGAGAAAAGGGAACCCTCTTACACTGTTGGTGGGAATGCAAACTAGTAGAGCCACTATGGAGAACAGTGTGGAGATTCCTTAAAAAACTGGAAATAGAACTGCCTTATGACCCAGCAATCCCACTGCTGGGCATACACCCTGAGGAAACCAGAATTGAAAGAGACACGTGTACCCCAATGTTCATCACAGCACTGTTTACAATAGCCAGGACAGGAAAGCAACCTAGATGCCCATCAGCAGCTGAATGGATAAGAAAGCTGTGGTACATATACACAATAGAGTATTACTCAGCCATTAAAAAGAATACATTTGATTCAGTTCTAATGAGGTGGATGAAACTGGAGCCTATTATACAGAGTGAAGTAAGCCAGAAATAAAAATACCAATACAGTATACTAACGCATATATATGGAATTTAGAAAGATGGTAACGATAACCTTGTATGCGAGACAGCAAAAGAGACACAGATGTACAGAACAGTCTTATGGACTCTGTGGGAGAGGGAGAGGGTGGGATGATTTGAGAGAATGGCATTGAAACATGTATAATGTCATATGTGAAACGAATCGCCAGTCCAGGTTCGATGCATGATACAGGAAGCTTGGGGCTGGTGCACTGGGATGACCCAGAGGGATGGTATGGAGAGGGAGGTGGGAGGGGGGGTTCAGGACGGGGAACACGAGTACACCTGTGGCAGATTCATGTTGATGTATGGCAAAACCAATACAATATTGTAAAGTAACTAGCCTCCAATTAAAATAAATAAATTTATATTAAAAAATAAATTAAAAAATAAAAACATTTAATAAAAAAAGTTATTACTAGTAATGACACAGACATTATATTTTTTCCAGTACACAGTAATAATAAAACAAATGAAAATACATACCACAGCTAGGGATTTTCATGTATACTTTCCCAAGCGTTCTAGGAAAACAAAAATTTCTTCTTTTCTATGAATCATTAAAATAACTGAGGTGAAACCTGAGATGAGCACAGGGTTGAAGAAAAACAAACAAAGGCTGGTTTAGAGAACAAGCCCACCGGGTTGTCTCTGCAGCCCCACTACGCTCCACACAGGCCTGGGCCATGTGCCCTCCCTCACTCAGATGTCTGGACCACAGAACATACAGGAGGGTCAGGCTGGGGACCCAGAACTCCCTCGCAACCTTCTCACACAGCATTAGGGGAAAACACACGAAAGGTACTAGAAACAAAATCACCAACGAGGCAAAAGGCTCAAGGTTTCAGAGGAAGAAATTCAGTATTATTTTAAATTCTCCCTGGATCAGAGAAGTAAGCTTATCTTCCTGAAATGGGTCTTTCTTGAAGCATCTGCAGACACCCCAGGACTGCTTGAGGCAAAGTCTCTCCTGCTATCTAATAGCCCAGAGCATCTTTCTGAGGCCCCAAGAGGCTGATCTTTATCTCAGGCAAAGAGACGGAAAGGAAGCATGGGGTGGTGATGCTCCCTCATCCCTTCAAACTGGGCTCACATATGGCATGGAGAGATCACCCTGGAGTTTAGACATCCAAGGGCATCAGTGAGACCCAAAGCTCTCCAAAGTCCAGTGAAGAGAAACCTACTCTTGCAGCCAGGGATTCCACGCCTCTGGCTCATAACATGCAAGCATAAGCTGTTGGCCTGTCTTGCTGGGTGACCAGCCAGTTTCATCTGGTAATCCACCATGGAAAATTGAAACCAGCTAGTGAAGCAGCACAGCATACTGGTTAAGCCACATGCTCAGAGAAACTGGGTTCAAATCCCTGCATTGTCCCTTAGCAGTCACATGGTATGTAAAAGCTTTGGACAAGAGACAAACCCCTCATGTTTCTCATTTGCAAAATGGGTACATATCACTGAATGGTTGTGAAGATTAAATGAAGCTAATATTCATAAAGTATTTAATTCAGTGCCTGGCACAGAGTAGTGGCTCTACTTTTTATCTTTCTCACTGATTATCATAAAGCTTATACTTATTTCAAAAAAAATCAAGGGAATGCAGACTTATGAGTGCTCTAAACTGATTCTCTAAAATAGTAGATTGGAAGATTATCTCTGACAGTAAAACATGACTCACTCCTCATCATTTGTATGGGCCCTTGGGTAGGTTTTGGTTGCCTGGGACAGATGACCTGGTCTTCCTTTAATTAAAAGTATTGTTACTGTGAACCTTCTCAGTTTTCAAAACTTAGCTTGAAGTGATCTGAGTACTGCACAATTGTTCCCAGCCCTAGCTAGTCCAGAAAGTGTGGCCAGAAGGTGTGGCCCTTCCATGGCAAAGACCTTCCCCTTAGGTATGTTCTCCAACTATGTCCCCACTTCTGGGTCTCTCCTGGGCCAGCCTTAGGGTCTGCATATCTTGGCGGATCCAAGTGCTATCCCTTTACACAACACTGGAATAGAGGCTTTCAACTTCCCTAAAATACTTCTACAAGAGCTCTTTTATACAGAAGCTGCTCTTTGCACAGATCCTGAATAACTCAGTAACTCCTTAGCTAATCTGACATTACCATGGCTCCATGCTCCCATGAATGGATTGGCAGTTCTGGACACACTGTTTAAGGTCACATTTCTCAACTTAGTTTCAAAACTCTAGGTAGAGAAGCTCACCGCACCATGGAAAATGATCACTCACTTGCTGCTGCTGCTAAGTCGCTTTAGTCGTGTCCGACTCTGTGTGACCCCATAGACGGCAGCCCACCAGGCTCCCCTGTCCCTGGGATTCTCCAGGCAAGAATACTGGAGTGGGTTGCCATTTCCTTCTCCAATGCATGAAGGTGAAAAGTGAAAGTGAAGTCGCTCAGTCCTGTCTGACTCTGAGCGACCCCATGGACTGCAGCCTACCGGCCTCCTCTGTCCATGGGATTTTCCAGGCAAGAGTACTGGAGTGGGGTGCCATCGCCTTTTCTGGATCACTCACTTATTTGACCCTAAATACGCCAAACAATACAGCCTCTGGCATCTTATCTAAAAAGGCCTACCATGTAACAGTTTGTAATTTAGGGAACCATCTGCTTTTCAATATTTCTTTTAAAGAAAAAGAATAGGCAAAACATCAAAATTCTTCAAACTAGCAGTGACCTATTGAGAGACGAACAGAAGTTTTTTAAAATCTTTTACTAATCATCACTATCCAGTCTCCTATAAAATTCTCATTGGCTCAAGTTTATTTGCTCAGCTTCACTTGATTAGATAAAGGGAAGTGAAAAGTCAAACCAAACAAACAAAGCAAAACAAGCCTTGGCCCTCTGTTGAAAGTATAACCTGGAGTAAGAGACATGATGTCTGTGTTGTGTAACCTTGCTCTCAGAGGAGCGGTTAATTTCTTGTTCAGCAGCACAGTGGTGGTTTCCACTCTTCTTCCCATCATTTTTAGACTCCAGAGTAGGCCGCCTTAATATTCTTCCTTTAAAGAGCATCTTTGCTCTTAACTTTTTTTTTTTTTTTTTGGTTTTGGTTATAAGAAAGAGATGTGTGATAAATACTTGGAAGGCAGTAATTAAGAACTGTCATTTGTAATGCTGGTGCTCAATGTGGCTGAGGTACTCTCATCCACTGCTGGTGGCATTTTTAAATGACTAAGTTCTTTGGGAAAGCAGTATGCCAACATGGCGCAAGAATCAAACACAACATTTACTCTAGAACTCCCTTCACTTCTAGGAACTCAGCCTAGGGAAATATTAATAAAATAGCACAAGCAGTAATAACAGAAATGATGATGGTGAAAATGATGACCAAGTCACCAAATCCCAAGGTCTGTTCCTGTTTCTCACACTTGATCTCTATGATTGTGGTGACCACTGGCTCCTTCATAGCATGGTATTTCTCTCAGTGTTCCTGACCCTAAAACTCTGTGTGGTTTCTGCCTCTCGCTATAATTTTGGAAGGCTCCTTATTCTTTCCATCCCCATAAAGACAGACACTCCCCCAACCAGAGTTATTTCTTCTCCTCTCACCTCTATACTCTAACTGTAGGTGATCCCAAAGATGTCCACATATCTTCTGCAAAAGATAACTCCAGTCCTCAACATCCTTGAACTCTAAGTCTTAACTTTTCACATGCTTTTTGGCTATATCAGTATGTAACATCAAAGCCATTTCACCCTTCCTCATCTTGTACATCTTTCCTTCTGTATGTGACAATCCTCCTTCAGACCTTCTGTCCTTTTTATCAGATCAATGGTTCCCCCAAACATGTCCTCAAACCCCGAAAGCATCATAAAATTGCTGTGACCAGACCTCAACTCAGACCTGTGCCTTAGGTATGTGTTTCTAATAAGCTGCCAAGTAAACTCAATAGAAGCCACCAGATACAGGAGCCAGGAATCTCAGCTATCTAAAAGACCATACTTGCCACCCAGATGCAGATCTCTTTTCCTATGGCCACCTTCACATGCTTCTACACCCACCTCCACCTCCTCCTCCTCCTCTATTTCCCTTCACATGCATTCAACCCCCACAACCCTCCTCCATCTCCACCACCTCCTCCTCCATTTCCCTTCAATACAGTCTACACCCCACACCCTTCCTCTTCCTCCTCCATTTCCCTTCAATACAGTCTATACCCCACACCCTTCCTCTTCCTCCTCCATTTCCCTTCACATACAGTCTACACTGCACTCCCCCCTTTTCTCCTCCCCTATTTACAAAGGACCTAATATGTGTCAAAACTCTAGGTACAGTAGTAGTGAATCAAAAGCACCTCTCCCATGCTGCTGCTGCTGCTGCTAAGTCGCTTCAGTCGTGTCCAACTCTGTGCGACCCCATAGACGGCAGCCCAGGCTGCCCCGTCCCTGGGATTCTCCAGGCAAGAACACTGGAGTGGGTTGCCATTTCCTTCTCCAATGCATGAAAGTGAAAAGTGAAAGTGAAGTCACTCAGTCGTCTGACTCTAGCAACCCCATGGACTGCAGCCCACCATCCGTCCATGGGATTCTCCAGACAAAAGTACTGGAGTGGGGTGTTACATTATTGCTCACCTCTTTGAGTACAAATATTTGAGAGCTGTAATTTCACAGAAACATTTCTTTAGATGGCTTCAAGTTAAATATGTCAATTTACTGGAAATTTAGAAGAATTCCTTGATCTTTGCTCTCCTTGGAGGTCTAGCCCTTATTGTGCTGTACAATGAATTCTCCACTACTTATTGAATGAATGTGATGAACAACTGAACAAATAAACAGTCCCTATTTGCCTTTTCTGAAGATAGGTGAGAAGTGTGAGAGCAAGTTGGTTCTCTAAGAAATAGCTTTTACTTTCTTTATTTTTAAAAAAAAAATGAGAGAATAAATCAGGGCATGTCTGCCCGACTCTCTTCACCTCTACAAGCCACTTGTGAAGAACTCAGTCTTGGATGGCATGACGCCATCACATGGTCCCAGAATTTTCAGACTCGCTTCTGCATTGAAGAAAGCCTATGTTGAATATGCTGATGTCAATGCATGAATGGATAAAGAAATTGTAGTACACACACAAATATATATTATTCAACCACAAAAAATGAGGACATCCTCCTCTTTGTGACAACATGGATGGACTGTGAAGACATTATGGTAAGTGAAATAAATCAGACAGAAAAAGACAAAACTGTATAATCTCAATGATATGTAGAATGCAAAAAAACAAATGTATAGAAAAAGAGATCAGACTTGTGGTTACTAGAGGAAAAGGGTGGGGGTAGGCGAAACTGGATGAAGGTGGTCAAAAGGTACAAAATCAAGTTGTAAGATAATCAGGTACTCAGTTCATTTGCTCAGTCGTGTCCGACTCTTTTCGACCCCATGGACTGCAGCACGCCTGGCTTCCCTGTCCATCACCAACTCCAGGAGCTTACTCAAACTCATGTCCATTGAGTCAGTGATGCCATACAAGCATCTTATCCTCTGTTGTCCCCTTCTCCTCCTGCCTTCAATCTTTCCCAGCATCAGGGTCTTTTCCCAGGAATCAATTCTTCACATCAGGTGGCCAAAGTATTGGAGTTTCAACTTCAGCATCAGTCCTTCCAATGAATATTCAGGACTTATTTTCTTTAGGATTACTGGTTTGATCTTACAGTCCAAGGGACTCTCAAGAGTCTTCTCCAACACCACAGTTCAAAAGCATCAATTCTTCAGCACTCAGCTTTCTTTATAATCCAACTCTTACATCCATACCAGCATTAGTCCTTCCAATGAAAATTCAGGACTGATTTCCTTTAGGATTGACTGGCTTGATCTCCTTGGAGTCCAAGGGACTCTCAAGAGTCTTCTCCAACACCACAGTTCAAAAGCATCAATTCTTTGGTGCTCAGCTTTCTTTATAGCCCAACTCTCACATCCATACATGACTACTGGAAAAACCATAGCTTTGACTAGACAGACCTTTTTGGCAAAGTAATCTCTGCTTTTTAATATGCTGTCTAGGTTTGTCTTAGCTTTTCTTCCAAGGAGCAAGCATCTTTTAATTTCATGGCTGCAGTCACCATCTGCAGGGATTTGGGAGCCCAAGGAAATAAAGTCTGTCACTGTTTCTACTGTTTCCCCATCAATTTGCCATGAAGTGATGGGACTGGATGCCATGATCTTAGTTTTCTGAATGTTGAGTTTTAGGCCAGCTTTTTCACTTTTTTCTTTCACTTTCATCAAGAGGCTCTTTAGTTCTTTGCTTCCTGCCATAAGGGTGGTGTCACCTGCAAATCTTGAGGTTATTGATATTTCTCCCGGCAATCTTGATTCCAGCTTGGGCTTCATCCAGGCTGGCACTTCACATGATATACTTTGCATATAAGTTAAATAAGCAGGGTGACAATATACAGCCTTGACATACTCCTTTCCCAATTTGGAACCAGTCTGTTGTTCCATGTCCGGTTCTAACTGTTGCTTCTTGACCTGCATACAGACTTCTCAGGAGGCAGGTCAGGTGGTCTGGAATTCCCATCTCTTTCAGAATTTTCCACAGTTTGCTGTGATCCACACAGTCAAAGGTTTTGGCATAGTCAATAAAGCAGAAGTATATGTACTATTTCTACTACTAGGTACTAGGGCTATGCTATACAACATGATGATGAAAGCTAACACTGTTATATGACATACAGGAAAGGTGCTAAGAAAGTAAAGCCCAAGAGTTCTCACTGCAAGAAGAAAATGTTTTTTCTTTTCTTTTTATTGCATCCATATGAGACAATGGTGCTTGTGGTCAAGAATCTGCCTGCTAATGCAGGAGACATAAAAGCTGTGGGTTCGATCCCTGGGTCAGGAAGATCCCCTGGAGGAGGGCATCATAACCCGCTCCAGCACTGTGTGGGAAATCCCATGGAGAGAGGAGCCTGGCGGGCTACAGTCCACAGGGTCACCAACAGTAGGACATGACTGAAGTGATTTAGCACGCATGAGATAGTGCATGTTAGCTGAACCTATTGTGAAGATCATTTCACAATATATGTAAATCAAACCATCGTGCTGTGCATATTGAAGAGCGATTGCTGTGCACATTAAGGAGTGATATACGTCAATTATTTTTCCATTAAACTAGGAAAGATGACTACCATACTGCTAGCTTGTGCTGAGAAATAAAAGAGAAGTCCAGTAACCTTCTCTGCAAATGAGCTTAGCAACTTTTATTGATCCCTGAAGCAACCACATCAGAGCCCATTTTCATTCTTCTTCTTTCTATTTAGGGTGGAGAGACCCCCCTGAGGGTAGGGTACTGAGCTCCTCCCAGTTCTACAGTTTTCCTGGATTCTTGTTGCTTGTGTCTTCTCTATCGAACAAATCACTAGTCACTAATTGGACAAAATGGTTTGGGCCAATGAGAGCATCATGCCAAACAGATCATCTCCAAGAGTATCATCCCCAAACTTTCTCTAAATGCCATTTCCAAAAGTAATACACTGAATAATAAGGACATTTAGAAATCCATCATATCATTCAATCTTTCAGAATCATTGATGTTGCTTCCCAACCTCAAGGATTTCCTTACTTTGGATGGGCAGTGATGATGATCAAGATTTTCTGATGTCAGGAATAAAATTGGAACAATGAAGTATTTACTGTTAAAAACTTTTTAAAAAGCCTTTTTCTTAATTTACTGTGTGAGAAACTTCCCTCCATTGGCCAACAGCAAAACCCTAACCTGGAGTTCAGACATGGGCCACACTAAGCCATACAGGAAGTCCATCTGAGCTGAATTTAAAAATAAATAAATAAGACTTCCTGTCAGACAGCAAGCGTGTATGTCCCCAGATCTTGACCACAGAGGACCTGTGGTCAAGCAAGCAGTCTCTCTAGAAGAAGTTCAGCAACCCCTTGCTAAAAGCAGATGCTCCAACTGTTACTGTAACCCTATGGGTATCCACAGTGCTCTCTGCCTGAGACAGAGTGACAGGACAGCAACAGTTTTTAATTCATCAGTCCATGTGCTACATAAAGATAAAACCCAGTAATACACACTTTATTTTAATTTCCAAAGAGACTGGCTTCTAATCAGCCTTGAATCCACTGATTTCAGTCTCCCTGAAGCCCAATTAGCTGGGAGCATCTGTCAACTGCTCTTTACATAAAGATCATTCAAGCAATTCCATATATACAAAATCTTAATAGTCTTATTAAATTTCCCCCAAGGTTTTGCATTACCGTACCTTTTCATCTTTATTATAACCTCCTTAAGGTTTTCCCTTTAGCCTCTGATTCATCAGAGCACCTTAAAAGATAGCAATGTTTCCACCAAAAAGAGATAAAAATAATCTGAGGTACATGTAGTTTCAGAGAATCCAATGGAGTCCCAACTGTGGATGAAGTTGCAGGTCCTAAGGACTTTCTGTTGGGCATTAAGCCCACGTGGCCCCTGAGCACATTTTCCTCTCCTCAAATCACGAGACAAAAGTGATGAATAGGTGCAGCCAATACAAGTTGATCATGGATACATTATTCTAATTGCCTTATTCTTGAGTTCATAGTTCACTAAACAGTTAGGAGATCAGGGAAAGGCAGAGTTTATCAAATATCTGAATTTTACCCAAAGTATTGTGTCTACATAAGGCTTAATATTGACTGTATGGAGGCCTAATGTTCAAATTGAAGAGCAGAGAATAGCAGACATCTGTTCCAACTCTGATCTAGAGTGTACCTAGTGAAGTTGGAAGCCAGAAAGACCCTCCCTCAATCCACTCACTGCATACTTCTGTAAAGTTCCCTTTAGGGGGGCCCCACCTCTCCAGAGAAAGAACAGGAATTAATTTTAAATATAATAGGATTATGTTGGGAAAAACTGGGGAAATGTATAGATGATACAGACACTAGATAAGATGAAAATGCACTGAAATGAAAAATAGAGATACTTGAATAGAAAAGCAAGTTCAACAGTTTGTACAGTATGATATCATTTGTCATTTACATGATGACATATATATTGTGTGAAAGAATATACACTAAGCTATTAAGAGTGTGAGTGCATATTCTCTGATTGTAGGAATATGATTTTTTTAATTTTTGTTTGTCTATATTTTCTAATTGTATAAAATGAATTGATATTGTTCCTATAGTAAGAGACTATTACAAATAAAATGCAGGGGAGCTTGAGTGTCCCTGACTGATCGGAAAGTAGAACTGAGGGATGGTGTTAAGGCCATAGATGGTCCAAAAGGAAGATAGAAATAAACTGTATCACTGTATTACTCTCCTTCCACCCAGTCCTCTTGTCACAAAAGACAAACATCAGTCATCTTCCCTCTAACTATTATGTTAAGGCTATTATGGGATGGATGTTATTGTAATAAGAGACTCCACAATATGTTATCACATCAATACATATTTTATCTTTGAAAGTTTTCCTCTTGTATCAGGTTTGGGACAATGCATAGGCTGTGCCCTGGTGAACTTTCTGATGTCACTACTCGCCTAGTTTCTACCGGCCAGTGCAGTCTCTGCTTTAGCTTTGTCACTGGGAAGCCTAAGGAATCTCGTCAAACACGAGAAGAGCCCTAGTGTGGCATCCTTGTGCATAAGAAAAATAAATGTGGGCTGAATGGTTATCACTTAAATGGATTCATTTCTGGTTGAGTATCTGAAGGTTGGGGATTAAGGGTAGGGATGAATCAAACAGTAACAGCTAAAACTCACACATTCTCAATATATACCAGACTCCTTTCCTGGTGCTTTACAGATATTAATTTGTTTAAAGCAATAGCCATATGGAGTAGGTCATGTATCATATGGCAATCTTTGTTAGAGATGATGCAGGGCTAAAGTATCGACTGGGGAAAGTTGCATCAACTTGCCCTGGTTCAATCCTAGCACTGTAGCTACAACCTGTGTGAACCTGAGAAAATTACTTACTCTCTGTACCTCAGTGCCCTCATCTGTAAAAAGTAGGATGATACTTGATTTTTTCAACAAACATTTAACAAATACCTACTATAGGACAGAACTACAAATGTCACTCCCTGCTCTTAAGGAACCTGTCATTTCCCGAAGGAGAGAGACATGTATTCAACTAAATGTAAGCAATTTTTCTTTAAGATCTATAAAGTGCCAACACTTCACTCTCATGTATAAAAGATGTAAGCTTCTGGTTTGAAATTAATATTCTTTATCATTCTGAGAAAAACATTTCTATTCTTAGTTTACTAAGTTTAAAAATATGAGACCAGATGTTTATATTTTGAAAGTATCATTTCAGTATATACTGCAAATGTTTACTTTTCCCTCTCTGACTTTTTTATGTGCTGAATTAAGGTAACTTATCTTCCTGTACAAAAATATCCTCGAATTTTTGAATCCGTCCCAATTAAGCATAACATTCTATCTTCTTAATATTGCTTTGGATTCCAGTTGCAAATAGTATGTTTAGAATGTTTTCGTTGATATTTATATGTAAGACCAGTCTTTCAAATTTTTTTATTAATAGACTTTTTTGAAACCCAAGAAATGTTCTTTGTTCAGTATGTTTCAATGAGAAATGATTAACTGGTTCTATCAAAACTAATTACAAGAAAGAGAAAAGTACCACAAGTGTCAACTATAGATGAGAAGTAGGCTGTAACAACAGAAGCAGAAATTGGAACACAAATTATGACACTCAAGTTTAGAAATTAAATCATACTGGTATAATTGAAAAATTATTAAATATATCTACTATCTATTCACTCAATTTAGCAAATTTACTTAACTGCTCTTAAAAATCAATAAAAGAAATTTTTGTTATACTTGATATTTTTAAAGCACTAACCTTTTTTTTTTTAATAAAAGGGCATATTAAGTATTACAATTTCCAAATGCCCCACTTCCAGGGTTTATATGAGAAATGTTTGGCAATTTTGGCTCTGAAAAGAAACTGCAATTTTGGTTTGAAACTTTGGCAAATGAATGACAGAATTTATGTGTACCCTTTAGGTAGAACCAGACGTGTTGATTTGGTTCTGAGTTATCGTCTGAAAGATATTCCATTTTTCAAAAAGTCCAAATTCTACACAAATATGCACATTTATGATGACAGAGTTATATTCTTAGGAATTACCAAGCTCTTCTCTCAGTCTCATGTTTTATGAAATGTTAGAGTTAATAGTAACTATTTTCAAAGATGTTTCTTCTACAGAAAAAGGCATTTCAAGTGGAATTTAAAAACTGAAATATAACATTCTTCTGAAATTGAACTCTCATATATATATTATGGAAACAAAAACATAAATTTGCACGGAATGTTCCTAAGTTCAAAACAGGGACAAGATTTACTAAGCTATTCTTAATGCCTTCTCCTTGAGCCAACTTTGTGCTCAATTTTTCTAAAAAATCATCATTTCCTCAATGTCAATTGCCTCGCATTTTTATGAAATCTGCACTTAGCAAGATATATATACTCAGTGACTTCTAGTTGCCTACTCTTGCCAAAACATTCCTACAGAGAACTGAAGTGAGTTTGTGGAGTCTGAGTAGGATGGGAGTAGACAGCACCTCTTCCAAGGTGGTTAAGTAAAAATATCACGTAAGGGGAAAGAAATGAAGTTCTCTCAGAAGGAAACACTGCTGTTGTCCCTAGAGTGCTAGTAGCACCCGTCAGCTTCCTCTAGAAGTCTCCAAACGGGCTCATCAACTATGAAGTCAGTAATAGCACTAAATGTACCAATGGCACCTTTGACACTAAGCATCACTCAGTGTTATTATGCCTTTTTCCCCCTCAATGACCTTCTGAACTGTTCAAGAAAAAAAAAAAGACAGAAAACGTGTGCTACCCCAAATCACAAAGGCGACTAATATAAACCAGCCTGGTGCCCACGAGAGCCTCTACATTCACTTTTATCAAATTGAAAGCAGTGTCCACAGGTTTCAAAAGGCCCTGTCAAAACCAAAGACTCAAGTCTGAAATACACCAACAGGCAGATACTGATGAGACCATCTCAGTCTTACATGCTGGTTTCAGAAAGCAAAAACCCCTGTAGTACAAGCTAATACTACTCCCGTTTCTATATTTTTATCTCCCCAAATCACATAGACTTTTCTGAAAACGACAGAAGATCATGCTTACAATAATGTGTTAAGTGAAAAGATAAAAATGCAGAATTGTATACTTCTTCTCCAAGAACATATACGGTAGCAAGAAATGCATGTGGGCAGCTAAAGGTTGGAAGGTACATGGACAAGCCAAAGACAGATTTGTTAGAATGGTGGGGCTGTGATGATGCTTCTTTCATTGAAACTTTATGAAAATATTTTAAGATATTTTGAAAATTCAAAGTCAAAGAGAGAAGCCAAAAAGTGCCAACTCGAGCCAAATCTAACCCATTACTCCTCCTAACAAGTCTTTAACATTTAAGAGACTACTGCATAAATACTTCAGAGAAGGCAATGGCAACCCACTCTAGTACTCTTGCCTGGAAAATCCCATGGGCAGAGGAGCCTGGTAGGCTACAGTCCATGGGCATGGGGTCGCGAAGAGTTGGACACGACTGAGCAACTTCACTTTCACTTTTCACTTCCATGCACTGGAGAAGGAAATGGCAACCCACTCCAGTGTTCTTGCTTGGAGAATCCCAGGGATGGGGAAGCCTGGTGGGCTAACATCTATGGGGTCACACAGAGTCTGACATGACTGAAGCGACTCAGCAGCAGCAGCAGCATAAATACTTGAATTTTTAGCTTCTCATGAAAAATGAAAAGATTTGGAAAAACTAGGTCCCTGTTCCCACCTGAGCTCAACCAGCCTGAGCGGTGAGGAGACATCTGACTTTATCAAGGGAGTGCTTGCTAATCTACTGCCAGAGGCTCCACTGCCCACTCACCTCTACCTCTTGCCCATGGGCACAGCACGTGGGATCCTGCTGAAGGCACCTGGATTAAGGAAGCTTTCATGACTCCACACCTATTTATGAGCCTTCTCCTTTCTCTTATCACATTTTTACACTTTGGATGTCCCCTCAGTGGTCAAATTAGAGAATGTCTATTCCCGCTTTGAGAAATGAATTACATAATCCTGGAATATACCTACGATAATAAAAAATCTGGCAATTGACAAAAAACAGAGCAGTCAATCCTGATGATTATAACAATTAGTAATGACAATAAAAACACTTTGGGGACTGAGTTTTCAAATTAGCCAACTCTATTAAGCAAATAGGCTTCCCTGATAGCTCAGTTGGTAAAGAATCCGCCTGCAATGCAGGAGACCCTGGTTCAATTCCTGGATGGGGCAGATCCGCTGGAGAAGGGATAGGCTGCCCACTCCAGTATTCTTGGGCTTCCCTTATGGCTCAGTTGGTAAAGAATCCGCCTGCAATGTGGGAGACCTGGGTTCTATCCCTGGGTTGGGAAGATGCCCTGAATAAGGGAAAGGCTACCCACTCCAGTATTCTGGCCTGGAGAATTCCATGGACTGTACAGTCTATGGGGTCTCAAAGAGTCAAACATGACTGAGCGACTTTCATTTCACTTCACATTGAGCAAATAATTAAGACTTTTGAAAAATTAAATTTAGGGTTAGAACATCTTGGGTTCTCATAATAAAGATTCACATGGAAACCAAAACCAAAGTAGAATAATGAGCAGCTGAATATATAGTCTTGTTTGGAAGGACTGATGCTGAAGCTGAAACTCCAGTACTTTGGCCACCTCATGCGAAGAGTTGGCTCATTGGAAAAGACTCTGATACTGGGAGGGATTGGGGGCAGGAGAAGAAGGGACGACAGATGGCTGGATGGCATCACTGACTTGATGGACGTGAGTTTGAGTGAACTCCAGGAGATGGTGATAGACAGGGAGGCCTGGCGTGCTGTGATTCATGGGGTCGCAAAGAGTCGGACAAGACTGAGCGACTGAACTGAACTGAATATATAGTCCATTCATCTTTGGTCTTTCCCTGCTCTCTTTAAGACCTAAGCTAAAAAGTATGTTTGTGTTTGTCAAACAAGACACATGGGGTTTAATTAGCCCATTCAGGGGAGAATGATATATAAATTTATCACTTCCAGGGTTCAAAGTTGATGCTATGCCACCAAAAACAGCAGTCCACCATAAATATAACCATAAATGACTGACAGGTGAAGAGGCATGCACAGTTAACAATGTACAACAGAATGGTGTGCTTTTCAGGCCTTTTGAGCATTCTGTATTATTGACTATCCCATCATGGCCTTTGGGAAGGGACAGTTCTTACCATGTTAATTGTCCCAAGTCTCCTGAGTCCTGGCTTCCAGCTTCACTGGGAGTGATCACTGATTTCGAGGATACAGATGCAGGGATTTGGACTAAATAATGAAAATAACAGGAATCCCATGTTAAAAAATTCAGTGACCACACTGGGGGAAAGAGCAGTGTGAGACAAATCAAAACAGCCATGCCCAAATTAAAGTGCTTGTGTAGCCAGGAGAGACTGAGATAACTGAAAAAAAAAGAGGAAAGAAAAGGAAAACAGTCAAGTGCATTTTTCATATTTTGGAAATTAAAATTTGAAATGAGTTTAGACAGAATTAACTTAGAGATTCAAAGGCCATGTCCACCTTAACAAAGTAAAGTGGCAAATCAAAGCAGTTACCCAGATAATTCAAGGCAAATCCATCTCTAGCATCAACTATCCAGATAATTCTAATTCTCCACTTTATTTTGTTAGTCTAGATGTGACCTAGTAAAAAACATAAGACGAGGTGTCTATAAAATTTTAAAAGATTATGAAATAAGTGATTATAAGCAATTTTGAACAGTCATGGAGAGTCAGCTAATCTGTTTTATGTCTGTATTTGGAGGGAAGTCTATCATCCATGGATAAACTGCATGTGCTGAGAGACTAAGTGACAGAGACAAGGGTAAATATTGAACCCAGTCATTTAAAAATCTCTTTCAAAACAAAGCAAAATGCCAGGCTGCTTTATTCTACACTTAGTTTCATCCCCTTGTGCTGTTTACTGTGCTTGGGAATTGTGTTCCTTCGCAGCTGGCAGTTCTAGAAAGCACCGCCGTGTGCACCTAGGTGAACAGCCATTCTGCAGACAGGAGAAACAAGCTCACAGATCAAGGTCAGCGCAGGCTGGAAATCTGACAACAAGAGTAAGAAAAGGAAAACACTAAAGAAAATGCAAATACATTTTTTTCTCTATCCTTCAAATACAAGCCAAATGTCCTTCACATAGAAGCTACACCAAACAGCTAAGGCGGCTCCAGGCCAGAGGAAAATGGCTTTTCAGTATCATACATGCCAAAGAAGACATATGGGCAGAAAGAAACCTCAGTACACAGTGCAGATTCCCATTTGGTTTCAATCATGTGCAATTTCCTTTATTTCATAAGGTAAAGGGTTTAACTATTCTGTCTAAATCCTATAACACAATGGCGGATCTGTTAAGATACCAGGAATTTTCATGTGGTTCTACAATTAATCCACTGATTACCCTCTGCAGTAAGTCAGAAGGTAGGTCAGAGACATGGATAAAAATTGAAAATGGGGTCCACCCTAGCCAGGCCCTTTGGCAGAGATGCAGGGATAGTTCAGAATTTGATCATGGTTTAAGGATGTTTCATTTGTTTTACTCTTAAGGCTTAATTGCTGGCTTTATGCAGGTTATGCTATGCTAAGTCACTTCAGTCGTGTCCGACTCTGTGCAACCCCATAGACGGCAGCCCACCAGGCTCCCCTGTCCCTGGGATTCTCCAGGCAAGAACACTGGAGTGGGTTGCCATTTCCTTCTCCATTATGCAGGTTAGGGGAGAAGATATTCTACTGTTGTGTTTAACCAGTGTTCACATTGCAACAGAACTTCAAAGACTATTTTGAAGCAAAAATATAATTGAACAGTGTCTAATATGTTATCACTTGCAACTAAGTAATAAAAAGGCTTGTCAGCTCCTCAAAGAAGCTCCATCACTCAAATATCCCACAGCTTACCTCTTCCATACCACAAGGAAGCTAACAAAACAATCAACATCTCATTGGTGTTTATGATACCATTGTTATAGATATGATTTTACCTACTAAAAACTGAGGTTTAAAATGCTTTTCCATGGTGTTTTAGTTTTGTGTGTATGTATTGAATGATATTCAGAAATAATTTATATTATTATTATATATAGCTTTTTCTTATTTATATTGATATGAACACCATTTTATTGTAGACAGGATAATTTTTATTGTTAATTTAAGTAATTATGGAAATAAATGAAAATTTATTTTAATATAAAAGCCAATGATGGAATTAAAAGATGAACCATTTATAAAAGGAAATCTGATACTGTTTTTATTTGTATGTATTACTTTTAAAGCTTTTGTTTTACTATATTGGATATCATATAGTTTTACAGACATCCTAGGATTACTCTGAAATGTATGAAAAGCAAATGGATAAAGAAAAAAAAATAGCTTATCCATGAGCGATATATGGTTAAGTGACATAAGAAACATATTATGAACAAGTTACCTTCAACATAAATAAAACAAATAGCTCAATATCCAAACTCTGGATAAAATGAGGAAATGGATAATGAGTTAGAAGAAGGGTGCTGCAGTAAAGATGCCAATGAAGCCAAGATATATAGCAGAGTCAAAGAAATTTAAACATGTTAATTAGCTGCTAATCTGTCAGCATTTTAAGTTTTCCTTCAAATTTCCTACTGAGCATTCTATTTTTCATCACTCTATGCCTGTGGTGGTTATGAAATTCATAACCAGATTCACAGTATTTACACTGGCAGAGAGAGGTTGGGATTCAGCAATGGAAATGAAAAACAACATTTTTATTCAAGATTTCTTGAATTTACCATGGGGTAACTCATTTATTTACATCATCTGATGTGAATAGCCAATTCATTGGAAAAGTCCCTGATGCTGGGAAAGATTGAGGGCAGAAGGAGAAGAGAGAATCAGAAAATAAGATGGCTGGATGGCATCACCAATGCAATGGACGTGAACTTGGGCAAACTGGGAGATGGTGAAAGACAGGGAAGCCTGGCATGCTGCAGTCCATGGGGTCGCAAAGAGTCAGACCAGACTGGGCAAGTGAACAACAACATCAATCATTTAACAAGTATAAGATACTCTAATAGTAACACAATAGAGAAGGCTGACCAGGGCATCAGCCAATAAACAGCAAATTGCCAGCAACTCTACAATCTGTCCTCCTATCTCCTTCTGCCCCTCAATTTCAAAAGCAAATATACCTGGACCATAAGCCAAAGTATTTCTTAAAATATGAAAACAAAAAAAGATGTAAAAGAACAGTAAACACTGGACATAGTACAATCACTCTTTGTGAGCCCATGGACTGTACAGGCCATGGAATTCTCCAGGCCAGAATACTGGAGTGGGTAGCCTTTCCCTTCTCCAGGGCATCTTCCCAACTTAGGGATCGAACCCAGGTCTCCCACATTGCAGGTGGATTCTTTACCAGCTGAGCCACAAGGGAAGCCCAAGAATACTGGAGAGGGTAGCCCACCCCTTCTCCAGCGGATCTTCCCAACTCAGGAATCAAACCAGTGTCTTCTGCATTGCAGGCAGATTCTTTACTAGCTGGGCTATCAGGGAAGCCCATGGTACATCACACGCAAGTCAAATCTGAGAAAACAGTAACACAAAGCATTCTGAAGTACCTAGAGGGAGCTCCAGACAGACTGCCATACTTTGCAGCAGGGCCTCTGTCTCTCAGTGTTTATAATCCAGGTCAGAGTCATCCTAAACTTGTTCTTTCGTCTGCTGTGTATCAGCCTACAAAAGTAAATGCCAGAGAGAAAAGTGCATAACAGAGCTAAAAGTATGCTTTTCCTGGATGAAACTGAAAATGATAAATGCATGGCTGCAGAGACCAGGCAAAAGTCCTAAATAGATATAATCGTGGGTAGAAAGGATAAAAAACATTGTAACTGCTCCATTTAGTAATTACTAATCCAGTACTTTTCTTTGGGTTGAAGGCTTTTTCCTGTCTCTACCCCTGATACCAGAGTTTTCCTCGCTGAGTTTCAGAAGAAACCGTCGAGATAAAAATTTTCTAACTGGGATGTGGATTTTAAACAAAAATTCTGCCTGGTATTTTTTAGATCCCATGTCCCTTCTGGGAAGACATATTACTAGTTCATGATGAGTGTGTGTTGTAATATTGATGGCTCACATTTGGGATTATGCCAAATCCAAATTATGTTTATTAAGACACATGAACAATACTGTGTAAGTAATGTTACTTAACTCTAATTTTCTTAGGCTTTCATTACACATATTAATTCAAACGAGAAAATTATGCATGTAGAAAAATATAAAACAGAAAGTTAGTTTGAAGAGAGACATTCTTTCCCACTAAGAATACACTGCCTTAAAAACACATGTGTGTAAGCCTCTGACAGTAACATCCTGTGCTTGGTTTGTCTTTTTATAGGATAGAAACAAGTCAAAATACAGGTTAAAGAAGGTTACTAGTGGAATTGGGGGGGTGGGGAGTGGAATTAAATACTCAGGTTTCTTTCTTTTTCATAACACAGTTACAACTTAAAGCATTTGCCCCACATCTGAAACACGTAACATTCTATTTGACATGCAGCCACCTCACAACAAGGCTTTGTGTGTTTCCAGGAGTGAGGCTGTTGTGGTCAAAAGCCAATTATCCACTTACTAGTCACACCTTCCTCCCCAGGGGCAAACTGGACTCCCTAACAGACCCATTATCTTTTTCGGGAGTGCAAAGTACATTGTCAAGCAGTGAAGCATAATTTCCATGGTGGCATCTAAAGCAGAACGAGTTCACGCAACTTTGACTCTCAGATGGTATACCTACACCCTGACCACAAGCAAAACACATCTTTGCACATAGTGCTGGGCTCTGTTACTATTCAGCACAGGCTTAGAATACACCCAGGTATTTAAGACTACCTGTCATCAGAGAAACTCCCTTTATGCGGATTGATAAGGTAGAAGAAGCAGGCTCTCTCATGTAATCCATAAGAATTCTGAAACGGCAGTTTAATCTTGGAAGATATGAATGTTCACTTTCCCAATTTTAACATTTGAACTAACAAAGTTCCAAAGTTTATGCATACAACAGAGGCAAAGACAGAACTAAAATAAGAAGGAGGACCTCGCAGAGTAAGGATCTATATCAACATTCACCTATCGTAAAGTTGAAAGAAGGAATGAAGGAAAAGGGGGCAGGGGGATGACAGAAAAGGGAATCACCACTGTCACTACTGAATACAAAAGGGGGAAAAAAAAAACCCAAGGAAGCCAATATGGAATAGCATGTGAAGAGTTCACATGCGACAGTGAAGAGTTAAGCCATAACCGGACTGTCAGCTTCCCTGAGAGCAGATACATGCTTACTTTGTTTACCATTAGATCCTCACATCTAGAAGTCAATGCTCAAATAATAAGAAATGTGTTCAATGAATAAATGTTCTGCCTTTGGAAATTGTAATTCTATAGCTGTTGAATCTAAGATTTATATACTCTTTGGGACATTCCCACCAGCTATACCCGCTTCAGAAAGCTCCTTTACAACACCACCATCTAAACTACCAGCAACCCAGTGCCGGTGCTCATGACAAAACCATTTCTATATTCCAGCAACAACAACAACAAAATCTGACCTTTCTTCATCCTTTCAAGGACAGCAGGGTGCTGGTGGTAATGAACATGAGAAGTTCTAATGAAGTTCATATACAGGGAACAGAAAAAGATCTGTCTAGTCTTTTCCTTTTGAATAAACTTAAGGCATATTATCTATAACTTTCTGTAACTTTCTATCATGTATGTCCTATGCAGAAAGGCACAGGTGGCTCAGATGATAAAGAATCTCCCTGCAATGCAGGGGATTTGGACTCGATCCATGGGTCAGGAAGATCTAGGGAAGGAAATGGCATGGACAACAGCAAATATCTCCAAAGAAAAGCATTATGCTCACTGTCAAGGGCAAATGAACCATGGCATCAGTCAAAGCGTAATGTACCAAGAGAATGCCAGGAGGATAGAGGGCAATGCAATTATGTTTTACTTTACTAAAAAATAATTTGTTAGAAAACATCTTTTTACCTTGGTCTCTTAGCCTTATAGTGGAAATAGCACTTAGCTTGTAAGTCTTCAAAATACATTCTTTCATCCTTTAAAGAAAAACTCTTGAGGAGGGAAGCAGGTCTGCTGTCTGTACACATAGCATATCACACTATACAAACGGTCCTGCTTAGAAAACTACTCATGTGGCATCTGGTTTTTGTACAAGATGTGGGCTATTTCTACACTGTCACAACAAATTGGAGAATTAAAAAATAAACTATTTTTGGATTGAGATAGAAGGGAAAAAAACATGCTATGACAGAAAGGCACTGAACTGAGAACCAAGAGTCCTGGATTCCACTCTGACACTGCTGGTGGGAATGTAAGCTGATGCAGCTGCCATGAAAAACAGTATGCAGTTTGCTCAGAAAACTCAAGTAGAATTACTATATGATCCAGCAATCCCATTCCTGGGAATACACCCAACATAAAACTATAATCCAGAAAAATACATGAACCCCTATGGTCATAGCAGCACTATTCACAGTAGCCAAGACATGGAAGCAACCTAACTGTCCATCAACAAATGAATGAATAGAGAAGATGTGGTATCTGTGTACAATGGAATATTACTCCATCATTAAAAAAATGAAATAATGCCATTTGCACCAACATGTAGGGTCTTAGAGATTATCATACTAAATAAGTCAGAAAGACAAATAACATGATATCACTGAATGTGGAATCTAAAATATGGCACAAATGAACCTATTTACAAAGCAGAAACAGACTCATAAGAGAACAGACTGTGATTGCTAGGAGGAACAGGGGAGGGAGAGGGATGGACTGGGAGCCTGTGGTTGCTAAATGCAAATGACTACATTCCAAATGGATAAACAAGGTCCTAATGTATAGCACAGGGAACTATAATGCAAATCCTGTGATAAACCATAATGAAAAAGAATATACAAAAGAATGTCTATATGTGTATAGCTAGTCACTTTGCTGTACAGCAGAGATTGGCACAACATTATAAAACAACCATATTTCAGTAAAAAATTTTAAAAAAGATTTTAGAATATAACAGAAAAAGAATATAGTTTATAATTTCTTTAGAAATTGTGAGAGAAATTGAGAGAAGATTTAGAAAGAATGACTTTTCCATTATAGTGTGCTTATTAAATTGTCTAAAGATGAGAAAAAAAAAAAAAAAAAAAAAGGCAGAGTCCTGGATTTCAGGTCTTGCAGGCAGAAAAGCTCCACTTCCACTCTGGGTCTCTGCTGCCTTGCTGGCATGAAGAGGGGCCTCAAAGGAAGATCACTAACATTTCTTCTAGATGTCATGTCTCCTATGGCAGGGTCTGCTATACTATCCCCACTCTCACTAAGGGAGAGAAATAGAGCTCTCCCTTCAGCAGACCCAGACTTCTTATTTACTCTGACAAATATACACTCAGGAAATCATGGTAGTCCACTGCATCATTTTCTGTTTTCCTCCTAAAATGTTGTGGCCAGTCGTTTTTCTAAAACCTTCCCATGACACTAACACTTACTAGTATTAGTCACTTCAGACATGTCTCTTTTCGACTCCATTTACTGTAGCTGGCCAGGCTCCCCAGTCCGTGGGATTTCCCAGTCAAGAATACTGGAGTGGGTTGCCATTTCCTCCTCCAGGGGATCTTCCTGACCCAGGGATTGAGCTCATGTCTCCCACACTGCAGGCAGATTCTTCACACTTATTAAGGAGCAACTATATCCCAGGTATTGTTGAGTGTTTTATAAGACTAACTTCTTTAAACCTCATGACTGCACACTGCTATTCCCAAGTCAAGCATAGGGATCTGAGATGGTGAAACACAGAGATATCGCAGACCATTTTCAGAGTTCTGTTGAAATCTGGGGTTGGGGTAAACCTGGGGTTGGGGACCTCTAGACCAAAGGTTATCTAAAATTTATGTGGTACCTGACCAGTACACAGCAGATGGCAATGCCCTTACTACTCTGAGTATGTTAGACATCACTCATTTTATTCAGGTATCATAAAGGCATTCTTTTACAGGCTTCTCTTTATCCATTTGACCAGCCTCTCGGAATCGAGTGGTTTTCCTTTCCCCCTACAACACTGCAGCACCCAGTACTTATGTCTTTCATTTCTCTCTCCTCTTTCTTCTTTTGCCTCTCCTCTCTCATCTTTCTCCACTCCTCTTCCTTCATTTTCCACTCCTCATCGTCCTTTTTCCTCTCCTCTTCCTTCTGTTTCCAATGTTCCCTTTGCTGTGCTAAGTGCTATTTTTTGCACTGTAGCTCAGCTTTAACTCATTTTTGTTAGACATCTGTTTCCTTTGAGTAAAAGAAGAAAAAAGTGAATACACAAAATAACTTTTCTGTATTATCATTGCAAAAATCATTCAAAAGGAAATCAAGCTTGAAAATAGAACTTTTGGGCAGTAAAAGATTGCACATCTTAGCCTCTGTAGAAGAATCCAGTAAATTAAGTTTGATCTGGTCTCCCTCTATATAAAATCATCCCTTTTCTCGTACACATAAATATCTGAAAAAAATAAAATGTTATAGTCTACTATGGCCTGAAGAATAATAGCAACTTACTTTAGAACAGGTAACACGTTTTTTTCTATACAAGTTTCTTAACAAGTATACAAAAAATAAATAATAAAAAAATCAAAAAGAACAATTAACATGACTTCCAATTTAGACAAGAACAGACCCATTTATCCTCACACTGAGAAAAGAAAATGGGCTGTCATAAACTAGAGAGACATGCCCTACTCAAATTTCTATGGCTCAATAAACATTCCTCCACTGAGCTTGGGCACATAGGGATTTCATTTTGTCCAACATTATACACATCAGTGAAGATAGCCACTGAAGACCTAACATGTTAATCTTCTTTTCCTGTAAAACTCCTCCTGAACTGTCACAGTTAATTTCATCTCCATACAACCTTATCTCTATAAAACTTTTATTTGCATAATGAAAGCAATATTGATTATCCTGGCACTTTCTCTTTTCAATGCAAAAGATGTTTGTGAACACATGAATTAGGAGATAACATCATGACATGATCTTGGGAAAATTTATCTGAAAGAGATTTTTTAATCTTAATGGTGAGGATGATCCTAGTGGTGATGGTACCAGAAATTTCAAATAAGGTGAGTTTGGGAAAGACTCTCATCAATGATCAGTGATTATATTTGTCTCTTTTCTGCTTTCAATTAGAAACTAACAAATGGAAGCACTGAGAAATAAAGAACCCTTCTCCAACCCAAATGAATAGGAAATAGGCAATCTCCCAGAAAAAGAATTCAGAGGAATGAAAATAAAGATGACCCAAAATCTTGGAAAGAAAATGGAGGCACGGATAGAGAAGATGCAAGAAATGTTTAACAAGGAGTTTGAAGAATTAAAGAATAAACAATCAACAATGCAACAACTGAAATAAAAAATACACTGAAGAAACCATGGTTGAAAAAGACACATGTACTCGAGTGTTCATTGCAGGACTATTTACAACAGCTAGGACATGGAATCAACCTAAACGTCCATCAACAGAGGAATGGATAAAGAAGTTGTGATACATGTGTACAATGGATATTACTCAGCCATAAAAAAGGAATGCATTTGTGTCAGTGCTAATGAAGTGGATGAACCTAGAGCCTATTATACTTAGTAAAGTAAGAAAGAGAAAAATAAATACTGTATATTAACACATGTATAGGGAATCTAGAAAGATGATACTGAAGAACCTATTTGCAGGTCAGCAATGGAGACAAAGACATACAGAACAGACTTATGGACACGGGGGCATGGGAAAGGAAAGGGTGGAATGAATGGAGAGAGTAGTGTGGAAACATACACACTATTATATGTAAAATAGACAGCCAGTGGGAATTTGCTGTATGACTCAGGAAATTCAAACCAGGGCTCTATGACAGCCTAGAGGAGTGGAATGGGGTGAGGGGTGGGAGGGGGGTTTTTAAGCAGAAGGGTACATATGTTTACCTATGGCTGATTCATGTTAATCTATGGCAGAAACAACACAATATCATAAAGCAATTATCCTTCAACTAAACATAAGTAAATTAAGGCAAAAAATTCACTGGAGGAAACCAACAGAAGAGTAACTGAGGCAAAAGAACGCATAAGTGAGCTGGAAGACAGAATGGTGGAAATAACTGAAACAGAGCACAATAAACAAAAAAGAATAAAAAATAATGAGGACACTCTCGGAGACCTACAGGACAACATTAAACATAACAACATTTGAGTCATAAGGATCCCAGAAGAGAAAGACAAAAGGAAAGGCCATGAGAAAATATTTGAGGAGACTATAGTTGAAAACTTCCCTAAAATGGGAAGGGAAATAGCTACCCAAATCCACAAAGCCCAAGAGTCCCATGTAGGATAAACCCAAGGAGAAACATGCCAAGACACATATCAAACTAAGAAAAATGAAACACAAAGAAAAATATTAAAAGCAGCAAGGGAAAAGAAACAAACAACATACAAGGGAACACAAGCCCCAAAGGCTACCAGCTGATCTTTCAACAGAAACTCTACAGGCTTGAAGGGAATGGCAGAACATACTTAAAGTGATGAAAGAGTAAAACCTACAACCAAGATGGCTTTTTCCAGCCATCTGGATTCAGAAGGATCTGGATTCAGATTCAAAGAAAATCAAAAGCTTTACAGACAAGCAAAAGCTAACAGAATTCAGCATAACCAAACCAGCTCTTCAACAAATGCTAAAGGAACTTCTCTAGACAGGAAACACACAAAAACAGAGGCCTACAAAAACAAATCCAAAATGATACAGTAAGTGGTAACAGTATCATACATACCAATAATCACCACAAATGTAAAGAGCTAAATGCTTTAACCAAAAGGTACAGATTGGCTGAATGTATACAAAAGCAAGACCCCTATGTGTGCTGTTTACAAGAAACCCACCTGAGACCCAGGGATGCATACAGAATGAAAGTGAGGGGCTGGAAAAAGATATTCCATGCAAATGGAAATCAAAAGAAAGAGGAGTAGCAATTTCATCTCAGATAAAAAAAATTTAAAGACCGTTACAAGACACAAAGCCATTATAAATATATATACACCCAACATAGGAGCATCTCAATATGCTAACAACTATGAAAGGGGAAATCAACAGTAACACAATAATACGGGGGACTTGAACACCCCACTCACACCAATGGACAGATTATCCAGACAGAAAATAAGGAAACACAGGCTTTAAATGATACACTGGACTAGTTGGACCTAATCGATATATACAAATCGATATTTGTTTTCATCCAAAAACAATAGATTTCACTTTTTTCTTAAGTGCACATGGAACATTCTCCAGGATAGATCAGATACTGGGCCACAAATCAAGCCATGGTAAATTTTTAAAAACTGAAATCATTTCCAGCATCTTCTCTGACCACAACAATATGATTAGACATCAACTACAGGGAAGAAAAAAAAAAAAACACTATTTAAAAAAACACATACACATGGAAGTTAAACAACATGCTTCTCAATAACCAACAGACCACTGAAGAAATCAAAAAGGAAATATAAATATGCATAGAAACAATTAACAATGAAAACACAACAATGCAAAACCTATGGGATGCAGTAAAAGCAATACTATTAGGGAAGGTTATAGCAATACAAACCTATCTCAAGAAACAAGAAAGACTACCAAATAAACAATCTCATCTTACACCTAAAGCACTTAGAAAACAAACAAACAAAAAAACCCCAAAGTTAGAAGGAAAGAAATCATACAGATCAAAGCAGAAATAAATGAAAAAGAAATGGAGACAACAGCCAAGATCAATAAAACTAAAAGCTGGTGCTTTGAGAAGATAAACAAAATTGACAAACTGTTAGCTAGACTCATCAAGAAAAAAAGGGTGGGGGGAGGGAGAAGATGCAAATCAATAAAATGGAGAAAGGAGAAGTTAGAGGAAGTACAAATGTAAAAGGGGAAGTTACAAAAGATAACACAGAAATACAAAGGATCAATAAGATACTATGAGCAACTATATGCCAATAAAATAGACAAACTGGAAAGAGACAAATTCTTACAAACTTTTTACCTTCCAAAACTGAATCAGGAAGAAATAGAAAATAGGAACAGACCAGTCACAAACATGAAAATTGAAACTATAATAAAAAATTTTTCCAACAAACAGCAGGCCAGGGCCAGCTGGCTTCACAGGCGAATTCTACTGAAAGTTTAGAGAAGAGCTAGCACCTAACCTGCTCAAACTCTTTCAGAAAATCACAGAGGAAGGAAAACTCCCAAACTCAATCTATGATACCAAAACTGGACAAATATACCACAAAAAAAGAAAGTTATAGGCCAGTATCACTGAACATAGATGCAAAAATCCTCAACAAAATTCCAGCAAACAGAATCCAACAACACATTAAAAGGATCATACATCATGATCAAGTGGGGTTTATCCCAGGATGCAAGGATTTTTTAATATATGCAAATCAGTCAATGTGATACACCATATTAACACACTGAAAGATAAAAACCATATGATCATCTCAATAGATGCAGAAAAAGCTTTTGACAAACTTTAACACCCATTTATGATAAAAAAAAAAAAAAAAACTCTCCAGAAGGTAGGCACAGAAGGAATATACCTCAACAAAACAATGGCCATATATGGTCTATCCACAGCAAACATTATTCTCAATGGTGAAAGCCCTCTTTTCATGTCTCTGCTGTTAAAATGAGGCCATCAATATTAGGATATTTTGCTCCATTGTGCTTTTTTTTAGTTACTTTTGAAATAAAAATGAAACACAGCAAGCATTTTCTCTAAAATCAGGAACAAAACAATGGTACCCATTCTTGCCACTAGTATTCAAATAAAAAGAATCAAGATTGGAAAAGAAGTATAACTCTCACTGTTCATAAATGACGTGATGCTTTACATAGAAAGCCCTAAAGATACCACCAGAAAATTACTAGCACTGATCAATGAATACAGTAAAGTCACATATAAAATTAATATACAGAAACTCCTTGCATTCCTATACACTAACAATGAACAATCAGAAAAAGAAATTAAGGAAACAATCCCACTCACCATTGCAACAAAAAGAATACAATTCTTAGGAGTAGACTTCCAGTTCAAGATGGCTGAGTAGGACTTGCACTCTCCTCCTGCAAGAGCACCAAAATCACAACCATCCACAGGAGGACACTGGAACCTACCAAAAAAAAAAAGATACCCCACGTCCAAAGACAAAGAGGAAGCCACAGCAAGATGGTAGGAAGGTCACAATCACAATAAAATCAAGTCCTATACCCGCAGGGTGGGTGAATCACAAACTGGAGAACAATAATACCAAAGAAGTTCTCCCACTGTTGGGAAGGTTCTGAACCCCAGGTCAGGCTTCCCAACCTAATGATCGGACAAAGGGACTGGGAATGCCCAGGGAGTCTAACCTTGAAGGCCAGCAGGATTTGATTACAATGACTTCCACAGGACTGGGGGAAACAGACACTCCAGTTTTCAGTTCAGTTCAGTCGCTTAGTCGTGTCCGACTCTTTGCGACCCCATGAATCACAGCACACCAGGCCTCCCTGTCCATCACCAACTCCCGGAGTTCACTCAGACTCACGTCCATCGAGTCAGTGATGCCATCCAGCCATCTCATCCTCTGTCATCCCCTTCTCCTCCTGCCCCCAATCCCTCCCAGCATCAGAGTCTTCTCCAATGAGTCAACTCTTCGCATGGGGTGGCCAAAGTACTGGAGTTTCAGCTTCAGCATCATTCCTTCCAAAGAAATCCCAGGGCTGATCTCCTGCAGAATGGACTGGTTGGATCTCCTTGCAGTCCAAGGGACTCTCAAGAGTCTTCTCTAACACCACAGTTCAAAAGCATCAATTCTTCGGTGCTCAGCCTTCTTCACAGTCCAACTCTCACATCCATACATGACCACAGGAAAAACCATAGCCTTGACTAGACAGACCTTTGTTGGCAAAGTAATGTCTCTGCTTTTGAATATGCTATCTAGGTTGGTCATAACTTTCCTTCCAAGGAGTAAGTGTCTTTTAATTTCATGGCTGCAGTCACCATCTGCAGTGATTTTGGAGCCCAAAAAAATAAAGTCTGACACTGTTTCCACTGTTTCCCCATCTATTTCCCATGAAGTGATGGGACTGGATGCCATGATCTTCATTTTTTGAATGCTGAGCTTTAAGCCAACTTTTTCACTCTCCACTTTCACTTTCATCAAGAGGCTTTTTAGTTCCTCTTCACTTTCTAACATAAGGGTGGTGTCATCTGCATATCTGAGGTTATTGATATTTCTCCCGGAAATCTTGATTCCAGCTTGTGCTTCTTCCAGCCCAGTGTTTCTCATGATGTACTCAGCATATAAGTTAAATAAGCAGGGTGACAATATACAGCCTTGACGTACTCCTTTTCCTATTTGGAACCAGTCTGTTGTTCCATGTTCAGTTCTAACTGTTGCTTCCTGACCTGCATACAGGTTTCTCAAGAGGCAGGTCAGGTGGTCTGGTATTCCCATCTGTTTCAGAATTTTCCACAATTTATTGTGATCCACACAGTCAAAAGCTTTGGCATAGTCAATAAAGCAGAAATAGATGTTTTTCTGGAACTCTCTTGCTTTTTCCATGATCCAGCAGATGTTGGCAATTTGATCTCTGGGTTCCTCTGCCTTTTCTAAAATCAGCTTGAACATCTGGAAGTTCACGGTTCACGTATTACTGAAGCCTGGTTTGGAGAATTTTGAGCATTACTTTACTAGCATGTGAGGTGAGTGCAATTGTGCAGTAGTTTGAGCATTCTTTGGCATTGCCTTTCTTTGGGATTGGAATGAAAACTGACCTTTTCCAGTCCTGTGGCCACTGCTGAGTTTTCCAAATCTTGCTGGCATATTGAGTGCAGCACTTTCACAGCATCATCTTTCAGGATTTGGAATAGCTCAACTGGAATTCCATCACCTCCACTAGCTTTGTTCATAGTGATGCTTCCTAAGGCCCACTTGACTTCACATTCCAGGATGTCTGGCTCTAGGTGAGTGATCACATCATCGTGATCACTCACTTAATACCACTGTATCAGGACTGGTAAACAGAAAAATAACAGAATTCTGTATCACCAAAACTACCATTTAATAGAAAAACCTGTAATCACTTTTGAAAATCCATATGCATATCAGAATTATCTTGGGATTTTTTGAAAAATACAAATGCCCATATACTGCTTTTTTTTCAGCACAGCTCCAGATATATTTCTAATGAGCAGCCATGTTTAAAAGCCCCTGGACTATATCAGGATCTTTTACTTTTATCTAGTTTGGTTTAATTTTTCTATTTCATATTCAGTGCTCCTATTTCATTCACTTTATGTTTTCCAATTTTTCTATCTCTCTTTCTGATATTCTTTCTCAAGCCTTTATCAAGCATAGTAGAAAAGCCCTTGCATACATATTAATAATATGCATAATATATATATTTAGAAAATTTATGAACTTTTGCCTAACTAAAAAATTTATGACATTTTGATTCCACTTGTTTGACTATGAATAGAATGCTCGATTTCTAATTAAAAAATAGACATGTAACAAGCAACAAAGGTTAACTGTATAGCACAGGGAACTGTAGTCAATATTTTACAATAACATATAATGGAAATTTCAAAACCAATAATAAGTGTACTGGCATAAATGAATTACAAAAAAAAAGAATTTCACATTTTCAAATTTAGTCAGCTTATTTTGGCTAGTTTTTCAAAATGCCCTATGGACACCTAATAACAACGTATGAGATACAAAATTTGAAATTTATTTGTGTAGGCTATAAGATTAATATAAATAGAAATCATTATATTTAAATTATTAATGACATAATTCAAGATGCTTCTTACTTTTTTCTGCACTTGATAAAATATTCTCAGCAAAATGATAATATGCCTATGATTGTATATTTTTTTCTTTTCACTTATATTTCTTCTGATTTTTGCTTTGTGTATCCTTGTTTCTTTGTTGTTAGCTGTCTGATAGTTTATGATGAATACCTTATTTGTGAATTGTTCCTTTTATCATTACAAATATTCATCTTTGTTTCATTTTAAAATTAATTATTTAATTTAAAAAATACTTAGGAGTAAACTTACCTAAAGACCTGTATGCAGAAAACTCAGACACTGATGAAAGAAATCAAAGACAAAACAAACAAATGGAGAGATATACCATGTTGTTGGGTTGAAGAATAAATATTGTGAAAATGACTATCCTACCCAAAGCAATCTATAGATTCAATGCAATCCCTATCAAAGTACCCATGGTATTTTTTCACAGAGCTAGAGTAAATAATATCACAATCTGTATGGAAACACAAGACCCTGAATAGACAAAGCAATCTTGAGAAAGAAGAATAGAGCTGGAGAAATCAAACTTTCTAACTTCAGACTTCACTACAAAGCTCCAGTCATCAAGACAGTATGGTACTGGCACAATAGAAATATAGACCAGTGAAACAAAATAGAAAGCCTAGAGATAAATCCACCCACCTACAGGCACCTTATCTTTGACAAAGAAGACAAAAATATACAATACAGAAAAGACAGTCTCTTCAGTGAGTGGTGCTGGGAAAACTGGGCAGCTATGTGTGAAAGAATGAAATTAGAATACTTCCTAACACCATAAACACCAAACAAAAACAAAGTAAACAAAAATAAATTCCAAATGGATTAAAGACCTAAATGTAAGACCAGAAACTGTAAGACTCTTGGAGGATAACATAGACACAACAGTCTTTGACATAAACCATAGCAAGATCCTCTATGACCCACCTTCTAGAGTAATGGAAATAAAAACAAAAATAAAAAAAAAGGGACCTAATTAAACTTAAAAGCTTTTGCACAATGAAGGAAACTATAAGCAAGGTGAAAAGACAACCCTCAGAATTGGAGAAAATAACAGCAAATGAAACAACTGACAAAGAACTGACCTCCAAACTATACAAGTAGCACATGAAGCTCAATACCAGAAAAAACAAACAACCCAATCAAAATGTGGACAGAAGACCTAAATAGACATTTCTCCAAAGAATATATACAGATGGCTAATCAACACATGAAAAGATGCTCAACATTGCTCATTATTAGAGAAATGCAAATCCAAACTCAATGAGGTACCATCTCACACTGGTCAGAATGGCCATCCACAAAAAGTCCACAAACAATAAATGCTAGAGAGGGTGTGGAAAAGGGGGAACACTCTCGCCCTCTTGGTGGGAATGCAGACTGATACAACCACTATGGAGAACAGTATGGAGATTCCTTAAAAAACTACCATATGACCCAGCTATCCCACTACTGGACATATATTCTGAGGAGACCATAACTGAAAAAGATATGTACCTCTGTGTTCATTGCAGCCCTATTTAAAATAGCTAGGACATGGAAGCATGTCCTATAGTATGTCCAATAGCTAGGACATGTCCACCAACAGATGGATGGATAAAGAAGTGGTAATACAAATATACAACACAATATTACTCAGCTATAAAAATGAATGCATTTGAGTCAGTTCTAATGAGGTGGACAAACCTAAAGCCTATCATACAAAGTGAAGTAAATCAGAAAGAGAAAGACAAATAATGTATATTAACGCACATATAGGAATCTAGAGAGATGGTACTGATGAACCTATTTGCAGGGCAGCAATGCAGTCGCAGACATACACAACAGACTTGTGGACACAGTTGGGGAAAGAGAAGGTGGGAAGAATTGAGAGAGTAGCATTGTATATACGTAAAATAGACAGCCAGTGGGAATTCACTGTATGACACAGGGAACCCAATCTGTGACACCTAAAGGGGTGGGATGGGGAGGGAGGTTTTTAAGAGGGAGAGGGCATATGTATACCTATGGAGGATTCATGTTGATGTATCGCAGAAACCGTTGCAGGATTATAAAGTAATCATCCTCCAATTTAAAATAAAAGATTGTTAAAAAAAAAAATGACAGCTATGGAGTTTCTTCCACTTACTGATTTTTGGATATATTCCAAACTACTTTGCATCAACCCCTGGAAGAATAAGAAATCTCAAGAGACCACCTCATAAAAGCTTTGGAAAGTACACATTAGAGTAAATGAATGGACCTTTACACACAGTGAAATGGCTTAAACAGTGGCACCAAATGCAGTGTCAGCATTGAACTCCATAGGCTTTCCTGAGGGGCTTGCCAGTCAGCCCCACTAAACCTCCTGGCACAAGGAGCAAGGCTTGGGGACATGAGTTATGGAGCTTCCTGGGGATAATGCAGGTCATTGCAAAAGGACTTTTGATGCTCTCAGTTTAAGAAAATAAGAGTCAGAGCTACCTGCTGTTAATTAATACTCATTTCACACACATAAAAAGCTGGTCTCTCATTTACAACTAGCAAGGGGTTAAAAGCAGATAAATCAAACCCACCTATATGTCTCCTCCCTGTCTGATTGTCAACCAACTCTCCCACCCACGAGCCAACCACAGCTCAACTCTACCCTGGCTTAGGAACACTTACAGTGGTTCTGCCAGAGCTCCATGCAAGCCAGGTCAGTAGACAGACTTTCATGATGTCTGCCTAGTTAGCCCCCTACAGAGTCCATGTTCTGAATTTGTTTTCCATTAGTGACATCCCCCGGAGAAGGCAATGGCACCCCACTCCAGTACTCTTGCCTGGAAAATCCCACGGACGGAGGAGCCTGGTGGGCTGCAGTCCATGGGGTCACTAAGAGTCGGACACGACTGAGCGACTTCACTTTCACACATTGGAGAAGGAAATGGCAACCCACTCTAGTGTTATGCCTGGAGAACCCCAGGGACGGGGCAGCCTAGTGCGCTGCCGTCTATGGGGTCGCAGAGTCGGATACGACTGAAGCAACTTAGCAGCAGCAGCAGCAGTGACATCCCCTCAAACCTATCTGCATTGCCTGATCCATCTTCCTCTCCTCTGCATCTTAGCAGTTTTCTCCTGTGGTTTTCCAGCTTTACTATCACTGAATACAACACCCCCTTCAAATCTTTTCTTTCTTTTCTTATCCTCCAATTACCCCTGACAACAGAAATCTCAAAGTTCAAATCAGCTACTCCATGTACTCTGAATGTTTTATCCCCATTCCCAACCCCGAGATCTTTTTTCAAATTTCCACTCTCCTGATTTCCTTCTTTTCCCTGGTTCATCATTTATCCCCGTTTCACTATGACTCATCTCCATCCCTCCTCCCAGATGTCTCAATTCTCACAACTTGTGTTTCAGCCCATCTTGGAGTTCAGTAAACTCCCATCCTTACCATCCAAGGAAACAAATCAATAGAAGAGCTTAAAACTGTGCCTGGCAAGTAATGAACGGCAAAGAAAAGTTATTTCTCCTCCTCCTCCTCTTTTTCTATTATTATTAGTATTCCTATTTTTTCACCCTGCGAACTCTTTCCCCATCACCACTAATTCCACCCTAATTCAATAACTAAAACCATCACTCAAAGTTCACTGCAAATGATCTAACTCTTTAAAAAAAAAAAAAAAAGGCAGAGGGAGGGGACGGAATTTCCTGGTAGTCCCGTGGTTAGGACTGAGTGCTTTCACTGCCAGAAGCCAGGGTTCAATCCCTGGTTGGGGAACAGAAGATCCCACAAGCTGCGCTGCATGGCCAAAATTAAAAATTAAAACTTTAACAACAAAAAAAAAACACGCTCATAGCCAGAGAACAGATTTAATTAATGTCTTGCTGGAAGTGAATTCCCTTCGACTTGGCGGGTAACAACAGCATCTACCAGCTTTGCAGACAGCTGAAAATACTCAAACAGCATCCATTCCCCTTCCTCTGCGAGTTAGCTGGTGGCCAGGAGGGGTGCGGCACGGAACGCCTCTCCCAGCGCAGAAGGTGGGCGCCCAGGTGATGCCACTATGACTCTCTCTCCCTCCTCTGTGCTTGCCTCCAGGCTCAGGTGGGAGATCTGCAGCAGGGGGCTGCCTCTGGGGCGCTTTGGCCGCTTTCGGGCGCCGCGGAGCACGCAGGAGTCCCGGGAGGGGGCCGACGCCAAGGTCCGGATGGAGCTGCGGCAGGCTACTACGGCCTGAAGCTCCGAAAGCCAAGGACCCCGGCGCGGGAGGGTGTAGGAGGCGCGCAGAGGCGGCGGCCCGGGGAGTGCAACCGCCTCGCAAGCACCTGGATGCGGGACCTCCCATCGCGTGTACCTGGACTCGAGCTGCGGCGGCGGCCTGGGCTTATGCTGAGGCAGCCGACGGCTTGGGCTCCTCGAAATCTTCACGGCGACCCTCTACGGAGTAAGATGCTGCAGGCTCCAGGGAGCACTCAGACTGCGGCTCGCCCCGCCCGGGCCAGGTCTTCTACGTCCCGCGCTCCGCCCTGGCCACGCCCACTACACCCACACCACACTCAGGTCACGCCCTCTACGCCCCGCGCTCCGCCCCAACCACGCCCTCCACGCCCCCAGCTCCTCCCGACTCGACCTGGGCGCCCACCATACTCGACCTGGGCGCCCCCCCATACTCGACCTGGGCTCCCAGGATGGCGCAGAGGACTAAGCACCCTTGTGCTATGGACAGGACTCACCTAAGTGGCTACAAAGGAAGGGTGTCAGTGTTTTGGGAGCTCCTGTCAACGTGCCAGCAAGGAACAACTTTCACTCCCTGACAACTACTTTAGGTTAGTTGAATAGAATGGAAAAAAGCGCAGATCCAGCTGCCACACACAAAGACTTAAAGATTTACCTAGTTTTGACCAGAGGAAAAAATACATATTCAGCTTGCCTCCACGACATTGCTTCTTTGAGTCCTAGCTTTTAAAAGCCTGGGTAACAAAACACCCTGCATATGCTAAATGAAATTAGTCAGTTCGACAAGGACAAATACTGCATGATATCACTTGTAATGGAATCTAAAAAATATGAGGAGCTACTGAATATAACAAAAGAGAAGCAGACTCACAGATCTAGAGAATAAATTAGTGGTTACCAGTGAGAAGAGGGGGGCGCATTATAGGGTAGGAGATTAAGAGGTACAAACTATTATGTAAAATAAGCTACAAGACACGGGGAATATAGCCAATATTTTACAACTATAAATGGAGTATACCTTTAAACATTGTGACTCTTGATATTGCACACCTGTAGCATAATGTGTACCCAAGCAAAACCAAATGCTGCCTTCCCAGGGACAGACTCCCTCACCCATATCCTCTGCTTTAGCTCCTCTGATAAGTGCCTAGATGGTAGCAGCTGAGTACATTTCCTGAGTAGTTTTACAGATGCTAAAACCTCCAGGTGGAAGATGCTAACTAGTTCACTACTTCATGACCAGAGTACCGAGCCTCCAGGTCTACTGGAGCCTAATATTGTTCAGTGGCTTGGTCAAGTCTGACTCTCTGTGACCCCTTGAACTGCAGCACACCAGGCTTCCCTGTCCTTCACTATCTCCCAGAGTTTGCTCAGACTCATGTCCATTGAGTCCATGATGCTTAAGGACAATGCCTAACTCTAAGTTAACTCCTGTGATGCACCCTGTTACCTCGCCATTAACCAGTTGGAGAATTGTGCATGGGGTGGTCATGTACCCTTTGGCTTACCTCACCTTGCCCATTGGCAATTGCAGGCTTTTTAAGCAGTAGCTGTCCCAGACTCCTTGTATGGTGCCTTCCAATAAACGCTGCACTTTCCTTTACCACAGCCAGGTGTCAGTAGTTGGTTTTACTGCGGTAAGGCTCAGTAACAAATGTATATCAACTACACTTCAATTTACAAAAGGAAAAAGAAAAAAGATTAATAAAAATCCAGGTAACCATTCTTGGACTCCCCAAAAACTGCCATAACAATTGAGTTTTATGACCCAAAAATGGAATTTGGGATTCTAAAAAGCAGGTTTGGCCCCATTTTACACAAGCTTTTCACCATGTTTCTTAGATGTCTATGGAATCACTTCACACATTAGAATGAAAGTAGAGAGCAAGGGCTGTATCTTATTCACTGCAGTATCCCCAATACCTACAACAGTGATGCTAAACAGGTGCTCAATAAATATACGTGAATCTATTTAATTGACAAGTACTACAGTATTTTCAGGGCTTCCCTGGTGGCTCAGCTAGTAAAGAATCCTCCTGCAATGCAGGAGACCTGGGTTAGATCCTTAGGCTGGGAAGATCCCCTGGAGAAGGGAACTGCTACCCACTCCAGTATTCTGGCCTGGAGAGTTGGACATGACTGAGCGACTTTCACTTCACAGTATTTTCAAAATAAACATAGACCTTATTGTAAATACAATATCAGGTCTATCTATAAAATGGCTTTCTTTGTGCCAATTTTGCCTTGCTGGCAAATTATTGTAAGCATAAGTAAGACTAAAAAAGAGAGAGTTAAAATGTCTTTAGTTAGAAGGAATTAAAGGTATTCCAGAAGAAAAATTCTATGAAACAAACACTTGCCACTGCCATATATTAGATACTTAATAAATGTTAAACTCTACATGTATTTTCCTGTGTATCAGATACAATGCTATGCCCATAGAAAATGAATCTGAGTCTCAAAGAAGTTAACTACCTTGCCCAAATTTCACAGCTACTGAGAAATTTCCCTGAGACTGGAATCCCTGTCCACCTGACTCTACAGTTTATACATTCCTACTTGGTGTTACTGTCTCTCCAATGTGAGGGATGCTGAATGTCCACGACCTGCAAAGCATTGTGATGGAAGGTTTGGATGGTCCAAAACTGAGGACAATGTAATCCCCTTTCAAAAGTAGGGTTAAAATCCAGTTGAAAGTGGAAAAATGGTTGAAGGCAGCAGATAATTAAAGACAAACAAGAAGGAAATGGTCAAAGGAGTGCACTGTGTTAAGAGAACTCAAGAGCGAGCCGTCTGGTGTGAGTGGGGAGATGGTAGGAGGAAATTAGAATTATGAACATGGTTAAAGCTTGAAACGGATAGGTAAGGTTTTTAACAGTAGTAATGCAGAACAGAGAACATTTTCAGGCATAAACAAAGCTCCAAAGAAGAGAAAGCAATATGTGTACTTAACAAATGATGAGTGAGCCAGCTTTTTGGAGCATAACAGACTCTTAGGGGAGCAGATTTGGGCCTTAGGGATGCTGAAGAGCAGACAATAGAGTCCCACCATTATAGATATTTGAGCAGAAAATGACACGTGGGAAGAGGCATCCAAGGGTGTCTAAGTGTGGGGGACTGGAACATACAAAGGCTGAAGAGACCAATTCACAGTTTTTTGTAAGAATCCAGGCCAGGATTATTGTTGTTGTTGTTGTTTAGTCACTAAGTTGTGTCCTACTCTTTGTGACCCCATATGCTGTAGCACACCAGGCTCCTCTGTCCATGGAATTCTCCAGGCAAGAATACTGGAGTGGGTTACCATTTCCTTCCCCAGGGGTATCTTCCCCACCCAGGGATGGAAAATGCATCTCCTGCATTGCAGGCAGATTCTTTAACATCTGAGCTACCTCAGAAGCCCCTTAGGTACTGTGGTAATATCATACCTTGTTTTAATCACATACACGTAAGTCAACTATCCTCCAAAAAAAGGTAAACATTAAATGAAAAAACAAACAAACAAACAAACCAAGGATTAATGAGACACAACTTTTGATGGTTTCTTCTGGCACATGCCACTCTTTACAACCGCGACCTAGGAGTAATCCTGAGGCTCTGGTTACTGCAGTAACAGGAGTAGGGCATGAAGAAATCCTGCCTCCTTGTGGCCATTTCCCACAACAGCAAGCTTAAAGATATTGCTTACATTGCAGTGAAATAAGAGTTTTCTTTTTCTCTTTTGCCTTTTGAGTCCCTTTCTACTTTAACTGTTCCTAATCTACAGTCTGAATTGATAACTAAGTTTTCTTCTTTTCAGAACTAACCTATTGGCTGTTTCGAAACAATGCAAAAAGGAAAAAGAATACATGATCCTTACACCTTTGTGGAAATAAATTTTTTTGGAGGAAATAGAAAGATGGCTTTAATCCCCAAGCTGGCAAAGTAGAGAACACAGTAGGCCCGTGCCTCAGGAACTGTGCCCCCGCCATGGGGAATCAAGGAGATGATATAGTCGGGGCTCACAGTCAGAGGTTGGAGATAAAGAGCAAAGATGTAAGGATCCTGTATTCTTTCTTTCTGCATTGTTTCAAAACAGTCAATAGGCTGGCTTCAGGTAACTTGGGTCTGGGATTCTGTCCCAGTAGTTAGGTCCATTGTCTTTTGTGGATTGCACTACATCTTTCTTTCCTTAATGCAAAGAGGGAAAAACAAACTACAAGGGGTGTTAACAGAGAAAGTGCTGTAAAGTTAAGCATCAGGATGTGACTAGCATAAAATTAAAAGATAATAGATGCAGAGTGTAGCTCATGCAGAACTGGAGGGTGATAGGTGCGGGATATCCCTGGAGAAGAGCAAGGCAACCCACGCCATGGCTGAGCGCCTAAACAACAACAACCTAAATTCCAATGACATTTTTCATAGCAACAGAACAATCTTAAGATGTGTGAGGAACCACAAAGGACCCAGAATAGCTAAAGCAAACCTGAGACAGGAGAACAAGCTGGAAGCATCTCACTTCTAGACTTCACATTACATTACAAAGCTACCATAAAGAAGTGTGGACTTGGCACAAAAACAGGCACACAGACCAGAGGCCCAGGATAGAGAGCCCAGAAAAGTTCTAAGGGCAGGTACTCTTGTTAACTCACAAGAATTAAGGAGCCAAAGACATACACCAGGGAAAGGAAAGTCCCCTCAATAAACGGTGCTGGCAAAACTGGGCACCACATGCTGAAGAGCAGCACTGTACTTTGCCCACACCACACACACAAAACTGGCCATACACTGGGTTCTCCACACCAAGTCCTTCCCCACCCGGCCCTCTGAAGACAGACACTCCTCAGCAGTCAACCACACACAAGCACCTTTCCCCCACTCTTCCTCACATTTCTTCACCTTTTTCTTCAGCAGGACCACCTACCAGCAGGTCCTGAGGAGACCAGGCTCCTGTCTGAGTGAACCGGACCCCACAATGTCCCAAAGCTGAAGTCCTGGTGGGTCCTGAGGGATCCTGGCTCCCATTAGCAAGGACTTGACTACCCCCACCCTCGAGTTCCAGAAACCAAAGCCAGGGCAGGTTCTCAGGAGATGGGACTCCCATCAGCTGTGCTGGGAGCCAAGTCCAAAGGCAGAATGCACATCCCCAGGGCGACTCAAGGAGGTGGGCTCAGGTTCCCTGCCAGCCAATGGGAAAGCGCAGATCAAGCCACCCTCACCTTCAGCGGAGGCCCTGCCCCCTGGGGGCAGTTCTGCTGCCTCCACGAAACTGGGGAAAATCAAACGGAAACAGAACCAAACGGCCCATGACTTTTCCAAAATTGTTACAGAACAATTAACTGGAAACCATATGAAATGAAATGACTATAAACACAAACTTTAAAATACAAAACTATCAAAATTACTGAAAAACAAAGAAGAAAATCTTCATGACCTTGGCTTTGGTCTGCAGATCATGAGCTTTGAGGTTAGCCCACAAAAAGCAAGTGCATAAAAGAAAAAAATATTGTGGACTTTATAAAATTAAATATTTCTACTCTGAAAGACCTGATTCATAAGGTCAAAAAACAAACCATTAACTGGGAGAGAACTATTTGTAAACTACATACCTAATAAAGTGTCTGGACTCAAAACAGATAAAGACCTCTAAAACAACCCCATAAAAAATTCAGTAAGGATGTGAACAGACACCTGGCCAAAAAAGATATATAGATAGTAAATATCTTACAAGAATTAGATTTTAAAAACATCATACTATTAAGGAATAACAAGTTAAAATCATGCGATATCACACCACACCTTTTAGGACTGCTAAACTCCATATATATGACAATATCAACTGCTGGAGGGTGAGGAAAAAGAAGTCTCCCTCACTGCTGCTGGCATGTACATACAGCCACTTTATAACACAGTTGGGCAGTGTTTTCCAAAGCTAAACAATGTAATCCAACAATTATGATTTCAATATTGACTCAACTGCTTTGAAAATTTATCGCAAATTCAAACAAGGATGGAATTATGCACAGCAGCATTATTCATAATAGCTAAAATCTTGAAAAAAAAAAAAACACAACAGGATATCCTTCAACAGATGAATGCATAAGCAAAGTAGGGTATATCCATGTCAAGGTGAGTAGAATATGCCACCCCAAAATATGCCTATCTGGCAAAAGGATTATTCAGTCTAAAAAAAAAAAAAAAAAAAAAAAACAGGAATCTCAGAAAACTAAGAAGTGATTGCCCTTTTGTGAAGGATATTTACAAAAGAGAAATCTCATATTTAAGGGCTTACCCTCTTTGCACCAAAAATAGAAGGATAATTAAAACCCAAAGAACTTATCAATGCAGACTTAAATCTGCAACAATCATATGCTTCTTTACTGTGTTTTGCATGATAACCTGTCATAATGGGCTCCCCGCCTTCCCCAAGGTCTTTCTTTTATTTTTATCTGAAATGGTATTTGAGGTGATGGCTTTGGACATTTCAGGAAGTGACTCAGGTTTCCTGGGTAGCTCCCTTATACACATGACATATACAAGTTATTAAACTTCTGTTTTTCTCCTGGTGGTGTCTCAAACTCTGCTACAGTGCTTTTATAAAGAAACAGGAAAATGAAGCTGGGCTCCTGAAGGCCGCTCCTTCTGGTCTAAGCTGCATCCATCAATGTCACAGTGAAAAGAAAAAAAGAGGAATGATTTTCTTTTCTTTCCTGAGAACAAAGAAGATTAAAGAGAACACTGAGCAGGCCTGATCCCTCCTAGATTTTACTTCACTGTTCCTAATCTGTAGTCTGCAAATAAATTTGCTTTTCTGTCCCCTAACTGCATGAGCTACATCCTCCACCTATTTTCCTTTAACTCCATGCTACTTACAACCTGGTGCTTACCTTTACAGCAGACCACCCCTTGTAGTTTTCTTTTTGCATTTCAGAAAGAAGGCCACAGGGCAATAAACCAGAGACAACCAGACCTAATTACCAGGCTATCTGATACCAGCTCTGACTTTTGTGGGTTCCTGTTGTTGTTGTTTTATAATTTTATTTACTTATTATCTACTTTTGGCTGTGCTGGGTCATCATGCTGCATGGACTTTTCTCTAGTTGAGGAGAGCGGGGGCTTCTCATTGCAGTGTGAGGGCTTCTTATTCAACTGTTGAGCCTTTGCTCTAGAGCCTGGGAGCCACAACTGCTGAGTCCACGTGCTGCAAATACAGAAGCCCGCATGCCCTGAAGCCTGTGCTCCACAACAAGAGAAGCCACAGCAGTAAGAAATCCTCGAAACAAAACGAAGAGTATTGTTTCCACTCACTGCAATTAGAGAAAACCCGTGCACAGCAACAAAGACGCAGCACAACCAAAAACATAAATAAAATAAACAAATAAAATCAACATTTAAAAAAATTAAAGTAAAACAGATAAACAACAATGACTACTCTATAGCACAGGGAACTACACTCAATATTTTGTAATAACTTAAAAGGGGAAAGATTATGAAGAACAGATATCTATACCTATATCAAGACCAGATCAGCTGGAATGTAATCCATGCTGATGGTGACTGGTTCTGACTCTCAAGACTTCAATCAACTGAAGCTTGGACTCTGCCATGGGCAGAGGCCCTGCATGAACATACCGGTAAAATGAAAATCTTAGTCACTCACTCGTGTCTGAATCCTTGCCACTCCATGGACCACCAGGCTCCTGTGTCCATGGGATTCTCTAAGCAAGAATACTGGAGTGGATAGCCATGCCCTCCTCCAGGGGATCTTCCTGACCCAGGGATCAAACCCCGGTCTCCTGCATTCAGGCGGATTCTTTACCATCTGAGCCACAATGGAAACCTCAACATGCCTGTTCCCATAGATTAAAGCTTCCCTAATTTTGCCATTCGGAGAGACATTGCTCTGGAAAGCTCCCTGGCATTCTCCATACTTCTGCAAGTAATACACCTTTCCTTCCCATGAGCTTTGGCTGGGTTGTATCTTCCGGCTCAACACCACCCAGAGGCAAACCCCCTTTCCTAGTAACATCTTTCCATCCAGACTCCCAACCAGCACTTGTGGCCCTGTTAGGGGAAACACACTGACTAAAACCGCCCACCCTGACCAGGTACCATAATAACCATTTGCATGAGTTGATTTACAATGGGAGATCCTGGTAAGGAACAGGGAACTAATAGGTCACTACCAACCAGAAGAGTTCGGGAAAGGTCAAAAGGAGACACCACATGTCCGACCACCTCCCAGAATCCTTCTCACTGGCATCCATCTTGGCTGAACAAGGCGTGCACCAGCAGGAAGGACTCTGAGTCAGGATGATTGGCTAAAGACAACCCAGAAACTAATCCCATCACCATAAAACTTGAGACTGCGAGCCACATGGCAGAGCTGTTCTCTGGGGTTCCCTTATCCTACTGCTCTCCATCCAGGTGCCGCTTCCCAATAAAACCTCTTGCTTTGTCAGCACAATTCATTTCCGACTGTTAGACAAGAGCCCAGTTTCAAGCCCTAGAAGTGGTCCCCTACCTGTAACAGCCCCACTTGATAATTTCTAGTCAGTCATCTTGCTTCCAATACATGGAAATCATGTTATCTTTCTGTGAGAAAAGATATGTAAGGGCCAGAAACAGTGTCCCTATTTTATCTTCTGAAGCCAGTAGGTCTCAAGAAAACTCACCTCTGTAGATCCAATTCAATGCTTTGTTCTATAGAAAAACACTGGCAGGGCTTTGGGGTTTTATTTATATCTCACTTCTGAAGACTTTTAATACCTATATTAAACATACAGATTACTCATCAGTGCCACTTCTACTTTGAGGTTAAAAATCCTCCACGTTTTTCCAATATACTTACCATTTCATTCGTTGCGTTTAAATCTTTGACCAAATGCTGTTTCTCTCGTGTTTCATAATTTAGTTAATTACACAGTTGTCACCTGAATAAAACAGTACTCATCACCTACAATTCTTGCCAAAACTGGATTTTACAAGGTAGGGCACAGGTGGGCCAGGATAAAGTTCAGGAGCACGACTACAGTCTCCTGGAGCCAAGATTCTAATTCAGGGCACCGGATGAAAACATCCACCCTGAGGAAGCACCGCCCACTTCAAGTGCAAGATTAAAACGCATTGCCTGAAAACACGGAGAGGGCAATGGCACCCCACTCCAGTACTCTTGCCTGGAGAATCCCGTGGACGGAGGAGTCTGGTGGGCTGCAGTCCATGTGGTCGCTAAGGGTTGGACACGACTGAGCGACTTCACTTTCACTTTTATGCATCGGAGAAGGAAATGGCAACTCACTCCAGTGTTCTTGCCTGGAGAATCCCAGGGATGGGGGAGGCTGGTGGGCTTCCGTCTATGGGGTCACAAAGAGTCGGACACGATTGAAGCGACTTCCCGGGTGGCTCAGACGGTAAAGCGTCTGTCTACAATGCGGGAGACTAGGGTTCGATCCTGGGTTGGGAAGATCCCCTGGAGAAGGAAATGGCAATCCACTCCAGGACTATTGACTGGAAAATCCCATGGACAGAGGAGCCTGGTGGGCTACAGTCCATGGGGTCGCAAAGAGTAGGACACGACTAAGCGACTTCACTATAGTCACTATAGTAGTAGCAGGAGCAGCCTGAAAACAAGCTATGAAACCTGCCAAGATGCGCCTGCGCGCTGGAGGTCTCGGAGACAAGCTCGGGACCCAGAGCAGCCAATCCCCAATCGGTGGGGCGGGACCTTCTGTGCGCTCCGCACGTCCCCGGCTCCTATTGGCTGGCCTGCTTCGGTCGCAACGCCGATTGGTGGCTTGTGCTTGACGCGGCTGTACAAGCCAGCTGCTCGCCCTTCGCTTCGCCTCAGCTGGGGAGGACTGGATGACGCCTATCGCGGAGCTCTTGCCAGACAGGGGTGGCCAGCGCCGGAGGACAGCGGGGAGACTGACAGGAACGCGCCCTGCGAAGCCCTCGTAAACCCTTTGCCTGACGTCTTCAAATTCCAGGCTGCTGCTGCTAAGTCACTTCAGTCGTGTCCGACTCTGTGCGACCCCATAGACGGCAGCCCAGCAGGCTCCCCCGTCCCTGGGATTCTCCAGGCAAGAATACTGGAGTGGGTTCCCATTTCCTTCTCCAATGCATGAAAGTGAAAATTGAAAGTGAAGTCGCTGAGTCGTGTCCAACTCCTAGAGACCCCATGGACTGCAGCCTACCAGGCTCCTCCATCCATGGGATTTTCCAGGCAAGAGTACTGGAGTGGATTACTATTGCCTTCTCTGCAAATTCCAGGCTGGAAGGCTCCAAATCCCGACAGCTTTGAGGAACCCACGTCCTAACCTGAAGGGAGCTCGCATCTCGTCTGCTTCAGGGACTACAAGTCCCTTCACCCACAGAAACAAGAAATGCCCTAGTGCTGAGATCCCTAAATACCTGAACTAACCCCAATTCCCCTCAGCCTGAGGCACCCTAAAAATGGCACCCGCAGAGAGACCAAATGCCCCTAATCTCAGAGTCCCTGAAGACCTCAGCCTGGGAACTCTTAATCCCTTCATCCTCAAGACCCTAACTATCCTGTAGGAGGGAAACCTAAAGCTCCTTTATGAGAAACCCCCGATTTCCTCAGCCTCAGAGATCTCAAGTTCTCTCAACCTGCGCATTCTACATCAGCCAAAAGACCCCCCCCAATCCCCTTTGTTTGAGGAACCCCGGTTCCCCCAGCCCTGTGACCCTGATCTCAAGTCAAGCAATTTGTCCCTTAGATGTAGAACACACATTATGCTCAGATTTTCCCAGAGTCCCCAGGCAGAGAGCCACCAAACCCCTTCTTGGAAAAATATTCCCTGTCCTGCACTGGAACAGAGCCCTAACTTCAGCCTGACATCAGTCCAGCAGTTACGAACTTCCAGGTCTCCTTAGGACTCCCTCCGTCACCCACAGACACATCCCCCCTGGTGCCTTTCCTCAGAGGGGCCAAGTTGTAGGGGAACCAAAGAAACCAAATCTAGCTCACATTAGGGTGGTCTGTCACAGCCTGTCAGGATTCGTCCATCCCACCAAGACCCCCCACCCTGACTTTCCCCACACCTTCCTGCCCCAAACACTCAAAGGAAGACAGGCCTGGCTCTGGACAGTGGTCTGGGCTATCTCAGCATCTTCTTCCACAGGCACCCAAGGCCATGAACCCTTACAGATCCCCAGAGGAGAGCACTGAGGGAGATGCTGGGAGAACAGAGTGGAGGTGGAGGTGGCAAAGCCAGGCTGTAAGCCGGCTCTATAGGAAGGATGCGGAGCTGGTCCCTTGAAGACCATAGACTGCTTGCCTGCACTGCTGAGTGAACTTCTCTGTGAAGATACACAGGATGGGAGTGCCTGGCCCTGTCTGGAACAGGTAGGGTGGAGTGGGGCAGAACAGGATACTAGCATCGTCAAATGTTTTGTGTCAGGGAGAGTTAGGAAAATGCTCAGTGTTTGCTGAGTTAAGCACGGCAGTCAGTAAGGAAAGTCTTCATCCCTGTCTCACAGACACCCAGTGGCATCAGGCTACTCCCTGCACATAGGTAGAGGAGAAGGCCCAGCTCTAAGGGCTGACTTATATTAGTAAGCCACTGATGAAGTCTATTATTTTCTTTAGGCTTTCAAAGACATTTCCATATACTTCTCCAAGGAAGAATGGGCAGAGATGGGAGAATGGGAAAAAATCCATTATAGGAATGCAAAAAGGAACTGTGAAGCACTGATTACTATAGGTAACAGGAAATTCTGGGTGCCTGTGAGCCTGGGAAACATGAAACAGGTCTTCAGTCTCCATGTAACTTGGCCCTCTCTTAGGTGGCTACATCTGCTCACAGTTTCCTTTTGTGTGGAGACTAACCTGGAGGAAATTTTTGTTCTTTTTTTTTTTATCAATGTAGGGCTGGCCCTGGCAGTGCACAGCTCACCCCTTGCCCTGTTCTAGATTCTCCAAGCCCTACTAATTGCCCTGACTTTGTGACACTTTCCATTGCCTCTATGCTTTGTTCTTCCTTCTTAGAGCAAAAATTTTGCTTCTTTCTGGGTCTCAGGGGCACTCGACCAGCATTCATGCATCACTGCAGGCAGGTCATCAAACCCCAGGTAGATGACAGTGAGGATTCTGATGAAGAACGGACACCAAGGCAGCAAGGTGAGGGGCCAGGAGGATTTAGAGGTGTCTTCCTGAAACCAACCTGGGTTTATGTCTTAGCTGAAGCTCAGGCATTAGCAAAGAAAACACAATTTTCAGAAAACTAGCAAGATGCAGAACAGTATATTATACAGTGAGACTATCTATATGAAGTTTTTAAGTACATAAAATAATTAGCCTCCCCTTCTCTGCCATTTTATGTGCAGTTGACTCTGCTCCTCACCATGTCTTCTCACAAGACTTTCAGGATCAAGTGATACCTGACCAAAAAACAAAAGCAGAATCATGCCATTCCCTAATGGATTCTAATGAAAACTGGTAATAAAACCAGATACAACTCCAAGAGAAGACATTGCAGAAAAACAAAGCTATAGGTCTATAAGGAGCCACACATGAGGTGGCACACATATTTGTGCTGTCAAGGTCACTTGCATCTTACCATATCACTCTGAAAACATCATTAATGCATCCATTCGTTTCACTGAAAAAATTATTTCTCTTTGTGTCAGTGTTTCTGCACTGGTGCTTTGGCTCAGTAATAAATATGAGACCTTTTGTTGAAACAAATTATATATAGAAAGACATATATATCCCCACTCCAGTACTCTTGCCTGGAAAATCCTATGGACGGAGGAGCCTGGTAGGCTGCAGTCCATGGGGTCGCTAAGAGTCGGATACGACTGAGCGACTTCACTTTCACTTTTCACTTTCATGCACTGGAGAAGGAAATGGCAACCCACTCGTCTTCTTGCCTGGAGAATCCCAGGGATGGGGGAGCCTGCTGGGCTTCCGTCTATGGGGTCGCACAGAGTCGGACACAACTGAAGTGACTTAGCAGCAGCAGCAGCAGACACACACACACATATATATATATATTATATATATAATTATTTATACATTAAAAATGGAGCAACAAAGAATTAAACTCAAAAATATACAAGCAACTCCTGCAGCTCAATTCCAGAAAAATAAGCAACCCAATCAAAAAATGGGCCAAAGAAATAGACATTTCTCTGAAGAAGACATACAGATGGCTAACAAACACATGAAAAGATGCTCAACATCACTCATTATCAGAGAAATGCAAATCAAAACCACCATGAGGTACCATTTCATGGCAGTCAGAATGGCTGTGATCCAAAAGTCTACAAGCAATAGATGCTGGAGAGGGTGTGGAGAAAAGGGAACCCTCTTACACTGTTGGTGGGAATGCAAACTAGTTCAGCCACTATGGAGAACAGTGTGGAGATTCCTTAAAAAACTGGAAATAGAACTGCCATACGACCCAGCAATCCCACTGCTTGGCATACACACCGAGGAAACCAGAATTGAAAGAGACACATGTACCCCAATGTTCATCACAGCACTGTTTACAATAGCCAGGACATGGAAGCAACCTAGATGTCCATCAGCAGATGAATGGATAAGAAAGCTGTGGTACATATACACAACGAAGTATTACTCAGCCATTAAAAAGAATACATTTGAATCAGTTCTAATGAGGTGGATGAAACTGGAGCCTATTATACGGAGTGAAGTAAGCCAAAAAGAAAAACACCAATACAGTATACTAACGCATATATATGGAATATAGAATGATGGCAATTGATAACCCTGTATGCGAGACAGCCAAAGAGACACAGATGTATAGAACAGTCTTGGACTCTCTGGGAGAGGGCGAGGGTGGGATGATTTGGGAGGATGGCATTGAAACATGTATATTATCATATGTGAAACGGATCGCCAGTCCAGGTTCGATGCATGATACAGGATGCTCGTGGCTGGTGCACTGGGATGACCCAGAGGGACGGTATGGTGAGGGAGGTGGGAGGGTGGTTCAGGACAGGGAACATGAGTACACTCGTGGCAGATTCATGTCGATGTATCGAAAAACCAATACAATATTGTAAAGTAATTAGCCTCCAATTAAAATAAATAAATATATATTGCAAATAAAAAAAAGGAGAATATTAAAAAATCTAAATGTGAATAAGTAGTACCAAATTCAGCACCAGAGGAGTAAGGGTTGGCAGGTGGCTGCACTGTGTGCTGGTTAGTTTTTTTATCTTATTTTTGAATTCTGAAATAGAAATCAAAAGACCTGAAGTGGTTGTGACAGAGTATTGATGTAAGCCTGAATGAAGGTGGATGTATAGGTTTTCCAGTATAATTCTCAATAGTTTTGTTTAAAATTTATCATTCTTTTAAAAAATGATTATTTTTGCTAAACACTCTTAATGAAAGGGCAATTAAAGCCACCTTAATTAAACTATAAATTCACCAAAGAACTTTCTAATACTAAGCTCACAGAGATTCAGTCACTGGGTTAAATCTCTTAGAATAGGAAAGAGATTAACATATTATGTCGATATATTACTTATGACAGAATTTCATTCTTAAGGCTGAAAAATATTCCATTATGTGATGTGTGTATACTATGTATATATTTTATATATAATCTGTATCTGTTTATCCGCCAGTGAACTGTGAGGTTGCTTCCACATCTTGCCAATTGTGAATAATGCTGCAATGACCATAGATGTGCATATATTTATTCAAGATCTTGTTTTCAATTCTGGAGCATGTAAGTTCGGTATCAGGGTGCCATCATGGTTAATCAAGTTCTCTTCCCAGCTTACATGCAGCCTTGTTATAGGTATGTGCTTATAAACCCCTCATCAGATATATATTTTACAAATATTTTCTACCATCCTTTTCATTCTGTTGTCTCCTTTGCTGCACAGAAGTTTTAAGCTTGATAAGTTCCATTTGTCTAATTTAATTTTGTTATTAATACACATGCACTTAGTATCATATTTAAGAAATTGTTACTGATTAAATTCATGACGTTTCACCCTAAGAGTCTTATTATTTCAAGTCTTACATTTTTGAGTTGATTTTTCTACATGATGCAAGAGCTTCATTACTTGCATGTGGATATTTTGCTTCCCAGTGCCATTCATTACAGGGCTTAAGCTTTCCCCATTGTCTTGACACCTTTGATGAAGATCATTAGATCATGTATCCAAGAGTTTATTTACTTCTAGCTACCTCTTCTGTTCCATTGATTGATAAGTCTGTCTTTGTACCGGTGGGCTTCCCCAATGGCACAGCAGATAAAGAATCCACCTTCAATGCAGGAGACACGGGTTCAGTCCGTGAGTTAAGAAGATCCTCTGGAGAAGGAAATGGCAACCCACTCCAGTATTCCTTCCTGAAAAATACCATGGACAAAGAATCCTGGTGGGCTACAGTCCAAAGGGTCACAAAGAGTCAGACATGACTGAGCAATACACTCTTTTGATTACTCAACCTTTGTAATATGTTCTGAAATCAGCAGCTTCCAGTTTTGCTGTTCTAAGATTGTTTTGGTTATTTGGGGGTCCTCTGAGATTCCATATTAACTGTAGGATGGATTTTTCTATATCTGAAAAAAAAAGTCCATTGGGATTTTTATAGGAATTGCATTGAATCTTTAAATTTCTTTGGGTAGGATGAACAGCTTAATAATATTGTCTTAAAATCCATAAACACGGAATGCCTTTCTATTTACTTGTGTCAGATTTCTTTCAGCAATACTTTGTAGTTTTCAGTGTGTAAGCCTTCCATCTCCTTAAGTTTACTCCTAATTATTTCATCTTTTTGATGCTATTATAAATAAGATTGTTGGGACTTCCCTGGTGGTCCAGTGGTTAAGACTCCACACCCCCAATGCAGAGCACCTGGGTTCAATCCCTGGTCACGGAACTAGATCCCACATGCCACAACTAAAGACCTCACATGTCACAATGAAGACCTGGCACAAAGAAATAAATATTTTTTAAAAAAATTTAAACTTAGCTCTTGACTATAGCTTTAAAAAAATCACGATACTGGATGCTTGGGGCTGGTGCACTGGGACGACCCAGAGGGATGGTATGGGGACGGAGGAGGGAGGAGGGTTCAGGATGGGGAACACATGTATACCTGTGGCGGATTCATTTCGATATCTGACAAAACTAATACAATGTTGTAAAGTTTAAAAATAAAATAAAATTAAAATAAATAAATAAGACTGCTTGCTTATTTTCCATTTTGGAATGGTCAGTGAACAATGAATTTTCCATTCAAATATGCATGGGAAGATATTTCAATGCTGATTTTGTACCCTGAAAGTTTCTGTGCAAGTTTTTTTGTGGAATTTTAAAGATTTTGCTACACATAAAGTCATGTCCTCTGTGAACAGATATAATTTTCTTTCTTTCTTTCCAAATTGGAAGCATTTTATTTCCTTTTCTAAACTAATGCCCTGGCTAGGATTGCTATTATGTTGAATAGAAGTGTTGAGCACAGGCATCCTTGCCTTTTTTATTGATCTTAGAAGATTTCAGCTTTTCCCTGATGATTATGATGTTAAAGGTAGACTCTTCATATATGACTTTTATTATATTGTGGTCACTTCCTTCTATTCCTACTTTGTTGAGTATTTTAGTCATGAAAGGCTAGTAAATTTATTAGATAGTTTATGACTATCAGATGAAGCACAGATGAAGTTTTGTCTTTTTTTAACTTAAGAAAACTGTGTGATGCTCCTAGTGGAAGCATAATAGTTGATGGTACAAAAATCACTTACTATTCCTCCTTTGGTAAATCCTTGTCCTTGTCACTCTCTGGCTCAGAATTCTGTGTTCTTAATTAGAATGCAGAGTTTGGAAATATTTACCAACCAAAACAGATTCTCATCATCTTTTAGGTAAACCTTCTTGGATGACCTTCAGAGTGAAGCACAGTAAACACCAGAAGGTATTTCCCAAATCCTGTTGACAAGAAAATCCTCCTCATGAATCCAATCACAGGTAAGAACAGGAGAATACACAGAGATCCTAGAGTCTGCTGCCTTCCTGTGCTGTCTTTAGCACAATGTCTGATATCATCACCAACGCTGGGCTGAAGAAGCACAAGCTGGAATCAAGATTGCCGGGAGAAATATCAATAACCTCAGATATGCAAATGACACCACCCTTATGGCAGAAAGTGAAGAGGAACTAAAAAGCCTCTTGATGAAAGAGGAGAGTGAAAAAGTTGGCTTAAAGCTCAACATTCAGAAAACGAAGATCATGGCATCTGGTCCCATCACTTCATGGCAAATTAATGGGGAAACAGTGGCAGACTTTATGTTTTGGGGCTCCAAAATCACCGTAGATGGTGATTGCAGCCATGAAATTAAAAGACACTTACTCCTTGGAAGGAAAGTTATGACCAACCTAGACAGCATATTAAAAAGCAGAGATATTACTTTGCCAACAAAAGTCCATCTAGTCAAGGCTATGGTTTTTCCAGTGGTCATGAATGGATATAAGAGCTGGACTGTGAAGAAGGCTGAGCGCCGAAGAATTGACGCTTTTGAACTGTGGTGTTGGAAAAGACTCTTGAGAGTCCATTGGACTGCATGGAGATCCAACCAGTCCATTCTAAACGGGATCAGTCCTGGGTGTTCTTTGGAAGGACTGATGCTAAAGCTGAAACTCCAATACTTAAGTCACCTCATGCAAAGAGTTGACTCATTGGAAAAGACTCTGATGCTGAGAGGGATTGGGTGGCAGGAGGAGAAGGGGATGACAGAGGATGAGATGGCTGGATGGCATCACCGACTTGATGGACATGAGTTTGAGTGAACTCTGGGAGTTGGTGATGGATAGGGAGGCCTGGCGTGCTGCAATTCATGGGTTCACAAAGAATCAGACAAGACTGAGCGACTGAACTGAATTGAACTGAAGAATAGCAACAATAATTGGCTGTCTATTGTTACATTCCGAGAAGGCAATGGCACCCCACTCCAGTACTCTTGCCTGGAGAATCCCATGGGCAGAGGAGCCTGGTAGGCTGCAGTCCATGGGGTCGCTAAGAGTCAGACATGACTTGAGAGATTTCACTTTCACTTTTGACTTTCATGCATTGGAGAAGGAAATGGCAACCCACTCCAGTATTCTTGCCTGGAGAATCCCAGGGACAGAGGAGCCTGTTGGGCTGCCCTCTATGGGGTCGCACAGAGTCGGACACGACTGACGTGACTTAGCAGCAGCAGCAGCATTGTTACATTATTTTCACAGTTATTTCAAACTTTAAGCATTTTACCTGAATAAACTTAAACCTTAATCCTACAGTACTTATTGGTAGGTACTCTAACTATCACCATTTATACACCAAGAAACTGTGGTAAAGAAATGTTTGATTATACGCCTGAGATCACAGTATCACTGGTAGTGCATGCAGTCTAATCCAAAGCACCTTCTCTAAACCCCTTACAAGCTGCTTAAAACTTCCATAATTCTATAAAGTTTACACTGTCTTATTCATACATCTTTATATCATTCATTTGAGGATGGTTTCAACCTCAGTTCTTTTGTGCTGTGCTAAAGTGAGGGATCTATTAAGATACCCAACTAAGGGAAGCTTACAGATACATAGTGAAATTTATAGAGCAGGTGGTCCAAGATGAAGAAGGAGATAGGATCCCCAACCTCAGAGCCTCCTACTCCAGTAAGAAAGAGGAATCAACTCCCAACTCTGACAAGCCTCAGATTTTATGACTGAAAAACAACATGTGAAGAGAATAACTGAAGGGACTTCACATAGGTAGTAGAAACTTACCACCTGGAACTGATTTCAAATGCTCATTCTTGTAAAATAGAAAGCCCAGAGATAAATCCACGCACATATGGACACCTTATCTTTGACAAAGGAGGAAAGAATATACAATGGACTAAAGACAATCTCTTTAACAAGTGGTGCTGGGAAATCTGGTCAACCACTTGTAAAAGAATGAAACTAGAACACTTTCTAACACCATACACAAAAATAAACTCAAAATGGATTAAAGATCTAAACGTAAGACCAGAAACTATAAAACTCCTAGAGGAGAACATAGGCAAAACACTCTCTGACATACATCACAGCAGGATCCTCTATGACCCACCTCCCAGAATATTGGAAATAAAAGCAAAAATAAACAAATGGGACCTAATTAACCTTAAAAGCTTCTGCACATCAAAGGAAACTATTAGCAAGGTGAAAAGACAGCCTTCAGAATGGGAGAAGATAATAGCAAATGAAGCAACTGACAAACAACTAATCTCGAGAATATACAAGCAACTCCTACAGCTCAACTCCAGAAAAATAAATGACCCAATCAAAAAATGGGCCAAAGAACTAAACAGACATTTCTCCAAAGAAGACATACAGATGGCTAACAAACACATGAAAAGATGCTCAACATCACTCATTATCAGAGAAATGCAAATCAAAACCACTATGAGGTACCATTTCACGCCAGTCAGAATGGCTGCGATCCAAAAGTCTACAAGTAATAAATGCTGGGGAGGGTGTGGAGAAAAGGGAACCCTCTTACACTGTTGGTGGGAATGCAAACTAGTTCAGCCACTATGGAGAACAGTGTGGAGATTCCTTAAAAAACTGGAAATAGAACTGCCTTATGATCCAGCAATCCCACTGCTGGGCATACACACTGAGGAAATCAGAAGGGAAAGAGACACGTGTACCCCAATGTTCATCGCAGCACTGTTTATAATAGCCAGGACATGGAAGCAACCTAGATGTCCATCAGCAGATGAATGGATAAGAAAGCTGTGGTACATATACACAATGGAGTATTACTCAGCCATTAAAAAGAATACATTTGAATCAGTTCTAATGAGGTGGATGAAACTGGAGCCTATTATAGAGAGTGAAGTAAGCCAGAAGGAAAAACACCAATACAGTATACTAACGCATATATACGGAATTTAGAAAGATGGTAACAATAACCCTGTGTACGAGACAGCAAAAGAGACACTGATGTACAGAACAGTCTTATGGACTCTGTGGGAGAGGGAGAGGGTGGGAAGATTTGGGAGAATGGCATTGAAACATGTAAAATATCATATATGAAACGAGTTGCCAGTCCAGGTTCGATGCACGATACTGGATGCTTGGGGCTGGTGCACTGGGACGACCCAGAGGGATGGAATGGGGGGGGAGGAGGGAGGAGGGTTCAGGATGGGGAACACATGTATACCTGTGGCGGATTCATTTTGATATTTGGCAAAACTAATACAATTATGTAAAGTTTAAAAATAAAATAAAATTTAAAATAAAATAAATAAATAAATAAAAAAAGAGGACAAAACAGCTCCTTCCTCTGAGCTCTGATTAGGCAACTCTTATACGTGGAATTGTCAGGGGAGTGTAGTCTCCTTGGTTCTGTCTCATCTCAACAAAAATTTGAAGTGACAGACATTAAAGCCCTCGGCATGTCACAGCTCTCAGACAGACCATGTTACAGCTCTTGGGTCTCAAACAGACCGTGTTATAGCTCTTGGACAGATCAGTGTTACAGCTCTGTGTTACAAATCAGTTTTATTTAGAAAATAACAGGAAAATACATCCTCGAGGCATGAGGCCATGTCGACCCAAAATCGCAAAGAGAGGGAGAGAATGAGCGCGTGGCGGGGAGAGAGAGACTCCTGGCCCTTTGGCTCCTCTTTTTTAATGTTTTTTCCTCCCCCTGGGCCTGCCCTGTGTAAATTGGGCTGGCCAGGAGTGCTGTTTGTTCTACCCGAGGTCCTCACTCAAGTCCTTGGACCTTCCTTTGTTCTGTTTTTGAGGGCTTTTCCCTTCCTTGTCGTTTAGCCACCGCCATTCTGGACTCCTGTTTCCTATTCTAACTACCTAACATTCCCCCCTCAAGAGATGGGAGGCCCAATTCTTTGGGAATAGGGGCGTCGCGGTCTTTCTGGCTACTTCCTGCTGAACTGGGACGGCGAGGGGTATTGGGCCTCCCCCTCTTGCTAGTCTCAGGCCTCAGAGTCCTTATAGCGGTGTCCATCTAAGGGTGAGTGATATTTTCCGTGGTCAGCTGTAGTGCTTTCTATCTTTGTTGAACTGGCACTGCATGTTGTAGCTTGTTGACCTGGGCAGAGACAAAACAGGTTAGACAATTGATAATACATCGAACAATCATAAGCAGCATCAATATGGCATAACAAGGACTAGTAGGGGCATTAGCCAATTCCAAATTCCCACTGCCAGGATGGCTCAAGTCCCTCCTTGTTCAGGGATCAGAAGATCTATCTCCTGTTTTGGATTCAACCCATGGCAAGCTGTGTTGGCTCTTTAGAGCTGTCCTGAGAAATCCTATCCCCAGAAACCAGATTTTTGGGGTGCTCATTAGAATGGCACTCATTGGTAGTCCTGAATTGATATTTGAGATCTCCCAGGGGCTTACAGGTGTATTGAGTGTCCTCTTCTGTTTTCTTCCACAGCTTGACTCATGAGTAGTGAATCCAGGAGTCATGTCCTGGTACCTTGACTGCTGTGGGGGTAGAAAGTATTACAGGGTAGGGTCCCTTCCATGTGGGCTGGAGTTGAGCCTCTGGGGACCCATCTTTCCAGACTTTAATTAGGATTTGAGTCCTTGGAGCATATAGTGGTGACTCCTTATAATCTTTTGGGTCTTGGTTCACACCCCACAAGCGTATATCCTGTTGGAATTGCCCAATGGCCGTGGTATAAGACTGGAGGGTCTGAGCCTCTGGATCTAGGAAGAGGTCATTGACATAAACAAAAGGTCTCCCATATAGCATCTCATAAGGACTAAGACCAACCTGTTCCTTAGCAGCAACATGAGTACTGAGGAGAGCTATTGATAAATAGCTTCCATCCCAGGGAGGTATTCTGGGTTATCTTTTTTATCACTGATTTTAAGAATTGGTTGGCTCTTTCTACTTTTCATGAAGACTGAGGCCTCCAGGCACAATGGAGATAATAAGTAATGCCCAATGCTTTAGAGACCCCTTGGGTGACCTTAGAAATAAATGATGTCCCATTGTCACTTTGTAATGACCTGGGCAGATTAAATCGTGGAGTGATTTCATGGAGCAGTTTTTTTTTTACCACCTCCTCAGCCTTCTCAGTCCGGGTAGGAAAGCCTTCAATCCATCCTGTGAATGTATCTATCATGATTAATGGGTATTTATACCCTTGAGAAACTGGCATCTGGGTGAAGTCCATCTGTCAGTCCTCTCCTGGGTAGGCCCCACGTCGTTGGACAGGCTGGGCCAGCTGGGGTCTTCGAGCTCCTTGAGGGTTGTTTAATTGGCAAGTGGGACAAGAGGAGACCACTTGCCTTAGTCATTTGGAAGCCTGTTCCTCTGAAGGACCTTTCTAGTAATCTTTGGAGGGCCTTTTCCCTTAAATGAATGGTGGCATTTAAGAGTTAACCAACTTCCATTGGAGGTTTCCAGGCAGAAAACAGAGTCCCTCCTTTTGCAACCACTCCATATGATCTTGAAAGCCCTCACTCTTAGCTTTAAGAGTTTCACCTTCAGTATATGAAGGAGTTTCTGGCAAATTTGTCTGTGAAACTAAGGTGGCACCCCTATTAGGTCATCGTCCTGTAATGCTGCTCTCCTAGCTGCCTGATCAGCTGCTTGGTTCCTTCGTGCCACTTCTGTGCTCCCTTTTTGGTGTCCTTTACAGTGGGAGACTGAAACCTCAGTGGGCATATGGACTGCCTCCAAGAGCCTAAGAATCTGATCACCATATTCGATTGGGGACCCTCGGTTGGTCAAATGGCCCCTTTCTTTCCAAACAGCAGCAGGTGCATGTAGCACCAGAAAGACATACTTGGAGTCAGTGTAAAGAGCTACTCTTTTTCCTTTTCCCAGTTCTAAAGCTCGAGTCAGGGCTATGAGCTCAGCTGATCGGGCTGAAGTACCTGGTGGCAGAGGCTTAGCCTCTATGGTCTCAAAATTGGAGACTTACCTGCATATCCTGCTCTTCTTTTTCCATCCAAGACAAAGCTGCTTCCATCAGTGTATCGGATTTCCTCAGGGTTGGTCAGAGGATCTTCCGCCAATCCCTCTCAGGGTTTTGTCCAGTGGTCCAAGGTTTCTAGGCAAGAGTGAAAGGGGAGAGAGCCCTTGGGGGTAGGCAGGAGGGTAGCTGGGTTAAGAACCTCACAAGGGGATATAGTGAGACCTGGACTTTCCATCAGCACTACTTGATATCTGAGGATTCTTTGATCAGACATCCATAATGGCCTCTTCTATTTAGGAGTTGTTTCACTTGGTGGCTGGTAAAAATAGTTTGCCCCCAAAAGAGAGTTTTAAAGCATCTTCTATCAGGATTGCAATAGCTTCAAGATTTCGAAGGCAGGGGGGCCAGCCTCGGGCAGTTGGGTCGAGCCTCTTGGATAAGTAAGCAACAGGCTGGCGCTCAGATCCCAACCTTTGAGTTAACACTCCCAAGGCTATTCCCTCTCTTTCATGGACGTAAAGTTGGAATGCTTTTTCTGGGTCTGGCAACCTCAAGGCAGGTGCCTGAGTTAAGGCTTGTTTTAGTGTAGCCTCTGCCTTCTTTTGAGGAGTTCCCCACATCAGTGGGATTGAATCATCCTGTCCCTTTAAGCTGGGCAATTAGACCATAGTTGGGTATCCAGATTCTACAATACCCAGTTAGCCCCAGGAAAGATTGCAATTGTTTTCGAGCTGTGGGGGAGGGCAACTGGAGGATTCCTTGTATCCGATCAGATGACAGCCTCCTGGACTGAACTCCCAGGTAAGTGACCTTTGTCTCGACCATCTGTGCCTTAGCACAGGAGATTTTATATCCTCTCTCTGCCAAAAGGTTTAGAACCTGAATTTCATGTTGTTGGACATTTTTCTCATCTGGAGAGCAGATTAGTAGGTCATCTACGTATTATAATATTTTCCCCTTAGGTCCCAGGTCCAGATCTAGGAGATCCTGCTAAGGGCCTGTCCAAACAGGTGGGAGCTATCTCTGAACCCCTGAGGTAATACTGTCCAAGTCATCTGTTGATGTTTTTTTCCTGGGGTCTCCCACTCAAAGGCAAAAAGATACTGGGATTCTTTAGCTAGTGGTATGCAAAAAAAAAAAAAAAAAATGCATCTTTGAGATCCAAGACTGTAAACCACTTGGCACTGGGTGAGATTTCTCCCAAGATTACATAGGGATTGGATACTGTGGGATGGAGGGGTACTACAGCTTCATTTATGATCCAGAGATCTTGAACCATTCACTAGGTTCCATCCTTCTTTACTGAGAGGATTGGGGTGTTACATGGCGGATTGGTGGGTACCAATAGCCCACAAACAAGGAATTTATTTATTAAGGGCTGTAGTCCCTCCCGAGCCTCTCTTCTGAGGGGATATTTGTTTCCGGTTGGAAAACCGAGTGGGATCTCAGAGAACAATGATGACCGGTTCAGCTTGGAGAGCTTGTCCAGGAGTCTCCTCGACCCACACCTGGGGGTTAATTTTGTCTTCTCATAGTTTTTGGTCCCTCTCTATTGGAGAGGGTGTAATGGGTTCTTCAGTAGCAACCAGAAGCTGTAGAGCTCTAGGGGCTGAAAAGCCTCCCATCACAAGGGTGGTCCCAAGTTTAGTGAGTGTATCTCTTCCCAATAAGGGAGTAGGGCACTCAGGGACCACCAGAAACTGGTGGGAAAATATCTGTCCATCCCAGCAACGAAGAAGTGCTCGGGTGAATCTTTTAGTAGTTTTTCCTGTAGCACCCAAAATAGTACAGGTTTGGGAGGAGAAGGCTCTGGAGTAGGAGATCAAGACAGAGTAGGTAGCCCGCATGTCAACCAAGAAGTTCTCGGACCTACCTGCCACATCCAGTTGCACCCTGGGCTCTAGCCCTGTGATCGTTATGTGTGACAGGTGGGCTGGCTGGAGCGGGCTGCTTCAGTCCTGTTGAACCATCATGAGGGAAGGCTTGGCGCTTGACCTTGAGGCTCTTGGGTCTCGAGGGCAGAGTGCCACCCAATGTCCCAGTTGATGGCATTTGTAGCAAACCGTTTTAGGAGACTTCTAACGGTTTGGACACTCTTTGGCCCAATACCCTACCTGTCTACAGATTAGGCATTCGCCTCATGCCTTGTCCTTTAAGGACTCAGGGTTTGCCACAGGGCTTCCCTGGAGGGCGGCCAGCATCTGGGCATGCCTTGTCTTTCCTTCTCTCCATCTCCTGGGCCTTGGCCTCCTTCTCCTGTTCTCTGTTATAAAAGGTATTGCTGGCTGTGTGGACCATCTCATTTAAAGAGGAAGCAGGGTCCTGCTGCTGTGGCTGTTGTAATTTTATTCTGATATCTGATACACATTGGGACAGGAATTTGTCCTTTAAAATCACCTGTCCCTCATAAGAGTCTAAGTGCAGATTGGTAAACTTTTGGAGGGCCTCTTTAGTCTTTCCAGAAGACTAACTCATTGGGCTCCAGAGTTATTGCTGAGACTGGGCACAGTCCTACAAGTAATAGGCTTCCTTCTATTTCCATGGGTGGACTTCCTTAGGGATGGGTCTTTCTGAAGCTTATCTTACCCAGTAGTCTTGCAACCTGAGAGCCAGGCATCCCCAGGTCAGGGTGCAGATCCCCAGGCAGGCTGAGGCATGACAGTCTCCTGGAGATCGAATCCCAGGGCAGGTAGAGGCAGGTTGGCCTCCGGAGAATTGGGTCCCTGGGCAGATCAAGGCGTGACGACCTCCCAGGACCCCTGGACTGGCGGATCCCCAAGTAGGTTGAGGTGTAACCACCTTTCAAGGACTAGACCCCTAGGCAGGTGGAGGCAGGTTGACCTCCTGGGACCCCCGGACTGGAGTTGGGCGTCCCCAAGGTCTCCAGCATGACCAGTGGTGAGTAGGATTAAGGGGTTGTAATTTTAACTCATTTTGTTCAGACGGGAATAGATATCATGATGTAAAGCAATCCAAGCCTATGCCCTGAGACCGGGAAACAGTGAAACAGTCATAAGCCTTATCCTTTTACTACTCTAAGGGATTTAAGCCATTGATTTCTTCCCCTAGTCCTCCATAAGAGCAGGTAAGGGTGTCTCCCCTGGTAAGCATTGTTGTCATAGACCCACTTTATGTAATAACAGAAGTAATGACAAAGGAGTGGATTATCTGGCCCTGTTAGGGGCATTAAGGTGTTTTAATTATAGACTGCGTGGAGCAACAAGGGGGCAGGGTCTTGATTGTAGGAGTTAGTAATTGGCTTAAGAACAAATTTGTTAAGAGGCAACAGACCAGATGTTCTATAAAAGTGGAGTGGAGATTTGATCCAGGGGTATGTTTATAACTTTAGGAGAAGGGTGATAAGAGTTTGGGCCCAAACAGCCTGCAGGGCTAACTCCCAAAGTGGCAAACATTATCCCTGGAAGCCCAATTGCCTTTGAAGGAATGCCAACTGATGGACTTCTAGCAGGCATTGTCTGCCTGTCTCCCACCCTAGCAGGTTCACTAAGAAATGCTGATGTTGCACATGTTGTAGGAAACATGGAAGATGAAGGGCTGAATATCCAGAAGGACTGGATATTATACAGTATTTCCCTCCCAAGGGCTAGCTATTTTCTAGCTGTCCCTCCAGAAGACTGTAGAGGCAACATTGTGGGCCTGGATGGGGCTCAGGAAAAAAGCATGAAACAGAAGGGAAGGGGACAGGGCACAACCTTTGAAAGAATAACATAGCACAAGGGCATAACATAAACGGATTGAAATCAACTGGGTCCAAGATGACAAGTCAAATTCAAGCAAACCTTAATCCCCGATCTGTAAACTAAAGGACACACCCAGAGGTGGCAGGACAGCTCCAAGGCACTGTCAAAAGACAGAGGAGTGGGTGGTTCCCCAATGGCTGGGATGATCCTCCCACTCATTAGCATTTTAATTCAATCAGCTGGCAAAACCTAGCCAGGCCCCATTCCACGTCCAGAGCCCTCTGCAATAGCCCACACCCTGCAGAGTGTGCTTCTCTCTAAACCTTAACAAATCCACCTCTTACCTATCACTTTGTCTCTCACTGAATTTTTGCAATGAGACATCAGAGCCTGAGCTTCATTAGGTCCTGAAGCCAGGCATCCTGGGTTTTTGCTGGGCTCCAAGTCCTGGGAGAGAGAGCTAAAGGACAGGAGGAAAAAGCAGTGGGGAAAATATGCCAAGGAATCCCATTCATAGCCTGCCGGAAAATCTGCTAAATAGCTGACCTGTGCTCACAGCTTTCACTGGCCTGATCCTTGGCACAAAAAAGATTAAGGACGGAAGAACCCCCACTGGCTTGGGTAATAGCTACTGGGGCTCAGCAGGTAGTGCCTTTGGGACATGCTGAGGAGTAGCCTCTCCAGAGTCTGTCAGTTGCACCCACTGCCACCCACCTGTTCGCGGAGGTGGGGGGGAGGGGGGAGTGAGGAAACAAGAAACAAGAGACTATAAAGGAATTAAAGAGTTTGTTAGGCATATGTCCCTCCAGCCATAGGAGCGAGGATCTCCTACCTTAACTGGAGGTCTTCTGGAATCTGAGACTGAGTCGCGTGAGCTTTCTGCTGAGTTTGTTTTTTGCTGTCCCGGTTTCCAGTACGATGGGCCTCTTGTCACTTCCCCTGTGCTGGGTTTTCTTCGCATTCCGCTTCTACCTCAGGAGCTTTCGCCAAGTTGGGCTCCTGTTGTGCTTGGCCTCCTTCTTGCGGGGGACTGCGCTGAGGTTGTTTCAGCCAGGTTAAACCCAAGTCACAGCACCATAGATGTCAGGGGAGTGTAAGAGATCAGCAAGGAAACTTGGTTCTGTCTCATCTCAACAAAAATTTGAAGCAATGGACGTTAAGGCCCTCGGCATGTCACAGCTCTCAGACAGACCGTGTTATAGCTCTTGGACAGAACAGTGTTACAGCTCTGTTTTTCAGCTCAGTTTTATTTAGAAAATAATAGGAAAATACATCCTCGAGGCGTGAGGGCATGCTGACCCAAAGATGCAAAGAGGAGAGAGAGAATGAGCGCAGGGGGGAGAGAGACCCTCCAGCCCTTTGGCTCCTCTTTTTATATGTTTTTTTCCTCTCCCTGGGCCTGCCCTATGTAATTTGGGCTAGCCAGGAGTGTTGTTTGTTCTACCTGAGGTCCTCACACCTTCCTTTGTTCTGTTTTCGTGGGCTTTTCCCTTCCTTGTCTTTTAGCCATCGCCATTCTGGACTCCTTTTTCCTATTCTAACTACCGAACAGAATCATTTGTTTAGCCTGCCCCTGTGTCGTAAGATTTGAGAGCCTAGCCCATACCTGTTAATTCTTAGAAGTTCAGGCCGAGCTAAAAGCCCCTGAGGGCCCCCTGAATGTTTTCTGAATGAGTGACTCCACATTTAAACATTCATCTAGGAGGAAGAAGGTGAAGAAATGCTGAAGATAGTATCTGTGAGCAAGACTTCAAATACAGAGACAGCTGAGGGGGTAAACTGATAGCAGGGATGGACTCTCACATTCATACTGTATCAAATAGCTCACAGAATATTTTGTTGAATGTTATTAAACTTCATGTGCACTATAACATCAAGAATTAGCATGTATACCAATTTATGGATCAGGAAACTGAGGAAAACCAGCTAGTTGTACAACCTTATTCAAGCAGAATGGATGGGACCAGCTACTTTAATTCCAAACACTGTCTCTAGGACATGGCAATCTGCAACTTTCAGCTTATTTTCTTTATTGTCTATATATGTTTCTGCCAATCGTCTTTTCTCTTCCCAATCTCACTGCTTCATCACCTCATTTTCCAGATGTTTTCTGTCCCCTCTGCACTTTTCCACACTTCCTCATTCATCAAAGGGGCACTATTTAATAGAAACCCCACCCCCACCCCAGTTTTCTCTGAGCCCTTACCCTCTTCTTTCCTGACCTTGTTGATTCTCCAGCTATTCCCCCTGCTTTGCTCTCACTTTTATGGAGAAAGTTGAAGGGAAAGAACTTTAAGATATGAGTTCTAGTTTTGATTCACTACCCACTTATTATTTACACTCCAGTGTTCAGACCCCCTCTCCACTCCTCCTCCCCTCGCAACACTGGATATTTCCAAGAATTGTCAAAGTATTAACTAAAATCATGCTTGGGAAAACATTTCATAAAGTCCTAAAGAACTAAAGAAATGTATGTTGTCTTTTACTATGTGACTCTCACACAGAAGGGAATGTCCAGGGCACTAGTAAGTAACAAATCTAGTTTGAAGGAATTGCCAGGAGCATCAAAATTGCTGAAGACAAGTGGCCCCAAGCAGGCCCAGATACAGTGCCCCCTCCCAGAGAAGCAAGTACCTCTGAATAGCACCCTAGACAAAAAGTGGGTAAGAGGAAATAATTTGGGTACTTCACTTCCTCTAATTCCTCTAGAAAGGCTAATAACTATGGCCCAGGTATGTAGGGTAGACTTTGGGTAGGTGTGGGTTTAAGCTGGATTGATCTGAGACCTAAAGGTAGCACTGTGGCCTTTGGAAAGGAAAATCTTACAAATTTTCTGAGATTCTGACTGCTTATCTGTAAAGTGAAGATAAGCAATCTTCTTATTGCTTTCAAACACACTGAAAAGTGTTTGAAAGCATTAAGTTAAATATAAAAGTGTTGACACATTGAAGTTGTTCAATAAATCCAGCTGTGATAATAGGGCCATGCTTTGTTACTGTTTATGCCCAGGCCTCTGCACAATGCCTTATCTGTAATGTACCCTCAACATATATTTTCTGAGTAGATGTGTCTGTGAACTATTTTCTAAGTAAGGACGTTGGGAAATTAAACCTACTAACAGGAAGTACAGGATGCTAATATTAAACTGGGCATCTTTAAAGTCAGTGTGTAGCCTCAGTCTCTCTGAAAGGGAGAAAAAACAAAGTATAGAGAAGGGACTTTCCTGGTGGTTAAGACTCTATGCTTCCACTGCAGGAGGCTGGGTTCCATTCCAGGTCAGGGAACTAAGATCCCACATGCCATGCAGTGCGGCCAATAAATAAATAACGTAACATTAACAAATAAAAATACATACATAAAAAATTTTTAAATAAATGTAAAAAAATTTTTAACAAAGTATACAGATGAACAGGTGGGTGATATCACAGTTTCTGATCAAACAGGATCTAACTCTCCAGACCCCACCAGCCTTGCTCAGCTTCTCTTCTCCAACTCAGAACTCAGAAGAAAGGAGACTGAAGTGAAGATGCACAGGCCTATGAGAAAGAGCGAGCCATGTGTATCAAGAGGTCAGCGAGCCCCAGGACGACGACTACCTCTGTGGCCCACCCCATGGGCCCATTCGAAAGGAGACTGAAGTGAAGATGTACAGTCTACGAGAAAGAGCGAGCCATGTGTCCCAAGAGGTCAGCGAGCCCCAGGACGACAACTACCTCTGTGAGTGACCCCATGGGCCTATTTGAAAGGAGACTGAAGTGAAGATGTACGGTCTACGAGAAAGAGCGAGCCATGTGTCCCAAGAGGTCAGCGAGCCCCAGGACGACGACCACCTCTGTGAGTGACCCCATGGGCCTATTTGAAAGGAGACTGAAGTGAAGATGTACAGTCTACGAGAAAGAGAGAGCCATGTGTCCCAAGAGGTCAGCGAGCCCCAGGACGACGACCACCTCTGTGAGTGACCCCATGGGTCTATTTGAAAGGAGACTGAAGTGAAGATGTACAGTCTACGAGAAAGAGCGAGCCATGTGTCCCAAGAGGTCAGCGAGCCCCAGGACGACGACCACCTCTGTGAGTGACCCCATGGGCCTATTTGAAAGGAGACTGAAGTGAAGATGTACAGTCTACGAGAAAGAGCGAGCCATGTGTCCCAAGAGGTCAGCGAGCCCCAGGACGACGACCACCTCTGTGAGTGACCCCATGGGTCCATCTGAAAGGAGCATGAAGTGAAGATGTACAGTCTATGAGAAAGAGCAAGCCATGTGTTCCAAGAGGTCAGTGAGCCCCAGGATGACAACTACCTCTGTGAGGGACACCACGGGCCCATTCACAGAGAAGCAGTTATGAGGCCTTGGCACAATAATAAAACCTCACCATTTGGTCCCCCAATCATCCCTTTCCTCTTATGACTTGGGGTACAGGATCAAGGCCAAATGCCGTGAGCACCTCGGTTCATTCTGAAGTTCTTTATGACCAGCAACATCACTATACCTCCCCTCATCCCTGTTGCTCTCGCCTCCAGATTGTGAGAAGTGTCAGAACTTCATCGAAAGCTGTGCTGTTCATGGGCTCCCGACCTTTGTAAAAGACTGTGCAGTGGAAAAGGGGCATGCCAATCGCTTAGCCCTCAGTCTGCCTGCTGGGTTAAGTATCAGACCATCAGGCATCCCTGAGGCTGCACTTGGAGTGTGGAACGAGGTGTCTGATCTGCTGCTGGGCCCGCGCTTTGGCTCCTACAAGGGCCAGATCATAGACGATGAAGAGGCTGCCAACAGTGGATACTCCTGGCTGGTGAGAACACCCCTCATCACCTGTCCTCTGACCTCCAATCACTGGTGCATGTGGCGGGGGAGCTCATGTCTACATGTGAGGACGTGGATGAGGATAACATGGCCAGCCCTGTGTACTGTGTGCACTGTGTGTGAACACGGGACTTCTATCTAAAGATCAGAGGAGAGGTGGGAGCACAGTGGTACAGGCACACAGAAGTGGCTTCTCCCATGTGGAGTCCTTGCCCTGAGTGCACCAACAGACTCGGACATGGAGGTGATGATTAAGGAGCTTACCACGTGGTCACAACTGACAACTGAATTCATGCGGGCTGAAGTGCACTAATGATAGCAGAGGGAAATAATTCTTCTGTTACCTCCCACCAAAAAAGAAATAGAGAAGAAAGTTTTTAACCCTTTTTCTGACACTCAGATCACCAAAGGGAGAAACTGCTATGAGTATGTGGATGGAAAGGACACATCTTGGGCCAAATGGATGAGGTGAGTACAGTGAGCCTGCAGGTATGAAGATCGCTCCTCCTTCAAGCCCACACCCCTTTCCTTCTCAACCAGCCTCCTTCAATAGCTTTCACATCTTTCCTCTTTTTCCACCATACTATGTTCTTTCCTTTCAAAAGATAATAGAATGAAAGAAATAAAAATGTAGTATATGCCCTCAAAATGTAAGTCTCTATGCTCAACAAAACTGGGGTACTTGAAAACAACTTGAGGAGTCTGGAGTCACCAAGGACACTTTAACTCACCTAACTGACCCTTACCAACCACTTTCTGTGTTCCAAAACAGTAGAGTTCATTATTGAAGCAGATCACACAACCCATGTCCTTTTGGAGGATACACTTCAGATGGAAATTAACCAATTGATTTTAGGAATATGTAACTTTAATTTTTCTACTTTTGAAGAACTGTACAGTGCCAGGATAACCTAACATGAGGGACCTTGAGCCCATGAGGGAAGCAACCTCCCCAGGCTAAGCTCTAGTGAGAAGTGGGCCCTGAGGCCTGGGAAGGAATGGGGGTCAGGACCTTTCTCTGAGGGCCTTTCATCAGGGGAGGCAGAAAGTGAATATTACTGTTCTGTGTCTCGAGCTAAGTCAGAGCACGCTCCAAGTTTCCACAGGAAGGGGTTGGCAAGTGAATGGGACCCTGTATGCATGTGGGGAGACTGGAGGGCCTCGGAAAAGAAGGCAGGCTGGGGTGAGTGCAAAGGATTGCATGCTAGCCTAGAAGTAACAAGTTCTGTGGAATGAAAGAGAACTTTGAGTTTAGAGGAGCTAGCGGTCACCAGTCTTATGGTCAGTCCAGGTGAAGACAAATGTGGAACTGGGCTCTGGAAAATGGCTAATTAGGTAAGAAGAGAAAAGCATTCCAGCCAGGAATAGGACCGGAAATAGGATTTGGAGATAGAAATTCACATGGTGCAGTCAAAAGTGTGAACAGAAAGTCCCCAGGAGGGGTGGTGGGGGCTGTGGCGGCCTCAGAGGCTGAAGGCCAGGAGCCGGGATCAGGTCTGACAGGTGGAGGGGACTCATCACTTGTGGTTTCTCTTTCCCAGCCTCAACCCCAGGTATGTGAACTGTGCCCGGGACGACAAGGAGCAGAACCTGGTAGCCTTCCTGAGTCACCGGCAGATCTTCTACCAAACCTGCCCGGTGTTCAGGCCAGGCTGTGAGCTGCTGGTCTGGTATGGGGACAAGTACAGCCAAGAGCTCAGCATCAAGTGTGGCAGCAGGTGGAAGAGTGAGCTCATGGCCAGCAGAGGTGAGTGCCACTCTTCAAGCACCCCACCCCATCTTAGGGAGCTTCCCTGGTCTGGCTCGGAAGCCGAGTACAATCCAGTGTAAAGTCAGTCAAGTCTCAATTAAAATGCCTCAGAAATTGATTCATTTCATATGACTTTTAGGAAAAAATTATATTAAAACTTTTTGTTCTCATTTTTAATATGTCATGCAAAAAATACATGACATCACATTTTGCTGAAAGGCTTAGAGGCAGAAAGCAAATTTTCTAGCACCTACCAGCTCTCTCACCTTTAGCTGTTTCTTCCTCATTTCCTCCACACTTCTAAGTGACATGTGTACACTAATTTGCATTCAGTCACTGTTTCAGTTCATTGTCATGTGAGTTCATACTCTGTGCCAGACTGGGCGCCATGCCCTGAAATAGATAGAACAACCTTCTGGGGAAACATATGCTTAATACCAGACAGGCTGCTGGTTGCTATGAGAAAAACCAGTCCAGGAAAAGGACCTCGGATTAGTGTGAGCAGCGAGTGGGGTGTGGCAGAGGATGGTGGGGCAGGGTCTCTCCAGAGGTAACACTTGTGGGAATGGAGTCAAGGCAGGGGAGCAGCCAGTGCCATAGCCCCAGGGCTGGGAAGAGAGGCCATGCCAGTGGTTGTAGGAAGAAGTACAGAGGGAGACGGAGGAGGATGGATGGAACATGGAAGCCTCAGGGCCCATGTCCATTTGCAGGCACCTGGAATCTTCCAGGGTGACATGGAACAACCATGCAGCTTTCAGCTGCAAGTGGCATGTTCTCTGTTCTAAGATGATGCTTCGGTTCATTTTTGGGAAGAGACAGCAGTGGGGAATCCCTTCAGAGGTCAGTTCATTGCCAGACGAGAGGGGACAGTGGGCTGGCTAAAGAAGCCTGGGAGTCAGGGCGTGAAGAATGGCAACCCATTCCAGTACTCTTGCCTGGAAAATCCCATGGATGGAGGAGCCTGGTAGGCTACAGTCCATGGGGTCGCTAAGAGTCGGACATGACTGAGAGTCTTCACTTTCACTCATTGGAGAAGCAAATGGCAACCCACTCCTGTGTTCTTGCCTGGAGAATCCCAGGGACGGGGGAGCCTGGTGGGCTGCTGTCTATGGGGTCGCACAGAGTCAGACACGACTGAAGCGACTCAGCAGCAGCAGCAAGCAGGTTGTGAAGAGTCTGGATGGAGATGTATTTTTAAATAGGACTTCCTAGTGCATTTTAAATGGACTGCTGCTGCTGCTAAGTCGCTTCAGTCGTGTCCGACTGTGCAACCCCATAGAAGGCAGCCCACCAGGCTCCCCCGTTCCTGGGATTCTCCAGGCAAGAACACTGGAGTGGGTTGCCATTTCCTTCTCCAATGCAGGAAACTGAAAAAATAAAGTGAAGTCGCTCAGTCGTATCTGACTCCTAGCGACCCCATGGACTGCAACCTACCAGGCTCCTCCATCCATGGAATTTTCCAGGCAAGAGTACTGGAGTGGGGTGCCACTGCCTTCTCCGTTAAATGGACTAGACTGAATTAAATAAATGAGGTATGAATACTCATGAGGCTTGAGAAAGAACACATCTTCATTTTATGATTTATGGAAAACTGAGAGAGAAGCAATTCATGAACCAATGGGGGCAGCAGGAACCAGAGACCTCTTGTCTATGGGACCTGGGCCACTCGGTCTCATCCAGTTTGAATCCCACTTCAGGTAGAGACCCAGACACAAAAGATGCTCTTTGAATGAGGACCCTCAAATTCAGCTTTACTTGCACATGCTAAAGCATCACCCCCTATGCTGCCTCCCATATTCAGAGAGCTCTAGGCTGAGCACCCCTAACTTAAATAGACCTTTTCCCCTCACAGGGAGCCACTCAGGATGATTCCACCTAAGTCATCAAGAGTCTTATCTCTCAGTACGATAAAATACCTGTGACCACTGTGACATGAATTTTCAGATACTTATACGTAGGGAAAGGTCCCTGCAGATCCACCTCTATCAGGAGAGACACTGCCTCTGATGCTACTGGAAGGTCCCTAGTCTGGGGATTTGTAGAAAAGGTCCTTGACACAGGCTTCCTGGATTTCTGTAAAAGATGCAGAGAATAAGAATGGAATGGAACAGTGGACTGTAAAGGAGCACTTGGTGGGAGACGGATCTTGCACTGTCAGCACTAAGATGATCAGTGGGGCAGGCTTTACCATGACAAACCAGCTACCTGACCAAAAGCTTCCTCTTTCAGCAGAACCAAAGCCCAAAATCCACCCATGTGCCTCCTGCTCCCTGGCCTTCTCCAGTCAGAAATTTCTCAGCCAACATGTTGAACACAATCACCCCTCTCAGATCCTCCTGAGAACATCTGCAAGAGACCGCCTCCAAACAAAGGATTCCTGCCCAGGCAATCAAAATCATCAGCACCAATATTCTGATCCACACAGCTGGAGTGACAAACCTGAGGATCGAGAGGTCAAGGAAAGGCCCCAACCTTTGCTGAAAAGCGTAAGGCTGAGGAGAGTTTCAAGGGCCTCTTCCTACTCACCCAAAGGACAAATGGGGGATACCTGGGTAAGCAAGAGAATGATGTAAGAGCCCAGCACAGGCCAGAAAGTGAATACAGAGGACACAGGCAAATTATGTATGGGGGCAGGAGTTTTAAGAATTATAAGAGTTAAGCATGGACAGTGTGGGCAAGACTCCAAGGATAGGTCAAGTCTCATCACACACCAGAGGATACACACTGAGGAAAAGCCCTATGCTTGCAGGGAGTGTGCGCGAAGCTTCAGTGTGAAGTCAACTCTCATCAGACACCAGAGGACACACACAGGGGAGAAGCCCTTTGTTTGCAGGGAGTGTGAGTGAGGCTTCAGTCACATCAAGCACCAGAGGACACACACAGGGGAGAAACCCTATGTTTGCAGGGAGTGTGGGCGAAGCTTCAGTGTGAAGTCAACTCCCATCAGGCACCAGAGGACACACACAGGGGAGAAGCCCTTTGTTTGCAGGGAGTGTGAGTGAGGCTTCAGTCACATCAAGCACCAGAGGACACACACAGGGGAGAAACCCTATGTTTGCAGGGAGTGTGGGCGAAGCTTCAGTGTGAAGTCAACTCCCATCAGACACCAGAGGACACACACAGGGGAGAAGCCCTTTGTTTGCAGGGAGTGTGAGTGAGGCTTCAGTCACATCAAGCACCAGAGGACACACACAGGGGAGAAACCCTATGTTTGCAGGGAGTGTGGGCGAAGCTTCAGTGTGAAGTCAACTCCCATCAGACACCAGAGGACACACACAGGGGAGAAGCCCTATGTTTGCAGGGAAGTTGAGTAAGTCATTACCAATAAACCACATCTTAGCCACAGGAGGATTACTGTAGCCATCACATACTTCAACTCTGAGGGGGCCTCAGAGGAGGTCTGTGACCCGTTACACTCCCCAAGACTGTGATGAGAGACTTCCCTGGTGGTCCAGTGGCTAAGACATCATGCTGCCAATGCAAACACCCATGTTCAATACCTGACTGGGGAACTAGATCCCACATGCTGCAATTAAGACCCAGTGCAGCCAAATAAATACATTTTTTTTTAAAAGAAAGAGTGTGATGAGCACAGAATTAATTGATTAAACAGACCTTCCACTTTCATGACAGGAGAGGAGGTAGATAAACAGCAGATGATTTCTTAAGTGTTCCGGAGATGTTCATGCCAATTCCCTTCATGGGTTTTTTGTACTCCTGTTTTAATAAATTTTGTCTCCAAACAAATCTGAAGCCCAGACTATATATCTCATTCCCCCCTTATTACTGAGAGCAGTAGGGTCCAGTGGGAGCTGAACCACTGGGAAGGCATAAGTCTGGAGTCAACTCAGTTAGGTCACTGCACAGTCAGTTCCTGGGTCCAGCGAGAGGAATCTAGGGCTTGAGACAGACTCACCAAAGAAGGGACTTCCCTGGTCCCCTGGGAAGTATGGTCTTTCCTCCTAATAGACCTCCACCCTCCTTTGGCCTCTCCTGGTTGCCCTCTGGTTTCCTCTGACTCCTTGTAGCCTCAAAGGCGAAGGTCATGTGCACATGTGTGTATATGTGTGCATACATGTATGCCTGGCTAAGTCTGGGCCATCTGTTTCTCCCTCACTCTGTCTTTGCTGCTCCCTCAGGTCATAACAGCATCTAGACTCCAGATTCAACCACAGTGGACCAGTTCTCAGCTCTGGTATCACCAGCTGTGTGACCTGGGGCAAGGTGCTCAGCCTCTCTGTGCCTCTAGTCTCATTTGTGATACAGGATGGTAGCACCAGCGTCTTCAGTTCAGTTCAGTCGCTCAGTCATGTCCAACTCTTTGTGACCCCATGGACTGCAGCACACCAGGGTCCCTTGTACATCACGAACTCTCAGAGCTTGCTCAAACTCATATACATTGAGTCAGTGATGCTATCCAATCATCTCACCCCCTGTTGTTCCCTTCTCCTCCTGCCTCAGTCTTTCCCAGCATCAGGGTCTTTTCCAATGAGTTAGTTCTTCGTATCAGGTGGCCAAAGTATTGGAGTTTCCAGCTTCAGCATCTGTCCTTCCAATGAATATTCAGGACTGATTTCCTTTAGGATGGACTGGTTTGATCTCCTTGCAGTCCAAGGGACTCTCAAGAGTTCTCTCAAATACCACAGTTCAAAAGTGTCAATTCTTTGGCACTCAGCCTTCTTTCCAGTCCCAACTCTCATATCCATACCTGACTACTGGAAAAACCATAGCTTTCACTAGATGGACCTTTGTTGGCAATGTCTCTGCATTTTAATATGCTGTCTGGGTTGGTCATAGCTTCTCTTCCAAGAAGCAAGTGTCTTTTAATTTCATGGCTGCAGTCACCATCTGCAGTGATTTTGGAGCCCATGAAAATAAAGTCACTGTTTCCATTATTTCCCCATCTATTTGCCATGAAGTGATGGGACCAGATGCCATGATCTTAGTTTTCTGAATGCTGAGTTTCAAGCCAGCTTTTTCACTCTCTTCTTTCACTTTCATCAAGACGCTTTTCAGTTCCTCTTCGCTTTCTGCCTTAAGGGTGGTGTCATCTGCATATCTGAGATTATTGATATTTCTCCTGGCAATCTTGATTCCAACTTGTGCTTCATCCAGCTCAGCATTTCGCATGATGTATTCTGCATATACAGGGCTTCCTTAGTGGCTCAGCTGGTAAAGAATCTGCATGCAATGCAGGAGACCTAGGTTCAATCCCTGGGTTGGGATGATTCCCTGGAGGAGGTAGGAACAGCTACCCACTCCAGTATTCTAGCCTGGAAAATTCCATGGACTGTATAGTCCATGGGGTCGCAAATAGTTGGACACAACTGAGTGACTTTCACTTTCACTCTGCATATAAGTTAAATAGGCAGGGTCACAATATACAGCCTTTACGTACTCGTTTCCCAATTTTGAACCAGTCCATTGTTCCATGTCCGGTTCTAACTGTTGCTTCTTGATTTACATACAGATTTCTCAGGAGGCAGGTATTCTCTGGTATTCCCATCTCTTAAGTATTTTCCACAGTTTGTTGTGGTCCACATAGTCAATAAAGCAGAAGTAGATGTTTTTCTGGAACCCTCTTGCTTTTTCGATGATCCAACAGATGTTGGCAATTTGATCTCTGGTTCCTCTGCCTTTTCTAAATCTAGCTTGAACATCTGGAAGTTCTCGGTTCATGTATTGTTGAAGCCTCGCTTGGAGAATTTTGAGCATTACTTTGCTAGCGTGTGAGATGAGTGCGATTGTGCAGTGGTTTGAGCATTCTTTGGCATTGCCTTTCTTTGGTATTGGAATGAAAACTGACCTCTTCCGGTCCTGTGGCCACTGGTGAGTTTTCAAAATTTGCTGGCATATTGAGTGCAGCACTTTCACAGCATCATCTTTTAGAACCTGAAATAGCTCAGCTGGAATTCCATCACCTCCACTAGCGTTCTTAGTGATGCTTCCTAAGGCCCACTTCACTTCATATTCCAGGATGTCTGGCTCTGGGTGAGTGATCACACCATCGTGATTATTTGGGTCATGAAGATCTTTTTTGTATAGTCCTTCTGTGTATTCTTGCCACATCTTACTATCTTCTGCTTCTGTTAGGTCCATACCATTTCTGTCCTTTACTGTGCCCATCTTTGCATGAAATGTTCCCTTGGTATCTCTAATTTTCTTGAAGAGATCTCTAGTCTTTCCCATTCTGTTGTTTCCCTCTATTTCTCTGCATTGATCACTTAGGAAGGCTTTCTTATCTCTCCTTGCTATTCTTTGGAACTCTTCATTTAGATGGGTATATCTTTCCTTTTCTCCTTTGACTTTAGCTTCTCTTCTTTTCTCAGCTATTTCTAAGGCTTCCTCAGACAACCATTTTGCCTTTTTGCATTTCTTTTTCTTGGGGATGGTCTTGATCACTGCCTCCTGCACAATGTCATGAACCTCCATCTAACAGTTCTTCAGGCACTCTGTCAGATCTAATCCCTTGAATCTATTTGTCACTTCCACTGTATAATCATAAGGGATTAGGTCATATTTGAATGGTCTAGTGGTTTTCCCTATTTTCTTCAATTTAAGTCTGAATTTTGCAATAAGGAGTTCATGATCTGAGCCACAGCCAGCGTCTTGGTCTGATGCATAAGCACAGGCAGAATCTGGCAGAGGCTGGCTGAGAATGCAAGCCTCGCCTTTGCTGTCCTCTGTTACATCCTGCATGTCCTTTGTGCCCACTTCTTCTATATCTTCAGAGCTAGACACGGGAGGGGGCCATTCAGGCACTCAGCTGCCCTAACAAGGAAGTGTGAAGTCAGGAATGCTAAGGGAGGGTGCCCTTCCTTCCCCTCACTGCCATTCCTGCTGAGCCGGGCAGCCTCTGAGCCCCTCCACACAGGCAGGCAGTGCCGACTGTCACCCACCCTGCCAAGAATAGAGCCTGGAGTTGGCTGTGCAGGAACCGGGCGAGCTGAGTGTCTCAGAACCTCCCTGACCACCCCCACCCCACCCTCTACATGGAGTGTCTTGAAGCCCACACAGCGGCTTCTCTAACACATGAGCCTCGTACCTGAGCGCTCGTGCTTCGGTCAACGCTGTTGCCACCTTGAAATTCTTAACTATGGAGTATTTTACCCTTACACTTACCTTTTAAGAGTGAAATCTTATGGCCCATGGAGTGTGCTATGAGCAGAGCAGATGCGCACAGTACAAGTCCCGGGGCCCCAGCAATGGAAGTGAGCAGGATGCACGTGGGGAAGAAGTGGACACAAAGCCTCTCGCCTGTGAGTAAGGCAAGAGGTAAGTGAGGGTGCTGATCCAGACAGGAAGCCATGCTTGCTTAGACCCAGAACTGAGTTCCAATACAGAGAGGAAGCGAAGGTGTTTGTGAAGAGTGGACCACACCCTCCCATCTGTGAAACGAGTTCTTCCCTGACCTGATCCTTTCAGGATGTGTTCAGGAGGTTTAAGTCCGCCTAGTCGCCAGAAGACACCAAGGGGAGCACAGGCTAGGGTGGGCGGGGGCAAACCCCAGGACCAGGGGCAACAGCTCTTAGTCCCTTCCTTGTGCCAGACTTGTGAAGCATCTCTACATGAACCTGTCAATAATAACCTCCCGCTATTATTTTCTCATTTCTTTCATGCTTTCTTAAAGGAACACGTTTATCTGTGGCTTCGTTTCCCTACAGGAAGGGAAGCAGCATAAACTCTTATCTCCTGCGGCTTTCAGCAGGAGCCACAGGAGGAAGAGTTAGGGATGGAGCAGGCAGAGGGGCTTCAATTGAAATATGGTGGGAAGGGGGACCCATAAAATTGAAAGGGTTTCTCAACTGCACCTCTCACCAGAGCTGGGCCTGGGATTTCCTGGAAGGCTGAGCAGTTCAAGAGTTCTCTCTCTCCTCCTTTCCTCTCCCCACTCCTGGGCCAGTGCACAACATCCCCAAATCCCCCATCACCCACAGCCCCGCACGGGCCCTCCCTCACAGAAGTGGGATGACCTGCATGGTGGCAGCAATGGTGTGTGACCCCAGAGCTTGGGGTCTCAGCTCACCTTGAGCAAGGGGCTTGGTGGTCTACACACCATCCCAGCCCCGGGGAGCAGCTAGCAGCCACGAACCATGATCTGAAGAGGAGCCAGGGGGAGCGAGGCGGGGGCGGGGGGCAGAGAATGGGGATGTGAGCTGTCTAAGGCCCTTTCTGGTCCCCACAACACTAGCCTGGACTCCACCTGACACCGTGACTGCCCTGCATGGGCACACAGGACACCAGCAGTCATGGGACAGGATGGCCAGCTGCCTCCACTGCTCACTCCATTCTTGACTGCAGCAGTCCTGCCTCCACCGTATGATCCATTCTGACCACAGCGGTCCCACAGCTGTACCAGCCCCACCTGCTTGCTGCTCTGCTTCGCTGCCATGGCTCAGGGACCCTGGCTGAGCAGGTGAGGGCGAAGCACCAGAGGGTAAGCCTGTCTTCAGCCACCAGATCTGTCCTGATCACTGTGCCCATGAACCCAGCCGATATCTGAAGCTGAGCTGCCTTTGGGAGAATGACACCACAGATGCTCACCTCAAAGCTCAGACTCCTGAAAACTCACTAAACAGGCTGTTTTTAGTCCTCTTTTAAAGTAGGAGGTTGGCGGGTGGGGCGTGGGGTGGGCAATTTCCTTGGTGGTGCAGTGGTTAAGAATCCACCTGCCAATGCAGGAGACACAGGTTCAACCCCTAATCTGGGAAGATCCCACATGCCATGGAGCAACTAAGCCTGTGCACAACTACTGAAGCCCATGTGCCCTAGAGCCCATGCTCTGCAACAAGAAGCTACCACAATGAGAAGTTCGAGCACACATAAACTAGAGAGTAGCCCTCATTCACCACAACTAGAGAAAAGCCCACACAGCAACAAAGACCCAGCATAGCCAAAAATAAATAAATAAATCTTAAAAAGAAAAAATTTAAAAGGTTGCTGCATTCCCTGATGGTCCAGTGGCTAAGACTCTTATCTCCCAGTGAGGGGGAACCCAGGCTCAATCCCTGGTCAGAGAACTAGATTCTCTATGCTGCAAATGAAGATCCTGCATGCCAGAACTAAGATCTGCTGCTGCTGCTAAGTCACTTCAGTCGTGTCCGACTCCATGCGACCCCATAGACGGCAGCCCACCAGGCTCCTCCGTCCCTGAGATTCTCCAGGCAAGAATACTGGAGTGGGCTGCCATTTCCTTCTCCAGAACTAAGACCTAGTGCAGTCAATTAAATAAAAACTTAAAAGTAGGAGGCTGTTCTTCTGTCACCAAAAGAAAACTCCTACAACATTTCAATAAACTTAAATATCTTATTTGGCAACTTCTCATGCTTGATAGCAAAAATTTTCTAATAATATGCAGTTGGTCATAAAAAAAGAAACTTAGAAAACAGGGAAACTAAAAGCCACCCATAAATGTGTAGGCAATACCAACTACTACAGCATATGGCCACCATATATGCATACATGTTTTTCTTCCACAAGAGCTTTGAGCCTCCACCCACCTTCCCACCAGCCTCTGTTCTGCTCACCAAGAAGACTGCGCTTTGGCCTCATGAATGAGAAGTTTCCACTCAACTCAGAGGGAGGTGAAGGAGCGGAGGCTGTGAGGTTGGGGGGTTGCTGTCCAGCCTGCAGTGAGGAGAGAAGTGCCAAGCGCCCTACTCCAGGTCCAGTAACTTCAGGGGACCTCAGGGAAGATGCTTAAGAAAAAGCCTCTCAAACACCTTCCCTGCAGTTTCTGTGGTTACAACCTGTCTCATGTCTTGGGGTTGGGCTATGAGTTAACAAGCCTTCTCTTGTTGGACGTGAAAAGCGTTTCCACAGAGAATCTGTTGGAATCTTGGCCTAGGTTGGTGCAGATTTAACTTGCAGTATATTCAGGGCTCAGGGCAGTTACTTCTCAAGCTTCCTGTGTTCAGGACTACGGCGCCTCCTCATGGTCACAGAGCCTTCTCTTTCAGAGGAAGGTGTTTGGCAACATTAACCACAAAGAGACACATACTAAAGAGGAGAAAAGCCATGGCAGGCAGGGCTGGGTGTTCTCAGGGAACCAAAGAGACCTTGGACACTCCAAGCTGGAACCCTGCCCTGCCTGCTTCTCCTTCTTGCTGGGTGTGCAGTTTTCTACTTCCGGTTGCCTGCCAGTGAGGGGCTCTCAAGACGCCTCAAGCTGGGGTGGACAATGGGCATGCTGGATGCCAGGGAACCCAAGATCCTGCAGCAGGTCAGTGCAGTGTGGACAAGGGCTGGCCTCACTGAACGGTTAGGCCCTGTTCAGGACACCCTCTCCGGACCTCAGGTGGAGGTGCTGCTGTCCCCAGTGCTCACCTGGGTTTCAGGAGGTAGACCTCCTGCCCAGAGAATGACAAAGGCCAGTTCCCCAAAGTTGGTGCAGGGTGAGCAGAGCAAGTGCTTGGGTCTCACAGGGTCCCAGTGAAGAGGAGTTTACTCCTGACCAGATCCTTCTTGGCTGGTTCTCTTTCTGTGTTATCTTCACATCAAATCTCACAAGGACAAGGCAATCCAGGTGTTCACAGCATTACTGGCCCAGGTGCCAATGACCCTCGTTACGGTGTGTTTATCATGGACAGGGAGAAATGGTGGCTGGTATGACAGTCCCCTGGACGAGAGAAGAGACCTCCCCTGGGTTGTGTCCCCTGTGTGACTTCAGGGGGTACTGGCATGAGGGGCACCATTTCCTTTTCTAAATATTTCAGACAACCACCGAGTTCTTTTCAGTTTTTGGTTTCAGATCTTTTTGATATGATCCATTTTCAAAGTCTTTATTGAATTTGTTACAATATTGCTTCTGTTTATGTTTTGTTTTTTTGACTGCAAGGCATGTGGGATTATCATGGAGTCCAAGCTCACTCTGCTTACCCCACGACAGGCCAATAAATCAAAGGCAAGGTGTTGAGGCAAAGAATATGACTTTACCTGGAGAGCTGGCAGACCAAGAAGTGTTAATTTCTTCCTTTCTGTAGCCATCCACAGGTGGACAGGTCCTGAACAAAAGCAGAAGGGCAGGGTTACCTGAGGCAGGCCATTATGTATGGACAGTATCCTTTTAGTAAACAAATCAACAGGAAGCAAAGGTTCAAAGATCCAACATGGAGTCAGGTTTATTCTTCCCTATAATTCCCCACTGTCAGTGTCCATTCCAAAATCTTATGGAAAAAGGGGTGATGAGCATTCTAATTGCTCCATCAGTTGCATCTTTTGGGGAATGTCCATCATCAGTGCCAGTGTTTCGAATGTTGAGATTTGTCTTTTGTTGTTCTTTGTAAAGTGTCTACATGTTTAGACATAAAAATATTTACAATCTAAGTGTTGAGAGTTATGTTTTATTCAGAGAGAATCTTTTAAGACTTCAGACCCAGGAAGCAGCATCTAAAGTTAACGAATTAAGCACTTTTGTATTTATGGAAAGATGCAAGAGTCACCTCATTGAAATCATTCCCTCTGATACACACCTTACCATCTGGGACCAGCATCCTACCTTCTCCTTCCTGAGTTTCCTCAGGGTTCACAATGGGGAGTGACTGCAATCTAGTGGCTGCTAGAGGGCAAGTATTCTCCTCCCTCCTGAGTTTCCTCAGAGCTCACCATGGGGAGCGGCTACAGTATTATAGCTGCCAGAGGGCAGCTATTCTCCTTCCCAAGTTTCCTCAGGGCTCACCATGGGGAGTGGCTACAGTCTGATAGCTGCTAGAGAGCAGGAGGGGGAACCTGAGTCTTGAGGGGGACTGTCTCAGCTGAGGGAACAAGCTTGTCCTATGGTTCCAGACAATCTTCCAATGTTCAGGATTTGGCATTCAGCCTGCAGGATCCGGAGTCGCCAGCTCAGTCAGGTCTGTGCTCTGCACTTAATTGCTATGTAGGCCTGACACTGCAGGAAGCCCTTTAAATGTGCTTCCTGTCCAGCAGACTCTCAGCCACATCCTCCAAACCTGAACAAGACCCAGCTTTGTTAAAGACTTGCTTTGCTGAGAGGGTCTCACTATGAAAAAGGTCCCTCTCCTGCTCTCCCACATCCCACACCTGAGTGGGGAGAAGGCAGGGGCTGGAGGAACAGTGCCTCCAAGCAAGGAGGGCAGAATTTCACCCACTGGCCCTTGTGTCCATCCTTGGGAGCATGGTATCATGTCACTTCCAGTGGCAGGGGACCTGTGTCCCCAGCTCAAATACTCTCTCATGAGGATATGAGCCATGAACACTAGCACAGGAAACACTGAGTGACCTGCCTAGGCTGGAAGACTAGTTCCTCAGATGTGAGACAAAGTTGGAAAGTAGCTTCTCACTGGGTTGGCCTTCTCCAGACCTAGCTTGGGGGCAGCAAGAGTAGGACAAGGGGGCCCCCAGCTGGGGCAGCCATACAATGCCTCTTGACAGTCTATGGAGACTGTGTGGCCAGAGTGACCACAAGCCCACATTCACCCAGCGGATGGCATCTGAGAGATCTGTGACAGAGGAAGTCCATCATCAGATAATGGAGGGTTTTAATGACACATGGCCACAAAACCAGAAAAATATGAAGAGTCTGAGAAAGTAAAGTATGGATATCAAAGAAAATCTTACTCTACTGAAGGTTCCCCTTGAGATGAGCAGGGGCAGCTCCAGGACTGCAAAGGCTTTTGTGGTTTCAAGCAGTAGAGATGCTGGTCCAGAGCCAGGCGGGGGCAGGGCTGGGAGTGGGGAAGGCAGCATCTCATAGCAAGGGGCCAGCCCTTCTGTGATTGTGAGGCTACCACTATCTGCTATCCAGGGTCACCCCACTGACTTGACCAGGGTCACTCACTGACCGGGGTCACCCACTGGTGGCCCCGCCCCATGCATCCCTCCTCCCCACAGCTGTTCCCACCTCATCCCTGCTCAGCTGCCAGCTGTCCTTTCATGATCCCAATTCCTGCCCCTGAAAACAGGAATCAGACTGGTCACTCCGATCCCATGGCCAAACTCTCCCTCCCAGGGCACCATCCTGTTCACAGACTCAGGCCCCTGAGACATAGCTTCTCAGGAAGCTTCTGTTGGTGCCATGTCCAAACATCCAGAGTCTCCGACTGACACCTGGGACTGAAAAGTACCAGGTGTTTCATAGGAAAGGAAGCCGGGAGAGGGTGTTCTTCCCCTCCAGGCCTGCGACCAACAGCCACTAATGCTGCCTCCTCTGCCCCCACACTGCTCAGCGGGCAGATGAGCTATCTGATCACCTACGTGAGGCCAAGGCTGTTTCAGGCCCTGTCAGTGGACCAAACATGAGAGGCTTGGTTCTAACAACCAGGATACATGCCCCCAACCCCTCCACCCAGCCCCCACCAGCCACTTCTCTCCCTCTGGTTCATGTGCTCAGCCTAGCTCCTGCTCTGTGGCCACTGTCCAGGCAGGACTCCCCTGACAAGGGTAGGGGAGAAGGGAGGACAGGAGGGGCCTGGGAGCAGTGCATGATGGGAAGGTGGGAGTATGGAACATTGCCCTCCCCTTTGGCACTTAACAGTTTCCCAGTCCCTGAAGTTAATCACATCAAAGGGAAACCTGTTGCCCTATAGTGACAGTCACATCGAAGGATGCCCTAAAGATTTCTGGAAGAGTAAACAAACCACGTGGAAACTATGCCAATACTGTGGTGAAGTATTTGAACTGGAACTTGCATCACCTTATGTTGTTTTATCATCTTCATCATGAGTAGACTAAAAGGGGATACATTTAATCTTAGATTTTACGTTAGTTTGCTTTGTCACACTGGCTGAGACTATGAACTCCCCTCCCCTTTGCCCATGCAGGAACCTCTGTGATGCGAGTCTCAGCAGTGGAAGCAAATGGCAATAATGAACAAGAACCCTCTATGCCATGTCACATCAGTTAGCACATGGATACCATCAGCATGCCACTGCCAACTGGACCCACAGCTCAGGGGTTAGCTAGGGACCACACAGTGCTGCAACCAAATCTACATTTGTCCCAGCCTGCGAGGCACAGGACACACCAGCCAATCAGAACAGGCACCAGCGATAAAGATGTAAACATAAGATGTGACACCGTAAAACTCCTAGAAGAGAACACACGGAAAACATTCTGTGACGTAAATCATTCCACTGTTTCCTCAGGTCAGTCTCCCAAGGCAATAGAAATAAAAACAAAAACAAACAAAGGAGACCTAATCAAACTTACAAGCATAGCAGAGGAAATCACAAACAAGATGACAACCTACAGAACAGGAGAAAATATTTCCCAATGATGTGATTGACAAGGACTTATTTTCCAAAACATACAAACTGACCAAACAGCTCATATAACACAAAAACAACCCAATCAGAAAAAGGACAGAAGAGCTAAGCACACATGTCTCCAAACAAGAAATACAAATGGCAAACAGACACATGAAGATGTTCAACATCACTAATTATCAGAGCAATGCAAATCAAAACTACAATGAGGTATCACTTCATACTTATCAGAATGGACATCATTAAAAAGTCTAAAAATAATAAATGCTGGAGACGATGTGGAGATAAGTGGATTCCCACTGTTGGTGGGAATGTAAGTTGGTGCAGCCACTATGGAGAACAGTATTGAAATTCCTCAGAAAACTAAAAACAAAATTGTCACATGATCTAGCAATCCCACTCCTGAGCATACTTGGAGAAAACTGTAATTTGAAAAGATACACCTACCCCAGTATTCACTGCAGAATTATAATAGCCAACACACGGAAACAATCTAAATGTCCATCAAGAGATGAATGAATAAAGAAGATGGAGTACAGATACAATGAAATCAGTTCAGTTCAGTTCAGTTGCTCAGTTGTGTCTGACTCTTAGCGACAATAAAAAAGGAAGATTGCAGTAAAATGGATATAACCAGATATTATCATACTAAGTCAGAAAGAGAAAGACAAATACCATATGATATCAGTTATATATGAGATCTAAAATATGACACAAGCGAACCTATCTATGAAACAGAAACAGACTCACGGACATAGAGAATAGACTGGTGGTGGCTGAGGCAGAAGAGGTTGGTGGAGGGATGGAGTGGGAGGCTGGGGTTAGCAGGTGTAGCTTTTATAAATAGAATGGATAAACAAGGTCCTACTGTATACCACAGAGAACTATATTCAGTATCCTATGATAAACCATGAAATAATATTTTTTAAAAAGAATGTATATATGTGTATAACTGTATCACTGAGCTGTGCAGCAGAAATTAACACACTGTAAACCAATCATACTTCAATTTTTAAAAATACTGATTAAAAAAGAACAGATGCTAGCCAGTTACAACAGATACTCAATCCACGAGAAGAGACTTCCCAACAGTTAGAACATGGACCAACCAGTCAGAAGAGAGGTCTACTGCAGACGGGGCCCCACAGCTGCCCCCAGGCTGGCTGTGAGCCCTAGGCACCATAAGCGGAAAGTGTCATTGGAGTAAATGAGAACTGTATCCAAAAAACTCCTCCTCTAGCTGCAAAACGAAGTGGCTCTGCTTCCCCCGATCACATAACTCAAGGGACCCCAGGATGCCCTGGCTTGGTGCTGGGACCAGGAATATACTGGTCAGATCCCAATACAGGGGAAGTCTATGAGGGCAGTTCCGGAGTGTGGTGGGCCAGGATAAGCAATGAAGAGTACAGCAGCTTGTCCCTTTCCTCGAAGATCGGACACAACAGCACCCAGGAGGACAGTCACTGTTCTATTGGAGGGGAGGCCCCCAAGTTTGGTGCCTCTGCCCTCTGGCTGATGCCCAGTGTTGACCCCCATGTGCCCGTCTGCAGAGCATTTCACACACATCCTGACAGCTCAGCTGCCAAGCCCCAAGGTGAAGGCTTGTGATCGCAGCTGTTCCCACAGGCACCAACAGCACCAACCCTCTGGCTCTTGGCCTGACTGTAAAGTCCAGCTGAGGCCAGCAGACATCCCATGAGCTATACGCTACGGTGGCCCCTTTGTCACTAGTAAGCAGCAGTGTCAAGATGCAGGCCAGCGGTACTCAGCCTGGCGGACTGCTTGAATCAACAGGAAAACACTGACCCATAAATACTACCGATCCTGGGCTAGGCAGTGACTGAAAGGGGCAGATAAGTGCAGAGAGCAGAGTCCACAGCACAGACAAGGTCCAGCTGTCCTCCAGCAGGGAAGGGGCCTCTTCTCTGGCCAAAGCCCTCCGGATCCCCCAGCTTAAGAATAAAGAGGCTTCAGGCACTGGTGGTGGGAACAGACTCAGAGCTGCTTTTTAAGTCATGCAGGGCAAGATACACAGGTGAGTGAAGATCAGAGGGAGTTTACCGTAAAAACAGGGTGTCTGGGGGAACAGACAGGCTTGGGTGGAGCTGAGCCATATGGGGGCTGGGAGGCTGGGCTTAGAAACCCTGTATGCCTTTCTCTCATCTCTACCTCCTAATCTACTTAACCCCCACTCGGCAGCCTGATGCCATCTGTCCTGTGCATCTCCACACTCAAGACTGTCCATTCATTCAAAGGATATTTGTTTAGCACCTGCCTCTAGCCAGGCTATGTTCCAGGTATGGGGACAGCCGTGAGGAGACTGACAATAACCCCAGTCCTTGGGGAGCAGAAATTTTACCAGGGGACAAATGCACCCCTCCTATGGCCATTGCCTCCTGCCTCACCCTCCTCAAACCATCGGCCAGCCCTCCCAGAGCTCCAGCCTGCAGACATGGTTCCATCTAAACATCTCCCCTCCTCCAAGGAGGCCACTCTCTGGACTCACTGCCCGTCAGCTCTGGCACCCTGTGCCCTGTGTCGTTCTCAGAGCATACCACCATCTGAAATGGCCTCCCCGTCATCTGCATCACCTCAGTGTACCTGGCAAAGTTATGTTTGCTTTGAAGGAAGCTCCCAGCTGCCTTCACACCCTTTCTGTTGAGTTCTTACCACAAATTCCAGTCACAGTGGCCTGGAAGGACTCCCTGGACAGGTATGGAGCAGGGGCTCGGTGGTGCCTGAGCAGGTGGACCTATAGTGGTCAGGGTAGGACAAGGACCTTGCAGCTCTGGCTCCGACCCGGACGACAGGCAGAGCAGCTTCCTACTCCCTGGGACCATGAGGGGACGAGTCTCTTATCGCTGCTCAGGGTCACAACTACACAGGAAGGGCTGTCAGTTTCGTGATACCGAGTACCCTGTGTGGTGTTATGCATTTTACCTGTGTGATCTCAACTCTCTCAGGCAGAATGCTTGGGCTATATGCTTGGAACAATCAACAGGAATGGTTTAAAATCACTTGAGGTAACACAGTTCAGTTCAGTCGCTCAGTCATGTCCGACTCTTTGCAACCCCATGAATCACAGCACGCGAGGCCTCCCTCTCCATCACCAACTCCCGGAGTTCACTCAAACTTACGTCCATCGAGTCGATGCCATCCAGCCATCTCTGTCGCCCCTTCTCCCCCTGCCCCCAATCCCTCCCAACATCAGAGTCTTTTCCAACGAGTCAACTCTTTGCATGAGGTGGCCAAAGTGCTGGAGTTTCAGCTTCAGCATCATTCCTTCCAGAGAAATCCCAGGGCTGATCTCCTTCAGAATGGACTGGTTGGATCTCCTTGCAGTCCAAGGGACTCTCAAGAGTCTTCTCCAACACCACAGTTCAAAAGCATCAATTCTTTGATGCTGAGCTTTCTTTATAGTCCAACTCTCACATCCATACATGACTACTGGAAAAATCATAGCCTTGACTAGACTTGTTGACAAAGTAGTGTCTCTGGTTTTTAATATGCTGTCTAGGTTGGTCATAACTTTCCTTCCAAGGAGTAAGCGTCTTTTAATCTCTTGATTGCAATCACCATCTGCAGTGATTTTGGAGCCCCAAAAAATTAAGTCAGCCACTGTTTTCTGTCATGGAATGTTTAACAGGAGAATTCCTACATGCTGTTTCTCACAAGTCCTTTGTTTCTTTTTAAGCGGAACAGCATGCTGCTCCCAGGAACTGGGGTCATTCTGTGAGACAGGCTTGAATCTCCTTTAGTAAACATTCTCTTTACAACCAAACTGCTTAGTCTCGATCCCCTTTCTTGAGATACGGATTGTCTCCTGACCTTGTGACCATCATCATCCCTTGTTCCCTTGGTAACAGTTACTGTACATTTGGTTTTCTGATCTTTATCGACGAAAGAAACTACAGCCTATATATACTCACAGAAAAATCATTAAAGTACCTTTGCTCCATCAGAGCTGGGGTCCCCGTGTCTGTCTGTCTTTCTCTCTCTCTCTCTCTTTGGCTGATTCCTTGGAGCGTAGAGACCCGCCTTGCTCACTCTCCTGCCCGGGCTTCTAAGACTCTCTCAAGAAGGCGCCCTGTGCCTTCGTGAGAGACCAAGTCCTGTGTCAAGGACGTTATTGGTTTTCTGCATAAACCAGGGAGTATCAGCCTCTTTCTCTCACTTTCTCATCGTCACCTCCGGACCGCCAGGTCCCAGTCCATTAAAGGACCCCAACAAGTGGCGCCCGAACAGGGACACTGGTGTACGGGCATTTCAGTCAGAGGGATTCAGGATCTATTGAGGTTAGGACCTATTGAGGTCGGTAAGTACTAAGACATGGGTCAAATGGCTGAGGGACTCAGGACCTATTGAGGTCAGGACCTATTGAGGTCGGTAAGTACTAAGACACGGGTTATACAGCTGGAAAGCCCCATCATTTCTCTACTTTATTTCACCATGTGTTTAAAGCTCAGGGACTTTTGGTTTCGTGCCAATGAACAGAGGCTTACTTTCAAACAGTGGTTAAATGTAATCCTTGGTTCCCTGATAAATGCAGTTTTGATTTAGAAATTTGGCACCAGGTCAAAGAAAATGTTGAACGAGGCACCAAGCAAGGAAAAAATATTCCAATTGATTTCTGGCCATTTCAAGGTATATTCCAACCCTCCGAATATTCGACAACAGACAGAACACTTATCGCATGAATATGAATTAGATGATAAAACTTTACAAAAGGCCCAATTAGAACAACATAAAATATTTCAAAATTTTCCTACTAGCCCTGCCCCGGCTGCTCCAATTGCTCCTCCTCTGCCAGCAGGCATGAATCCAGAAGTCTCTCCTTTGTTAGAACTTAATGATTCTGACAACGATTCTCCTTAGGCGTTTTTTGACACTAAAACTGGTAATGCTCTTATGGACAATTATGATAAGTCCTTGATACAGACTCATATTTGCAAAAAATCAGCACTTATTCACTCTCCTCCGCAGCAGAGGCTCTCTGAATTACTGGCTTTGCAATGACAAGTTTCTGATGCTGATGGTTTTTCCATCTTTCCAGTTTTAAGAAATTCTGACACTCAAGGGCACATAATACCTCAATATGATGGTATTAATCTTTTTCACATGCAACAAATGAAAAAGGCTATAACTATGTATGGCCCACATTCTCCTTTTACTAGAGAGCTTCTAAATGTTGTGGCATCTTCTATTGGAAACTTTATTCCCTATGACTGGCAAACTTTAATAAAAGCTCTCCTTCAACTGGGAGAATATCTTCAATGGACAATGTGGTTTCCTGATATAGCCAGAGATCATGCTAACAAGAATGCTTGAGCTGGCACTCCCCAAAACCAGATTACTTATGAAATGTTAACTGGCTCCAGACAATTTGATACCACAGAAACTCAAATACAATGCCCTCCTTTGTTGCATCAACAATTAAAAACAGTGGCCCTTAGAGCTTGGGATCGAATTACTCCTCAAGGAGAGCCTACAGGTAGTTACACTAAAATATTACAAGAACCTAATGAAAGTTATACTAATTTTTTAGCTATATTAGAAACTGCTATTTCCCATACTGTAATCAGAGAAGAAACCAAGAAACAGCTAGAGAAATTACTTGCTTGTGAGAATGCTAATCAGGAATACCAAAGAGCTATCGCTGCAATTCGTGAGACTGGGACTATTATTGATTATTTGAAGGCTTCTCACAATCTAGGGTCAGAAACTCAAAAGATGAAAATGCTAGCTGAAACAATGGCTTTCAAAAGGGAAATGAAGGATGCTTTACATGTGGAGATAAAAACCATTTAAAAAGGGACTGCCCTAAGAAGGCTAATAAAAAAAACCTCCAAGAATTTGCCCTCGCTGCTGTAGAGGAATGCATTGGGCCAAAGACTGTAAATCTAAATTTGATATTGAAGGAAAACCTATTCCAGGGAACTCCAAACAGGGGACCCCCCCCAAGTCCCCTACAACAAAATCCAGGGGTAAATTCTATCTTTTCCCTCAAACCCTCAACATCCGGCAGTGTTACCTTCAATATACCAGCCCTAAATGATTTTTTCCTTTACCCTCAAGCAGTCCCTTCTAGAATATCTACCAGACTTTTTGGACCCCTGCCCCCACAAACCTTCAGTCTTTTATTTGGCCAATCTAGTTTGGCTTCTAAAGGATTTACTGTTCACCCTGGAATAACTGATTTAAATTATAAAGAAGAGATTCAAATTGTGATGTCATCTCAGGTTCTATGGCAATTCAAAAAGAGGGACAAAATTGCTCAATTACTTCTTTTGCCTTATATTTCTATTAACTCCTCTAATAATGTACGGACAGACGGGTTTGGCAGTACAGATCAAAAACAATCCTTATGGACATCATTGGTATCTGAATATGCCCAACCAAATATAAATATCAAAATTAATAATAAAAGATTTTCTGGTCTCCTCAACACTGGATCTAGTATTACTATTATTTCCAAACACTTATGGCCCAAATCCTGGCCTATACAAAAGGTCTCTTGCCAAATTGTGGGAATTTCTCAAACCAAAGTACAAGAAATTTATCAAAATGTTTTGATCTACCCATATGAAAGACCAAAAGGCCAACCTACAACATTAAGACCTTATGTGATAAATGCACCCCTGAATCTAATAGAAAGAGACTTACTTATGCAATGGCAAACTCAGATATACATTCCACATTTTTCCTAGGGACCACTGCTCATTTGACAAACAAAGCAATTATTAAAATAACTGAGAAGAATGACAAGCCTATTTGGACAGAGCAATTGCCCCTTACGAAAGAAAAATTACAAGCTACCAAAGAACTTATAGACACATAATTAGAATTGAAACATATTGAGGAATCTTGCTGTTCTTGGAACTCTCTTATTTTTGTTATAAAAAAGAAATCTAACAAATGGTGTCTCTTAACATACCTTAGAAAAGTTAATGCATCTATGAAACCTATGGACACATTACAACCAGGGATCCCATCACCTACTACTATTCCTCAAAATTAGTACATTATTATTACTGATTTACAAGATTGCTTTTTTTAATATACCTCTACAGGAGACAGGGATCAAGAGGATCCCCATGGAAAAGAAATGCAAAAAAGCAAAATGGCTGTCTGGGGAGGCCTTACAAATAGCTGTGAAAAGAAGAGAAGCAAAAAGCAAAGGAGAAAAGGAAAGATATAAGCATCTGAAAGCAGAGTTCCAAAGAATAGCAAGAAGAGATAAGAAAGCCTTCTTCAGCGATCAATGCAAAGAAATAGAGGAAAACAACAGAATGGGAAAGACTAGAGATCTCTTCAAGAAAATTAGAGATACCAAGGGAACATTCATGCAAAGATGGGCTCGATAAAGGACAGAAATGGTATGGACCTAACAGAAGCAGGAGATATTAAGAAGAGATGGCAAGAATACACAGAAGAACTGTACAAAAAAGATCTTCACAACCCAGATAATCACAATGGTGTGATCACTGACCTAGAGCCAGACAGCCTGGAATGTGAAGTCAAGTGGGCCTTAGAAAGCATCACTACAAACAAAGCTAGTGGAGGTGATGGAATTCCAGTTGAGCTCTTTCAATTCCTGGAAGATGATGCTGTGAAAGTGCTGCACTCAATATGCCAGCAAATTTGGAAAACTCAGCAGTGGCCACAGGACTGGAAAAGGTCAGTTTTCATTCCAATCCCAAAGAAAGGCAATGCCAAAAAATGCTCAAACTACTGCACAATTGCACTCATCTCACACGCTAGTAAAGTAATGCTCAAAATTCTCCAAGCCAGGCTTCAGCAATATGTGAACCGTGATCTTCCTGATGTTTAAGCTGGTTTTAGAAAAGGCAGAAGAACCAGAGATCAAATTGCCAACATCCGCTGGATCATGGAAAAAGGAAGAGAGTTCCAGAAAAACATCTATTTCTGCTTTACTGACTATGCCAAAGCCTTTGACTGTGTGGATCACAATCAACTGTGGAAAATTCTTCAAGAGATGGGAATACCAGACCACCTGACCTGCCTCTTGAGAAATCTGTATGCAGGTCAGGAAGCAACAGTTAGAACTGGACATGGAACAACAGACTGGTTCCAAATAGGGAAAGGAGTAGGTCAAGGCTGTATATTGTCACCCTTCTTATTTAACTTATATGCAGAGTACATCATGAGAAATGCTGGACTGGAAGAAGCACAAGCTGGAATCAAGATTTCTGGGAGAAATATCAATAACCTCAGATATGCAGATGACACCACCCTTATGGCAGAAAGTGAAGAGGAACTAAAAAGCCTCTTGATGAAAGCGAAAGTGGAGAGTGAAAAAGTTGGCTTAAAGCTCAACATTCAGAAAACGAAGATTATGGCATCTGGTCCCCTCACTTCATGGGAAATAGATGGGGAAACAGTGGAAACAGTGTCAGACTTCATTTTTTTGGGCTCCAAAATCACTGCAGATGGTGATTGCAGCCATGAAATTAAAAGATGCTTACTCCTTGGAAGGAAAGTTATGACCAACCTAGATAGCACATTGAAAAGCAGAGACATTACTTTGCCAACAAAGGTTCGTCTAGTCAAGGCTATGGTTTTTCCTGTGGTCATGTATGGATGTGAGAGTTGGACTGTGAAGAAGGCTGAGTGCCGAAGAATTGATGCTTTTGAACTGTGGTGTTGGAGAAGACTCTTGAGAGTCCCTTGGACTGCAAGGAGATCCAACCAGTCCATTCTGAAGGAGATCAGCCCTGGGATTTCTTTGGAAGGAATGATGCTAAAGCTGAAACTCCAGTACTTTGGCCACCTCATGAGAAGAGTTGACTCATTAGAAAAGACTCTGATGCTGGGAGGGATTGGGGGCAGGAGGAGAAGGAGGAGAAGGGGACGACAGAGGAGGAGATGGCTGGATGGCATCACTGACTCGATGGACGTGAGTCTGGGTGAACTCCGGGAGTTGGTGATGGACAGGGAGGCCTGGCGTGCTGCGATTCATGGGGTGGCAAGGTGGCAAAGAGTCAGACACGACTGAGCGACTGAACTGAACTGAACTACACCCTTTAGACTGGGAAAGATTCACTTTCTGTTTCCCTTATCCTAATCATATCGGGACTCATAAGAGATTTCAATAGACTATGTTACCTCAAGATATGCTTAAGAATCCTAATATTTGTCAAAATTTTATAGCCAAGGCTTTACTTCCTATGTGACAGCAATTCCCTCATGCATGTATCATTAATAATATACTGTAACTACAAAAAGGAGAAATGATATTTTTGACACTGAATGGCCATGATATTCTTTAGACTCCAGAGAATACTGATTAAATTAAAATCTTTTTTGAAATTGCAAAACCAGTTCTTTTTACACGTGCAGTTAAGAAAAGGTTAACTTTTTTTTTTAATTTATTTATTTTAATTAGAGGCTAATTCCTTTACAATATTGTATAGGTAAGGTTAACTTCTAAAATACTTTTCTGGAGCTCCAATTCTGCCTGGGAAACAAAAACAGGCCTAAGAAAAAACCTAAAGTTAACTCTTATCATGCATGTCCTTGGGATACACTGCCCACTCTATCTAGGACTCCAGCCATAAATGAATTGGTGGAACTCAAAAAAAATTTAAAAATTTAAAATTAAACAATAAAACAAAAAGATATTTTAAATTTCAAGAGTAAAACTATGCCTATCTATCTAAAATTATCTATGTCTCAATATATGTCTTTGTTTTTGAATGATGTGAAGTTAAAGAGCTCTATTTAAATTCACTTGTTTGCTAATCTAATTAAGATATGTCTTAAGTCATCAACATTATATAATACTTTTATTATGCCTAGGTTTAAGGTAAACTAAATTTGTCAACAAAAGGTTAACTTTATATATATATATATATATGTAAGATGAAAACTTTTAGATAAACTCTATTTTAAGTAATTATATTTTTAATAGAATAATCTATTATTATAATCTAAAATAATCTCTTAGGATTGGGTTAACTTAAGTTTCTGGAGTTATAATAAACTAAATAATAAAAGTTTATTAAATAGCTAGGTCATTTCCAAATGAAATAAGATTTTAAAACATTAATCACTGAATGTTAACTTCCTCTTACAAAAAATTTTTCTTCTAGAAAAACTAAAGAGATTTTAAACTATTAATAAAAAAATATATATTTATATTAAAATAAATGTATTATATAACATGATATAGTAAAGATATTCACCAATCTATAAAATACTAACATACAAGACACTTCATAGTTGCTAAAGATATATGCTTTTGATAAAAAGATATAAGAAATGGCAAATAAAATGATGAATACAAAAATATAAAAAAGAGTTTATGACAAATGAAAGAAAATTTTATGACAAATGGATATAACTCACTGCCCTGAACTTTCTTCCTCTTCCTTCTTCCATGTCTCAATCAATACAAATTCTTTTATATGGACCACACCTCTCCAAGGTAAAACTACACAATATGTTATAACCCACCTATTAGCTTACTTTACAATAATGAGAATACCTAATTCTATAAAAACAGACAATGGTCCTACCTATATTTCTAAGCAAATTCAAACAATTTTTACATTCATTCTCTATTAAACAGAATACAGACATTCCTTATAATCCACAAACACAAGACATAATTAAACAAACACATTACACACTCTAACTACAAATAGAAAATTAAATAAAGAAAAATACACAGGAACACTTTTATCTTCCTTATCAAGAGCAGACTTTACTAGATTCTGGCACAATATATTTTTTAAGCCTATAACTACTGTTAATATAGCTTTATTTCTATTTCCAGTCTATAAGATTCTTAAAACAAAAGAACACCAACTTCAATGTCTGTTTCACAATACAAAACAAAAACAACATAAAAAGGACACCATTTGCCAACTAAGTTATTTATTCCTAAGGGTATCAAAAGTGCAAAATATTCACCTTCTTTTTAGGTCTGTCTTGAAAGTATAGTCATCTTCCTTGACACACTGAACAAAGAGGTTCAACAACTGCCAGGCTGCATTTCTTTTCCAAGGACAAGGTCAAATATATTTGGATATGAGCAACATTTCATTTATCAAGTTGTTCTGCATCATCTTTTCAATAATTTCACTTAAGAAAAAATATTTGAATGTTTGCTCCTAATCCTTTGCCCCAAATAACACAAACCATTTAAAACACAGATCCCATTTCTTTTTATATCAGAAAAAATATATATGCTAAATGAGAAAGAAATCAACCCATTATTTCAAAACCACAGCCAAATTTTCATGGTTAGTTAATGATGACACCAAGACTATAGTACCTCATGTACTTAAGGCAAACACTTACTTACTGACATGTTGCTTGGCTGGAACTGATAACATTAGACAGACTATGCCACCAATACCTGGGCCTAATGCAAAAATATTTTTTAAATGGGTACATGTATCTACAAAGGGTTGCTTTAAGCCACTGACTGTCCCATCTGTTAAACATGAGGCATAAACTCTAAAAACCAGAAAAACCTACCTCTAACAACATCAATGTTGTGAATTCCAAAATACCCAAAGACCAAGAAGTTAACTTAAAACCAAAATTGGGTCTATTTGATTTACATATATGAAAAGGAAGAACAATAGCACTGGCTGAACAAGATGATGACATATCTTTGACACAGAAATAAACAAATTCATGGAAACAACATTCAAGAAGAAAGGTTTAAGTAGTCAAAAGTCAAGGTCAATTTAAAATAAAAGCTTCTCAATGTCCTCTTGGGGGACATTATCTACCAATCCCCAAACAGATCTCTAGATGATTATTTTTGGACTTAAATATTTCCTAGGAATGTTTTCATCATTATCGCTTTCCTTTCTTTCTATAACTATTGTTAATATAGATTTGTTTTAATTTTTTTTTTTTTTTTTTACTTACCGCAAGAAGATATTTTGACAAAAGCAGAAAAACATTTTGAAACACTAAAGGACACCTCCCTTCCTTTGCCCATTTGATATCAAGACGGGTTAACTAATCTATGGAAATCTAAGAAACTAATCTTACAGGGAAAGGGATATGCTTCTATTTCTCCAGATGGATCCGACGAACTCATATGACTTCCTCTTCAGAAGATTCAACCTAAGGGGGCCCCCAACATTCAGACTAGAGATGATACAACAAAAACTTCTGGAAGAAGGAATTCTGATACAAGCCATGGCAACTTTAAAAATTTCCAAAAAACCCCACACTCGACGTCACCAACCTTATGATCTCCCTACTTGGGGACAGATAAATACCCTTACTAATCAAGCTGCAAATCTGATTTCTCAAAAGGGAATGTCTCAGAATCCTGAAAATATTTTTCTTCACTATGCTTGCTTTGCATGCTTTTGCTTCCCCTGCTCAGGCTGACTTGATTGATCACACTTAGGCTTATATACCTAACCCCCCTTTTTTTACTGTAGGTTATAAAATGCACAGATATAAGACCAATCATATCCACTAATGACTCAACACATATGCTCCCTCCTTGGAACTTGGAGGGGCCCCTCTCATCCTGAAGAAGAAGAAGAACTAATCTCTCTAGGTTATGAAGTCCTTTCTTTGTATATGGGCCCAACAGAATTATGCATAAATGTTAGCCAACAAACTTGGGCTTCCGCCTTGCCTCTAAAAGAGGACTTTTGGACACTGCTTGAATTATTTACTACTCTTTCTTTGTCCATGAGCCATGTTTACACTACTAAAACTTTAGGGAAAGAGTTAAGGCAAGAACAAAGAACACTATGCAAAGGGTTTACTAACAAGAACTTTAAATATATTCCTGTTCATTGGGACAAATATCAGGCCAAATCAGGAAAATTAATGTTTATGGCTAATCATACAATTGTTGACTGGGGACCCCATGGTATATGGTTATCTAACTGCTCAGATGATATTAACAACACTATATATGATTATATTATTTAAATAACATAGAAGGTTACTAATACTACAATGAAGCATTACCATGACAGAGGACTTCTTGGATGGCTTGACGGTGGAGTGGCCCCCCCTCGTCCTTGAGTCGTTCTTGATAGACACATTGGGCCTGAGCAATGGGACATCTGGAAACTTGCTACAAGCATCGAGGAACTTGGGACTTGGACTGGACATTTCACAGGGACTAATCAGAGCCATAGCAAGTATTTCTTTTGCTATAATCAATCATATTTTATACAAGCCTGTGTTCCACTTCCTTTTGTTGTGGCTATAGGAAACTTACAATTCAATAAGACTTTATGTTCTGTAACTTGCATAAATTGTAAACTATATACTTAACTCCTCTATTTCCTTGAGAAATGACTCCCTTTTGATTCTTCGATTTCAACATAATCTGTGGTTACCAATAAATCTCCAACAGCCCTAGGAAGAAGGTCCCATGGCTGGTCTTGCTTCCCAGTTACTTACTAAATTGCTCCGACGATCTAAACGCTTCATTGGATGGCTGATTTTTGGCATTTTGAGATTAATAGCTATTTGCACCACTGCTGCTGTCACTGGCGTTGCTTTACAAACCTCAATTCAAACACGTAATTTTATTCAAAATTGGACTAAACATGCCCATGTTAGGGGAAGCACACTGATTGAAACCGCCCACAGGCACCAGAGTTAACCATCTGCATGAGTTGTTTTATGACAGGAGATCCTGATAAGGAATATGGAACTAATAAGCCACCACCAACCGCAAGAGTTCGGGAAAGGTCTAAAGGAGACACTGCATGTCCGTCCACTTCCCAGAATCCCTCTCGCTAGCATACCTCTTGGCTGAGCGATGCGTGCACCACCAGGAAAGACTGAATTAGAATGATTGGCCAAAGACCCGGAAACTAATCCCATGACCATAAAACCGGACATTGTGAGCCACCCAGCAGAGCAGTTCTCCTGGGTTCCCTTACCCTACTGCTCTCCACCTGGGTGCCCTTTCCCAATAAAATCTCTTGCTTTGTCAGCACACGTGTCTCCTCAGACAATTCATTTCCGAGGGTTAGACAAGAGTCCAGTTTCGGGCCCTGGAAGGGGTCCTCCTTCCTGCAACAAATGGCAACAACACCCATACTATGTGGGCCACTCAATCTCAGATAGATGAGGATATTCAAGAGGAAATACAGGAACTAAAAACAGCCATCAAATGGGTTGGAGATCAATTAACAGATGTACAAAAACAGGTAATGTTAAAATGTGACTGGAATTCTACTCTATTTTGTGTTATTCCTGTTCATTTCAACAATAATGCCTACAACTGGGAACAAATCAAATTTCATTTACAAAACATACATGATAATGTCTCTCTGAATGTATAATTATTACAAATAGAAATACTGAAACCTTTTCTAATAATCGGCCCACTTCCACTAATTTGAAAACTTTAGCTGAACAACTAGCTAATCATTATCTAGGCTACACCCACGTGGATGGTTTCAAAGTATTATTCACAACATTGGGTCTAGAACTGTAATTTTAATGACTGTCTTGATAATTATTTCTCATCTACCGTTGCCTTCATGCAAAGATTGTTAAAGCTAAACAAACTCTAATGGTCAGAACTCTTTTTACAAATATTATAAATAAGGGAATTGTCAGGGAATGTTTAACAGGAGGATTCCTATGTGCTGTTTCTCGCAAGTCCTTTGTTTCTTTTTAAGCAGAACAGCATTCTGCTCCCAGGAACTGGGGTCATTATGTGAGACAGGCTTGAATCTCCTTTAGCAAACATTCTCTTTTTGACAAAACTGCTTAGTCTCGATCCCCTTTCTTGAGATATGGATTGTCTCCTGACCTTGTGACCATCATCACCCCTTGTTCCCTTGGTAACGGTTACTGTATGTTTGGTTTTCTGATCTTTATCATCGACGAAAGAAACTTCTTGTACTACAGCCTCTATACACTCACAGAAAAATCATTAAAGTACCTTTGCTCCATCAGAGCTTGGGTCCCAGTGTCTTTTTCTTTCTCTCTCTCTCTTCGGCTGATTCCTTGGAGCGCAGAGACCCGTCTTGCTCACTCTCCTGCCTGGGCTTCTAAGACTCTCTGGAGAAGGCGCCCTGTGCCTTCACCCCCACTAGAGAGGGCGCCCGGTGCCTTCGTGAGAAACACAAGTCCTGTGTCAAGGACTTTATTGGTTTTCTGCGTAAACCAGGGAGTATCAGCCTCTTTCTCTCTTTCACTTTCTTATCATCGCCTCCGGATGTTCAGGTCCTGGTCCATTAAAGGACTCCAAGAGTTTCCCCATCTATTTGCCAAGAAGTGATGGGACCGGATGCCATGATCTTCGTTTTCTGAATATTGAGCTTTAAACCAGCTTTTTCACTCTCTTCCACTTTCATCAAGAGGCTTTTTAGTTCTTCTTCACTTTCTGCCATAAGGGTGGTGTCATCTGCATATCTGAGGTTATTGATATTTCTCCCAACAATCTTGATTCCAGCTTGTGCATCTTCCAGCCCAGCATTTCTCATTATGTACTCTGCATGTAAGTTAAATAAGCAGAGTGACAATATACAGCCTTGACGAACTCCTTGTCCTATTTCCATCCAAGCACCCTCAGGAGGGTGCTGTAGCCAGGTAGTTATTAGTCCAGTGAGGGCTGTGTATGTGATGCTTTAGGGGGACAAAGTAGTGAGAAAGAAGCCCTTAGATGTCTTTTGTTAAATTATATATATACATATATATATATATACACACACACATATATATACGTTTGATAGAAGCATAGTTGACACAGTATTTCATGTGCACAGCAACTGGACTCAGGTATATGTATACACACAAATTATTTTTGAAATTAATTTCCAGTAGAGGTTATTATAAGATATTGACTATAGTTCCCTGTGATATACAGTAGACCTCTGTTGCTTGTTGCCTATTTTTTTTTTAAATTAGAAATGTAGCATTCTGCTCCTACTAAGTCAAACAAGTAGAATCAAACATCAAAAAAATTTTAGTAGGGCAAAGATTTATAAGTTTTCTAAAATTTATACATTCTACATATTTACACACACACACACACACATACATATATGCATAGAGAAGCTTCTCTACTACACATGGTGAGGGCTAAGAAAGAACATCCAGAGGAAAGGAAAGATGTAGAAATTGGAGAACATCAACTAACTGACATGGGGGCTCTGAACACGAAATAGAAAAACTGAAACAAACTAGGTATAAGTAAAAGGTCATCATAGAGTTCAGCTGTTTTAAAACATTTCTGCTCAATAGAAACCTATCAGGATCTCTGGCCCAAAAGAGAAAAACCTGGGCATATGTATTTTTCAAAAAATTCCAAGATAATTCTGATATGCCTGTGGATTTCAAACGCAATTAGAGGTTTTTCTTTCAAAAGGTTTTTCTATTCCATGGTAGTTTTGGTGATATAGAGTCCTACTGTTTTCCTGCTGACCAATCCAAGACCTTCAGTGTTTGCTCAGGCACATTCCACTCCAATTAACAGCCCAGTGAGCCTAATTTGCTTTAGGCTCTGGTTGCCCGCCCCCCCATTCAGAGGTATGCATGAAAAAGTGCTGCTGCCTTGTGGACATTTCCTGTAACTACAACTTGACCACAAACCCTCAATGCCAACTCAAACTCACAAAACCTGGGGCTATGTGATTGACAGCTGCCCTCAGGAAATGCTCTGGGGCTGGTATTGCAGAAATAAATTCCAAACACAACCTACTTTTAGAAAGCCAACTGCCACAGGTCAATTTACCTCACACCCCTTAAGGAAAAACCACACCCAAACCTCCACCACAAGACAAGATGCTTAGCATCCCTAATTGCTGCAGAAATGCCGAACAGAACGACAATGGGAAATCAAATCCATCAGTCACAATGTTCATCCTGACAGGTCTACAAAGAATACACACGGGTGAGAACCTAGAGGAAAAAAGATTCCCCTACACTGTCCATAAAGGAAAAAATTGGCAACGGCCAGTACAATGGACATTCTCTCAAACCCTGAAACAAACTCTAAAGAGGGGTTAATCCTAGGATTTGGAATTCCCACACCTGGGCCTATCTCCTAAGAAAACCACAGATCAAAAGGAACCTGCACCCTGACCAAGACTGCAGTTCAGTTCAGTTCAGATAAGTCACTCAGTCATACCCGACTCTTTGCGACCCCATGGATTACAGCACACCAGGCTTCCCTGTCCATCACCAATTCCTGGAGCTTGCTCAGACTCATGTCCATTGAGTTGGTGATGCCATCCTACCATCTCATCCTCTGTCGTTCCCTTCTCCTCCTGCCTTCAATCCTTCCCAGCATCAGGGCCTTTTCTAATGAGTCAGTTCTTCGCATCAGGTGGCCAAAGTATTGGAGCTTCAGCATCAGTCCTTCCAATGAATACTGAGGACTGATGTCCTTTAAGATTGACTGGTTTGATCTCCTTGTAGTCCAAAGGACTCTCAAGAGTCTTCCCCACCACCATAGTTCAAAAGCATCAAGCCTTCGGGACTCAGCTTTCTTTATGGTCCAACTGTCACATCCATACATGACTACTAGAAAAACCATAGTCTTGACTATATGGATCTTTGTTGGCAAAGTACTCTCTGCTTTTTAATATGCTGTCTAGGTTTGTTGTAGCTTTTCTTCCAAGGAGCCAGTATTTTTAATTTCATGGCTGCAGTCACCATCTACAGTGATTTTGGAGCCCAAGAAAATAAACTCTCTCACTGTTTCCATTGTTTCCCCATCTATTTGCCGTGAAGTGATGGGATGCCTTTTCATACTGTTCATGGGGTTCTCAAAGCAAGAATAATGAAATGGTTTGCCATTCCCTTCTCCACTGGACCACATTTTTTCAGAACTCTCCACCATGACCTGTCTGTCTGGGATGGCCTACACGGGGCTCATAGTTTCACTGAGTTAGACAAGGCTGTGGTCCATGTGATTAGATTGGTTAGTTTTCTGTGATTGTGGTTTTCAGTCTCTCTGCCCTCTGATGGAGAAGGATAAGAGGCTTATAGACGCTTCCTGATGGGGGAGACTGACTGAGGGGGAAACTGAGTCTTGTTCTGATGGGCTGGGCCATACTCAGTAAATCTTTAATCCAATTTTCTCTTGAAAGGCAGGGCTGTGTTCCCTCCCTGTTACTTGACTTGAGGCCAGACTGTGGTGGAGGTAATGAAGATAATGGCGACCTCCTTCAAAAGGTCTCAGTGCCCCCAACCCTGCAGCAGGACTATAAAGAAAGCTGAGCATGGAAGAATTGATGCTTTTGAACTGTGGTGTTGGAGAAGACTATTGAGAGTCCCTTGGACTGCAAGGAGATCCAATCATTCCATCCTAAAGGAAATCAGTCCTGAATATTCACTGGAAGGACTGAAGCTGAAACTCCAATACTTTGGCCACCTGACTCATATGAAAAGACCCTGATACTGGGAAAGATTGAAGGCAGGAGGAGAAGGGGACAACAGAGGGTGAGATGGTTGGATGGCATCACCGACTCAATGGACATGAGTTTAAGTAAACTCCAGGAGTTGGTGATGGACAGGGAGGCCTGGTGTGCTTCAGTCCATGGAGTTGCAAAGAATTGGACACGACTGAGCAACTGAACTGAACTGATGGGATGCCATGATCTTAGTTTTTTTAATGTTGAGTTTTAAGCCTGCTTTTTCACTCTCCTCTTTCCTTCATCAAGAGGCTCTTTAGTTCCTCTTTACTTTCTTCCATAAGGATAGTGTCATCTGCGTATTTAAGGTTATTGATATTTATCCCTGCAATCTTGATTCCAGCTTGTGCTTCTTCCAGCCCAGCATTTTGCATGGTATACTCTGCATATATCTTAAATAAACAGAGTGACAATCACAGCCGTGACCCAGTCCTTTCCCAATTTGAAATTGTCCATGTCTGGTTCTAACTACTGCTTTTTGACCTGCATTCAGATTTCTCAGGAGGCAGGTCAGGTGGTCTGGTATTCCCATCTCTTGATGAATTTTCCATAGTTTGTCGTGATCCACATAGTCAAAAGCTTTGGAATAGTCAATAAAGCAGAAATAGATGTTTTTTGGAACTCTCTTGCTTTTTCTATGATCCAATGGATGTTGGCAATTTGATCTCTTGCTCCTCTGCCTTTTCTAAATCCAGCTTCAACATCTGGAAGTTCTAAGCTCTTGAACTGTTGAAGCCTGGCTTGAAGAATTTTGAGCATGACTTTGCTAGTGTGTGAGATGAGGGCAATTGTGTGGTAGTTTGAGCATTTTTTGACATATTCTTTCTTTGGGATTAGAATGAAAACTGATCTTTTCCAGTCCTGTGGCCACTGCTGAGTTTTCCACATTTGCTGGCATACTGAGTGCAGCACTTTCACAGCATCATCTTTTAGAACTTGAAATAGCTCAGCTGGAATTCCATCACCTCCACTAGCTTTGTTTGTAGTGATGCTTTCTAAGGCATACTTGACTTTGCACTTCAGGATGCCTGGCTCTAGGTTAGTGCTCACACCATTGTGGTTATCTGGGTCATAAGATCATTTTTGTACAGTTCTTCTGTGTATTCTTACCACCTTTTCTTAATATATTCTGCTTCTGTTAGGTCCATACCATTTCTGTCCTTTATTGTGCCCATCTTTGCATGAAATGTTCCCTTGGTATCTCTAATTTTCTTGAAGAGATCTCTAGTTTTGCCCATTCTATTGGTTTCCTCTATTTCTTTGCATTGATCACTTAGGAAGGCTTTCGAATCTCTCCTTGCTATTCTTTGGGACTCTGCATTCAAATGAGTATATCTTTCCTTTTCTCCATTGCCTTTTGCTTCTCTTCGTTTTCTCAGTTATTTGTAAGGTCTCCTCAGACAACCAGTTTGCCTTTTTGCATTTCTTTTTCTTGGGGATGGTTTTGATCACTGCCTCCTATACAAGTCACGAACCTCTATCCATAGTTCTTCAAGCACTCAGTCAGATCTAATCCCCTGAATCTATTTGCCACTTCCACTGTATAATCATAAGGGATTTGATTTAGGTCATACTTGAATGGTTTAGTGGTTTTCCCTACTTTCTTCAATTTAAGTCTGAATCTGGCAATAAGCAGTTCATGATCTGAGCAGCTCTTGGTCTTGTTTTTGCTGACTGCAATAGAGCTTCTCAAATGCAAATAGTATAATCAATCTGATTTCGGTATCAACCTTCTGGTGATGTCCATGTGCAGTGTGTAGCGTCATCTCTTGTGTTGTTGGAAGAGGGTGTTTGCTATGACTAGTGCATTCTCTTGGCTAAACTCTGTTAGCCTTTTCCCTGCTTCATTTTGCACTCCAAGGCCAAACATGCCTGTTATTCCAGATATCTCCTGACTTCCTATTTTTGCATTCCAGTTCCTTATAATGAAAAGGCACCCCACTCCAGTACTCTTGCCTGGAAAATCCCATGGACGGAGGACCCTGGTGGGCCGCAGTCCATGGGGTCGCTAAGAGTCAGACACGACTGAGCAACTTCACTTTCACTTTTATGCACTGGAGAAGGAAATGGCAACCCACTCCAGTGTTCTTGCCTGGAGAATCCCAAGGACAGTGGAGCCTGGTGGGCTGCCATCTATGGGGTTGCACAGAGTCGGACACAACTGAAGCGACTTAGCAGTAGCAGCATAATGAAAAGGACATCTCTTATTGGTGTTAGTTCTAGGTCTTATAGGTCACCACAGAACTGTTCAGCTTCTTCAGCATTAGCAGTTGGGGCATAGAGCTGGATTACTGTGATATTGAATGGTTTGCTTTGGAACCAAACAGGGATCATTCTGTCATTTTTGATAGCACACCCAAGTACTGTATTTCAGACTCTCTTGTTCACTGTGAGGGCTACTCCATTTCTTCTAAGGGATTCTTGCCCACAGTAGTAGATATAATGGTCATATGAATTAAATTTGCCCATTCCGGTCCAATTTTTAGTTCACTGATTCCTAAAATGTTGATGTTCACTCTTGCCATCTCCTGTTTGACCACTTCCAGTTTACCCTGACTCATGGACCTAACATTCCAGGTTCCTATGCAAGACTGTTCTTTATGGCATCGCACTTTACTTGCATCACCAGTCACATACACAACTCAGTTGTTTTTACTTTGGCTCTGTCTCTTCATTCTTTCTAGGGTTATTTCTCCACTCTTCTCCAGTAGCATATTGCGCACCTACTGACCTGGGGAGTTCATCTTTCAGTGTCATAACTTTTTGCCTGTTCATAGGGTTCTCAATGCAAGAATACTGAGGTGGTTTGCCATCCCCTTCTCCAGTGGACCACATTTTGTCAGAACTCTCCACCGTGACCCGTCTGTCTTGGGTGGCCCTACACGGCATGGCTCATAGTTGCATTGAGTTAGACAAGGCTATGATCCATGTGATCAGATTGGTTAGTTTTCTGTGATTGTGGTTTTCATTCTGTCTGCCCTTGATGGATAAAGATACGAGGCTTGTGGAAGTTTCCTGATGGGAGGCACTGGCTGTAGGGGAATCTGGGTTTGTTCCGGCTGGCAGGTCATGCTCAGTGAAGTTTGTATCTATTTTCTGTTGACAGACAGGGGTTGTGTTACCTCCTTTTGTTTGGCATCAGGGTAAACTACATAGGGGTGATGGCACTGATAGCAACTTCCTTCAAAAGCACGTATGCCAGCCCTGCTGTATTCTGTGCCCCTGACCCTGCAGCAAGCCAGTCAACCCACCCCTCCACCAGAGACTGGACACTCAGGCAACTCTGGCTCAGTCTCTTGTGGCGTCACTGCTCCTTTGCTCCTTTCTCCTGGGTCCTGGTGCACATAATGTTTTGTTTGTGCCCTACAAGAGTCTGTTTTGCCAATCCTGTGGAAGTTCTGTAATCAAATCCCACTGGCCTTCAAAGTCCAATTCTCTGGGGGTTCTCAGTCCCTTACCAGATCCGCAGGTTGGGAAATCTGTTGTGAGTCCTAGAACTTTTCTAACAGTGCAAGAACTTCTTTGGTATAGTTGATCTCCAGTTTGTGGGTTGTCTTCTCAGTGGCTCTATGGAGGCGCTAATGGTGACCTCCTCCAAGAGGACTTATGCCACATGCCATGCCTCCCAGGTCTGCAGCAGCCAGAGCCCCTGTCCCCACTGCAGGCCACTGCTGACCCATGCCTCTGCATGAGACACTCAAACATTCAGAGGCAGGTCTGGCTCAGTCTCTGGGGAGTCTCTGGGTCCCAGTGTGCACAAGGTTTTGTTAGAGCCCTCCAACTGCAGTACTGACTCCAGTAACCAAGACAGACAACCAACAAAATCTCCACTGAGAGATTAAAGCTTAAACAAAATGTACATATATATGATTGACTACTGCTCAGCCATAAAAATATGCCACTGAAGTGAGGAAGCTATGACCCTGGCAGCCACAGGGATGGACTTTGAAAAATCACACAAAGGGAAATCAATCAAGCAGAAGAAGACAGTAGTATTTATATGATGTACCTTCCAGGCAAAAGAGAAACTGACATACAAAGTAACAAATTTACAACCAGAAAAGCACAGGAGAATTGGAAGCCCAACAAAGGGTCCCCAAGGGGGGGAAAAAAAGTGAAAAACAAGGAATGAACTGAGAGGTCCCAACTACCTTAGACATGGGATTCTGTATCTGTAGTAGATAAGCCACAAGGATTATCCTCTTTATCCCTTCCTTCCTTCCTTCCTTCCACATAAACACAGAAATCTATCTCTAGGAGAGTATCCACAGAATTTATCTCCTACCTTCCTTCATTGTATACACAGAAAACTGAATCTGAGATGCACAATCCACAAGGACCTAATGCTCAGCAATCAGCTCAACTTCTATGGCAAAAAATCCAGGAAAGAACAGAGATTACCCATGGATACATCGTATCTCAATCAGGCGGCTGTGTGCTGACAACAGTCACAGCACTGCACATCAACTGTACTGCAGCATAACACAGGCATGACATCAAAGAGAAGGAAAGAAAGTCAGCCTACTTTATTCCCCTCCACCTCCGACTGGGGATGCTACCTCATCCCTGGAGCCTAAGAAGGCTTGGGTCCCACTGCTGGACTGAGGTGGGTTCCAGATAGCCTGGCAGGGTGCCCTTCACTGAGCCCTTCTGAAACGTCTACTGTCTGCCCTCTTCTGGCTCAGACCAGACTCCCCAGCAGGATCCAGGCCTCCAGGGACTGTGGGGCAATACTGCGAACCCTGCACGTGCCCACGTGCTGGATTCCAGTTCAAGCCTCCTTCTCAGCAGTGTCACCACTCATTTTTCTGAATATGGAAAATACCTTGCATGAAGCTGTGAGGCTTTGTGGCAGAAATAAAACTGAAAGTTCTGGGATAAACATGCTGATTATAGAACACATGTAATCCAGCTTTCTACAAAACACCAGTAAGAGCAATACCTTATGTTTGTGTCACACTTTATCAGATTTGCATTTATAGCTTTTCGGTACTGCTTCCTAAAAACCAATTTCATAAGGTTTTCAAGAACTCCTCTGGTTCCTTCTTCAATAGCTCTGGTCTGACCTCTGCCCCTGGGACCAATGTAGGTCCCTCAGCTCCTCAAAGCCAGATCTCTGTCCTGCTTGCCAGAGTTGCAATGAGTCATTAAGAGCACTTCAGTTGCTACCACACACCTGCAAGCAGACAGCTGTGTCTGGAGCCCAGCAAGTATCATAGGCTAGACCCCAGAGCCCCTGGGAACCAGAGATGTGGAGTACATGGGGCAGGACAGATAGATGACAGGGAGAAGGGGTGCTGGGCAGTGTCCATGGCCAGGCCTTGGAGCAGCAGTTCCAGCCCTGCCTGTTGCTGCTGCTGCTAAGTCGCTTCAGTCATGTCCGATTCTGTGCGACCCCATGGACTGCAGCCTACCAGGCTCCTCCATCCATGGGATTTTCCGGGCAACAGTACTGGAGTGGGGTGCTGTTGCCTTCTCCCGCAGCCCTGCCTAGACCTCACCTAAAACCCAAGCTGCCTGACCCTTGGCCCCTCCTGTCAGGCTTTTCTGTTCCTGTGTCCTCAGAGGCCTCTGCCCATATCCTCTTCCCCCAAACCTGGCTTTTTTAGCCTGGGAAATCCCATGCATAGGGGAGCTTGTGGGCCACAGTCCATGGGTTCACCAAGAGTCTAACAGGACTTAGCCACTAGACAGCAACGAGTAGATGAGAAACCAAAAGAAAAGTGAAAGTGAAGTTGCTCAGTCGTGTCCGACTCTTTGCAACCCCATGGACTGTAGCCCACCAGGCTCCTCTGTCCATGGGATTTTCCAGGCAAGAGTACTGGAGTGGGTTGCCATTTCTTTCTCCAGAGTATCTTCCCAACCCAGGGATCGAACCCAGGTCTCCTGCATTGTCAGCAAGACGCTTTACCATCTGAGCCACCAGGGAAGTCAAGATGAGAAACCAAAGGAATGTTTAAAAAAAAAACACAAAGCAATGAAAAATCCTGTCACTGTCTTTAGAAGGTAACTGAGAACCAGCTGTCACCCTGGACACTTTCAGATGAATACACACAGTTGGAAACTGTACCATGTTCCCACATTCTACCACACACATTCCTGCTCATAATGTTATAGAAAAGACTTGTGAAATAATAACAATAATCATGATAATCAACCTCTGCTATTCACGACCATACTTTTAAGACATTTTCAACGTGTATTTGTTGAATATTTAATCAGTGCTAGGCATTTGTTAGGGGCTTCCCTCGTGGCTTAGACAGTCAAGAATCTGCCTGCAATGCAAGGGACCTGGGTTCAATCCCTGGGTCGAGAAGATCCCCTGGAGAAGGAAATGGCTAATGTCTAACTGGAAGGACTAATGCTGAAGCTGAAGCTCCAATACTTTGGCCACTTGATGTGAAGAACTGACTCACTGGCAAAGACCCTGATGCTGGGAAAGATTAAAGGCAGGATGAGAAGGGGACAACGGAGGATGAGACGGTTGGACGGCATCACTGACTCAATGGGTGATGGACAGGGAAGCCTGGTGTGTCACAGTCCATGGAGTCAGAGTCGGACATGACTGAGCAACTGAACTGAACTCAACTGAATGACTCCAGGACTTTGGATCACTAGAGAACTCCCGGCCCCATAGAACACTGATAGGTTAGCACCCTCCCAAAGGCCTCCATCTCAACACTTGACTAAGCCACACCCCAAAGCCAGAAGGCTGTAGTGCCGAACACCCCTGACCTATCCTTCAACCAAACAGAAGCACAACCCCGCATGCTGGCAGACAGGGTGCCCAAAGCCATACTGAATCCATGGACACCCCAAAGCACTCTATTGGACCCAGCCACTGCTCTTCAGAAAGACGAGGTCTAACTCCACCCACCAGAACACACATACAAATCCCCCCAAGCAGGAAACCTTCACAAGGCACTGGTCCCACCCACCCATGGAGGCAGACTCCTTGGTTAAAAGGAATTACAATATTCCACTATGCAGAAAGCAGACCTCAAACACAGTAAATAAACAAAATGAAATGACAAAGAAACATCCAGCAGTTGAAGGACCATGGTTAAAACTGACAAGACCAAACAAATGAAGAGGAAATAGGCAATCTACTTGAAAAAGAATTCAGAGGAATGATAGTAGACTTGATCCAGAATTTTGGAAATAAAATGGAGGCTCAGATAAATGGACTGGAGGCACAGATTGAGAAGATACAAGAAATGTTTAACAAGGACCTTGAAGAATTGAAGAATAAACAATCAACAATGAGCAATGGAATAACTGAGATTAAAAGTCACTGGAGAAACCATAACTGAAAAAGACACATGTACCCCAATGTTCACTGCAGCACTATTTACAACCGTTAGGACATGAAAGCAACCTAGATGTCCATCGACAGATGAATGAATAAAGAAGCTGTGGTACATATATACAGCGGAATATTACTCAGCCATAAAAAGGAATGCATCTGAGTCGATGGTAATGAGGTAGATGAACCTAGAGCCAATTACACAGAGTGAACAAGTTAGAAAGAGAAAAACAAATATTGTATATTAACACACATATAGGGAATCTAGAAAGATGGCACTGCTGAACCTATCTGCAGGGCAGCAATGGAGACGCAAACAGAGAACAGACTTATGGAGATGGGGGAGGAGGAAGGAATGGGTGAGAGTGGCATGGAAACATATATGCTACCATATGTAAATTAGAGAGTCAGTGGGAATTTGCTGTATGACTCAGGGAACTCAAACTGGGGCTCTGCAACAACCTAGAGGAGTGGGATGGGATGAGAGGTGGGAAGGAGGTTCAAGAGGGAGGGGACATCTGTAAACCTATGGCTGATTCATGTTGATGTATGGCAGAAACCATCAAAATTAATTATCCTCTAATTAAAAATGAAATAAAACTGTTAAAAAAAAAAAAAAGACAGCTATAGAGTACCTTCCTCTTACTGATTGTTGGATCTATTCCAAGCTACATTGCATCAACCCCTGGGAGAATAAGAAATCTCAAGGGACCACCTCATAAATGCTTTGCAAAGTACACATTAGAGTAAATGAATGGACCTTTACACACAGTGAAATGGCTTAAACACTGGCACCAAATGCAGTGTCAGTGCTGAACTCCACAGGCTTTCCTGAGAGGCCTGCCAGTCAGCCCCACTAAATCTCCCTGAACAAGGAGCAAGGCATGGGGACATGAGTTATGTAGCTTCCTGGGGATAATGCAGGTCATTGCAAAAGGACTTTTGATGCTTTCAGTTTAAGAAAATAGGAGTCAGAGCTACTCGCTGCTAATTAATATTGACTTACTTCACACATAAAAAGCTGATCTCTCATTTACAACTGGCATCTCTCATTTACAACTGGTCAAGCAGATAAATCAAACCCACCTCCAGGTATAGGCCTCTTCCCTGTCTGATTGTCAACTTACTCTCCTACCCACCAATCAATCACAGCTCAACTCTACCCTGGTTTAGGAACACATACAGTGGTCCTGCCAGAGCTCCATCCATGCCGGGTTAGGAGATACACTGTTCATGAAGCCTGCCCAGCTCATCCGCTACAGAGCCCATGTTCTGAATTTGTTTTCCATTAGTGACATTCCCTTACAACCTATCTACACTGCCTGATCCATCTTCCTCTCTGCTCTGCATTGTAGCACTTGCTCACCTGCAGTTCTCCAGCTTCACTATCACTGAGAACAATCCCTTCAGATCTTTTTTTTCTCATCCTCCAATTACCCCTACCTGACAACAGAAATCTCAAAGTTCAAATCAGCCACTCCAGGTACTCTGAACTCTATACCCATTCCCAACTCCTCGGACTTCTGTCAAATTTCCACTCTCTCCTTCTTATTTCCCTCTTTTCCCTGGTTCACCCTTTATCCCCTTGTTTCACTATGACTCATCACCCATCCTCCCAGACGCCTCAGCTCTTACAGCTTGTGTTTCAGCCCATCTTGGAGCTCAGTAAACCACCATCCTTACCATCCAAGTAAATGAATCAATCAGTTCAGTTCACTTAGTCGTGTCCGACTCTTTGGGACCCCATGAATCGCAGCACGCCAGGCCTCCCTGTCCATCACCAACTCCCAGAGTTCATTCCGACTCACATCCATCGAGTCAGTGATGCCATCCAGCCATCTCATCCTCTGTCGTCCCCTTCTCCTCCTGCCCCCAATCCCTCCCAGCATCACAGTCTTCTCCAATGAGTCAACTCTTCGCATGAGGTGGCCAAAGTACTGGAGTTTCAGCTCCAGTACTTTCTCCTCCAAAGAAATCCCAGGGCTGATCTCCTTCAGAATGGACTGGCTGGATCTCCTTGTAGTCCAAGGGACTCTCAAGAGTCTTCTCCAACACCACAGTTCAAAAGCATCAATTTTTCGGCACGGGTGCTCAGCCTTCTTCACAGTCCAACTCTCACATCCATACATGACCACAGGAAAAACCATAGCCTTGAGTAGACGGACCTTTGTTGGCAAAGTCATGTCTCTGCTTTTGAATATGCTGTCTAGGTTGGTCATAACTTTCCTTCCAAGGAGTAAGCGTCTTTTAATTTCATGGCTGCAGTCACCATCTGCAGTGATTTTGGAGCCCCAAAAAATAAAGTCTGACACTGTTTCTACTGTTTCCCCATCTATTTCCGATGAAGTGATGGGACCGGATGCCATGATCTTCGTTTTCTGAATATTGAGCTTTAAGCCAACTTTTTCACTCTCCTCTTTCACTTTCATCAAGAGGCTTTTTAAAAAGTTCCTCTTCACTTTCTGCCATAAGGGTGGTGTCATCTGCGTATCTGAGGTTATTGATATTTCTCCCAGAAATCTTGATTCCAGCTTGTGCTTCTTCCAGTCCAGCGTTTCTCATGATGTACTCTGCATATAAGTTAAATAAGCAGGGTGACAATATACAGCCTTGACATATTCCTTTCCCGTTTTGGAACCAGTCTGTTGTTTCATGGCCAGTTCTAACTGTTGCTTCCTGACCTGCATACCGATTTCTCAGGAGGCAGGTCAGGTGGTCTGGTATTCCCATCTCTTGAAGAATTTTCCACAGTTGATTGTGATCCACACAGTCAAAGGCTTTGGCATAGTCAATAAAGCAGAAATAGATGTTTTTCTGGAACTCTCTTGCTTTTTCCATGATCCAGCGGATGTTGGCAATTTGATCTCTGGTTCCTCTGCCTTTTCTAAAACCAGCTTGAACATCAGGAAGTTCACGGTTCACATACTGCTGAAGCCTGGCTTGGAGAATTTTGAGCATTACTTTACTAGTGTGTGAGATGCGTGCAATTGTGCGGTAGTTTGAGCATTCTTTGGCATTGCCTTTCTCTGGGATTGGAATGAAAACTGACCTATTGGAATGAATCTATTCATTCTATTGGAATGAATCAATAGAAGAGCTTAAAAATGTGCCTCCCAAATATTAAACACCCAAGAAAAGCTGTTTTTCCTTCTCCTCCTCCTCTTTTCCTACTATTATTATTTTTTACCCTGAAAACTCTTTCCACCATCACTAATTCCACCCTAATTCAATAACTAAAAAGTGAAGTGAAATTGCTCAGTCGTGTCTGACTCTTTGTGACCCCATTGTCTATAGCGTACCAGGATTCTATGTCCCCGGGATTTTCCAGGCAAGAGTACTGAAGTGGGTTGCCATTTCCTTCTCCAGGGGATCTTCCCAACCCAGGGATCGAACCTGGTCTCCCGAATTGTAGGTGGACACTTTACTGTCTGAGCCACCAGCGAAGTCCAAAGCATCACTCAAATGATCTAAAACTAAAAAAAAAAGGAGGGGGGGAGTGGAGAGGAATTCCCTTGTAGTCCAGTGGTTAGGACTGAGTTCTCTCACTGCCAAAGGCTAGGGTTCAATCCCTGGTTGAGGAGCTAAGTGGCTTTCCTGGTGGCTCGGATGGTAAAGAATCTGTCTGCAATGCAGGAGACCTGGGTTGGATTCCTGGGTTGGGAGGATCCCCTGGAGAAGAAGGAAATGGCAACCCACTCCACTGTTATTCCCTGGAGAATTCCATGGACAGAGAAGCCTGGCGGGCTACAGTCCACTGGATAGCAAAGAGTCGGACACAACTGAGTGTCTTTCACTTGGGGAACTATACCACAAGCTGTGCTTCACGGCCAAAATTAAAACCTTTAACAACAACAACAAAATAAGCTCATTGACACAGAGAACAGATTTAATTAACGTCTTGCTGGAAGTGCATTCACTTCCTTCGACTTGGCGGGTAGCAACAGCATCTAAAAGCTTTGCAAACAGTTGAGATATTCACTGAACAGAGGAGCCTAGCAGGCTACAGTCCATAGGGTCACAAAGAGTCGGACACGACTGAGCGACTTACCACGCACACTTAAAAATACTCGAACAGCATGCATTCCCCTCTCTCTGCAGCTCCCGTCTCCGGTCAGCTGATGGCTGGGAGGGGACGGGTTTCACCGCCGCTGGCCTTCGACTCCCCAAGAGAGAACCGAGGCGTGGTACCCTGGGACGTCCCTCCCAGGGAGGTGCCAAGTGATGCCACCATGACTCACTCTCTCCTCTGTGCTCGCCTCCTGGCTCAGCTGAGAGAGATATGGCTGGGGGGCCTCCAAACACGCAGGAGCCTGGGGAGGGGGCCCAGGCCAAGGTTAGGCTGGGGCTGCCGCAGCTGCATTACCGCTCCACAGCTCCAACAGCGGAAGACCCCGGAGTAAGATGGCGGAGGAAGCGTGCGGAGGCGGGGCCTAGGAAGCGCAACTCCCTCGAGTTTATTGGACGCGCCTGGAGGCGCTGGACTTAAGCAGCGCCAGCCTTCCGCTTGCTCCCTTTGGACCAGTACTTCTTCCGTCTCCCAAGCCTGTCGCTGAAGGCTAGATGGGAGCACTCAAACTGGGCTCGCCCTGCCCCGCCCCACCGCCGCCCAGACACCCCGCCCTCCGCCCCGTGCCAAGGCTTCCACGTTCCTGCACTCCTTCTGTACCTGGACAAGCCCCCCTCCACAACCTACCCCACCAGGCAGCAACCCCCTTCCCCACCCCACCCCCCCCCCCCCCACGACCCGCACCTGGGCTCCTGGGGAACCGGTGATGCCCGCCCAGAGGCTGGAGGCATCAGAAGACTGGGGTCCCCTGTGTCATCTACAGGACTCACCTAACTGATTGCAAATGGAGAGTGTCAGTGTCTTGGGAGGAGAAGGCAATGGCACCCCACTCCAGTACTCTTGCCTGGAAAATCCCATGGGCGGAGGAGCCTGGTGGGCTGCAGTCCATGGGGTCGCTAAGAGTCGAACACGACTGAGCGACTTCACTTTCCCTTTCCACTTTCATGCATTGGAGAAGGAAATGGCAACCCACTCCAGTATTCTTGCCTGGAGAATCCCAGGGATGGGGGAGCCTGGTGGGCTGCCGCACTCTACTGGGTCGCACAGAGTCAGACACGACTGAAGCGACTTAGCAGCAGTGTCTTGGGAACCTCTGTCGTTGTGGCAGCATGGAACAACTTTCACTCCCTGACAACTACTTTAGGTTATTAAAATAGAAAAAGGGCAGAACCAGCTGCTCCATGAAAGACTTATAAATTTAGCCTTACTTTTGCCCAGAAGGAAAAATATATTCAGCGTACCTACACAACATTGCTTCTTAAAGTCCTAGTTTTTAAAAGTCCAGGTAACAAAGCAAACTACAGATTCAGTGCAATTCCTATCAAGCTACCAATGGTATTTTTCAGAGAATTAGAACAAATGATTTCACAATTTGTATGGAATTACAAAAAACCTCATATAGCCAAAGCAATCCTGAGAAAGACGAATAGAACCAGAGGAATCAACCTGCCTGACTTCAGGCTATATTACAAAGCAACAGTCATCAAGAGAGTATGGTACTGGCACAAAGACAGAAATATAGATCAATGGAACAAAATAGAAAGCCCAGAGATAAATCCATGAACCTATGGACACCTTATCTTTGACAAAAGAGGCAAGAATATATAATGGAGAAAAGACAATCTCTTTAACAAGTGGTGCTGGGAAAACTGGTCAACCACTTGTAAAAGAATGAAACTGGAACACTTTCTAACACCATACACAAAAATAAACTCAAAATGGATTAAAGATCTAAATGTAAGACCAGGAATTATAAAACTCCTAGAGGAAAACATAGGTAAAACACTCTTTGACATAAATCATACCAGGATTCTCTATGACCCACCTCCCAGAGTAATGGAAACAAAAGAAAAAATAAACAAATGGGATCTAATTAAACTTAAAGCTTTTGCACAACAAAGGAAACTATAAGCAAGGTGAAAAGACAGCCTTCAGAATGGGAGAAAATAATAGCAAATGAAGTAACGGACAAAGTATTAATCTCAAAAATATACAAGCAACTCCTGCAGCTCAATTCCAGAAAAATAAGCAACCCAATCAAAAAATGGGCAAAAGAACTAAACAGACATTTCTCCAAAGAAGACATACAGATGGCTAACAAACACATGAAAAGATGCTCAACATCACTCATTATCAGAGAAATGCAAATCAAAACCACTATGAGGTACCATCTCATGCCAGTCAGAATGGCTGCTATCAAAAAGTCTACAAACAATAAATGCTGGAGAGGGTGAGGAAAAAAGGAACCCTCTTACACTGTTGGTGGGAATGCAAACTAGTCGAGCCACTATGGAGAACAGTGCGGAGATTCCTTAAAAAACTGGAAATAGAACTGCCATACGACCCAGCAATCACACTGCTGGGCATGAAAGAGATACGTGTACCCCAATGTTCATCACAGCACTGTTTACAATAGCCAGGACATGGAAGCAACCTAGATGTCCACTGGCAGACGAATGGATAAGAAAGCTGTGGTACATATACACAATGGAATATTACTCAGCTATTAAAAAGAATGCATTTGAATCAGTTCCAATGAGGTGGATGAAACTGGAGCCTATTATACACAGAGAAGTAAGTCAGAAAGAAAAACACCAATACAGTATATTAACGCATATATACGGAATTTAGAAAGATGGTAACGATGACCCTATATGCGAGACAGCAAAAGAGACACAGATGTAAAGAACAGACTTCTGGACTCTGTGGGAGAAGGTGAGGGTGGGTTGATTTGAGCGAATAGCATTGAAACATGTATATTATCATATGTGAAATAGATCACCAGTCTAGGTTCAATGCATGAAACAGGGTGCTCAAGGGCTGGTGCACTAGGATGACCCTGAGGAATGGGATGGGGAGGGAAGTGGGAGGGAGGGTCAGGATGGGGAACACATGTACACCCATGGCTGATTCATGTGAATATATGGCGAAAACCACCACAATATTGTAAAGTAATTAGCCTCTAATTAAAATTAAAAAAAAAAGTCCAGGTAACAAAATACCCTGCATATGCTAAGTGAAAGTAATCAGCTTGACAAGGAAAATACTGCATGATATCTCTTGTATATGAAATCTAAAAAATATGAGAAACTACTGAATATAATAAAAAAGAAGCAGACTTACAGATATAGAGAATAAATTAGTAGTTACCAGTAGAAATGACCCAGATAACCATGATGGTTCGATCCCTTACCTAGAGTCAGACATCCTGGAGTATGAACTAAAGTCGGCCTTAGGAAGCATCACCACGAACAAAGCTAGTGGAAGTGATGGAATTCTAGCTGAGCTATTTCAAATCTGAAAAGATGATGCAGTTAAAGTGCTGCACTCAATATGCCAGCGAATTTGGAAAACTCAACAGTGGCTACAGGACTGGAAAAGGTCAGTTTTCATTCCAATCCCAAAGAAGGGCAATGCCAAGGAATGCTCAAACTACTGCACAATTGCATTCATTTCACATTACCCTAATGATGCTCAAACTTCTCCAAGCAAGTATGTGACCCGAGAACTTCCAGATGTAAAATAGGATTTAGAAAAGGGAGAGGAATCGGAGATCAAATTGCCAATATCTCGTGGATCATAGAAAAGCAAGGGAATTCCAGACGAACATTTGCTTCATTGACTACACTAAAGCCTTTGACTGTGTGGATAATAACAAACTGGAAAATTCTTAAAGAGATAGGAATACCAGATCACCTTGCCTGTCTCCTGAGAAACCTGTATGAAAGTCAACAAGCAACAGTTAGAACTGGACAGAGAACAACAGACTGATTCAAAACTGGGAAAGGAGTACATCAAGGCTGTATATTGTGATCCTGCTTATTTAACTTATACGCAGAGTACATCATGTGAAATGCTGGGCTGGATGAAGCACAGGCAATAACCTTAAATATGCAGATGACACCACCACCACCCTTATGGCAGAAAGTGAAGAACTAAAGAGCCTCTTGATGAAGGTGAAAGAGGAGAGTGAAAGAGCTGTCTTAAAACTTAATATTCAAAAAACTAAGATCACCTTGTCCCATCACTTCATGGCAAATAGATGGGGAAACAATGGAAACAGAGAGACATTATTTCCTTGGGCTTCAAAATCACTTTAGACAGTGACTGCAGCGATGAAATTAAAAGACACTTGCTCCTTGGAAGAAAAGCTATGATGACCCTAGACAGCTAATGTATTAAAAAGCAGAAACATCCCTTTGCTGACAAAGGTCCATATAGTCAAAGCTATGGTTTTTCCAGTAGTCATGTATGGATGTGAGAGGTGGACCATAAAGAAGCTTAAGCTTCGAAGAATTGGTGCTTTTGAACTGTGATGTTGGAGAAGTCTCTTGAGAGTCCCTTGGACTGCAAGGAGATCAAGCAAATCAATCCTAAAAGAAATCAACCCTGAAAATTCATTGGACGGACTGATGCTGAAGCTGAAAGTCCAATACTTTGGCCACCTGATGCGAAGAGCTGACTCTGGAAAAGACGGTGATGCTGGGAAAGACAGAGGTCAGGAGGATAAGGGGACAAGAGAGGACAAGATGGTTGGATGACATCACTGTCTCAATGGACGTAAGTTTGAGCAAGCTCCAGGAGATGGTGAAGGACAGGGAAGCCTGCTGTGCTGCAGTCCATGGGTCGCAAAGAGTCAGAGCTGACTTAGAGACTAAACAACAACAACAACAATGCTCAAATTCATTTGGATCTCCAAATTAAACTGGAGTTTCACGGTGTTATCTTGAAAGTCTTCCCTGAAGCTAGCCTAAACTGACACAGTTCTGGTTCCAGGCTCTCCACTTGGCCAGCTGGACAGAAAACCCAAAGTTGCAGAAACCAGTTAACAAACAAGCAGGAGCGAATGACTTACCCTAAGTCCACAAGCGTCCGCCAGGGCTGCACTCGGGAGTTTTAGGACGTCAGCCGGAACCATCTCTCCTGAACTCTCAGCTCTGCTTGCTGGTGTCCTCCTCACACAGGTGGCTCTGCCTTTACAGAAGTGACAAACTTTTGGTAAAGCTGGCCTTTACCAAACGCCACAAGGAGAAGGCAATGACACCCTACTCCAGTACTCTTGCCTGGAAAATCCCATGAACGGAGGAGCCTGGTAGGCTGCAGTCCATGGGGTCGCTAAGGGTCGGACACGACTGAGCGACTTCACTTTCACTTTTCACTTTCATGCGTTGGAGAAGGAAATGGCAACCCACTCCAGTGTTCTTGCCTGGAGAATCCCAGGGACGGGGGAGCCTGGTGGGCTGCTGTCCATGGGGTCACACAGAGTCGGACATGACTGAAGTGACTTAGCAGCAAAGGCCACAAGCCGACGTCACGTCTGCTTCCACCCGCGCAGGCCAACCTCACTTCGCAACTGCTCCCAACGGAAATAGAGCTTCTCTTCACCGGAAGCTCAGCCCTGAGTTCTGATTGGCCACTCTCTCAATCTTGAGCCAATCATTTTGGCCAAGGTGGATGGAACATGCTCATTGGACAGGTGGAGGTCACGTGACCGTCCTCTCTACGAAACTTGCCAACTGTTTGCCGGAGTCTGGGTGGGGCACTGCGTGGTTCCATTGGTGGAGGCCAGGATCCAGTTTCTGTGTTCTTTGTTTCCTGGGATGTACCTGCTGGCAACCTCTTCCCATACCTAGCCGTTCTTTGTTTACAAAAGAATTCCTGATTCATCTCCTCCCTCCTAAGCCCCATTTCACCCACTCACACCACAAAGGAGCAAGACCACCTGTTTGAAGACACGGTGGGGGTCGCCCCCCAGCCCCCAGTCTTGCTCTTTGTGTCCTTTTACACGGATTCATTCAGTCAACAAACCTCCACTGAGCACCTGCTACACGCTGGAATAAGTTTGCAGGACCGTTAGCTCTGAGTACTGGGCGCCACCCAGGGGCCTCCCAAAGGGATCCAGTTTTTGTCTGAGGAAGCGACTGGAGGTGAGCTTCCAGTCCCACTCTGCCACCCACTGTGTGGTCTTGAGGAAGTGTTCCCCCTCTCGGGCCCCTCCTTTCTTATCTGCAAAATGAAGCGCTAGGGAGAATGAGGTCCTGGAACCCCCTCAACTCTGACATACTGTGGTTGGGTCTTAAAACCTGTTTCTCCAGCTGTGAGTCAGCCTGTGAGCTCTATGGACAGTGACCACAATACTCCAGGAAAGGGCTGGGCTGAGATGAGCCCAAGATCACACAGCTGTGTACCTTAATCCCTCTCCCTCCCAGCTGGTGGTGGCACCAGGGCAGAGGAGGATCAGGACTTCCCGTGCCTGTGAGGACCCTGGCTCTAGGTCCCCATGAGGTTGCCTATTGCTGCTCCAGAAAAATCTCTTCTGGGGCATTTGTGATTCCCAAGCCCTCCCACAGATGGTCAACTTTGGGGCTCTGAAAGGAAGTAGAGGGAGCACACAGGATGGGAGGAGAGGGTGAGGTGGAAGTCCCATGCAGCCTGTCCACCATCCACCTCCCCTTCCTCCCCCACCCCCACTTTCTCCCTGTCTTTCTCACAGATGAAATCGGTCATGGATTCTTGAAACAGAAACTCTTGGTGTGTTGGTCGAGGAACCTCTGTGAAGCAGGCTCAGTGCAGAGAACATTTTCTTCTGAAGGAGTCTAGTTTCTCTTCACCCTGAACATTTGGGGACTCTAATTAACTCCGCTGGTCAGTCTGTCACTTTTTGTCAGTTCACCTCATTAATCCATCTATTTCCTTTTATTTAGCGCATCCTTTTTTTTTTTTTTCAAATAAGGAAGACATTAGAAAACAGAGAACCTAAGAACAGAGACTGGATTAGCTGTCCTTCCAAAAGACAGGAGCAGCAGCTGGTAAGACATGTGTGTGAGTGAGTGAGGTCGCTCAGTCATGTCTGACTCTTTGCAACCCCATGGACTGTAGCCTACCAGGCTCCTCTGTCCATGGGATTTTCCAGGCAAGAATACTGGAGTGGGTTACCATTTCCTTCTCCAGGAGATCTTCCCGACCCAGGGATTGAACCCAGGTCTCCCACACTGTAGGCAGATGCTTTACCGTCTGAGCCACCAGGGAAGTCTTCCACCTCCTGGGGCCACATACTCACTCACCGCTGCTTCTCTTTGTGCAGCACTAGGTCCTCCCCTCTTTAAGTCTATTGGTTTCTATCCAGTTCCACTGCCAGAACCCTGGTTTAAAGTCTATCCTTTGTCCTCAGAAAACTGAAGTGGCCTCCATCATGTTTCTCCCTACATCCACTCTCCTGTTCTCCTCACTACAGCCAGGGTGATTTATTAAAAATTGAAAATGTACTCAGTGGTTTTCCACTGCTCGTGAGATAAACGTCAAAACCTTAAGCCTGGAGTGGAGCCAGATTATGATCTGCCCACGTTCGGCGGCCTTTGCTGTGGTGTCCCTCTTTCTGGAGATTATACAGCCCTGTCCCTTGTCTGTCATTGCAAAGGGGCTGATGAACAGGGAGAGAAATGTGAGCACACACTTAAGAACCAGTGCATAACTCACCTCTTTTTCTTTTTCTCTGGCAAAGATGATAAGTATATAGACTGCTCTGTCAGCCCAAGACGAGAGGGAAAATGACATGGAGCAGAGCCATGTGAGCATATATATATGTATATATATATATATCATGTGGTATGTAGTATGTACTATCTAGCATGTAGTATGTACTATACATGAATCATGTAGTGTGTACTATGCAGCATGTAGTATGTAGCATGTATATACAGCACAGGTTCTTTGGTCTGGATGAAGGCTAATTCTCTGATGCTTTTCTTACATTCATAAATTCCTATGATTTCTATAGATAGTGCTGCATTTTGGTATTTTTCTTTCTTCGGGTCAGTTGTTGTTCAGTCACTAAGTCACATCCAGCTCTTTGCAAACCCATAGACTGAAGCATACCAGGCCCTGTCCTTCACCATCTCCTGGAGCTTGCTCAGACTCATGTCCATTGAGATAGTGATGCCATCCAACCATCTCATCCTCTGTTTCCCCCTTTTCCTCCCACCTTCAATCTTTCCCAGCATCAGGCTCTTTTCCTATGAGTGGGGTCTTCACATCCAGTGGCCAAAGTATTGGAGCTTCAGCATCAGTCCTTCCAATGAATATTCAGGGTTGAATTTCTTTAGGATCGACTCTTTTGATCTCCTTGCTATCCCAGGGACTCTCAAGAGTCTTCTGCAGCATCACAGTTTGAAAGCATCAATTCTTCGGCATTTAGCCTTCTTTATGGTCTGACTCCCACAGCCGTACATGACTACTGGAAAAACCATAGCTTTGACTAGATGGACCTTTGTCAGCAAACTGATGTCTTTGCTTTTTAATACACTGTCTAGTTAATACAGCTTAGCTGTGTTGTGTTAAATCCCAGTTGTTTAGGGTCTCTTGAGGGCAGGCCTCATGAAAAATAAAATGTTGTTGGGCCTACTTCAGGACAGTTTCTTTCTCCCCTGCTGGAAGTGGAGCACATTGTCTCCTTTTTCAGTGCAAGAACCGAGTTGAATTCTGAAGGTAAGATTCAGAAAGTTGGGGGGAACCCTTCTCATACTGGGCCCCCCCAAAGATTTTAAGTCTCAGACTGGCTGCACTGAGCCTCCAGCATCTGTCGATCACGATCCAGGTTTCCTCCCTGGTGTCCATGTGCATTTCTGCTCCGGTGCATCAGAGCCCACCTGTCTCTGAGACCTCGGGCCTGCAGTTGGCCTTCTGACCTACCTCACTTCTCTGATGGCTCTAATAGAGCCATTATTGAAATTACTGATTTTCGGTATAGTTTTTCACTTGTTAGAATGGTAGCTTCCAAACTCTTCACATGCTGAACCAGAAACAAAAAGGCTGAATTGTCCTTTTTATTCATTTCCCTGTGAAAGCTTTGCTTTTTTCAATGATTATCAATGAATTATTTATCAATGAATCAATTTATCAATGAATCTTTCATTTCATTCTTAATTCCCAATTATCTGTTATACTACAGTTTGTCTAATTATTCTTCCTTTGATAGAAATTTGATGACGTCCAGCTTCACTATTTATCATAGACACTGCTGCAGTAAGATTCACATAAGAATTTTTTACACTGATAGCTAACTGCTGTTTGTCTTGCTTTCTCTTAGACAGCAAGCAATTTTTAACATTTCTTTTGTGGGGATTGTATGCTTTATAGTGAAGTTAATGCTATCCTTGGATAAAGACTCTTATGAAGAAACTGGACTTCAAGGTGTCCATCTCAGTATTCTGGGGGAAAAAAATCATGAAATTTCAGAAGTATTATGCTTACTCTGGTCTTCCCTGGTGTTACTAGTGGTAAAGAATCCACCTGCCAAGGCAAGAGACACAGGTTCGATCCCTGGGTGGGGGGAGATTCCATGAAATAGAAAGTGGCAACCTATTCCAGTATTCTTGCCTAGAGAATCCCATGGACAGAGGAGCCTGGTGGGCTCCATGGGGCCAAAGAGTCAGACACGACTGAGCAACTAAACACATATGCAGATGGCTCACTGCATCACTTTTTAACAAATTAGTAACATTCTTTTTAAAGCATAAAAAATACGTTATGCATCATAATACAATCTCTGAACAACTCACCCTGAACTCAGGCTTATGGGGTGGAGCATATGTGACAGTTAAGGGATAGGACAGACTCTAAGTTAAATTTAAATGCCTCTGTTCTTTTTGCTCAGGAAAATTATCACTTTCTTTTGCCTTTAAAACTTCTGACTCCAGGGGTGTCAGAGAGGATGAGATATCACTGTTGCACCTGCTACTCTTCCACTGCAAAGCTGCCAGTTATAAAGCTTGTAGAATTGAACATGGTGCAGTAGACATCTGGGTTTTGGGTCAAATATTCAAAGTGATGAACCCAAGAGAGGGATTGATAAAGTTTGATTCTCAATAAAGAGTATCCTTTGACTTCCCCAGGACTCCATGGTTACTGAAGAAACTCACTCATGATTGTGGAGATATGGTTCTGCTGACGATGTATGGCTTGAACATCAGTAGTTAAGGCTGCCATGTCCATGGGTGGGCTAGAGTTGACCTCCTGATGACCTCTGCTGTTGGTCACCGACCATGGGAAATTAAGAATTTAAAACAGCGCAATGCTGGGAATGCTGATTGTACAAAGTTTGATGGAAGAATTTATTAAAATATTTATTCATTTGGCTGTGTTGGGTCTTAGTTGCGAAATGCAGAATCTTTCATTGCAGCGTGTGGGCTTCTCTACTTGTGGCGCTCAGATTCTAGAGAGCATGGGCTCTGTTGCCCCATGACATGAAGGATCTTAGTTGCCAGGCCAGGGATCAAACTGAGTTCTCTGCGTTGGAAGGCAGATTCTTAGCCGATGGATCACCAGGGAAGTCCCTGGAACAATTTTTACTATCCATAAAATTTACAAAACTCTTGATCTTTAAAAGAAAAAAAAGTACTCTTTATACACAGTGTGTGTTCACAGATGAAATTTCTATCCCTCTATTTTAAAAAGTTTCTATTTATCTGATGAATTTCTCTCTTAATCGGGATTCTAGGAAGTGTGGAAGAATATCATGCTCCTTCAAAGAAAAGCAGCCATAGAAATTTGGTTTTGATTTGGGTTCTTTGATTTGTTTGATATTAAACTGTATGAGCAGTTTATTTTGGAAATTAATCTTTTGTTGGTTGCATCATTTGGAAGTATTTTCTCCCACTCTGTAGATTGTCTTTTCATTGTATTTATGGTTTCCTTTGCAAAAACATTTAAGTTTAATTAGGTCCTATTTATCTTCATTTCCATTACTCTAGGAGACAGATCCCAACTCTGCGATTTATGTCAGTGTTTTTTCTGCCTATTCTCCTCTAGGAGTTTTATAGTACCCAGCCTTACATTTACGTCTTTAATCCACTTTGAGTTTTTTTGTACATGGTGTTAGAGAATGTTCTAATTTCATTCTTTTACATGAACCTCTTCACCTTTCCCAACACCACTTATTGACTTTTTTCTCCATTGTACCCTTGTCTCCTTTGTTGTAGATTGACTGCGTGTGTGTGTTCTGTCATGTCTGACTCTTTGCAGCCCCATGGACCATAAATGGGCTTATTTCTGGACTTTTATGCTGTTTTATCAGTATGTCTACTTCTGTGCCAGTACCATACTGTTTTGAATACTGTAGCTCTGTAGCATGGTCTGAAGTCAGGGAGCCTGATTGTTCCAGCTCCCATTCTTTCCATCTATCTCTATGGTTGTCAGTTTCTTTCATCAGCATCTTAGTTTTTGGAATATGGGCCTTTTGTCTCCTCTTAGGTAGGTTTATTCCAAGGTATTTTATTCTTTTTGATGCAGTGGTAAATGCAAATGTTTCCTTAATTTCTCAGATATTCCATTGGTGGTTTGTCTCAAAATGCAACAGATTTCTGTGTATTAATTTTGTATCCAGCAACTTTACCAAATCAATTAACAAGCTCCAGTAGTTTTCCGTGTCTTTAGGATTTTCTCCATACAGCATCATGTCCTCTATAAAATGGTATTTCTGTGGTGAGTGCAGACAGGAGAGGGGAGCGGGGCCAGGTTAGTGTGCAGGGGTGGTCCCTGGAATGGAGCAGGGCTCTCACAGGACACTTTTCATCCTCTCTCCTTTTCTCAACCCCCTCTCAGTTGCTGGTTGAGGGGACAGCAGCCAGTTGGTAGGGCAGGGGCAGCTCAGGAGCTTGTAGCCCTCTGGAATGGCTGTGGCTTTTCCACAGTCCTGTGCTTTGGTCAAGTAACAAGATTGTCAACCCTTCCTTGTGGGAGCTTTCAAAGACAAAGCACAGCAGAGGAGGGAGGGAGGGGTGAGGGTTGATGGAGGCGGGCTGGTGGGGGTGTGTGTAGGAGGTCCCTCAGGGAAATGTGCCCAAATTGATGATGAACACAGCACTAGCAATGACAGTACTGAAATCCTTCCGAGCTGAGTGAAAACAGACAGGGTCTAAGCTCACTATCAGGAGCTAAAGCGATACCACCTGGGGTTTTGAACTTCATCCCTTGAAACACCCTTTGAAAGCAAGCTGCACACAAACTGCTTGTCAGGCCTGAGTTCTACTTTCCACCAGAAGATGCAAGTGTCACTCAGGCCCCAGCAGCCTGGCCCCTGCAGGGCAGCCCTCCTGGTGCAGCCAGGAGCTGAGTACACATCTTGGTTTCTGACATGGCAGTCACCTAGGAATACGATCTGCTCACAGAACAGGAGGTAAGACCCCATATCACACTCTACTTGCAAAGAGCAAGGGAAGTGCTTTCTGTAACAAGTCCCTGGAGAAGCAGAAGGTGTAAGGTGGGTGAGGCCAGGGTGGGCAGCAAGGCTGGAGATCCTTAGTGTCCCCTCTGGGGGACAGCTCTGGGGAGCCCACAAGAGGCACAGAGCCTCAGGGCCCACAACAGACCCTGCGCTCTGACAAGACCTCCGAGGCTCACAGTGCACTGAGCTGGGGAAGTGCTGGTCCAGGGTGGTCCCAGTCTCTTGAATCCCACCGACTGACAGGCAGATGTCACACACCCTCTAACTGTCCAAATCAGCAATTTATCGTCACATGCTGGTGCAGAATGTTAAACAAAAACTTCAAAGGACACTGATTCTTGCAAAGCCCTGGGGCCTGGCTGCCTTTAATGTTTGTGAGCCTTCATGAAGAAAAAAATGCAGCCAATATTGCAAATTCTAACAACCAGTAGCAGCACACAGATAATCTAAGTTTTATTATGAATTAAAAATCTAAACATTTCTTGAGGACTGGGAAGCCTGCCCATAGACCCGCCCTGCTGCATTTCCAACTCCCCATATCCATACCTCACTGCACACGCCCCAGTGACACACAACCCGCAGCACAGTGAGTATCCTTTATTTGTACTACTGGTAGAAAACTGGGTTTTAGATTTCAAAATCTGTATTACAAAATTACAAGCAGCAGTTTTGAGCATTTCAACAATGTTGATGAGCTCTACTTTGTTGACACAAGGCAGGACCTGTCCGAGGTGGACTGTTACGTGTCCTGAGGTGCTGAGGCCGCCCTGCTCAGGACCCATTTGCAACGGTGTCTTCTTCCATCTCCTCTTCACCATCATCAGTGGGGCCTAGAAAACACACAAAGCCAGAAGTCACACCTAGGTTAGAGCATGTGTGGGCGTCCACCCACAATGCTGCTGTTGCCTGCCAGACCCTAGACCAGGTGCAGACGCCCGACAGCAGCCTCAGCCTAGAGGAACTTAGGTCCAGGGACCACCTGTCTTTGGCAGGCCCTGGAAGGATGGTCAGCTTCTAGGGAATGGGTCACAAAGCTGCTTCATGAAAGTCAACTCTATGCCTGCTGTTCTAACCCACTCTGGTCAAGCCTGTAACTCATGTTTTATCAAGATAAAAAGCCTATACTTTATGTTTAAAGTAAACATAAAGTTTACTTTACTTTGCCATTGGCAAAGAAACTAGGAACCTTCCAAAGAAAGATGGGAGAGGATACCTACTACATGCTGCAGATAGTCAGCCAGTGATTCTGTCTAAATTATGTTTCCAGTTAGACCCAAATGTTACATTTCTAGACACAAAACTAAAAAAAGCGAGAATGTCACCAGGAACTGCTGTTCAGATGCCTGGGCCCACTGAAACCTAAGAGAACCACGAACAATTCCCACCTTTCTCTCCTCAAGGTGCCCCACATGTGTTCAGACGACACTGAAAAGCCCCACATGAGTCCCAGGCCCACATAACATGCTCAAGGGGAGGCACAGTAACAGAAATTCTGCCGCTGCAGCCAAAGTGAGCCACGTGTCACAGCCTCCTCCCTGCCTGTCGTTAGCTCCGTGGGTCTTGGCAGCCTGTGCTATTCTCAGGGTCACAGGTCCCTCATTTCGCTGCCTACAGGGCCCTCTGGCTGGACTCAGAGCTCTCCCTGCCAGCCTGTTTCACCCATACCCCCTGCCAGTCCTGGACCTTGGCTCACAGTCCTTCAGGCCCAGGGTGCAAGGCTCTCTCACCACAGAGTGTTCCTTCCCCTGAGAATGTCATTCTGCTCTGTCTAGGTCACAGGTTCTCAAATACTTTAGTTTTAGTACCCAAAGAACTTTTCTTCAAGTAGACTACATTTATCGATACTATGCTGGAAACTGAAAGCAGTAAAAAAACAGTAATTCCTTAAAACAATAAACCTAGTACCATTAATGTTTGTATTTTTATAAAATACAGTATCAATATTTCTAAAATAAAAATATATAATGAGAAAGTTGGTGCAGTTTTCCACTTTTGCCCATCTCTGCAATGTCTGCCCAATGGTAGACGGACCCTTGTTCTGCCTTTATCACTTTACTCGCCAAAATATGTTGTTTTGACTAAAGGGTGTGAAGAAAGCCAGGCCCACAAAGACATGCAGTGAGAAAAGGAAGGAGTATTTTAACAGCCTGTGCAGGCAGCTGTGGATATTTTTTTGATACTATGCCAAAACTTGACAAAAGTGGTAGTTTTTTGCTTTTGTTCTCCCCACTTAGCTTGTAGGATCTTGGTTCCCTGACCAGGGATCAAACCTGGGCAATGAAAGCTGAGTCTTAATGACTGGATCACCAGGAATTCCCCAAAATGGTCGTTTCTTAAAGGTTAGATCGCAAATGTTGGCCCATTTCTTCACATCAAATGATGTGTCCCTGGGGTGATATCCAGGAACGCCAACGATCCTCACTGCTTCACAAAGGACCTCTTTGGGTACCCGGCAGCTCAGAATGACACCTAGTATCATTGGTCCTGTGAACCCAGGTACCTGGGCTGAGGCACCAGCAACTCTACCTGCCATTGCTCTGGCACGATCAGGCACAAATGGTCACACCACTTAAAAAGCAAATAATGCCTCGGTGTTTGTAAGTTTTCCTCATGGAGCCCCAGGGGCCCAAGGACCACACAGTGAGAACTGCTGCTCTAATGAATGTCTTACTCACTTTTAGCTTCAGTTCAAACATTATTTCCTCAAGGGAACTTGCCCTGAGCCACTGGTCTAGACAGAGCCCCCAGTTACATCCATGTCAAACTTGTAACATGCACCGTCTTTAGCAGTTTTCACTTTATACCCCAGTCAGAGTCCACCACGCTGCCCAACACAGAGCCGGTGTCCACAACCAGAACAGCTCACACCCGGCGCTCAGGGCCTAGGAAGCCTCTTCCTTTGTCCCCCCAACAACCTTCCGAGGCCACCACTACTACTGTCTGGTTAAAGATGAGCAAACAGATTTAAGACCAAGTGGGGTTAAGAAATTCATCCAGGACAAAGCTGGTGAAGCTATGCTCTGAGCCTCAGTCTGTCTGGCTCCAGAGCCTATGCTCCCCACTGCTAAGTAGGCCCACACGGACAGGGGTCAAAGGCATCACGGTCACTTCCACTGTTCGCTTTCACTCCATGGCTGTGAACAAACATTTGTCTTAACTTTCACAAAAACCCCAGAGTCCTTGGATATAAGCGTCTTTATCAAATGATTTCTTTTCAAAGAGCATTTAAAGGCATTTTGTGTAGATTATAATGGTAAGGAGGCACTATTCAAGCATCCTTGGATCGTAGCATCTAAAGCAATTTGCGATCACTAGGAGTGTATCATTAATCTGGAAAGGAAGTCAGAACGTGGTTCCTGACCTGCTCTGCGTTCTCTGCCAGGTATCTGACCGGACTGCAGCAAGCCCTTCAGCCGCTCCACTTCAGCCAAAGTTGACGCATTTGCTATAGCGTTCTGGACACCAGGAAACAAGAGAGATGGACAGTTATTTTCATCCAGTTAACAGAAAACACTCACACAAACTCATGCCACCTTTCTGAACTCAAATATTAAATAGTCTCTCTCGCAGGAAGAATTTTGCTGGCACAGTGAAATCAACCCCAAAACCAAATTATGAAGTTCCCAAATTGGTAAAGAGCTGCAGACCTCTTACAGGAGAGCAAATAATCAGTGCATATGCCCTAAAATTCTAGTTAACTGGAATTATGTCACTGGATGATTTATGAGGCAGCATTACAAAATTAGGATTTCTCATCAAGCAGGATCTTTCAGGCAGCAAGTCCTTCAAAGTAAAAATCAAGACAGCAAGCAAAGGTAACTAACTGTTCAGATAAATGCACCCTGAGAAAATGAGAAGACCAGAGTTACCTCCATTTTGACCAGCTCATATAATTAATTCAAGTCAAAATCTGGTCAAATAATATATTTAAGCTCACATGCGAGTAAAGTAATGCTCAAAATTCTCCAAGCCAGGCTTCAGCAATACATGAACCGTGAACTTCCTGATGTTCAAGCTGGTTTTAGAAAAGGCAGAGGAACCAGAGATCAAATCGCCAACATCCGCTGGATCATGGAAAAAACTAAGAGAGTTCCAGAAAAACATCTATTTCTGCTTTATTGACTATGCCAAAGCCTTTGACTGTGTGGATCACAGTAAACTGTGGGAAATTCTGAAAGAGATGGGAATACCAGACCACCTGACCTGCCTCTTGAGAAATCTGTATGCAGGTCAGGAAGCAACAGTTAGAACTGGACATGGAACAACAGACTGGTTCCAAAACGGGAAAAGAGTACGTCAAGGCTGTATATTGTCACCCTGCTTACTTAACTTATATGCAGAGTACATCATGAGAAACGCTGGGCTGGAAGAAACACAAGCTGGAATCAAGATTGCTGGGAGAAATATCAATAACCTCAGATATGCAGACGACACCACCCTTATGGCAGAAAGTGAAGAGGAACTAAAAAGCCTCTTGATGAAAGTGAAAGTGGAGAGTGAAAAAGTTGGCTTAAAGTTCAACATTCAGAAAACAAAGATCATGGCATCTGGTCCCATCACTTCATGGGAAATAGATGGGGAAACAGTGGAAACAGTGTCAGACTTTATTTTTGGGGGCTCCAAAATCACTACAGATGGTGACTGCAGCCATGAAATTAAAAGATGCTTACTCCTTGGAAGGAAAGTTATGACCAACCTAGATAGCAGATTCAAAAGCAGAGACATTACTTTGCCAACAAAGGTCCATCTAGTCAAGGCTATGGTTTTTCCCGTGGTCATGTATGGATGTGAGAGTTGGACTATGAAGAAGGCTGAGCGCCTGCGCAGAAGAATTGATGCTTTTGAATTGTGGTGTTGGAGAAGACTCTTGAGAGTCCCTTGGACTGCAAGGAGATCCAACCAGTCCATTCTGAAGGAGATCAGCCCTGGGATTTCTTTGGAAGGAATAATGTTAAAGCTGAAACTCCAGTATTGTGGCCACCTCATGTGAAGAGTTGACTCACTGTAAAAGACTCTGATGCTGGGAGGGATTGGGGGCAGGAGGAGAAGGGGACGGCAGAGGATGAGATGGCTGGATGGCATCATTGACTCGATGGATGTGAGTCTGAGTGAACTCTGGGAGTTGGTGATGGACAGGGAGGCCTGGCGTGCTGCGATTCATGGGCTCGCAAAGAGTCGGACACGACTGAGCGACTGAACTGAACTGAACTGAAAGCTAGTTTTTCCTTACAAAAATGTAGCTGGATTCTAACAACCGTGGGAGAAACCTGCGGTGTCTAACTCATTACTTGAGTTACTACATGATTGAACAGCTCACTCCAGTCTGAGAATCCTGACTCGTGCTCACCTTGATGGCTTCCACGTCCCCTGGGGATGGCCCACCTTTCTTTTTGTCAGTCGGCAAACCAGCACCTGGATTGAAACTTGGGAGGGGAGGGAAGAACAAAACTGTCAAATCCAAACTGACAGAAATTGCTTCTCTTTTACTTTCAAAAGTTTTGAAAGTAATTCAACCAGTGTAGTATCTTATCTTTGTTAACAAACTGATACAAGAAACTCTCTCCTTCAGAAACACGACCCAGTTCATCTTGCCACAGAGGAAGAGGGTGCAGTACTATCACAGCAGACTGAATACTGGAGCGTCCGCTCTCATCTGCTGGAAATCTCACGTGATATAGGGGCCACTGTGGGCCACGGATCATCACTGTGCAAATTTGGGACTGTATTAGTCACAGGTGTTTCATTTCATTTTGCAAGAGGCAAAATGCCAGACAGATAATGTTTCTGAAGGTGAAGTGGAGTGAAGTTGGATATCCGGATCTTACGTTTTGCTTCTCCTGGCAATATCCTTTGCAAGTTGTGCACCCCGTTTGCCCTTGAACATTTTCTCTGCTTCCTGACGCTCCTACAGCGACACCACACACAGAGTTAATGGAAATAGGAATACCACGTGCACTTAGATGCATTCCTCAGAAAACATGGAAGAAAACTCTCCTGGAATACTCTGGGCTGGTAAAATACCACAAAGCCCATTTGAAAATAAGAAGAGATACAGCAGTCCCCTGCTCTGTGAGGGTCCCTGGAGAGAGCAGAGCCCCCTCTCCGAAATTTCCAGGAGGGGCTCTCTGGGAAATAAGGAAGGTAAAAAAAATCCCCAACAACGGGAGAATCATCCTGAGAATTACAGCTAGTGCAAAGTGAACGATATGAAGCTCCCCAAGAGCATGTATCTAGGCAGGCCGTCTGCTGTGACAAAACCCATGGTGGCTTTGAAGCCAGGCCACCTCTGGAATGACCAGCCCCACACACACCTTAACTATAAGTCCCACCATAAACACTGCTATGGAAAAAAAATTGACTTAACACTCCCTGCCCACCCCCCCCACCCCCCGCCACATTCCTATTACAAACTAATAATAAAAGTCAGTAACAAAAGTATTAAGGAAAAGCACCAACCAATAATGACTTACGATAGAGTAACACTTACTTTTAGTTTCACTTTCTGGAAATCCAGTACTCTGACTTGTGGAACTTTATAAATCACATAGAGTCTGTAATGCTTCTTATTGGTTACAGGGTTCCTTAGAATACTACAAGAAAAGAAACAGTTTGATGCCAGTGTTGTTCCTAGCACAGCATTCAAGAGGTCCATTTTAATAAAGTCTAATGAGTCCAGGAAGTAAGGAAAAGTTCACTATTCCTCACATTTCAATGTCGTAAGAACTTAATGCTAGGGAAATTTAATAGAGCCGAAAGGAAACATTTTCAATATTTGTTTTAAAAGTACTTTTTACTATAGCTTTACCATCAAGGCCAGCAATGCTGTTATTTTAAAAGACTTTACTGTCACCACCACAAACAGTTTCCATACCTCAGATAAGTCAGTGACTTGAGAGATGCCAGAGGGTCCAGATCACCCTGTGAAATAAGAGCCACAGGTAAGAACACAAACACCACAGCCCACCATGATCCCACGACATGCTGACACCTCTGCAGAAGGATACACTTTGTCTTTCATACATTAATTTGTCTTTCCTGCCCCAGCACCCAGCACAGCCCTAGCACATCACAGACGCTTGGTGTATTCTACTGAATAACTGGTTCATAAATTTGAACTTTTTAATATCCCGGACACAACAGCTTTTGTCTCAACAGCAGAAGAGACAAAAATAAAAAATATATATCATTTCCTGTAGCAACTTCAAAAGAGCTACTGAGTAATGATTGAGAAAAAAAAGCAATGTGAAAAGTGATGTATCTCCAGGGAAGGTTATTCATACAGGGAACCTGGTGTGAGGTGGTTCTTCCTGCCGCTGCCTGGGAGCAATGCAGGCATGTCATCTTTGTTACCTTTATTCTAGGTTCCCCTAAATCTCTTCAAATACATTTTCCAAGGACAAGGAGTATAGTTATAAGGGGGGAAAACATATATATATATAGGAAGAACGCAAGTTAGTTTTTTAATCTTCCCAAACTGTCCTATAAAATACAGTGCAACAAGGATAGGAAAACCAAAAAGATATGGTCAACAGCTACAGCCAAACCAGATGAAAATGTATTCTGGCAAGAACCTGAACTTGGGACCAGTAAGGACCAACTACTGTGAAAGCTGTAAGACTTGCGCGGTGACGACACCACACAGGAAGAAGTAGGGGAGAGGCAAACAGGGCAACAGGCATCCAGCCTAAGAACAGCAGCCAAAGACAGGCATGTTCCAAGCACACCAGGTGTGTGACAAGGCCTGGAAGGCCTCCTGAAACAAAGCCCCACACTAACGAGAAACTGCCGTAACAGATCTAAACTGAGTGGGACAGTGCCGAAAGGGACAATGAGGAAAAACACAAGTAACACAGGGGAGGGGAACAGAGCCACAAGCTCAGAGAGCTGCCACTCTTCATGATGACACTGGAGGGAGCACTAATGCTTGCAACTGGAGTACCATCACTAAAGGAGACCTACAGAACAATCTGAAAAAGAACAGCTAGCGCAGCACCACTAGAGGAGATCTACAGAACAATGTGAAATGGAGCAAAGACAGACAAATGTTGCAGGACCTCACTTTTAAGTTAAATCTCAAAAAACGGAACTCATAGCAACAGAGAGTTGAATGGTGGTTACCAAAGGCTGGGAGGTGGAGGAAAAGGGGGGTGAAGCTACTGATTAAAGAGGATAAACTTTCAGTTATAAATAAATAAATTCTAGAGATTTAATGTACAATGTGGTGACTATCATTAAAAATAATATAACGTGTACCCAATACGATAAAAAAATAGAACTCAAGTGTTCTCACTGCACACACACATAGATTGGTTACATGAAGGGGTGGGTGTCAGGGTACAGATATCAAATTTCACATTATACACCTTAAATACTTATAATCTTCATTTGTCCATCATAGCTCAATAAAGCTGCAAGAAACAAAAGAAAGAATGGTAACTTTATGCACACAGACCCACACACAGACTGTGCATGACACAGTGATGTCTCGATGCAGGGGTGGTGAGATGCTTATGGTGCTGTTTCGTTCAGGAGGTAAAGGTTATGGTTAACTTTACACTTGGATGCTAATTCCCAGTATGCTAAGAAAAGAAACAGAGTCTATTTACTAATCAGTTAATTTCTAAACTATCAGAAGAAGTGGAATACCAAAAAGAGAAAGAGCAATAAAGGAGAGGAAAAAAATTTGCAGATGGATGAGCCAAGTAAAAAAATTCTAGAAAAGAGACAAGATAAACTCAAATATACTGGTAATTACATTAAACATAAACAGACTATTCCATTTAAAGACAGACTTTAGACTGGATTTTAAAAAAGGATCCTATCAAATCCTGTTCTCAAGCCACAAATTTAAAATATAAGTGTAGAGGAAAAAAATTAAATTTTGGATGGAAAACAATGATCACGCAAATACTAACTGAAAGAAAGAAAGCTGGTTTTGTTATACTGCAGTGGATAAAACAGACGCCAGGGTAAAACTGCACTGCTGCTGCTGCTGCTGCTAAGTCGCTTCAGTCGTGTCCGACCCTGCGCGACCCCACAGACAGCAGCCCACCAGGCTCCTTTGTCCCTGGGATTCTCCAGGCATGAATACTGGAGTGGGTTGCCATTTCCTTCTCCAATGCATGAGAGTGAAAAGTGAAAGTGAAGTCGCTCAGTCGTGCCCGACTCTTCGAGACCCCATGGACTGTAGCCTACCAGGCTCCTCCGTCCATGGGATTTTCCAGGCAAGAGTACTGCAGTGGGGTGCCATTTCCTTATCCACTAATAAAATATAAATGATAAAAGGTTCATTTCATCAGTAAGATACATAAAATCTGGATATATCAAATGAAGTAACCTGAAAATATATACAAGTAAAACTGACAGAACTCCAGGGAAATCCACTAGCACACGATTTTAATATGCCTCTTTCGGTACTGACAGGACAACCTTCATCTGTGCAAAGAGCTTTAAGCACAACTACAACACACAGAATGTACTGCCCCAATACACCACACATTCCGCATGGACACACATTTGGGGTTAAATACCTCATGGAGTTTAGAAAGGACACGGCCTCAGATCGGGGGCTTTCTGACTTTTGGAGCCAAGCACTCCTTTGGGAATCTAAAGGACAGTCACGGACCTTGTCCCTCAGGAAAGGAACAGTCAGGGAGCAAGGAAGGGAGGGGTCAAGGGCATAACAACCTAAAAATCAAGTCACACCATAAGAATATCAGTATCTAGTATTTAAGTGAAAAATTTAGGTTACAAACAATATATAGCCTAAGCTCAACGCTGTTAAAAATTATACATACAGAGTAGAAATTTAAAAAGCAGTAGCGGATCAAAATAGTCATATCCAAATACAGAAAATGAAACTTGCCCCTTATCTTAAAAGAACACCAATCTCAAATGATTGTTGATCTAAATGTGGAGTAAAACAATAATTTCTCGAATAAAACTCCCCAACAAAATTTAATGTATGTCACATATGTAATTGTCTAGTAGTGACATTAAAACAGAACAAACTAGTTTTAATATATTGTTTTACCTATTTTCCAAAATATTTTTTAATTTCAATATAAAAAATTATTGACAGTGTATATTTTTCTTTTGCACTAAGTCTCTGGAATCTGTAGTGTTTTTTATACTTCTGGTATATCTTACAGTAACCACTTGTGGCTGGTGGCTAGCATACTGGACACAGAAAAATTCTAGAAAAAAAGGATGGGTGAGTCTCTTTAGAAGCTGAACAGAACTCAAAGCACCAAGGACAACAGACCGGTGACACAGATTAAGCTGGAATTAGGAACTGCTCCATCAAGCCCCCAGGAGAGTCCAAAGGTGAGTGACCGAGAGTGGAAGATGTGTTTAACACACAGTCAAAAAAACCCCATGTCCTAATAATGAAGAAAAAGAAAAAAGGTAATGAGATAATCTTCTGGACTCTCCAAGTTTTCTATTAAAGACAGGCAGTGTCTTTAACTCCTCCTTGTAAATACACTTTCCCCGTTTGACTTACCAGTTCCACAAGACTGTTATTGGTGAGAATGAGTTCTGTCAGACAAGGCAGAGCCTGATCAAGCCCCTCACCTATACGGCTAAAAGGAAAAGACAAAATCTTAATAAAAGTGAAAATGCAGTAAACTAAAAACTTGACCTAAACACTTGCCCAGAGGACTTCAAAGTGGGAAGAACCTTGTAGCTCCTCCTTCCAACACTATCTGACAGAAGGAAATTGAGGCACAAAGAGGAGGCGTGTCTGAGGTCACACAAGCGGGATGATTTGAGAACCCACGCCTCCAGAATGCTGCCACGGCCTCTTCCCACCAACCACCATAATAGCCCCAAGACAAGGAGAAAGTGTTGTGGACACAAACGACCTCACTCATCTCAGGACTGGTCAGCAGGAAGCACAGAAATACACCTGCTTCTGCAGTCACAGCTCAGAACCACAGGATACACAATAACCAAACCACAGTCAACAGTTTAACTCAGGAGAAATGTGCCTATTTAAAAAAAGCAGCTCACCACCCAGAACGTCTTAAAAAACCCTATCAACACACCTTCAATAACTTTTTTCCAACAAAATTTAGAGATGATGTGTGTGCGTGCACGCACGTGTGCTCAGTTGTGTCCGACTCTTTGGGACCTTAAGGACTATAGCCTGCCAGCCTCCTCTGTCCATGTGATTTCCCAGCAAGAATACTGGAGTGGGTTGCCATTTCCTCCTCCAGGGGATCATCCCAACTCAGGGATTGAACCCATGTCTCCTGCACTACAGGCAGATTCTTTACCACTGAGCCATCTGGAAAGCCCGCAGAGATGATGAAAGTGGGTTAAAAAAAAAATCTTAATTTCTATAAACAATATTCTACAAATCAGCTGCAGTTAAAGAAAAACAAATACCTGAGGATTTGAGGTAAAATGAGATATTCAGTTAAAACTATAATTGTTGCATTTTATGTTATCTCTTTAGTATGACTCCTTTAATAATTATAATTATTTTAGAAATGAAATAATTATACAGAATAATTATAATCTGGTACAAAGCACCAGATTTTTAATTTAAATTAATTTAAATTAGAAACTTACTATGAATATATAAATATACCAGGTTTCTGAATAGATGCAAATAAGACTTGACCAATGACAAATTAAACTCTGAATCTGTATGGGGAAATTGCTCATTTACCATTTGAGAAATAGGCAGGTAAAAAAAAACAGAAATCTAGTTTAACTGGCATATACACTGCAGCTTCTTCAGGGAACTCGGCAGCTTCTGCTCTAGGGGAGAAAGCTACTTTCCACTAGCACACGCTTACCATATTCTATTGTTGTTCACTAATAATGTTTTTAGTCTTCTCAACAAAGGAAAACCATCCAGTTTCCTGATTTCATTGTCGGAAAAATCAATGGCATCAAATTGGTCTAAGGTGGCACCGAGATTTTCAATGACAGGAATTTTATACCCTGTAAAAAGGAGAAAAACCCAGACAGGTATTAATATAAATAAAAGGCACTTTAAAACATTAATAGCATTTCATGGTAACTTGACTCATAGCTTAACGTTCCTTCCCAAAGTGTTTACGTGGCACCTATGCAACCACCAGACCCTGCCAAAGTACTGGCACACAACATAAGGAAGAACACAGTCACAAATCTCAGCTGCCGGGAAGCTTCCGGTCCAGCTGTGGATGTGAGCAAGGTGATGGTGATGAGGGCCCTAAGGATGACGGTACTCATCAGCAGGAACCAGCGGCTAACCATTTCAAGATTCCTTACAAGTGCCTCACACTGCTCTAAGCAAGGTCTCGGAGCTAGAGAGACGGCCTAACAGGACTTCACACCGTGAGCGGCTGTCAGCGTCCAAGCACTGTCCACCCGGGGTGGACAACAGTCGTCTGCATCCCACAGGCCAGATTCCTAGAACTCTCTGGGATATTGTCTTAGTATTAAAACACTTCCCCCTTACTTCACCTCCCCCAGCTCAAACCTAGAGCTGAAAGTCAGTGGTTGATACACAACGGTAAGTCACCCTGCGGACAGCTCACTCAAACACCTCGATGCGTCCAACACGGGCATCAAGACTGTGCCAGCTACTCGAAGAAGTAGTTAATGGAGCCAAGGAGCTGTAAGGGCTACAACAAAGGAATCGCTGCACTCAAACGAGAATCCTCAACGCTGGGCGCACTTCGGACTCGGAGAGAAGGCAGTGAAGGCTGCCTGTTTACTCCCGAGTTCAACCTTTCTCTGAGAAACTCGATTTCAACAAAAACCAAAGTCCTGAGCTTTCAGCGGACAAGAAAGCCAGCAGAAGGCAGAGCCCGCAGCCGGCGTTTCTCCCGGGGAGCGGATCTCAGGACAAGACCGATGGCCGTACCGCCAAAGAAGCCGCCTCCTAAGGACTCGCACGGTTTGGGGGCTTCCGCACCGCTTCCGCCGGCAGGCGGCAGCGCCGGCTTAGTGCCCACAGTCCGCTCCCAAAAACGCTCCGGTAGAGGGAAAAGGACAACAGAAGCCAACGCGAGGAAACGCAGGAGCTTCCGGCCCGTACACCGCTCCCTCACCCGCACCCCGTCCACCCCCTCACGACGTCATGTTAGTTCCGCACGAGGGCCGCAAGCACCCGTGCGTTTATCCCCTGCCCCTCAGCGGCTCAGACCGCCCGGCGGCCCGGAAGACGCCCGCTGTGTGACCGGACCATCGCGGTGGCCCCGGTGTGCAGGGAGGAGCCGGGCTGAGCGCGCCTCGAAAGGCCCAGGGAGGGCCTTCCGCCGACGACGGCGGGATCCAGTCCGGCACCGGGCGCTGGACGCAGGCTGCCGGCCACGCTCCGGCGGTCCTAGCGCACGCGGCTGGGCTGGGCCAGGCCACCAGGCGGGCGGGAAGGCCGGACCGCCTGCCACCACCCGACTCACCCCGCAGGTCCAGCTCTCGGTCCCGCACCGCGTTGGTGTACTGCGCCGCCTGCTCGATCAGCTCCGCCGTCAGCTTCACCATCCTGCAGCCTCCCGCCCGCCGCTCCTCCTGCTTGTCCCGCCGCACCGACGTCCCGGCGTTCCCCGCGCGCGCCGCCAGGCAGCACCAATCGCCGTTCGCGTGCGCGCGCAGCGGGACATCCAGGCTGTATCAATCGAGGAGCCACGCCCCCGGGCTCGGGCTCCGCCTCCCGGGCTCGTGCTCGTTCTCCGCCGCCGATGTCTCGCGCGCTTTGCTGCACCTCTGGTTGTGTCTCCGTTCCTCTCGCGCATCCGGAGCGTTGTGTCAGCAAGCTAACAAAGTATGAAAACCCCCGAGGGTAACTTCCTCGAGCATCAGTGCGCCGTAAGGTGGAAGGGAGGCTGTGACTGTCCTCGTGGGATCCAGTGATGGGTCCCGGATTTTGGCCCCCTGTGCAAACTGGGGCTGGGTCACCCCTCAAGGTCCAGTTTGCGGTTAGGCTTGTGCTCGCTGGACAGTTTGGAGGAGGAAATGGCAACGACTCCAGTTTTACTGCCTGGAGAATCCCACGGACAGAGGAACGTGGCAGTCTACAGTCCATAGGGTCGCAGAGTCGGACACTACTGAGCGACTAAATCACCACCTCTGCTGCTGGAGAGTTAAGGTGTTCTTGCTGACCCCTGACACGCAGGAAAGTGCGCAGATCAGAGGTCTGCAGCAGCGAGAGCACACGTGAAGAAACACTATTCGGAAACCACCTCCCACACCCGCCTTCCCAACCTGCCCCTAAAGGCAGCCGCGAATCCCATAGCACAGATTGGTTTTGCTTGCTTTTCATCGAGACTGGTGCAGTCCGCTTCTGGACCTGGTTTCTTCGGCTTTGTGTCCTGCCTGGAATCCATCCAGGTTGGAGGCAGCAGTGCTTTTTTACTTGCTGCTGTATGCAATTCCATTGTACCTCTCATACCATAACATACCCATTTTGCTTCTCACCTTACCCTCTGGTTGCGCCGGTTGCTCCAGTTCCAGCGATTCTCTGAAACGCTGCTGTGAATCTTCGTGTGCATGGACTTGATGCAGCTGCGCCTGGATTCCCCAGGAGTGGAGCTAACTGGACACGGGGTGTGGCATCGTCCATAGTCGAACCCTTGTCCCCTGCATTGCATGCAGATTCTTTACTACTGAGCTACCATGAAGTTGAGGATTTTCTCCTGTGCTGCCTTCTGATAATTTTTGCAAAGTGCCCATTCAAGTCTTTCACCCACTTGTTTCTATTGGGTTCTCTGCTTTTTAAACAGTTCATTGTGGAATTTATTATATATATTCTAGGTATAAGTATATTCTGTGGCTTACCTTTCACTCTTGGGGAGGGGGGTTTAAACTGCTTAAATACAAAAACCTCACAGGTAGCAGGAATACTATCCTTATGCCTACAATGCAGGACTACCCAGGTTCAATCTCTGGGTTAGGAAGATCCCCTGGAGAAGGAAATGACAACCCATTCCAGTATTCATGCCTGGAGAATTCCATGGACAGAGGAGCCTGGTGGAGCTACAGTCCATGGGGTCGCAAAGAGTGAGACATGACTGAGCGACTAACACACAGAACATCCTCCCTGTAATCCAGTTTGGCCTAAGAAAACATCTTATTCCCCAAATCACAAAATCATAATTTGGGCTGTAATTTGAATCAAATGGATAGGAAATGTGACTGCCTCTTCCATTTTGCAGAAGAAACGAGCTTCCAAAAGGTCCAATTCAAGAAGAGACATCAGCAGAAGGAGTTCTTACTTCAGGAAGCTCTACCCATTGACAGCATCTTTTGTTCTCCTTTGGGCAGGGGGTGAGGGCAGTTTTACTATGGTCATGTAGGTCTGGGACAGGAAAACATTTTCTGCTTCATAGCCCAGGGAAGGGGAATCCTCTTCATGTGATTAAAAATAACATCACCCATAATGAAATAAATCAAAGTCACCTACTTTGTATCACCTTCTAGGATGCAATAAGAAGAACACAGCATTGCTTCTGACAGATTCATGTCAAAGACGCTTGACTGGAATGGAAATGTGAGGAAACCTCAGACAAGCACACACGGAGGGACAGCCCGTAAGTCCTTCAGGACTTAGGCTGAGGGCTGGTCATCTTGAAAATGTTCAGGGTCACGAAAGTCAAAGAACCAAGGAACTATTCTAAACTGAAGGAGATGAGAGCCATGATGAGTATGTGCAGAGTATGATGTAGACTGGACCCTTGTGCTAAGGGCATTATCAGGACAGCTAGCAAGAGGTGAATCCAGTCAGAGGACGGACAGTAGAAATGTATCAGTGTCAACTTCCTGATTCCGTGGTTATGTAGGAGAAGATACCTATTTATAGGAAATGATCTAAAGTATTTAGGGGGTGATAGGGTAACCTCAGATATGCAGATGACACCACACTTATGGCAGAAAGTGAAGAACAACTAAAGAGCCTTTTGATGAAAGTGAAAGAGGAGAGTGAAAAAGTTGGCTTAAAGCTCAACATTCAGAAAACTAAGATCATGGCATCCAGTCCCATCACTTCATGGCAAACAGATGGGGAAACAATGGAAACAGTGGCTGACTTTATTTTTCTGGGCTCCAAAATCACTGAGGATGGTGATTGCAGCCATGAAATTAAAAGACGCTTACTCCTTGGAAGGAAAGTTATGACCAAACTAGACAGCATATTAAAAAGCAGAGACATTACTTTGCCAACAAAGGTCCGTCTAGTTAAGGCTATGGTTTTTCCAGTGGTCATGTATGGATGTGAGAGTTGGACTATAAAGAAAGCTGGGTGCTGAAGAATTGATGCTTTTGAACTGTGGTGTTGGAGAAGACTCTTGAGAGTCCCTTGGACTGTGAGGAGATCCAACCAGTCCATCCTAAAGGAGATCAGTCCTGGGTGTTCATTGGAAGGACTGATGAAGCTGAAACTCCAATACTTTGGCCACCTGATGTGAAGAGCTGACTCATTGGAAAAGACCCTGATGTTGGGAGGGATTGGGGGCAGGAGGAGAAGGGGACGACAGAGGATGGGATGGTTGGATGGCATCACCGACTCAATGCACATGGGTTTGGGTGGACTCTGGGAGTTGGTGATAGACAGGGAGACCTGGCATGCTGCGGTTCATGGAGTCGCAGAGTCGGACACGACTGAGTGACTGAACTGAACTGAGGGTAGTATGTCAGTAATTTGTTTTCAAATTGTTCAACTGTTCTGTAATTTTGCTTTGTGGTTTTTTCAAAATAAAAAAGAACCAATGTAAACTTCACTTCATTCCAGAGAGAACCACCAGGTGGAGTCCTTAGGTCAGAGAGTTGATTTGACAAGCCCTGTTGTTCAGTTCGGAGAAGGCAATGGCACCCCACTCCAGTACTCCTGCCTGGAAAATCCCATGGGTGGAGGAGCCTGGAAGGCTGCAGTCCATGGAGCCACTGAGGGTCGGACATGACTGAGCGACTTCACTTTCACTTTGCTAAGTCCTATCTGACTCTGTGTGACCCCATGAACAGCAGCACACTTCCCTGACCTTCACTATCTCCCGAAGTTTGCTCAAACTCATGTCCATTGAGTCTGCGATGCAATCTAACCATGTTATCCTCTGCCGCCCCCGTATCCTTTTGCCTTCAGTCTTTCCCAGCATCAGGGTATTTTCCAATGAGTTGGCTGTTTGCATCTGGTGGACAGTATATAGTAGCTTCAACTGTAGCATCAGTCCTTTCAATGAATATTCAGGGTTGATTTACTTTAGGATTGATTGGTTTGATCTCCTTGCTGTCCAAGGGACTCTCAAGGGTCTTCTCCAGCACCACAGTTCAAAAGCATCAATTCTTCAGTGCTCAGCCTTCTTTATGGTCCACCTCTCACATCCATACATGACTACTAGAAAAACCATAGCTTTGATTATACTGACCTTTGTTGGTAAAGTGGAGTCTGTTTTTTAATACAGTCTAGGTTTGTCATAACTTTTCTTCCAAGAAGCAAGCATATTTTAATTTCATGGCTGCAGTCACCATCTGCAGTGATTTTGGAGCCCAAGAAAATAAAGTCTGTCACTGTTTCCATTGTTTCCCCATCTATTTGCCATGAAGTGATGGGACCAGATACCATGATCTTCATTTTCTGAATGTTGAGTTTTAAGCCTGCTTTTTCACTCTTCTCTTTCGTTTTCCTCAAGAGGCACTTTAGTTCCTCTTTACTTTCTGCCGTGAGGGTGGTGTCATCTGCATATTTGAGGTTGTTGATATTTCTCCTGGCAATCTTGATTCCAGCTTGTGCTTCATCCAGGCTGGCATTTTGCATGATGTACTCTGCATATAAGTTAAATAAGCAGGGTGACAATATACAGCCTTGACATACTCCTTTCCCAATTTGGAACCAGTCTGTTGTTCCATGTCCAGTTCTAACTATTGCTTCCTGACCTGCATATAGGTTTCTCAAGAGGCAGGTCAGGTGGTCTGATATTCCCATCTCTTTCAGAATTTTCCACAGTTTATTGTGATCCACACAGTCAAAGGCTTTGGCACACTCAATGAAGCAAATGTTTTTCTGGAACTCCCTTTCTTCCTCTATGATCTGACAGATGCTAGCAATTTGATTTCTGGTTCCTCTTTCTAAATCCAGCTTGAACATCTGAAAGTTCTCAGTTCAGATACTTCTGAAGCCTACCTTGAAGGATTTTGAGCATAATCTTGCTAGCATGTGAAATGAGTGCAATTGTGCGGTAGTCTGAATATTCTTTGGAATTGCCTTTCTTTGGGATTGGAATGAAAACTGACCTTTTCCAGTCCTGTGGCCGCTGTTGAGTTTCCCAAATTTGCTGGCATATTGTGTGTAGCATTTTAATAGCATCATCTTTTAGGATTTTAAATAGCTCAGCTGGAATTGCTCAGCTAAACAAGCCTTTCTCCTATTGAACTAAAAACAAAAGGGTTTATTTCTGTACTTTAAAATAGTAAAGTGGCATGGGTTTCCCTTGCTTCAGCACATGAACAGAGACATAAATCCAACTATAGCTGGTTTGATTCAAGGGCTTCCTAGGTAGCTCAGTGGTAAAGAATCTGCCTGACAATGCAGGAGACACAGGAGACACGGGTTTGATCCCTGGGTCAGGAAGATCCCTTGGAGTAGGAAACGGTAACCCACTCCAGCATTCTTGCCTGGGAAATCCCATTGACAGAGGAGCCTGGTGGGTTACAGTCTATGGGGTCGCAAAGAGTTGGACACGACTGAGTGAGCACACATACAGAAGGTTGAGAATAGATTTTCTTGATCTCGTTTCTCTTGACTACAGTTTTTTCAGCCTTGGCACTGTTGACCTTTGGGGACCAGATAATTCTTTGTTGTGAGGACTGTCTTGTGCATTGCACAATGTTTAGCAGCATCTGGGGTCCAATGGCTAAGACTTTGCTTTCTAATGCAGGGGGTGCAGGCTGAGTCCCTGGTTGGACAGCCAGGATCCCACATGGTTCGTAGCCAAAACACCAAAACATAAACCAGAAGCAGCATCCCTGGCCTCTGCCCACTGGATGTCAATACATCCCTCCAGTCATGACTCCAGGTGTCTCCAGAGATTGCCAGGTGTCCCGAGGGAGACAGAAATCACCCCCAGGGTAGAACCACTGTGCTTGCAAAAAGACATTCTCTGCTCTGGGCACTCTGGTTGCTGTCTGCTGGACAGAAAGTTCAGATCTCTGACCACGCTTAGTGCCCCTGGTATATCGTGGGGGTAGCTTTTGGTGGTAGGAGCTGCTGTACCACGTGGCGGTATTGGTGTTGTTCTGTGCATAGACAAGCCTCTGAGAAGGGTCAGGACTGGCCTGAGGCAACCAGCAGGAAGGACAAAGCCTGGGCTCAAGAAGGAAAGCAGCATAAAAAGGCCTGGACAGGATGTAAACTCCTCCTTTCTCAGGACTATCAGCCCAGCTGCCTGTCCGCCTGTTGGGCTGAACCTCACGATGCATGAGAACGACTTGGCTTTGAAATGTATACTCCTCATGTGTGCTATGTGCATGCCAAGTCACTTCAGTCATGTCTGACACTTTGCGACCCTATGGACTAGCGTTCACCAGGCTTCTCTGTCCGTGGGATTCTCCAGACAAGAATACTGGAGTGGGTTGCCATTTCCTCCTCCAGGGGATCTTCCTGATCCAGGGATCAAACCGTGTCCCTTGCATCTTCTGCATTGGTAGGCAGGTTCTTTATCATTAGCACCACCTAGGATGCTACTTTCCATAGCCCCTGCATGTTCCCATTAAAATATCCTTCCTACTGGAGGAATCAACCTGCCTGACTTCAGGTTCTTCTACAAAGCCACAGTCAAGACAGTATGGTACTGGCACAAAGACAGAAACATGGATCAATGGAACAAAATAGAAAGCCCAGAGATAAATCGATGTACCTATGGACACCTTATCTTTGACAAAGGAGGCAAGAATATAATATACAATGGAGAAAAAGACAATCTCTTTAACAAGTGGTGCAGGGAAAACTGGTCAACCACTTGTAAAAGAATGAAACTGGAACACTTTCTAACACCATATACAAAAATAAACTCAAAATGGATTAAAGATCTAAATGTAAGACCAGAAACTATAAAACTGCTAGAGGAAAACATAGGCAAAACACTCTGATGTACATCATAGCAGGATCCTCTATGACCCACCTCCAGAGTAATGGAAATAAAAGAAAAAATAAACAAATGGGATCTAATTAAACTTAAAAGCTTTTGCACAACAAAGGAAACTATAAGCAAGGTGAAAAGACAGCCTTCAGAATGGGAGAAAATAATAGCAAATGAAGCAATGGACAAAGAATTTATCTCAAAAATGTACAAGCAATTACTGCAGCTCAATTCCAGAAAAATAAATGACCCAATCAAAAAATGGGCCAAAGAACTAAACAGACATTTCTCCAAAGAAGACATACAGATGGCTAACAAACACATGAAAAGATGCTCAACATCACTCATTATCAGAGAAATGCAAATCAAAACCACTATGAGGTACCATTTCACGCCAGTCAGAATGGCTGCGATCCACAAGTCTACAAATAATAAATGCTGGAGAGGGTGTGGAGAAAAGGGAACCCTCTTACACTGTTGGTGGGAATGCAAACTAGTAGAGCTACTATGGAGAACAGTGTGGAGAATCCTTAAAAAACTGGAAATAAAACTGCCATACGACCCAGCAATCCCACTGCTGGGCATACACACCGAGGAAACCAGAATTGGAAGAGACACATGTACCCCTCATCGCAGCACTGTTTACAATAGCCAGGACACGGAAGCAACCTAGATGTCCATCAGCAGATGAATGGATAAGAAAGCTGTGGTACATATACACAATGGAATATTACTCAGCTATTAAAAAGAATGCATTTGAATCACTTCTAATGAGGTGGATGAAACTGGAGCCTATTATACAGAGTGAAGTAAGTCAGAAAGAAAAACATCAATATAGTATATTAATGCATATATATGGAATTTAGAAAGATGGTAATGATGACCCTATATGTGAGATAGCAAAAGAGACACAGATGTAAAGAACAGACTTTTAAACTCTGTGGGAGAAGGTGAGGGTGGGATGATTTGAGAGAATAGAATTGAAACATGTATATTATCATATGTGAAATAGATCACCAGTCCAGGTTCAATGCATGAGACAGGGTGCTCAGGGCTGGTGCACTGGGATGACCCCGAGGGATGGGATGGGGAGGGAGGTGGGAGGGAGGGTCAGGATGGGGAACACATGTACACCCATGGCTGATTCATGTGAATGTATGGCAAAAACCACCACAATATTGTGAAGTAATTAGCTTCCAATTAAAATTAAAAAAAAAAATCCTTCCTTTTACTTCACTTTTCCAACACCTCCCCTTGTTCATCCTGTGATCTAAACCCTCCCTCACCTACTCCCAGGGCCCCGGGTCTGAGCTGGCAGGGTTAGGGCCCCCTCCAGTCATATGATCAATGATCTAAATGTAATGAGTGTCAGTTTCCCAACTTCAAGAGCATCCTATATTGGCCATGCCTGTATGTTGCCCTCTTTGTTCTTAAGGGTCCATCCAGCCCCCACTTGTTATCAGTGCATTTCCTATAGGAAGTGCAGTTCTTCCCAGTCCTGTGAAGAGATACGAGGTATGCTGTCAGCTGTGGCCTGGGAGGATGGGGACCTGTATCTGGGGACCACCAAGGAGCCTTAAATTGGGGGACAAAGTCAGAAAAATGTCACCCACCAGGAATGAAGACAGTTTGAAGTGAAGGCCCCGTAGCTGCATCTGGCCAGCTGCTGAAGTGACCATCTCCCTGCAAGAGCCAGCCTCCCTCCTGGGCACATGATGGAACAGCCTGGCCCAAGTCAGCCTGAGCCAGGTCCCATCAGCTCTACAAGCTGCAGTCTATGACAGGATGGGTTCAGAGGATGTGCCCCATGAGTCTATCGCAAGAAGCAAAATCCTCAGATATGTCCTGTCCCAGCAGGGCCCCGACAACCCTCACATCGGGCCATCTGCACACAGGCATTCTATGTGGTCAGTTTTCAAGCCCTTTTAACAAGGGGCTGCTGGGTCCTTAGGATTTGGGGAGCAGCTTCTCAACTCCACACCACAAGTGCCGACCCCAGGACAGGCTGGCCTAGCCACGGCCAGGAGGGTACATATGCTCCACGGTTGCCTGGTGGGCTTCTTGTAGGTGGTGTCCTTTGAGACTAACAGGACTTGTTTCTGGTTTAGTTGCAACTGAACATGTTAAACCATATGCTGTCTGTGGACAAACAGCTCTTGGGACTGTAATGGCACCTCGCCCTGGAGGTCCTCAGCAAGCTTCTGATTTTAATTCAATCACAGATATCCTCCCAAGTCCTGGCTACTGTCTCCCAAGCAGACACCTCACTTCGTCTGTCCCTCTGCCTCACACTGATGACTCCAGTCAATTCTGGCTCGTGGTGGCTGCTGGCAGGTTGCATGCCTGCTCCCCCTGCCAGCCCCTCGCCGCTTTCCCATTTTCCCAGAGCTGCTGCCGCCTCCACCCACACAGTCACCACTGCAAAGCCTGTCTTTGTGGGCAGAGCAGGGGGCACCCAGCAAACCCAGGTGAGGGGCAGGTGACCCAGGCCCACAGCACTCAGAACCCCAAGGGGCAGGCCTGGCACCAGTTTTCTCGGGAGCTGTGGGTGGTCCTGCTTGTCATTTGTCCCATCACATGCAGCCAGAGGAGATGCCGTGGTCCCCCAGGGAGGGTCCAGAGGACATGGGCTCCCAAGGGCCAGGAGCAGCTCTCCTGAAATCCCGAGACAACCCTGTCCCAGAACAACACCCCTCACCCACTTGTTTCTTCCTGAGTCAGTTCCAGGTGGTGGATTTCCTTTATCTGCAGCCGAAGGACTCCTGGTAAGGACAACCCCTACCTCACAGAGAGGCCAGGGTGAAACCCCAACAGCGTGGAGCCCACGGGCCTGGGGCTTCCGGCCACCATGCGGAAGACGCGCTGCAACCTAACTAAACAACGCTTGTAGATCCAGCTGAAGACACTTGCCGTCTGGGCTCCCCAGGGACAGAAAGGAGGCCTCTCTACATCCAGCCCCTCCCTCCCCTGGCCCGAACTGGGTCTGTTTGCCTGATGACACTCTGGAGCTGGGGCTGTGTGATTCTCCCATAACCTAGCTGTAGCATCATTTGTTAAGGCTCCAAGACCTTGCAATAAAACCACATGTAAATCCATCTCATACTCTGGCCGGTGCCCACATTTAAATGTTGTGCCTTGGAAAGAAACACAGGCTCTTCTGCCATGGAATGTTAACTCTTTTATTAATTTAGGGTTAACACTGTGCCTGCCTTGTGAATTTCTTTTTCGGAGTTGTGGATTCAATCAACAACAGCTGGGTTCCCCCCAGCTGACCGGTGGCTCGTCAAAGGCATTACAGTCACAGAGGGAAGCAGGACGAAAATGGAGAACGAGCTCGAGAAAATTTAAGGCAAATGTTAATTCCCATATTAAAGGGACTTCATCAAGCAGATCTGTGCATATCAATGAAAATATATGAAATATTTGTCAAAATAATTAACATTGGTAAAAATTAGAACATGTAGCTTATAAAATGCCCACACAGGTTTGGCAGAAGTAAATCCAACTGTGTCGATAGGCTCACAGCAAACTCAGACACAGGCGAGCCCACCTTAAGACAAGTATCCTGAAAAGCAGGGCCCATGGGCTTTCAGAGCAGCTCCACAGAAGGGAAGTGACTGACAACCAGCAATTCACGGACAGGCTTACATCTTGCTTGTTGGGGCTACCATCCATCAGGTAGAGGTGACCGTTCGGGCCATGAGACTCGTAGAGGCGCGGATGGGACGCGGCGACCCGGGGCCCTCGGCCCACTCAGAGGTGAGGGCTGTAGATGAAGGAGGGTCTTTCCATCTCGTCCCACTGGGATGTGACTTTCTAAGCCATGGGTGTAGTTTCAGAAGTCACTGACCATGTAGAAACAGACGCTCCATCCCCAGAGGTCACAGGTTTTACGCTCCCGGATCTGTTCTGTTGAGTCTGACCAAACCGCCTCCCAAATGGCGGCTGGCAGAGAAGCAGGTGCGCCCCAGGCCCTTCCTCGTGGGGCACAGCCAGGGCTCTTCAGGGGGCATGGAAGCACAGGGAGGAGGGTGCTGCTTAGGGCCATGTGGCTGGCCTTTCTGCTTTGGTCTTGGAGATTCAGTGAATGCATGGTCCCAGGAGCTGTGGATCCCCAGAGTTCATGCTGCTCCTGCTGTGACTTGGCCAGAACGCAGCCAGCGAGGGGGTGTGAGCGGGTGTCACTGCTCCCGGGACACCTCCTCCAGGCAACCCCTGCCTTCCCCCTGGCCTGGGTGCCCAGAGTCGCCAGGAAGGACCTTACTCCTAGGGAGACGAAGCTGTCAGATGGGGGCACCATCCCTGAAACAGGCTCTGGCCGACAGCCTGGAGAAAGGTGGACGGACAGACGGACGACGGGAGGGGCCCTGCCCTGTGCGGGGGCCAGGTGCCCCTACCCGGCCAGGAGGCACGTGCGGCAGCAGAACTGGATGAACAGCTTCCGTTCACAGAGCCGGTTGGATTTGACCATCTCGCAGAACGTCTCATCAGCTGGGTTCCCCGAAAGGAGAAAGGAGGGACAGGTCAGTCGTGGGGGCCAGACATGGCTGCTCCCAGCTCCCCACTCCAGAAGGCAGCCATCTGCCGTCACCCCTGTGGTGACAGGTGGCCAGCTCAGTGAGGCTAGGGCTGGAGCTGAGCCTGGAGACGAGGGCGGGTGGGGGAGGAGACGGGTTGGGGGGTGGGGGTGGTCAGGGTCTGGGGACGCTGGGCTGTGTGGGGAGCCCTCCATGGTCACTGTTCCTCTTTCTGGACGTGGGAGGAAGAGGGGTCAGACTTGGCGGGGGCAGGGTGGGGGCTGCTGCGTGATGCTGGGGATGCCCCAGTGGGGAGGAGGGATGATGAGAGGAAGGGGTTCATCAGGGCACCGGGAATGGCTGAGGGAGGGGAAGAGCCAAGCCCCTAAGGCCAGCCCTTCCCCTGGCAGCTGGCCTCTGGAGACCTGCACTCATGGGGCCGGGACAGCCTCACTTTATGGGGCTGGGACCTCACCAGAGAAGATGGCTTCCTAAAGTAAGCGCTTCCTGGCCTTAAAGGAACACGATTCTCCAAGTCAAGGAAACCACAGAGCTCCAAGGCAAGGAGGCCACCTCATGGTCTGCAGGGCATGCCTGGGCTCTCTCTGGGGGCTTCACACTCTGCCAGGCCCAGGCCGCTGCCAGCTCCATGCTCAGGGACCTCGTGGTGCTGGCAGCTCTCCCTCCAGCACACCAGCAGGCTCTCAGCACCCAGAGACAGCTTCGGGCTGCTCATCCCTATGCTTCCTGAGCCACGGTGGTTCCTTACCACGGCACGTCTGCCCATGGCCTCTGCCCTGGTCTCCAGCCCAGAGTTCTGTGTCAACCCTTCCTCTTGCCTGGAATCCCCAACCTGGTCTCTGAGTTTCCGCCCTCACAACCTATCCTCACCTCCCAGTCGACCAGAGCCCCAGAGCTCTCCCACAGCACACACATGGATCCTTCCTGCGGAACACGTGGGCCTCTCCTAACCCGTGCCACCACACCCAAGCCACCTGGGGCTACTGGAGTGAGAGTGGGGACAACGTCCGAATCATTCCTAAGAGTCACTCGTTGGACAGACCCACAGTAGTGGGGTGGCGGCTGGATCCTCTCTGGTCAGTGTGAGGGGCCTGGAGGGAAGGGGCACCCCAGGGACAGCCTGTGGTCCCTGCCCCTCTCTCCCTCTTTGGCCGGGCAGCCAAGGGGTTTGGGTCCAGCCCATGCCCGCTCACCATTGCTGCATGTGTGATTGGTGATGCACGAAGTCCCCAGCTGTGTGAAGCCCGCTTTACACCGGCTGCAGCTCCTGCTGGAGCCTTCACAGCTCAGGCAGCTCTCGTCACACCTGTGGGGACACGGGTTCCTGATAAGGAGGGGCCCCACCATTCCGGCCCTTCCCAGGGCCCTCCAGCCAGCCTGCCTGCCCTCCCACAGTGCCCCTGGCAGTAACCCTGCCCACAGTGGTCTCGCCTCCTGTCTGACCTCTGTCACCTGTGTGACAAACAGGACCCAGGAGCCTCTGGGGCACCACCCGTCAGTCTCAGCCTCCTTTGCGATGAGGTCGGCCTCACCCCCGAGGACAGGGCTGAGGGTGCCCTCTCAGTCCTGTCCCAGAGATGGGACCCAGGACTACTACCATCGGAGCACCATGACCTTGGGGGTCAGCACACTCTGGCCTCGGGCCACACCAGCAGCTTTTCTGGGACCTGTCTTGTCCATCTGCATCCAGCTGTGGCTGGGCTGCAGCGCTGGGGACAAGCAGCTTCTCTGGAGACTGGACGGCTCGCCCAACCTACAGGGCTCACTGTTGGGCTCCTCAGGAGAGCCGGCCGACGCCAACCTGCTCTGGGCCACGCATAGACCTTGCCTGCCCGCTGCCTCTCCAGTCTAGCTCTACTCCAGGCACCAGGTCTCCCCAGACCCACCTTGCCGCAGATCCAGCAGGCCCGGGAGCGGGCTCAGATAGGCAGGTAGGGTGGCGGGCAGGAGGAGGCTCAGCCAGGCCTGGGCCTGCCCCACAGAGCAGCTCCTTGTATGGGACAGGGGCCACTTCCAGTCAGTCCCACACACACTACCTCACCCCCAAAGGTCCCTGCAACTATGTCCTCCACCTCCACAGGGTGGTACACACTGCAGCCCCACCGCCTTCCCCCCACTGCTGGGACCACCGCCCACTGGCGTCTTCAGGCTGCTCTGGTAACACTCAGACGGCAGAGGCCTGCCCGCATCCTGCCCCAACAGTGAACCCAGAGAGGCCGGGCCGGGGCGGGAGTGTGGTGGGAAGGTGAGGCTAGCACCCCCTCAGGCAAGCACCCCATGCCCCCTGAGTCGCTCTGTCTTCAAAGAGATTCTTACTCCTCTTCCAGGTCTTCTTCCTAAGTCTCGGGGTGTCCAGACCTCATCTGAAGTACTCAGTGTAGACTGTTCTCGCTCTCAGCCCTGTCTCTCGGTTTCATGGGTCTCCTCAGTGCTCAGGCTCCAGCCCAGCTGCCCCCCGAACCTGCCCATCCATCCTCTCTGGGAATGGGCCTGGCTGGCACTGGACCATGGGTCTTGGACAGCCAAGTTCCCTGGGAGCTGCTGCTGCCCAAGTGGGAAGAGGCCCTGAAGAGCCAGGGGACCAAGTCAGTCCATCCACCTGGGGGAGCCACACAGAGGGGTCTTCAGAGCCGGGGACCAAGGCCATCCATTCTCCCAGAGGAGCCATGTGGAGGGGTCTTCAGAGCCAGGGGGTGAGGAGGAGGAAATTCTCCGCAATGCCAGCATCCACTACCTTGGTGCCCCATGCAGGCCTCTTCCTGGGATGCACCTCTGAGACCTGCTGTGTGGCCCCAGTGCTGGATCCCGCTCCAGGCTGAAAGCCTCACCTCCCATGGGGGAGAGCACCCAAGGAGCTCTGGCCTCTGCAGCCCAGGAGGAGCTTTCCTGGAGCTGGGAGACCTCACAGTGTGGAAGCACCCTGCACCCCCAGGGGTCCAGGTGTCTGACAAATGAGACTGTTATCACTACGGAATGTGTAGTCCCTGGGCTGCTGCCCTAGAAAGAGCTGGTGAGTTAAAATCAAGGTTGACTTCAGATGCTGGTGTCAAGGGGCCTGCACGGACTTGTCCAGGCCAGGTGAAGGCAGCTGGGCGGAAGGGCTGAAACCCCAACCCTCCTGTGTGGGTCCTACAAATGCAAGGACCGGGTGGTATCTCACTGGCTTACCACAGAGTGGTTGGTGTTCATGTTTTATGTTTGGTTGCTTGGTTTTTGTTTTAGGTTGTTTAGGTTACAATCTGGAACTTGTTTAACTTGTTTAGGTTACAATCTGGAACCGTTCTCAAATATATCCTGGGGGCCTCGAAGATGCCCTGTGGGTCCCTAGCTGTGAGCTGGAAGATGGGGTATGGTCTCTCCACACTGCTTTGATGTGGGCCCTGGGCTCCCTTGTTTCGAGTCTATTTCAGGCTCACTGTCAAGGTCTTCAAGGTTACCTGCAGACTCCTCATGGTCACTCTCACCCTGGACTAGGCGGGCTGCTCTGCCCTGCTCCTGGGCTTAGGTCACAAAGCCTGGTGTGAGGCAGCACGCAGCAGGACAGGAAGAGGACACCAAGCAAATGGCCTCTCATCACTGCCTATGACCCATGATGACCAGAGTCCCCAGACAAGGACAAGGAGCCGTGCAGATACAAAGGAGGAGCGGAAAAGGAGACTGGGGAGGCTTATGGCATTGCTGCAATGGCTGGAAACGGCTTTGGAATGAGGAGGCTGTCAGGACCTTCTCTTTTTCTCTAAGTTATCTAATTTAGAATCTAAGCAAACCCAACAGGTGGTTTCCTAACGACAGAGTGAGCACACTGTGGTCTGTGGCAGTAGGTCTCAACAGATACTCAGAAAGTGAACCCCACCCCAGTCCCTGAGACAGGGGCCTCCAGACCTGGTCCCTCCTCCATGGGCACTATGCCCAGCCATCTGGGGGTGGGCCGGGAGGACTGCTTGGAGCGGGCAGCAGACCTGGCCCCTTGTCTGCGGGCACTGGCCATCTGGGGCTGGGCCAGGAGGATTGCCTGGAGGAGGCACCTACCTGCGGCACACCTTGTGGGGCAGCCCTGGCATGTCCTCTGCGTAGAAGCCCTCACCACAGGCCGGCACGCATCTCCAGTCTTGGAAGTGGAAGCCCGGGGCACAGTGAATGCACTCCTCTCTGCTGGGCCCTGAGGGGCGCGGGAAGAGAGCAGAGGTCAGTGACCACCCACCATCTACTGCGTGTCACAGATCTGCGGCCTCGCCTGAGATCCAGGTCCTAAAAGGCTGCGCCCAACAGCAAGACCACCCCCCACTGTTGCCCACCACATGTCTACACTGGCCCCCTCGCCCACTCCTAGGAAGTAGACCTTACACGCCAGGCTCAGTGCACTCCCCCGGCCCCAGCCACGTCCATCAGCCTGATTCTAAGGGCCTTCTTTCCCAACAAGCTTGGGCTGGTTTGGGCCAGGGCACCTGGGTGTAGCCTTGAACTCAAAATGGGGCCTGACCACACAAACTTACTCGCTACATTTCAGAGATGTAGTAAAAAAAAAGTAAAATAGCTCACTGATCTTTAAATATCAATTACATGGAGAAATGGTAATATTTACATACATGCAGTTAAACATGATCTATTGATTTCCACCTGCTTCTCAGGGTAACTTGTACCCGCATCTGCAGCCCACGTGGTGTTTCGAGGGGACCGAATGTGGTGTGAGACAACATGGAGAATGGAAAGAGGAGGTGTGGGGGCCTGGGGCTGACAGAGATGTGGTGTGAAGGATCGGGACAATTTCAACAGAAAAAAAGCCACTCGGGCTCATGGGGTGGGGTGTGGGGACAGAAGAGGCAAAGACTCTGAATGAAGGATCAAGAGTCATGAAGGAAAACCTGCAGCTCAGTCAACAGGGCTTGTCAGCGTGGGGCAGGCGTGGCCCAGACTGAAGAGACTGTGCTGTCTGTCTGTCTGCCCACCTCCTCACCATTCACATGAATAGCAAGTGAGTGCCAGGCATCCACTCTGTGCCAAATCTCCCTGAAAGCACCTTATGGGGTGTCAGAGGTGGCCAGGAGGCTGCAGGCTGACGGTGCAGAGGGTCAAGCGTGGGGAGCAGTCGTCTTGGATGTGCCCCCCACTGGACCTCCCCCCACTTTGACTGCGGTCTGGCCTCAGCTGGAGGCCTGGCAGCTTAGGCTGAGGTGTCCAGTCATCTTCAAGGAGTGACTTGTGGACCTTGTGGACTTGAGGGCCCTGAGCCTGCATCAAGGGAGAACCCCTGCAGATGGCTCCATGCTCCAACGGTTGGTCTTGTGTCTCAGAACCACAGCTGCCGGCCTGGATGGGGTTCTGAGCATCTGGGGGGATGGGGGTGAGGCGGAAGTGGGAGCCCCTGCATGACGGGCCTTCGTGAAGAACAGGTGCCCACCACCCGGGTCTGCACGGCACGCTGTCCCCCTGCAGCTGGGGTGTGGTGGGGGAGCCTGGCACACGTTCTTCTGGACTGACGGCTGCTCCTGTGCCCCCTCCTTCCGCCCCCACTGATCTCCAGGGAGCGTGTGCGTTGTTGGCACGTTGTTGGCTCCCCGCTGAACCCCGCCCCCCATCCTACCAGCATCTGCAGTGGTCTACTCCTACTTTAATGTTCAATTTACTAAACACAAAGCGGGTGAGATATGTTCAGCTGCAGCTGGAAGCCAAGAAAGCCCTGGATGGGTGGAGGCCCCGCCAAAGTGTGCGCCTCAGCACAGTTAAGACAGTACCTTCTCCATTCTGGATCTTTTACCATGAGAACAAGAGCCAGAGACAGAGCCGGGTCTCCTGCACCGACCAAGGCAGACGGGCACCCCAGGGATCCCAGCCTCCTGACTCAGAGGCTCTGGGACACGGACTGACCATCCCGGGGTCCCCGCCGCCTGGGGGTGGGGACAGATGCCCCTAAGCTCCTGTGTATTTGAACCTCCCCACACGGTGCCCAGGGCCCTCACAGACAGGGCAGCAGGGGCCCCTGATTGAGAGCAGAAGGGGAAGGCCAGGTGGCTTGGGCCTCCAGGGGCTCTGGACAGGGACCCTGACCAGCAGTGAGGGGCCTTCTGAGACTCAGAGCTGGAGGCAGGGTCCCTCTACCCACATCAGCTGGGGTGGGTGCACACATCCCAGAGCATAGAGGGCACCCGGGCAGGCGGGCGTGGGTGCAGGGCAGCCCTGGGACTGCCGGGCCCCTGAAGTGACAGGTGGCTGGGCTGGGTGAGAGAACCCACAAGCGACTATAAAGCCATCCACCAGCAGGCAGTGGGGGTGCCAAGAAAGAAAACTGCATTGAATGAGCAAAAGTGCTATAAAGACACACGCCTGGCTGGGTGTTATGGACTCAATAGACTGTGACATTTGAATAAGTGATGCCAGTGATGTTCCTTTATCAAGCTGGGCTAAACAACGAGTCAAAGATATAGAACCAACGTTGACAGGCATCAGGGCAAAAAACAGGAGGGCTGCCCGACAAGCCCTGGCCTTCTGGGGGTGGGGGGATGTGGTGGTGCTGTCCCAGAGTGGCCCCGGGGAGGCATGGCTCGCTCCAGGGGCCTTGAGGTTATGGCCTTGGCCATGGCACGTCTACCCTGGGAGGCTACCCCATCCTGCCGGGACCCACATTACATCCTTAATGGAGATCTCATCCTTACAACCTTTCTGCAGCAAAAGCTCCACCTGACATGGGTTTCCTAGAACAAGGACCCCAGCGCTGGGTTGGGAAGGAGGGTCAGAGGAGAAGATTCAACCAGAAATGTATGTGGGCCACAAACTCTGATGTGTGGCATCGTCCGCTGCACACAGCTCTGCAGCACGAGCCGACAAAACAATCACTCTCAGATTCTACACAGAATCCGCGCCTGGACGGCAGCTCTGCCATCATCCCTGTGGGGACTACAGTACACACACCCCCCTTACGGAAGCCTGTCCCCTGTGAGTGAGTGTTTAAGCTAAGACAGGCCCAGGAACTAAGGCTATGTCTTAAGAAGACTTCTCATTCCTTCACACTCAGAACTTACCCTGTCTCTCCCCGATGACTCTTGAATCTTTAGGACTTGAACCTCAGGCGCTTGCCCTGGCAAGAGCTCGAGAGCAGTGAGCAGCCCGGCCTGGCCTGAAAGCAACCCCTGCCCGGCTAGGCTCCTAACGCCAGGATGTGGGCCCTTGTGGGTTTTCTTTTTTTAATTTTAGAAATTGTGGTCAAATGTACACAATGTAAAATTTACCATATTGACCACTTAACATAGTTCAGTGGCCTTAGGGCTTCCCTGGTGGCTCAGATGGTAAAGAGTCTACCTGCCAATGCAGGAGGTGCAGGAGGTGTGGGTTTGACCCCTGGGTTGGGAAGATTCCCTGGAGACGGGAATGACAACTCACTCTAGTATTCCTGCCTGGAGGACCCCATGGACGGAGGAGCCTGGCGGGCTACAGTCCACAGGGTCGCAAAGAGTCGGACACAACTGAATGAGTAGCAACACAATATTATAGTACACCTGTGTCTTTCGTATGTTGCCTTGGGCATGCTCAGAAAAACTAGGGTAGAGTACACAATAAAAAAATAAGGAGATTCACAGCATTGTGGAGCCATTACCACCACCATCCATGCCCCGAATGTTTTCATCTTCCCAAACTGAACCTCTGTGCCTATTAATCACTCTCCCTCCTCCCGGACTCAACGCTGCAACATCCACCCACAGAGCCCTAAGTGCCAGGGCTTTCTGGGTTTCAGGTCCTCTGCCCACCCGCCGGCTTGGGAAGCAGGCGTGAACTCACCCACGCAGGTCCGGCAGGTGTGATGGCACTCCCCACACTGGATGAGCTCAGAGTCAAAGTAGGTGCCTGGCTCACAGTCTGGAATGCAGCTGCCCCGGGCAAGGCTGGTGAACAGGGAAAAAGGCAGGTTTTCACATCCTTTCTGAAACTCGGATTGTATTAGGATTTGCCCTCAACGTCTTTCCTGAGAGGAGATGAGAGGTGCTAGAACACAGCTGTTGGTGTCACTTCAGGTTCTGAGCTCAGGAAAAGTGGTTGGGAGGGATGCTCAGGCCTTCTGGTGGCCTTGTCCCCACGCGGGATGCCGCGTCCTGTGTACTTTCTAACACCAGCCACTATGAAATCCGAGGCCCGAGGGGGTGGTGGGGTCAGCCTGCTGGCTTGTCTCCCAGGGCGCAGCGTTTGTAATGCGGGAGAGGAGCCAGCAGCAACAATCACCTTGAAACTAGATGGGTTCCAGCCTTGCCCTTGCCTGAAACCTTCCATGTTTCACAATGAATTTGAAATAAAATCCGCTCCTGGGACCTGGCACGCCTGCAAGCTGTGACTCCCAGGCTCAGATGAGAACGGGGGTGACCTGTGACTCTGGGGTCCTGGTTCCCTTCCCTTCCTGGCTCCCTGGACCCTCTTCGCTCCAATCCCCTGATCTGGAAGTGATTAGAGGAAGCTCAGGGCTCAGGGAAGCTCAGCTGTGCTGCTGGGAAGATTGTTCCTCTCCCTGTTAGTAGCTGCGATAAAGATTAAATGGTGAGAGCTGCTGGAATAAAATGCTCATTACGCTTCCTTCCTTCACTCCTTGCTGCACAAGAACTCAACCCTGTGGGTGTTTTCCCCTCACAGTGGCATTTGGGTGGTGGAAGGTGGGCGGGGGGAGGTGGGCCGCGGGACTAGTAACCTTGTCCCCTGGCCTGGTGAGACATGCTGAGAGTCACAGAGTGGCTGGGTCAGCACCTGCATTTTAACAAGACCCCTTGCCCCGCCCTGTCCCCTTGCAGCAGGGTGAGGCGGGAGGCGCTACCCTCAAGGACCACCTCTTGTCTCTTTCTTTCTTCAAGTGCAGACCCCGGTCTGAGACTGGACTGCAGAAGGGCCTCAGCACAATTCCTAACAGAATGACTTCTAAGCTTCTAGACCGTGACTTAAGGAACAAATGGTGTGTAATCTGATGGCATGAAATGGGCTAAACCAACACTTCAAAATATTCCCATAAAAACCTTTAATCCAGTAAGATGTTTTACAGGCAACAGTAAGATGTTTACACGAGAGCTCCCTGGAAGGAGACACGAGGGCTGGGAGACAGAGAAGGCTGGGCCATGGGGCAGAGGGAGGAACCCCGTGTCCAGACCAGGAGGGAGACAGGTGGGTGGGGTTCGGGGCCTGAGAAAGGAGCTGGACTCCCACCCTCCAGCATCCAGCCCCACTTTCCATCAGCAGATCAGCTTTGACCGATTCCCCAAATGCTGCCTCAGACTAGAGACCTTCCTCATCCTCTGACTTTCTATCCTAAACAAGCTCTAAGGGCAGATCTGATTTTGACTTGGAATCTTTATCCTGAAAGGTTTTGGGCCTCTGAAATTTTAGCTTTTAGGAAAAAGTGTAAATTCACAACAGACACTAAAACCAGCATACACTGCGGCCACGCCCAACAGGAGGGTCTTACCTGAATCCTTCTTTACAGACAGTACACTTCTCTGGCTCATCAATGCACTTCTTACAGCTTGGGTGGCATTTAAGGCAATTTTTCTGACCTGGAGAAAAGTGAGAGGAGGTAAAGAGATGGGTGAGAAGAGTGGATGTAGGTCAAGCTCGGGCCAAGAGGACTGAAGAGTTTCAAGAGGGGCTGATGGCTGGAACAGCAGTCACGGGTGACGTGCTGACAGAACCACCAGAGCCACATGGGGACCACGTGCCTGGGGGTCGGGTCACAGGCCTTGCACCCTTTTTCTGGAGTAAACTGAAGTCCTCAGGTCACCTTAAGGCCTGTAGGGGTCCCTTAGCTCTCTTCTCGGGGACTGGAGGCAGCCGAGCAATTTCCTGAGCGGCCGGTCTTCCTGAGTGAGATGGGTGGGGCCACAGGAGCCCCTGATCCCCCCACCCCCACACAGGGTCTTCACAGGGGTCAGACACAAAGCTCAACATCTGCCACACCTTGAAGAGGAAGCCCTGGGTCTTGGAGACCATCCAGGTCACTCATCCTGGCATCTTGGCCACTACACCTTGGGGCATCCTCCCCAGGGCCCGCAGGCAGCATCATATACACTGCAGGGGCTCAGAGAGCACGTCTGGGGGGACAAGGCATCGGGGTGGGGTGGGGAGTGGGGATGGAGGCGTGTCCAACCTGGCCCCCGTACAGGAGTCTGCAAAGCCTGTGAAGCCTATCTTGCCTGACTCTGTGGCTCCTCTCAAGAGGGTGGTCGTTCCACAGCTGTAAACATCCTTAAAGACTGCCTGGCTCCTCCCCACAGCAGTGACAGCGGGGCGTGACAGGGCCTCCTACAGGCCCGGGCCAGACACCAGCCCCGGTAAGGCCTGTCATCTGCACCACAGTCAACATGCCATCTGAGAACTGTCTCCATCGGTTTAACCCAGACCCTCTCTGCGCTCTCCTCCAGGGTGTGGGGGGTGGATGGTGAACCGTTGGCCCTGGGGCCGTCCACCCTGTTCCCCAGGACGCTGGTGCTGCTCTGAGCTCACGCCCTTCTGGGTCATCTCAGCTGGGCCCTCTTGCCTTGCTCAGCTTCCTCCCCTTGGCAGGGTGAGGGCAGGGTCGCCTAGCTCATGGGAGCCTGGTCATTGTGAGGTGCATGGCCCAACCTCGCCCCCCCGCCCCCTCTCCCCCACGCCATCTTCCTGAGCCAAGTCACACCCAACAGCAGGCTCTCCTCATTCACAGAGGCCCAAAACCTCCCTGTCTGCAACCACAACTTCAGCACAGCGGTGAAACCACCAAAGCCGCGAGCCACTGATGGGGATGAGGATGGTGGTGGGGGTGATAGTGGGGTCTGTGATCCCCAGCCCCCCAGCCCCCACGCTCATACCCGCTGCTCCAGGACAAGCGGTGGGGTCCTCGGAGGCCTTTCTATCCAGGTGTCTGAAATCAGTGAGCCTAAAGGCCCCCGACTCAAGTCACCTCTTGTTCAACCTCCACAGTGGACACTGACCCACACACGCATGACAGGCCTGGCTCTAGGGGCTCCATCTCTGTGTCACATTGAACCATCTTGGCCAGGCTCCAAGTGAACTGCTGTCCACTACCAGGGTCCGAGAGCTGTGACTTTCCTCTTCCTTCCCACTCCCTCCTGTGAAGGGTCCTTGCACACAGGAAGCAGAGGGCCAGGGCAGTTTTACCAGAAGAGGGGAGTGGACCTGAGGGGACAGTTCTCCCAGAAGAGAAGTGCCAGCCCTTAGGGGACAGTTATCTCAGGAGAAGGGAGCCGAGGGGACAGTTCTCCCAGAAGAGGAGAGCCAGCCCCAAGGGAACAGTTCTCTCAGGAGAGGGGAACCAGCCCCAAGTGGGCAGTTCTCACAGGAGAGGGGACCCCAGGGGACAGTTTTCTCAGGACAGGGAACCCCAGCCCCGAGGGGACAGCTTTCCCAGGAGGGGACCTCAGCCTCGAGTGGACAGTTCCCTCAGGAGAGGGAACCCTGGGGTCCAGGCCCAGGAACAGACACGCACTTACTTTCATCAGCATAAAATCCGGCGGGACAGAGGGTCACACAGGAGTTCACCTCCTGATGGTGGTAGAAGCCACGGCGGCAAGTCAGGCACTGCGTGGAGCCCCGGCCAGAGCAAGTCTCGCACCCCTTGTGGCACCGGCGGCAGCGGCGGGCTGCGGTGTCCCCAAAGTAGCCCAGAGGGCACGCACTCACGCACTTCCTGTGGGGGCAGACACGGAGAAGACCATACCGCTGGGCCCAGTCCCCACCTGCACAGGGGCACAGGGAGGGGTGGGCCAGGGTGGGCAGGGGGACCCCTCAGCTTCCCCTGGAGGTTCCTGATGCAGTTGAGTGGGGAAGGCTTGCATGGGAAGCCCAGAGCCCTTCCCTCTCAAGGCTTCCCCAAGGGGTGGGGGCACTTGAAGGGCATGTGGCTTCCTTGGGCAGAACTCCCAGCGCCAGCAGAAGCCCCCTGATAGGCAGCAAGTGGATCTCCAAGGTCACCATGAGGGCTCAGCAGCGCCCCTGCCAGAGCCCTGGCCGTGAGTGCACCCCAGGGGGGCTGCACCCCTGCCTGGGCATGCAGGGGTGGGGACTCCTCATTCTTGGCAGACTTTGCTGATGTTTACAGCAGTACTGGCCCCAGAGATGACGTTTGTCTGCAGTTTCCAAGCGACTGCCATGCTCAGTACGACCCACTTTTGTTTAACACAATGGAGAGAAAAAGCTTATGAACACAGCACAATGCCACCCATGGCCTCTGAGTTCTGTCTCAGTCACGAGCTATTCACGTGATGAGAACAGAAGGCTGCAAAGCATAAACTTTTCAAGCAGTGACCCTCCAGGTGACCTCCCTTCAGGGTATGTGGCTGTGACCCTCAAAGTGACTTCCCTCCAGGGTGTATGGCTGTGACCCTATATGTGACCTTTCCCTTCCAGGTGGTGTCGCTAATCCCTATGTAGGAGCCGGACACACAGCTGCAGCCTAGCCCTTTACCTGCTGGTCTTGACACTCCCCAGGCTGAAGTGGACGCAGTTCAAGCACTGGTCTGCACCGGGGCCATCACAGCCTTTGTCCCCACACTCCGGATGGCACACACCTTAAAGAAACAACCGTTTCCTTTCACCCACAGAGATGCTGTCTCAGTCATGTTGAGCCCCCAAGAAACCTGTGTCTGGGTCCCACAGGCCCCTGCTGGGCCAACACACCCATCCTGTAGGGGACCCGCCTCAGCTGAGAACAAAAGGTTTGATGAACTGAGATGGGGGCTGCCTGAGGACAAGCAGGAGAGCGGTGGGCAGGGACCCAGGACTGTGACATTCTAGTATCCTTCCTGTGGCAAGGTCACAATGCTGGGCTGGCCACCACCCCCATCTCCACCATGAAGGACCACACAGGCAGGGCCACATGGGCACCAGTCACCACCCCCATCTCCACCATGAAGGGCAGTGAAGAGTCACATGAGGACCAATTACCACCCCCATCTCCATCATGAAGGGCAGTGCAGAGTAACATGGGGACCAGTCACCATCCCCATCTCCATCATGAAGGGCAGTGCAGAGTCATGCGGGACAGCTGTGACCAGGCAGCCACTTTCTGATGAGGAATGAAGGAAAGAAGAGGGGTGCACCATGCTGCCACCCTCACGCAGTGATGGAGCTGGGCAGGTCTCCATGGCCCGAGTGGGTCTGGGCTGAGCCCTGCTTGGCTCCCCCATCTTGACCTCAGAGGTGGCCCCCCCACCTTCTTTCCATCCCCAAATTCTAATTCTGGGAGCTTGTGTGTTGCTGAAACTGGGGCAACCCCACAGGGCCTGACCTGGTCTCCCCTCCACCTGTGCTTCGGGGAAGAGACCAGCTCTTTGGTTCTGGCCCTAGGACTGGGGGCCCCTCCACAGGGGTCCTCCTCACCTGGCCACTGGGCTGAGCTATGGTGGAACCCCTCTCCCGTCTCCTCCCCACCTCCCCCATTGTCTCCACTGGGAAGTGGCTCCAGAAAGCCTCCCCATGTGGGGAGGGGCCTGGTGGGGCATTTGAAGGCTTTTGAGTCCCTGGAAGAGAAAACAACCAACTTCTACAAGGTTTCAGTTGTCGGAGAGGGTGTGGAGTAAGTTCAGAAGCAAAGAGGAGGTGACTAGCCGGTCACCAGCATTTCACAGCCAGAAGGGAAAGACACAAGGGCTTACTCTGTGCAGCCACAATGGGTCTTTGCTGAGGGCACAAAGTCCCCTTCATTCCTCTTTAAAGGGCCTCCAGACCTTCCTAGTGTTAGACTCGCTGTATTTGGCTTTCCTCCCCCAAGGTTTACCGTTGTCGGCATTTCCAAAGTTTTCACTGTGGGTCCCACCGGGAACCCCTTTCAAAGCTGTGCTCATCCCTGGGGATGAGCTAGATGGCTCCTCAGGGTCTGGGGGCATGAGGCTCCCCTATCCCTCCCTCAGCTACAGGAAGCTGTTGGATTTGGGCATCAATTTGCATTTGAGCTGACTCTTGTCTGCTCATCCTTTTGTGGCATCCAGCCCTCCCCACAGCGGCCTGACAACCTGTGGCCTGGGGTCACCTCCCCCCAAGGCAGGAGAATCTCCTGTGAGAAGTTGAGAATAACTTTCTTAACCCTAAGGAGAAGTGTAGGGATGGGAGGAGATAGCCCACACTCCCCACTCTTTCCCAGCCTGGGAGATGGAGCTCCACAGGGCAGGACCTGGTCTAGTAACCATGTTGGATGCCAACTTTCTGGCGCCTGAAAGGCGTTAGGACGGCTCAAAGCAGGTGCTCAGTAAATACCTGCTGAATGGCTGAGGGTGAGAGAAGGGATGAAAGAGCAAGGCACTGGGATACTGGGGCAGCCCGGCGCCCTCCTGTCCACACACAGAATGTCCTCAGATGTCCCAGGATGGGGAAGCCTTGGGGGGGGCCTGTTGCACTCAGTCCCCTCTCCCTGGGGTCTCTCTGCTGGTGAGAGATTAGTCAGGGACCCAGTGGGGAGCCCCACGCTAGGTGGGGGTTGCAGAAGCCTGATAGGGCGCCCAGGGACGGCAAGTCCAGTCCCGCACAGGGGCGGGGGGTGGATAGCCTTGTGCCAGGGAGCACAGTGAGACCCTCCAAAGCAGGGTCCTCCGGTCTGCATCTGTGAGCCCCCTCCCTGTGCAAATCTCTTCCTGGATCACCCTGAATAGCCCAACAGGAGGGCAATTCCTGAACTCTGAACTCTGTCTGCCAGCTGGGCTGCCTGGTCCCACCCCCACTGCTCCTCAGATGCACCTGGGTTCCCTTTGGCTCAGCTATACCCATCTTCTGGGTGGGTGTGCTTATGCCCCCTTTCCCTCTTCTATCCAGGAGCCTGAACGTTCCTCAGAGACCCCTCGCTTTCTGTCTCACCTCCCAGGGCTTCAGCCACAGGGCAGCATGACACCCTCCCCCCAGCTCTGCAGCCAGCAGGATGGCGGCCACTCCCTGAGAAAATGGAGTGTTTCCTGAGCTATTAGTACACAAGGAGGTCACAGGCATCAGTGACTCCAGCCTTCCAGGGCAGCCAGGAAGGAGGAGAACCTGGGCCATCTGGCAGCCATAGGGCTGCAGCCACTCCCTACAGGGAGCCCTGAGGAACTCAGGAAGTGACTGCACAGGACAGAGACCCCAGACAGCTGAGGTGCCCATGGAAGGAGAGATTTCAGCGAGCCAGACTCCTGTATCGTCCCATACACAAAAGGCAGATGCAAGAGTCTGGGCTCACCTGGTGGTTCACACAGTAAAGAATCTGCCTGCAGTGCAGGAGACACAGGGGACCTGGATTCAATCCCTGAGTCAGGAAGATCCCCTGGAGAAGAGAATGGCAACCCTCTCCAGTATTCTTGCCTAGAGAATCCCAGGGACAGAGGAGCCTGGCGGGCTATAGTCCATAGGGTTTTGAAGAGTCGGACATGACTGAGCAACTAACGCTTTCACATTCATTGTCATTCATACAGTAAAGTGCTAACTGCCTTGACTTGGGATATCTGGTTTTCTTTAACTCACAAAAATATTTTTGATGTTCAGACTGCCTGCCTTTAGTTGCAAACTTCTATATAACCTGGCTCCTACCCCTCTCACCTCCTCAGAGCAGTTATCTCAGGGTCACTTGAGATGCTGCCTCCCAGGCTTAAGTCCTAAAAGCTTCCCTCAAATAAAACATAACTCAACTTCTCGGTTGAGACTATTTTTTAAGTTGACATCCCTCTGCAGGTGCTGGACTGACACTGGCTTATTTAAAAACTCTTTCCTGACTCCTGTGTGGAGTGAATCCAGGATAAAATCATATGTGAGCAAACATTAGAAAGCAGCTGGGGGTTCTCAATGGCTCTGTTCTTACAGGCTTAGGTCTGAAGGATCAGGTATATTCAGTGAGTCTCACAGTCCTTGCCATTCTCACCACCCAGAAGCCTAGCCTCCATGTCACCACGAGGCTTGAGGTGAGCACCGGTGGATCCGTCTGCAGAGACCCTTACTGCCCGTGGGTGGCTGGACCTCCTCTCTGTCCCCCTACTTACCTCCTCCCCTTTATTTACTTCTTGGCTCCAGGAGGGCTGGCCCGGCACCTGTCCACCCCCCATCACAGCACTGCCCAGTGCCCCCGCTGCCAGAGCCAGGAATGAACAGGGCCCAGTGCCCCCCAGGCACCATCGGCATGACCAGCTAAGCATCCGAGAAGGCTCTCCAGTTCTCGGCCACCTCTCAAGCTCACCCCTCAGCTGTGTGAGAAACTCCACAAAGTCCACAGTCACAGCTGCACCTCACAGTCTTCCCCACTCGGTCCCTCTCCTCCCTCAGCTTCTGTACCTGGGCTTGTCTGTCTGTGACAGAGGGGATCCCCAGGCACCCAGGAGAGGCCCCCATCCCCCAAGTCCTCACCCCTCCTTCCATGCTCCTCCTGCCCTGGCCCCTTTCCTGTTCTTCTGCTGTTACTGGTGTGCCCGCCCTACTTGCCCAAGACCCCAGGGAATCTCCCTGAGGGTCAGGAACACCCCTCAGTCCCTCAGAGACCCCTCTAATCCCTGTGGTCGGGCTCCTAAGTGGCCTGGGCTGCATAAGAGTTAGAGTGACATTCCAGGACAGTGTGAGGTTAGAGCCATAGCAGATTTTAGCGGGGAGGGAATCAGTCCTTTATTAATAATTACTGAATCTTGCCACTGTTTATAAATCACAGGGGGAAACAGAGCAGATTAGTTCATACATAATTCAATGCTCCATTTTAAAGGCATGGTAGGAGAAATTTAAAATTGAATCACCCATAATTTATGCTTGATCTTTATTCGTGGAATTCTCCATTTTGTTATTTTTTTTTCCAGAAGCTATTAGATAACTCAAAGCATCAATATTCTTAGATCTCACTCATCATTTATCAAGCAGCTGAAATATTTAGCCAAGGAAAATATGCCCAACCAGAAAGATTCCACATTTCACAATCACTGGGGTGGTTCTGAGGCAAAGGAAAGCTTTCGGCCAGGTATGCCCACAAGATCATGCCTGGCCCAGTGCCGGGAGCGTCCATGGCTGCCTAGGCTGCCAGGCCCTTGGCATAGAGCATTGCAGGCTGAGCCAGGGCTGCCCATGGGGGTGCTGCAGGAAGACCACTGGCAAGGAGGCCCCCCTGCTGCTTGTGAGTGTTCCCCTGACATCAGGCCTTGACCCTGTCACGCGTCCTCCTCCAGTCCCCCACCCTATCCCCTGGTCCTCCGCGGTGTCCACGCCAGTCACTCCCCCTGGCCATGCCCACACATCCTGGCTCCTGTCAGTGCCCTGGGCCTTCCCACATCCTGGCCATGAGGACGGAGAACAGACAGATGAGGGAGAGGGTCTGGAGGCTGAGCCGGGAGCCGGGTCCCCTGAAGGAAAGGGGGTGCCCCAGAGGAGTGCCACTAGCCGGGGGCAGGTCCATGTTCTGGTGGGGGACAGGGAACCTGTATTCCCGTCCTAGAAAGGTTGTAGAGTACTTACTGGTTTGCAGCATACTTACTGGTCTGTAAAAGACTAGGAGAGCCAGGGGAGGAAGGAGCTGTGAGTGCAAACGACCACCATTACTACGACTCCCAAGCGAGAGGAGACCAGCAGCCCTAACCCGCCTGCCGCCGGGGAGCGGACAAGCAGGCGTGTCCTCTGGCCGCAGGCTCAGTACCTGTGTAGTCCTCTTCGTCCTCCGGAACCTCAGCCTGGGATGGTGACACGGCGGTCCTCGGGGGCTCCAGTTCTGAGGCAGAGAGCTCCAGCATCCGAGAGCGGGACTGGTGGGTGCTGAAGGTGGTGTAGGGGTGCTCGGCGGTGCCATACAGGATGAGGGTCCACTCCCTCAGCTTCCCTGGAAGGCACAGGATCCAGACTCACCCAGAGTCCAGACAGCCCTTAGGAGGCCCAGGACGTGCTCCGGCCAGGGGCCTCCACCCCCCCAGAAGTGCCTAGCGCAGCCAGCTCAGGTTCCCAGCCCTCCTCTGGCAGCAGGGCTCCCAGCCCAGTGCCATCCCCGACTTGTCACCCCCTGCCCAGCCACCTCTCTCTCCTTGGGTGGTGGTTCAGCCCCTCCCCACCAAACGACTCCCACCCCAACAACCGGTAGCTCCCTCCCTGTCTGGGAAAATCCAGGGGATGGATCTGGGTCAGGCGGGCCCTCAGCCTCGTCCCATGTGTTCTGACATGCTAGCTTGGGTCTCCACCCTGGGTCACAGGATGGCAGGTCTTGGAAACAGAAAGATGACTGGTACCCTCGATGGTCTGCATGTGTAGGGAGGGGGACAGGGAGCAGCAGGGACCACCCTGCTGCCTCTATGAGGGAATGAGGCTTGGGCAGCTGGATATGCTCAGGTGTGAGGAGAAGAGGAACCTGGCCCGCACCGTGCAGGTGGGATCACTGATGTAATACAGCCCACAAGGGCGGGGGTAGACACGACTGCAGGCCGCCTCCGTCTCTCAACACGTGTGGCCAGAGTTCGGGGCCATGGGACTGTGTCGGGAGGGTCACTGATGTCATCATCGTGCAGGTGAGGGGCCGAGGGCCAGTGTGATCGGCCAAAGGACAAGCCTCGGCTCGCGCTAACAGGCTCCGGTCACCCAGCTGCACAGGGTTTATTGAGAAGAGGGCTGACTCCACAGGAACTGGTTCTGTCATGCAGCGGGGGACAGATCAGGACTGGTTTCTTTTACCCAGCATCCTGGCCAGATAAGGTCCCAGCCCCTGAGAGCTGCAGCCACCAAAGCCCCCAAGTCAGGCTCAGGCCCTCCGGGCCCGACCAGGATTAAAGCAGGTAAGGGACCTGTCCTGGGCTGACTGTCTCCTGGGACATGTCTCCAGAGGGTGTGGCTCTTTCCGTGGCCAAGTCCCCAACACAGCAAGTGACACTGACAGGGAAATGCTTCATGTGGGCCCAGGTGCAGCAAACACAGCCAGGCTAGGAAGCACTGTGCATTCTCAAGCCCCAGGGATCAAATGACAGCTACACCTCCCAACCACAAAGCTCTGGGCTTTGTGAGGTGCTGAGTGAGGAACGCTGCATAGTGACTGCATAGGGGAGCGTGACCACAGGCAGCAACAAGGGCTCTACGAGCTGTAATCAGATTTGAGATTTATTTCAACTTTGTATCATGTCTCTAGAAACCTCACCAAAGGCCTTGTCACTAAAGTTAGATGCTTATTTTAGGCAGAGGTTTGGTGGGACAAACAAGAGAAGGGAGGCTGCTCCAAGCTTGGGATCAGAACAGCCTGTGTGTGAGCGGGGAGAGCAGAACCAATACCAAAAAACCATGGGAACAGCTCCTAAGAGTTCTCGTCATGAGGAGAAACCAGCTTCTTTCCTTCCTTGTGTGTCTGTAGGACATGATGGGTAGGACATTAGGGAGACTGACTGCAGCAATCACTTCTCCCTATGCATAAGTCACTGTGCTGTAACCCTATGCTTCTCAGGGCCGCATACCAATTATATCTCGATAAAGCTGACAAGAAAAATAATTCCAAGAAACCAGCAGGAGGACCTGTCTTGCAGGGAGGCCTGGAAGGGAGGCCGAGAGGGAGGCTGGGGTTCAGGAATGGAAGAGAGACTTCATTTTTATTGTTTTCCCTTGTGGATGGTTTGATTGAAAAAAAAAAATGGCATATATTACCTTTCATATATATGAATATTAAATCATTAAGTTTAGTTTAAAAATCTATAAACAGGGACTTCCCTGGTGGTCTAGTGGCTAGGACTCCACACTCTCTGCTCCCCCTGAAGGGGGCCCAGGTTTGATCCCTGGTCGGGGAACTAAATCCTATACGCCACAACCAAAGATCTTGTGTGCTGCAACTAAGACCAGGTGCAGCCAAATAAATAATTTTTTTTTTTAAACGAGATCAAACCAGTTAATCCTAAAGGAAATCAACCCTGAATATTCATTGGAAGGACTGATGCTGAAGCTGAAGCTCCAACACTCTGGCCACCTGACATGAAGAGCCAACTCACTGGAAAAGACCCTGATGCTGGGAAAGACTGAAGGCAGGAGGAGAAGGGGACGACAGAGGATGAGATGGTTGAATGGCATCACCGACTCCTTGGACATGAATTTGAGCAAGCTCCAGGAGATGGTGAAGGACAGGGAAGCCTGGCATGCTGCAGTCCACGGGGTCAAAAAGAGTCGAACATGACTTAGTGACTGAACAACAACAACAAAGAAACAAACTGGTTATACAGTCAAGGAAGCAAACGTGAAAAAGCTGAGGGCCAGTGCTTTTGATTTACATTTCTGAAATAAATGTGAAGGCTCAAAATCTACAAGTACAGAGGGAGCAGAGTGGAAGTCCCCCCGACCTGCCTGCCCGAGCCACCATCTCTCCATGGCTACTCGGCTACCTGTTTCTTGAGCATCCTTCTTGAGGTGTTTTATTCTTATCCAAGCAAACATGAATACATATTCTGCCCCGTCCCTTTTATCAACACACCTGGCAGCATATTCTGCACTTGGGATTTTCCATTAAAACACATCCTGCTGATCTTTCCATCACTGCCTCGGAGAGATGTGGCATCACTTACTAATAATGCCCTTGACAGGCATAGAAGTTGTTTTTGAATGTCTGCAGTCACAGACAGCCTATAGCCTGGGTCACATGAGGAGGCGCCAGGCGAGGCTGGCAGAGCAAGGACCCGGCTTTGAATCCTGGTTCGGCCACCTGCTAGCTGTGAGGCCTCAGGCAAAGTACTCACTCTCCCTGTTCTTCAGCATCCTCATCTGTTTAGTGGGATCACATTAACAACACCTACTTCACAGATCTGCCTGGGGAATGAAATGACTTTAACGATGGTAGAGATTCAGAAAAGTGACTCATGTGGAAGTGCAGCTCTGTGCTCTCAGCTGCAGGGTGGTCCCTGCGCCCCCTCCCCCGACTCCACACCCATCCACAACCCCGAGGATGTAGCCCATAGCCCGTGCCAGCTCCCAGCACTCTTACCATGCCCAGAGTCCGCCCTCGCTGTGAGGAGAGGAGACGCAGAGGGAAGAACCAAGCAGGAAGCAGAAGACCCACCATCCAGGGTTAGAGCAGAGACCCAGCCCACACTCCACAGGACTCCATCCAGGTTTAGAGCAGAGACCCAGCCCACACTCCATAGGATTCCATCCAGGTTTAGAGCAGAGACCCACCCCACACTCCATAGGACTCCATCCAGGTTTAGAGCAGAGACCCAGTCCACACTCCACAGAACTGCATCCAGGGCAACAAAGACCCAGTCCATACTCCACAGGACTCCATCCAGGGTTAGACCAGAGACCCAGCCAGCCGACACTCAACAGGACCTTCATCCAGAGCAGTACTGCTTATTGGTCAAATCTGCACAAGGTATCCTTACAAAAACCCAACCAGTACCATTCACTCCTTAGTTTCCAGGAAAGGGTCCTTAAAAGATGCCCTGATCCCAATGCCTTGGCTGTCTCTTCATCAGATTCCTGAGCCCCTAGAAGAAGGAAGGGCACATTTGCCTGCTCAAATGCTTGGGCAGCACTGCTGGGAGAGGAGAGGATAATCCAAGCTGATGCCCGAGGCTGCCGACAAATGGCCTTGTCTTCATTCACTGTCTTCAGTGCATTTCCTCTCAATGAACTGAGCTCCTAATAAACAAACAGGGTTATTCCTATTCAAAGAGAGAACAAGAATTAAGGCAAGACTAAGGCAGAGTTTGCCAATGGGAAAGTACCACCAATGGTATCGCTTTTCTTTTCCAGCATTTTGAATTAAGTGCTAATCCAAACAAGCTAGATGTGGGGGAAAGATTTTGTTAGATTAAGGGCTCTGAACTAATCCTTTTGAATTCCTGGCTTTTCTTCAGCCATAAGCAAAGTTATGAACAACAAAGAATTTACTAAATCTCCGCCACCCTCACACTCTTATGGCAGAAAGCAAAGAGGAACTAAAGTACCTCTTGATGAAGCTGAAAGATGAGAGTGAAGAAGCTGGCTTAAAACTCAACATTCAGAAAACTAAGATCATGGCATCCAGTCCCATCACTTCATGGCAAATAGATGGGAAAACAATGGAAACAGTGACAGACTTTATTTTCTTGGGCTCCAAAATCACTGTAGATGGTGACTGCAGCCATGAAATTAAAAGACGCTTGCTCCTTGGAAGAAAAGCTATGACAAACCTAGATAGCATTTTAAAATGCAGAGACATTACTTTGCTGACAAAGGTCTGTCTAATCAAGGCTATGGTTTTTCCAGTAGTCATCTATGGATGTGAGAGTTGGACCATAAAGAAGGTTGAGTGCCAAAGAATTGATGCTTTTGAACTGTGCTGCTGGATAAGACTCTTGAGAGTCCTTTGGACTGCAGCGAGATCAAATCAGTCAATTCTAAAGGAAATTCAGTTCAGTTCAGTTTAGTTCAGTTTAGTCACTCAGTCGTGTCCAACTCTTCGTGACCCCATGAATTGCAGCACGCCAGGCCTCCCTGTCCATCACCAACTCCCAGAGTTCACTCAGACTCACGTCCGTCGAGTCAGTGATGTCATCCAGCCATCTCATCCTCTGTCGTCCCCTTCTCCTCCTGACCCCAATCCCTCCCAGCATCAGAGTCTTTTCCAATGAGTCAACTCTTCGCATGAGGTGGCCAAAGTACTGGAGTTTCAGCTTTAACATCATTCCTTCCAAAGAAATCCAAGTCCTGAATATTCACTGGAAGAACTGATGCTGAAGCTCAAGCTCTAATACTTTGGCCACCTGACGCAAAGAACTGACTCACTGGAAAAGACCCTGATGCTAGAAAAGATTGAAAGCAGGAGGAGAAGGGGACGACAGAGAAGAGATGGTTGGATGGTATCACTGACTCAATGGACATGAGTTTGAGCAATCTCATGAGTTGGTGAAGGACAGGAAAGCCTGGTGTGCTGTAGTCCACAGGGCCACAAAGAGTTGGACACTACTGAGTGACTGAACTGAACTCAAGGAGGGGGTCTTCAGATCTACAGGCAGTCGGTCAAAAGCACAGGTGATAACCCAGGCTTACAACTGGTGTACCAAGTACAGTGGGGTGGGGAAGAGGGGGCAGATAGTCTTGTGGGACTGAACCCTCAGTCTGTAGGGCTGATGCTGTCCCGTGGCAGGTGGTGCCAGAAGGGAGTTACATTGTAACACACCCAGGTGGAGCTGCAGAGAATTGCCTGTCCTGCGGAAAACCGCACACATTTGGGACAGAAGTGAAGACCTCTGAGTGAACAACAGAGGCAGAGAGAGAAACACAGAAGGGAGGAAGAAGTGGGTTTTTCCCTACTCCATGTTTCTATTTTACAACACCAGCTGCAGTTTTCTTGAAATTTTCTGGTCCTGCTCTTGTTTGCTTTTGCTGCCTGAGTTGCTTCTTCCCCCCGGGGTTTGTTTTCTGTAAAGTCTGTGTCTGTTTTGATGTTGCATAAACTTCTCACATGTGTGGGGGTCCTTTTCTATTTATCAGTGAGGCACGAAGAATGGTTAGAGGTTCTGCATGCTGGAATGTGAAAACATACTTTTTGTTTATCGATTTCGTATTCAGCAAACTTGCTAGCCAGAACAAAACGAGAACGGAAATGTTATCATAGCATGCCAGCTAGCTCAGATGTAAACAATACTTGTTTTCATAGTAAATGCAAGCACTTCGCTTCAGAAACAATGGAGACGGGAAGAAAATGTACGATTTTTAAAGTGCTGAAATAATAAAAAAGAAACAGGGCTGACCCAGGATCCAGTGAAAATAACTGTTGAGAAATAGGTGGAGCCATGTCACCCTCACCTTCATTCCTGTCAGCAGAGTCAAAATCAGCGTGTCAATAAGTAAACCTATCCTTAAAAACAAACCAAAAGATGGGCTGAAATAAAGATATTTTGAGATAAATCCAAGCAGGGAAGACTCATGGCCAGCAGGCTAAGAAATGGAGAAGCAGCTCTTCAGGCAGAAGGAAGATGGTCACACGTAAAATCCGGATCCACAGGGAGAGCATGGGGAAGAGTAGCTTTTTTTTTCCCTTCACTCGGGGCTAGGCCTCCCTCTGTCACTTCTACTTAACCCGCGCTACCTGTTTGGATTGGCAGTATTTTTATAATCATCCAGTTCCAACGATCTCCTATTTTAAATTATGGTATTTTCCTTTGACACGAGTCATTTAGTAGTGTTGCTCAACTATCAAGTGTATAGGCTTTTTCTAGTAACCTCTTAAGTTTTGATTTCTTATGTGTACTCTCAGAGGACAGGGTTTATATACTACCAGTCCTTGGAAATAGCCTGAAGCTTGCCAAATGGCCCACGATGTGCCCAATTCTCATAAACAATCCACCTTGTGCTGGAAAGGTGAGTGTGTTCTTTGGTCATTGTGTGTAGGTCCACTGGTTGGACCTAATTTTCAACTGTGATGTTCAGAATTCTCTTCCTACTGACTTGCTGTTTTGCCTATCAAATGTACCTGAGGTACACTAAACCTCCCACCTTGTGTGTTAGTCTGTCGTTTTCTCTTTGGAGTTTTAACAAATTTTTGCTTTATATATTTCGAGGCCACATCAGGACTGAACCAAATCTTTTATCAACATCAGTGATCCTCCTTCCAGCTTCAGGAAGGCTTTCCACCTTAACGTTTGTTTCTCCAATGTTCACGGAACTACATCGGCTTTCTTTGGTTAGCATTTTCTTGGGCTACCTTTTACCATCCACTGATTCTTAACTTTGCAGCTTTCTTGTAGTTTAGATATTGTTCTTACATATAGCTCTCTCAGTCAGTCACAGCATGAAGCAGATAGCATAATTAAACTCAGATAATCCAATGGCTTCCCAGGTGGTTCAGCGGTAAAGAATCTGCCTGCCAATGCAGGAGACGCAAGAGATGTGGGTTCGATCCCCAGGGTTGGGAAAATCCCCTGCAGAAGGAAATGGCTACCCATTTCAGTATTCTTGCCTGGAGAATCCCATGGACAGAGCAGCCTGGCAGGCTACACTCCATGGGGTCCCAGAGTCGGACACGATTGAAGCGGCTTAACAACAATGAGCAGAGGCAAGGGATGATGGGGTTCCCCAGGGCTAGAAACAGAAGCGGTGTTAAGCTCACAGGTGTACTATAGCCTACAGGCAAGGGGAGGGGAGGGTGTGACCCCAAGGGATGCTGGAGGGATAAATAACTCACACAGAAGTACCACTTTCCTCCTTCTATTCTCCTGCTGAAGTTCTCTTGGCTGAACTCCACCACAAGCCGTGGGCAGAGGTTATTTGCACAAGCCAGCCTCAAGGCAGAGTGGGGCAGATGCAATAGCAAACACACTCAAAAATCTAATCTGACAATCTTTGTCTTCTAAATGAAGCAGTCTGTCTATTTACCTTTATTGGAACTATCAACACAGCTGGACTTAACAGCTTGTTTTGTGTATTCTAGTTGTTTGCTAGTTGTTCTGTTCTTGGTCTTTCTGGTGCCAGACACAGAAGCCCACAACATTTCCTAACATTACAATTTTGTCTTTGTTGGGGGTAATTCATTAGCAATTGATGAAAGATATTTACCTTATACTAAAAAAAAAAAAAAAATAACAAAACCTCAAATCATACTATGAAGAAAATCAAATCACAAAGTGGGAATAAAAAGAGAATGAGCAAAACTCTAGAGAAGAATTTAAGATTATCTTAAGGCTATATATAAGTCTTAAGACTATTTAAGTCAAATAACAGATCACAAAAATATTTATAGGAGCTATGACCCAGAAAGGGTTATAACATCTGTATTTTACATGAAGCACCTACTAGCTTGATAACAACAATACTGACTATTCTCTGGACAAAAAAAGAAAGGGTAATTAAACACACATACATTGTGCACACAAACATATGGGAAAGCATTCAACCTCCTAATTATCACAGTGCAAATTGAAAGGAAGATATCATTTATCTCCTTGAGAGTTGGCAATGACAGTGCCTACTTATGCCTGATAAACTTGTAGGTTGGTTCAATCATTATTGGTAATATGTATCAGGAGTATGTATATTTGTGGTTTCCACTGCTTATCTGTCCTATGACCTTTAATTCTGGTGAATGATTCCAAGAAAATACCTTTACATTTAGGAAAACACTTTCTCCACTAAGTTGTCTATTTATAACAGCAAAACCCCCAGAAAACAATCTATGTGTCCTACAATAGTGGGATGCTTAAATAAATGACTTCCCTAGTGGCTCAGATGATAAAGCGTCTGCCTACAATGTGGGAGACCCAGGCTCGATCCCTGGGTCGGGAAGATCTTTTAGAGAAGGAAATGGCAACCCACTGCAGTTCTCTTGCCTGGAAAATCCTATGGACGGAGGAGCCTTGTAGGCTACAGTCCGAGGGGTCGCAAAGAGTCGGACAAGACTGAGTGACTAAACTTTCTAAATAAGTGATGATATTTCTACTTGGCAAGGTACTATAAAAATATATAAGGTGCTGCTTACAGAGATGTGCAAGTAACAAAAGGAAATACAAAGTTAGACATGAGCACGGTTAGAAAACGCTGTAAAATGTCAAATCCGAAAAACACCAAGTAGAAATATGGACATATCGAACATGATGTGTTTCTGAAAAAAGTTAAGGTTAAGTGTTTCAAACATTAAATGCACTTGAGGGTGGGGGGCTGGGGGGAGGAGATCTGGCTGCCAGAATGCTGACCAGGGTGGCTGCACCTCTGTGGCTGATGCGACGGTGGGGAACCTGGGGATGGGGTTTTCAGGAGGGCTCTTCCTCTTCCCGTATGTTTCACTGTTCATTTTCATCAATGTCTAGTGTATTATTTGTAAAAACGAAGTATTCAAGAAAAATCTCATCTCTTTGTTCCACCCGAGACCGGGAGACACAGAATGATGAATGAAGTCATGACTTGAGAACATGCACAAGCTTGCACAACCTGGACAAGCAGGGTGTCGCCCTCCCTCTCCCTCCTGAACTAGGAGACTTGAGGGAACAATGTCCTACAACGGGCCCCTGAAAGAGCAGAAGGGAGGCAGAGACCCTCTGAGACCCACCAAGTACTCTCAAAGCTAATGGGGTTAAAGCAGGGCTTCTGGACATCTGTGTGTGTGGCCACCTGACGTGCTCAGTTCTCTCCAGGCAGCAGGAGCAATCTCCCAGAAAAGGAGTTTTAGTGACAAACCTGGAAGACAGCACAGAAACCTGACTTTCTTTCTAGCTGCCAGTACGAGATAAATTGAGCCATCAAACCCAGATTGCAAAAGCTCCATTCTTCTTCTCGAAGTGAAGATTAGCTCAAAGCAGATGTCAATTCAACAGTCAATAAAACCAACAAGAGAGTGAGAACAGCTATGCTCTCAGTAAGAAAGAAATGTATGAAAGTTACTGAACTGAAATCAAGAAACCATGGAACTTTTTATGGTGAAAAAGGAAAGAACAGTCACATGGGAGAGACTAATTTCTTCCTCTTTTAACTGATTATTATACGGGTTATGAGTATAACCTCAGATATGCAGATGACACCACCCTTATGGCAGAAAGTGAAGAGGGGAGTGAAAAAGCTGGCTTAAATCTCAACATTCAAAAACTGAAGATCATGGCATCTGGTCCTATCACTGCATTGCAAATAGATGGGGAAACAATGGAAACAGTTACAGACTTTATTTTCTTGGGCTCCAAAATCACTGCAGATGGTGACTGCAGCCATGAAATTAAAAGACGCTTGCTCCTTGGAAGAAATACTATGACCAACCTAGACAGCATAGCAAAAAGCAGAAATATTACTTTGCTGACAAATGTCCATCTAGTCAAAGCTATGGTTTTTCCAGTAGTCATGTACAGATGTGAGAATTGGACCATAAAGATAGCTGAAGGCCGAAGCATTGGTGCTTTTGAACTGTGGTGCTAGAGAAGACTCTTGAGAGTCCTTTGGACTGCAAGGAGATCAAACCAGCCAATCCTAAAGGAAATCAGTCCTGAATCTTCATTGGAAGGACTGATGCTGAAGCTCAAGCTCTAATACTTTGGCCACCTGATGCAAAGAACTGACCCACTGGAGAAGACTCTGATGCTAGGAAAGATCGAAGGCAGGAGGAGAAGGGAACGACAGAGGATGAGATGGTTGGATGGCATCACTGACTCGATGGACATGAGTTTGAGCAAGCTCCAGGAGTTGGTGAAGGACAGGGAAGCCATGGGGTCGCAAAGAGTCAGATACGACTGCGACTGAGCGACTGAAATGAACAGATGAGTATGCATGGCTTAAAACAGATGATTCAAATTATATGGGCTTTTGAGTTAAACAAGGTTTACAGCCACAGGCACCTTCACTCACTCCCCCATCCAACAACTGCATGTTAGCCGCATTCCAGGTGCTGGAGAGGAGAGATAGCATTCCGCTCTTTCCCAGCACACCAGCATCACACTAGACCAGTCCTGACTGAATGCCCATGATGACCACCCTCCCAGCACTTCACAGGGACCCCTGGAGCACACACCCAATCTGCCAATGACCTTGTGCTGAGGCCATGTTCTCTAGAAAGCCAGAGTCTGTGACAAAGCCTGTGGGCTGAGGCTTTACCAGGAGGGGCAATCACGGGGGTAGGGGAGGCTGGGCAGGCAGGGGGCAACAGATACCGAGCTGGCTCCGTGTTCCCCCCAAAGTTGCAGGTTCTAGGCTGAGGAGCTCCTCCCCATGGGCCTTGTAGGGCTGGGAAGGGTGTGCGCCCTGCTCCCTGGGCAAACCTCTGGTGCACTCCAGGTATGTTACCTGCCCCTCCAGGTAGCTAGGTGCTGGCGTGAACTAAGACCTCACCTCCATATCAGTAAACAAAGGATGCTGCCACCATGGAGTCAGCTGGACCACAGCGCTGCAGGAACTCAGGATGGAGAGAACAGGTTGCCCATGGCACCCTCAGCTGCTGCAGCGCCCCCACCCTCTCACACAACCATGCACCCTGGAGGACTGCAGGATGAAGAAGAGCAGGGTGCTGGCCTCGGATGGTGGGGTGCCTGTGTCAGAGGAACACCTTCAGGGAGCCCAGAGCCCTGTCTCTTCCCACACACAAAAACACGCTAAGTTCCTTAACTTGAGATGACTGGTTTTCTTTAATTAATACTAATTTTTTGATATTTGGACTACCTGGATTTTGTTGCAAAAGCTCTAAAATGCCCTGGCTCCCTGCTTGCCTCTTTGGAGGTGTCCCTCAGAGCTATCTGAGAGGCAGTTCCTCAGGCTTTAGCCCTCAGTGTGTCCAGTGAATAAAACCTAACTCTCAACTCACCAGGTGTGCATTTTGTCAGTTGCCACTGGAAAGCTGGGATTTACACATGACCTGGAGGTGGAGAGAAAGCAGCAGCCTTCCCATGTCCTCTTGAGTCTGACTGGCCCCTTCTCCCCCTCTCCACGAAGACCAGCTCAACTTCAACCTGTACGACAGGGCAGCTGTGCCCCAGACACGCCTTCAGCTTCCAGGAGACCCAGGGAGCTGACATGGGGCAGGACCTCCCCACTGGGCCAGAGGCAAGGTCCCTAGGCAGCGGGGCTGAGCAAACCTGGGAGGACACAGAGGATGTGGTGCGAGATGGACAGAGCAAAGAGTAAAGTCCAAAAAGAACGACTTCCCTGGGCTTTCTTTGGTCCCTTCCTTTCTATCCAAGGGAACACCACAGGGATGTCCCTGGTGGCCCCATGGCTAAGACTCCATGCTCCCAATGGAGGGTGTGCTGTTTAGATCCCTGGTCAGAAAACTGGATCCCACATGCCGCAACTAAGACCTGGTGCAGCAAAATAAAGATTCTTTTTAAATCTTAAAAAAAAAAAAAAGACTTGCAATTTCCTTAAAAATGAGAGAGCACCACAGCTTGGTAAGGCAGACAGAACAGCAGGCCAAAGAATCACTGAGCTTGACAAGGAAAAGAAAGACACAACAAGTCCAGGGATGCCCACTGCGGACGTCTCTGCTCACCATCTGCACCATCATGACCTAGAACCTCCCCAGCCTGCAACACAGGGGCCATGATCCCCCGACACCACAGGGCAGGCAGGGGACTGGGAGCTTCCAGGATCAGGTTACACCCGCAGACACTCTGCTCCATGCTCACGGCACACAGAGTCCTTGGGCCTGAAGGCAGCAGGGTTCTGGGGTCTGCAGGCCCGGGTTCCCTCTCGCCCCTGCCTCCTCAGAGACTCTGCCTCTTCTCCATTAGGTCGGCGTGAGCATGGAGCAGGTTTCAGCTGCATAACTTACCCAGCCCTGCAGCTTTATTCCGCATGACTTGGCAAACACACCAACCAAACACGGCCGGGCCTTTTTGATTGCGCCCTGGCTCTGACTTTCAGGTTTAGGGAAAGGAGAAACTCAAAGCTGGGATTCCATGGAAGTGAGCTGGTGGAGTTGGTGTGCTGGGTGGGCTCCAGAGAAAGCCAAGAAATGTAGGACCTTTGCTCAAGGCTCAGCCCCAGCACGCCCAGAGCTCATACAGTCACTTAGAGCTGGGAAGGCAAGCTGTGGGTTATGTCTTCCCAGCAGTTTCAGAATCAAACTGTGAGCAAATTTTTGCTTCTTTTGTATGAAAAAAATGTTGCTTAAGAAGAAGAATGGATATGGAATGGATCTGCTGAGCTGCAGGCTTGAAAGAATGGACTGGATGGTAACCTAGCGAGCAGGCCCTTGGCACTACCCCCACCCCACTCCAGATTCTGGTGTTTCCAAGCCCCCCAGCTCTCTACTCTCACAGGCAGGTTAACTCTCCTCACAGGCAGGTTAACTCTCCCCACAGGCACCAGGCAGGTCTCCACCTGTGTCCTCTGGGTAGAAGCCTCCCCAGGGGCACGTGGGTCAGTTCCCAAAGGCTGCGGTCAGAACGTGCACTTGTGGGACACGGTGAAAAGCGGCCGAGCATCCAGGGGAACCCACTGTGTGCCACGTCGTGCTGGAAACACTCACACCCATCAGGTGCCCAAACAGGCACGACGGAGTTCCTGTCACTCACAGGGTCCCCCAGGCTGTACTCTGTGGAACTGGAACTGGGACCCAGGCCTGTTGACATCTGCGTTCAGGCTCTTTGCACCAAATCACACCATGGCCCCAAGTGCGGAACGCCAGGCACACTTGGTAACTTCCACTCGCTCCCTACTCTGATACAGTAAACCCTACGTGCGAACCTTCAAGTTGTAGGCTTTCAAATATGTGAACGTGTGTTCACAAGTCCACTCATGAGAGTTAGTTCACGTGTCTGGTGTACACTATCACATGAGCATGCCCTCTACACGTGGTTGTGCTCATGTGTACTTTACTGTACAATCCTGCATAGACTGTGACTTTATTTCAAACTCAGGATGTCTAGAAGCAAGTGTAAAAGCAGCGGTTATGCAGCTGGTACTAATGTACTTTTCAGGGTACTGTACTGTAAGATTAAAACTGTTTTCTCTTTTTCGTGTTTGTTTTTTATGTGGTATTTGTGTGAAAAGTATTATACAGCTACCACAGTGTGGTACTATATAGCTGCATGTGTTAGTTGGACACCTGGGCTGACTTTGTTGGACTCAGGAACAAATTGGACTTACAATGGGGCTCTCAGAGTGGCACTTGTTCATATGGAGGGGACTTACTGTATTTAACTGTCCATCTCTGTTTTAATTTATATTCTCTTTTATTACTGCAAAGATTAAGTAAGTGTTAGTTGCTCAGTTGTGTTCAACTCTTTGCAACCCCATGGACTATAGCCTGCCAGGCTCCTCTGTCCATGAAATTATCCAGGCAAGAAGACTGGAGTGGGTTGCCATGCCCTTCTCCAGGGGATCTTCCTGACTTAGGGATCAAACCCAGGTCTCCTACATTGCAGGTAGATTCTTTACCACTGAGCCACCAGGGGAACAGCTTTTGTTGACTGGTTGTCACTTTTCTTATGAATTGCTTTTTTAAGCTCTCTGCCTATTTTTCTAGTGGGAAGCTTTGCATCTTTCTTAGCAATCTGTGAGACTGCTAGACTTCTTAGTGATTATTTATATATTAATATTAGGTTTTATTAATATAAAAAACATCAATATTATATATTGTCTGTCTGCAGTCATCTAACCATGGGAGTTGAGATGTTACAGATGAAGAAGGTGTCTTCCTGCCTGTGTACAGGAATTTTTTATACCAAATACTGTTTAATTATCTTCCTTGGAAAAATCAATTTTTAGCATATTGAGAACTAAAATGATGACCGTTTACTGATGAGCAAGATTTAGTAAAAAAAAAAAAAAGTAGTTTGATTTATTAAATAAGCAATTAAACCAATGGTGATTAGACTTTTACTCCTCCAAGTGGAGAAGTAAAGAAATGAACTACTGAAATAAGAGCTCCTGATTGTGAAGTCTGGTCCTTGGGGCAGAGTCAAGGCTCTGCTCAGAGGGGCTGGCTACTGGAATAACAAGGAGTTGAAGTGTGGGTGGGTAGGCAGAGCAGTTTATAAGGTCTGAGTCCTGGCTGTAATTGAACGCACCCCCGCTTAGAGTCTGCTCATTCTCACAGCAAGTCCTTGACATAATGAGGTAAATCTGCCATTACATGCAGATGACATGGAACTATGTATAGAAAACCCTGAAGGTTCAGTCTAGTAAATCCAAAAACTATCAGAACTGATAAACGGGTTCAGTGAGGTAGCAGAATGCAGTGTTAGCATACAGAAATTGGTCGCATTTCTTTACACTAACAATGAAATATTGAGAGGAAATGTAAAAATAAAACAATTCCTTTCAAACTCACATCAAAAAATAAAATAAAATACTTGGGACTAAACCTGACCAAGAAGGTGAAGGAATTACATGCTGAGAACTATAAATATTAATAAAGGAAATGGAAGATGATTCAAAGAAATGGAAAGATATCCCATGCTCTTGGATTGGAAGAATTAACAACGTTAAAATGGCCATGCTACCCAAAGCAATCTACAAATTGAATGCGATCCCTATCAAATTACCCATGATATTTTTCACAGAACTAGAACAAATAATCCTAAAATGTATATGGAACTGGAGAAGACCCAGAACTACCAAAGCATCCTGAGAAAAAAGAACAAGGCAGGAGGTATATCCCATCTGTTTTTGTAAAGTTCTGTTAGGACAAGTATGGTCTTCATTTATGTATTTCCTATGGCTGTTTTTGCACTCAAACGGCAGAACTGAGTTGCTGGCACAGAGACCAGAAAGCCCCTCGCAGAAACAGTGTGCAGTCCTTGTGCTACAGAGAAGTGAAAAAGGCCATCTGTGAATTACTCGAGTTTGTCCAGAATATTTTGTAAATATTTTTCTGATTTTAATATTATGGTCTTTTGCCAAACAGAAGTTTCTACTTGTATGTGTATAAATCCACCAAGATGATTTCCTTTCCAAATGGTGCACCAACTGTCAATAGCTTTTATCCAACACTTTGTTTTTGCCCCACCAGTTAGAAACACTGCACTCAGTGTGTCTACATGGCTCGGCTGTGGTCCCCTTGCCTCATCTGTCTATTTTGGCACCAATGCCACAATTTTTAAAAAATTTTATTTTTAATTGGAGGATAACTGCTTTACAATACTGTGTTGGCTTCTGCCATACAACAACATGAATCAGTCGTAAGTGTACCTAATGTCCCCTCCCTCCTAAAGTGCCCTCCCACCTCCCACCCCTTCCCACCCCTTTAGGTCATCACAGAGCACGGAGCTGAGCTCCCTGTGCTATATAGCAGCTTCCCACTGGCTATCTGTTTACATATGGCAGTGTATGTGTTTCAATCCTACTCTCTCAATTTGTCCCTCCCACTCCTTCCTCCGTTGTGTCCACAAGTCTGTTCTGTCTGCATCTCTATTGCTGGCCTGCAAACAGGTTCATCAGTACCTTTTAGATTCCATACATATGTGTTAATACATGATATTTGTTTTTCTTCACTCTGTTTAACAGGCTCAAGGTTCATCTACCTCATTAGAACTGACTCAAAGGCATTCCTTTTTATGGCTGAGTAATATTTCACTGTGTATATGTACCACAACTAATTTATCCATCCGTCGATAGACATGTAGATTACTTCCATGTCCTAGCTATTGTAAATAGTGCTGCAATGAACACTGGAGTATATGTGTCTTTTTTGATTATGATTTTCTTAGGGTGTATGCCCAGTAGTGGGATTGCTCCATCATATGGTAGTTTTATTCCTAGTTTTATTTTTTTTATTTTTTATTTATTATTTTTTTTTTTAATTTTATTTTATTTTTAAACTTTACATAACTGTATTAGATTTGCCAAATATCAAAATGAATCCGCCACAGGTAAGAAATCTCCCTGCTGTTCTTCATAGTGGTTGTATCAATTCACATTCCCACCAACTGTGCAGGAGAGTTCCCTTCTTTGTATCTCCTCTCCAGCATTTATTGTCGATTTTTTGATGATGGCCATTCTGACTGGTGTAAGGGGATACCTCAGTGTAGTTTTGATTTGCGTTTATCTAATAATGAGTGCCACAGCTTTTTAATTATTATAGTTTGAAAATGTTTAAATATCTGCATTTAATTCTTTCAGAATTTTTTTCCCTAGTCTATTCTTTCAGAAAATTTCATGATCATTCAGTTGAGCAACCCTTTTCAAGGTGATATTTGCTGGGAGTGTGTTAAAATGGTAGATTTGTTAAGAATGGATTAATTAATGATACTGAAGCCAGGAAGAGAGTATATAGAAAAACTCTTAAAGATTGATAACCATCTATTCTAAGTGCCTATTGTGTTTCAAGAGCTCTGGTGAGTTAAAAAAATACAGGGCCAAGTCCACAACTGTGGGTCACAGAGAGGTCTCAGAAGTCAAGTATCCCCTGGAGCCTCAGGCCAGGGAGAAGGGAGGAGACCCGACCCTGGTGCACAGCGAAGCTCCAGGTTCCGGGCATCTGTTAGCCTTTGTTATTTCATTTGATTTTTATCTCCTAATTGCAACACTTAAAAGCAAAAAACCCAACCACAAACATCCTAAAGCCAGATACGTGAAGACTGGCCACAGGGATAATGAAGGAAACCTCTGGGTCGGGACTGATAAGGGTGTGCTGAACAGGGATCAACTGAAGTGCCAAGGGCAGAGGCAACCCAGCTGTGAGCGGGGTTCGTACTTGATTGCACTCCTAACCTGGCCTGCAGAGGGACTGACCCTGGGAGAAGACGCACCATTTCTTTGGCCTAGGAACTGAGGAGGAAAACAATCTCCTCCTCAGGTGAAAGAAAAAAAGTTTTAAAACATGACACATACCAGGCTGAGAATGACAGGAGGTGAGCACTGTTTGAGGAAGGGAGTCATCTGAGGACTTGGTTACTCAACCAGCCCCGGGTCTGGTCCCACTCGTGGAGTGTTGTCATCCAGCACAGCCCTGAAGTGAATTGGTTGTTTTCTTTCTTAAGCAATTAAGATGCAGAGGATGGAGGGGACTGAAACGCACAGTACTGCCCCGCAGTCTTGTGCCCCACGCACTGGCTCTAGGGATCACGGCAGAGGAAGGACTGGCCACAAATTCTGACGGGGTGGCTCTGTGCTGCTGCTGTATTCCTGGCCCTGAGGCCAATGGAGACCCGGTGCCCAGGGGCCACCCTGACCTGATGGCCAGTGAGGGGACGGCATGCCCAGCACCGACCGCGTCCTCGAGGTGGCTCATAGGCCCGAGTTTCTCCTGGGCTTTGGGGTCAGCATCGGGGGAGCCCCTGGTTTCTAGGTCACTGTCTGGGGCCCCACCACGCTGACCTGCATGGTTCAGGACCTGGCCCTCACTCTTCCCCTCCTGGCCCCTCTATGTACAGAGAGCCAGTGGAACCAACGCTAGCTCTACTAGGAAGGCTGAGACTGGGGGCCTGTTCCTGTCCTGCACGGGGAGCAGGGCGTGTGGCTAGTCGACACTCACTGGACACCCTGTTCCCACAAATGCCACCTCAAGAGTGGTGTCTCTACAGGTGGAGCTCACACACATGAACCTGCCCCAGGGGCCACTGCAGGGCTGGGCAGACGCTCTGGACACTGAGGGGGGTGTCCCCATCCCCCACGTCCAGCAGGTCAGACAAGTCCAGAGCTAGAAGGCAGGTGTTTACACTGCTCTGGGGAAGGACAGTCTTTCCAAAAAATGGTGCTGGGCCAACAGGACCTCCATACACAAAAAAACGGAACTTGGACTCTCACCTCACACTATACACAAAAAGTGACTAAAACCAGACCCAAGTCCTAAACCAAGGAGCTAAAACTATAAAACTCCTGGAAGAAAACAGTTTTCAAGCTTCATTATCTCAGGTTAGGCAGTGGTTTCAACATGATGTTAAAAGTGAAGGAAAACTAGAAAAAATAAATTGAATTTCCTCAAAATAAAAAATGGCTGCATCAAAGGGTACTATTAATAAAGAAACCACCCACATACTGGGGAAAAACATTTGCAAATCTCATTGTTCGGTAAGGGGCTGCTGCTGCTGCTAAGTCGCTTCAGTCGTATCCGACTCTGTGCGACCCCATAGATTGAAGCCCACTAGGCTCCTCCATCCCTGGGATTCTCCAGGCAAGAACACTGGAGTGGATTGCCATTTCCTTCCCCAATGCAGGAAAGTGAAAAGTGAAAGTGAAGTCGCTCAGTCGTGCCCCGACCGGTAGTGATCCCATGGACCGCAGCCCACCAGGCTCCTCCATCCATGGGATTTTCCAGGCAAGAGTACTGGAGTGGGTTGCCATTGTCTTCTCCTCGGTAAGGATCTAGTGTCCAGAATATTTAGAGTTCCTCTAATTTGATGATAGAAGACAAACAAGCCAGTTTAAAGGTAGACAAATGACTTGAACAGACATTTCCCCCAAAGAAGGGATAAAGTGGCCAATAAGCACATGAAAACATGCTCTACATCACTAATCATTAGGGAAATGCAAATCAAAACCACAGTAAGACACTACTTTTCATTCACTAGGATGGTTATAACAAAAGAGGGTGCTGGTAGGGAACTTAAAATCCTCCTATCTTGATGACAGGCACTGTCTGGCCACTGTCTGGCCACTGTCAAATTTCCCAGCAATTCCTCAAAAAGTTAAATACAGATTTACCATATGGCCCAGGAATCCCACTCCTAGGTACACAGCCCAGAGAACTAAAAACACACGTCCACACAAAAACTTGTACATGGATATTCATAATATTATTAGTAGTTATGAAGAGAGAAAAAAACCCCAGTTGTCCATCAAGTGATGAATGAATAAGCAAAATGCAGTCCATCAATACAACGGGAGAGTAGTTAGTTGTAATAAGGAATGAAGTGTTGACACTGGCTATAATACTGTTGAACCCCGAAACATGATGCTACACAGAAGAAGCCAGTGAGAAAAGGTCACCAACACTGTGATTCCCTTTATATGAAATGTCCCAAAGCGGCAAGTCCAGACATAGAACATAGGTTAGGCGCTGCTAGGGTTGCAAGGGGTGGGGAGTGGGGTGACTGTTGAACATGTAGGGACTCCTACATGGGATGATGACCAAGTTCTGGAATTAGATGTTGTGATAGCTGCACAATACCGTGAATGTACTGAAAGCCATTAAACTGTACACTTAAAAATGATTAAAGCAGTGAAATTTATATTATGTAAACTTTACCTCTAAGAAAAAGCAAAGAATGGTTGAGGTACTGTGGCTGAATCAAGTCTAGGGCTAACCACAGGGTTGAAACACAGGAGGTGCTGGGACCATCCCAGGAGCCACTGACCTTGCTTCTCCCGGTTGCGGACCTGGGATGGCATGTCTTGGATTTCCAGCGTCCATTCCCCCTCGGCCTTCTCTCCCCAGCAATGCACGGTCATGAACTCCCAGTTTGTAAAGCCTTCGTTGGAATGATCCAGCAGTCTGCAATCGGAGTCGTGGGGTCAGTCCAGAGGGGCCCAGAAGGGATGGTGGGTAGACCCTGGCTGTGCAGCACCACCCGGCAAGGTGCCTGCACCCTCAACCTCGGCGGGTCCCCAAACGCTCACTGAGGAAGGCAGCCAAGTGGCACGGGTGGCGCCCAGCATGAGATGGGGCTCCATCAGTGGTGGGCTCCTTCCCCACCCTAGCTCTCACACGAAGACTCCAGGCCCAGGGATCTGCTGCAAGCCCCCCTCCAGTGACTGGCAGAGCTGAAATATCCTCTCCTGTCCTGGGTTCTCTCCATCACCAACAAGCGCCCCTATGCTCCACCCCAGGAGGGTTCCACAGAGCTGTGACCCCAGTTCCTGGACACTGGAAAGTGATGGCAGCAGGGCCACATCATTCCTTCCTGCAAAGCCACAAGGGTGTCACGGAGAAGGCCCTTCCGAAATGCCGACTTGTGGAGTGAAGGAACGCTCACGTTGTCTGAGAGCAGCATTGTTCTCCAGAAGATAGGGATGAGGAACGTGAACCACTGCTCAGCCCCAGAGAGAACATACCCTCGCTTGGGCCCCAGGGCTTAGCAGGTCCCCTCAGGTGCACCTGGGGAGAGGAGACACCCTGAGCACTGGCCTCACCCCTCCAGGTCCCCACAGCTGCACGTGGGGAGAGGAGACACCCCTGAGTACTGGCCTCACTGCTCCAGGTCCCCACAGCTGCCCGACCCCCTTGGGCCTTCCTGCTGGACCTCCAGCCTGGATCCACTTTCTCAAGCTTGCTTCAGGCAGAAACAGGCAGCAGCTCACGGGCGCCCTCTATCTCCAGCCCTCAGACCCCGAGAAGAAAGGTTTCTAGGCTCCTCATCTCACTCTTCCTTCACAACCTGTCTATCTCTACCTCTAATGTGTAGGGGCTCTTTACTGTTCATCAGAAACTCAAATGTTTCATGCGATGTCAGACTCAATTCCCAGTTGGGGATTCTCTAAACGTCCACTGTCCACCATGCAGAAATGTTTACAAAGGGAGCATGCTCTACACAAACAGTGTAGGGAGGGGAAAACTGATACTTTCTTCTAAGAAACCGCCAAGGTCAAGGCTGATCTTCACATATGACCCCCAATGAATGTAGAATAAAGACAAGCTCTTTCTGGGACTGAGGGACGTAAGATATCCGCTTACTCGAAGCAAAAAGAAACCTAGAAACCCGAAAAAACTGCTGAATTAAGCAAGATCGAAAATAAAGTAGAAGGTGATCAATCCCACACTTGATCTTAGCTAAGAGATCAAAAAGTGACTGGATCCTGAAACAAAGACTCCTGCTGTAATCCCACAGCCTGCCCTGCTGCTGCTGCTGCGTCGCTTCAGTCGTGTCTGACTGTGTGACCCCATAGACGGCAGCCCACCAGGCTTCCCGTCCCTGGGATCCTCCAGGCAAGAACACTGGAGTGGGTTGCTATTTCCTTCTCCAATGCATGAAAGTGAAAAGCGAAAGTGAAGTCACTCAGTCGTGTCCGACTCTAGCGACCCCATGGACTGCAGCCTACCAGGCTCCTCCGTCCATGGGATTTTCCAGGCAAGAGTACTAGAGTGGGGTGCCATTGCCTTCTCCGACAGCCTGCCCTGGAAAGACCCAACTCCCAAGACTCAGATGACAGCCTGGGCTCAGTGACCCAGGGCATGGGCAGCTAGGAACCAGGTGAGTCCAGGTTCATAGCCCTCTCATTTTGGGGCTCCCACCCTGGGCCTGAGCAAGGAGTGGGAGTCAGGAGGGGAGGAGCACAGAGCATGGGCCAGCACTTCCATTGGGTCATCACATCTAGTCCTCATAACTCTGCTAGCTGAGATGGAGGAACCTCAGGACGCCTCCAGAGCCAAGAAGCAGTGGCAGCCCCCTGCGCCTGCTGGCCCATGGAGGAGCAGGCTGCAAGCTCTGGTCTCTGGGTCCCACAGCCCATGCCCAAGAAGTGATCTCAAGAGGGCCGGGAGATGAGCAGCCCTGTCCAGCCTCAGCTGATGCAGGGACAGGTGCTGAGCGCTCTAGTGAGTGTCTGCCCATAGAATGCAAGCCTGGACAAAATTGGACAGATTCCAATTTCTCAAGAAGACTAGACTTGTGGATTTTTAAAGGAAACTTCTGAAAGTTCTAACAACAACAACTCTGCAAAACAGCACAAAGCTGCAGCTTGCCGGCTGGCATCCTCAAATGCTTGTGCCCACACCGGTCCCCAAGTACAGAAGGTGGCCCGGGCCCCCTCCAGAGGGGAGACACCACTGTCACCCTTGTGCTACGAGGGGGAGCCCAGCAGGGGCACGCATCTCTCCACCAGACAGCCAAGGCCTCTACCACTGCCCGTAGTGATAGAAAAAGTGGAAAAGGTTCTGGATGTCTGAAGGCTAGGCTGCAGGAGGCTATTTCTCAGGTTTGGGGGGCTGCGTGTGTGTGTCTCCAAAGCCCCCAACATGCTGGCGCCTTGCAGAGTCCTGTGACACTGAGCTGCGCCCAGCCCCTACCTACCTCTCACCCAGCCACCCCTCCCGACCCCATCCCCTAGCCCCCGGCCCCTGCCCACCTAGACTCACCTCTTCGCCAGCAGCTGAGACCTGGTCCCAGAGGGGGATGTCAGGTGGATCTGCAGGTCCCCACGGCGCGGGTGGGAGATAGAGACACGGGCCACCACGTGCTCCAGGAAGCCCACGTGCTGGTCTGAGTGGTCGGCGCAGGCAGTGGTCAGGGCAGTGGTCCACAGCGTCTGCACCACTGGGATGCTCCTGCCAGGGGTAGGGGGGTGGGCTTAGTGTGGGGCTCCAAACCCCTAAGTTGTGCACCAGGGGACAGGACAGGCCTCCCGGCCAAAGCCCCTTGTGTCTCCCTCTTAGACACGCCTGTCAGAGTCACATCACCTGCCCTGAAGGGGTTGATCATTCTGGGATTTGCTCAGAGAGACTTAAAGAGTGTCTTCCTGTGCAGACTCAGCCTGTACACCCAGAATTCGGCCCCCTCAGTGTGGCCAGCTAGTCTCCTGAGCAGCCTGGGGTATGAGAAGCTTTAAAACCCCACCACTCTGTCTCAAAGACTGGCCTTGAAGATACAGGTCATGATGCTGAATGCTAACAACAGCAAACACTTCCTGAGCTGACTACATGCCGGGCACTGGCCCCTGGCCTGCATACTGACAAGGACCGACCCATTTAACCCAGAGAGGTCACAGAGCTGTGGAGGGGCAGAGCTGGGACACATGGACACATGTGAGGCTCCGAGTCCTCTGCGTCCACCTGAGCCACCCTGTCCTACACAGATGTCTGCATGGACCCACAATCACGTTCAAGAAGCCAGGAAGTAGGAGAGGGACAAGGGACCTGGGGTCACTGGTGGAGGTCACGGTGACTGGACCAGAGGACTCTTCATGGAGGATGGACAGGAAGTCTGCTCTGGACGGTGCTGATGGAACGCTGCCCGCCACCCCCCCCACCCCACCCTACAAGGGAGTTTGTGCTCTGAACAAACGCAAGGGTGTTTACCATCTGGGGTGGACTCTGGGGATAGGCACCATACCCTGATCCCTCAGGACTCCCCAGATGGAGCAGACAAGCCTTCCCCTAACACTGCTGCAGAGCTGGGCCAGGCCACCCGCCGATGCTGCACCTGCACAGCTCACTCTGACGGCCTGTGAGCTTAAGAAAGGCCACCCTCTGCCCAGCAGCACAGGGGTAACTCTGCAACGCTGGGCCAGCACTCAGTTTACTGCGGGGAGTGCTGTTTCCACTATGCCCGACTTCCCTCTGGGGAGGGGGCTTCCCCCAGAGGGAGCTCCCGTGTGGGCTCAGTGTCTCCGGAATTAAATCGCTTGGCTCGACAGGGCCTGAGTCATAAAAAACAATCAAAACACTTATAAACAGTGATGTAATTCCTCTGGAGACTCTCTAAATATTTGAAAACATGACTTGTATACGTTGTAAACTAACTGAGAGATGCTTACTTCTCCTAGTGCTTCTCCCAGGTTTTACTGTCAGTGTTTAGTGGTCAGCAGCCCCGCCCAGCCCCACGGGCATTCACTCATCTTCAGGTAAACTATTCCTACCTCCTGCATTGAGGAGGCAATGTGGGTGCTGGGGAAGGGGGTGGTGGACACTCCCCTGTGAAGACTCACTAAGCAACCCTACACTCTCCTCAGCTGAAAAGCAAGACAGGGGTGAAACAGACACAAAAGTCACAACCAAGCTCCCACCCCCAACCATCTGCCAGCTGGGATGGGGAGCCATCACTCTGCTCTAGAAATGCATCCCACCCAGGAAACCCCACTACCAGTGATGAGAGGCCTGACCTCAGGGTACAGGAACAGAAGTAAAGACCCCCACACTCCCCACAGCTGCCTCCCCAGCCTGGCCTTGGAGCTGATGCCCCAAGAGGAAAGCCCATTTTAGGGAGCACACGTGGCGTCCTCACTGAGGTTGGCAGCGCCTCTTGGGGACCCCAGCTGCCGGCCCTCCCTGAGCGCACACACACTGGCCGGGCTGAGCACAGAAGCTGCAGGGTTTCAGTCAAATCATGCGCAGAAACACAAACACAGGCAAGCTGCACATTAATCACAAAAGCTGATCTAGAAAGATTGTAAAGCTCCCAAGATGACTCAGAACGTTCTTCTGCTACTAAACTCTGAAACTGTCATCTGTGCACAAAGCCATCTCTCCAGGACCCCAGAGAGCCTGAGGACTTCAGAGGTCCCTTCAGACCCAGTGATATTCAAGCTGTGGGAGCTGCCCTCCTGGAAAAGGGCTCTGGGGACAGAGATGTGTCACTTCCTGCTGAGCTGTGCCAGACTCAATGCTGGACCCTCCAGGTGTTCCTTCATCCTACGCCCCTCAGCAGCAACCCTCTCAGGGAAGGTGGGGAATGGCGACGAGCCCGAAGGCTCATAGCCACTTCCTAGATCTTGCATTCAGCTTTCTCTAGCACATGACACCATCTAATTGCTCATATATCTGTAGAGACAAGTTCCCAATTTACTAAATTCAAGGCACTCACCTAGTCATGGTGCTTATAATCTTAGGGCATCCAAGTGGTGTTCAGAACCAGAGGCAGAACTGTTTTCGAGTAAACCAAGTGTTGGGGAAGAGCAGGAGAAGCTGGGCAGCACGGGTGCCCCCCGCCCCCTCCGCTCTGCTCAAGCTGGGGGGCCACGGCAGTCAGCATAGGGACCTCCCTCCACTGCCGTGCTTTACAAATTGTGGTAACCCTGCAGCAGCCAAGTCTGTCGGCCACACTTTTCCAAAAGCATTTGGTCACTTCGTGTATCTCTGTCACATTTTGGCAATTCTCACAATATTTTAAACTCTTCAATGATCTTTGAAGGTTTCACACTTTTAATAAAGTTCTGGTGATGCTTGATGTACAGTTGTAAAAAGGTTACAACTCACTGAAGGCTCAGATGATGGTGAGTCTTTTTTTTTTTTTTTTAGCAGAAAAAGTCTTTCTTTTTTTTTTTCTTTTTAGCAGTGAAGTACTTCTTACTAAGGTAGGTACATTGTCCTCTTAGACACAGTGCTATTGCACACAACAGTCTACAGTGTATTAGAAATGTAACTTCTGTATGCATCGGGAAGCCAGAAAGTTCATGTGACTTGTTTTATTGCAGTGACCTGGAACTGAACCTGTAACATCTCCCAAGTCTGCCTCACTTTGCACTCCCACCTGGAAGACCCCTCCCCAGCTTAGTTTCAAGCCCAGACCTGCATCCTGGCCCAGTGTTTCAGAACCCCTGGGAACCTCACCTGTATCTCTCCAGTGTCTATGGTGACTTCTTAGAACACAACTATGGTGACTTCCTAGAAGAACGAGGACAACTGTATCATCCAAGTTCCAATACTCATCTCAGAAGCAGGGAGCATTGGACTTCCCTGGCATTCCATTGGTTAATACTCCATGCTTCTACTGCAGGGAGCACGGGTTCAACCCTGATCTGGGAAGATGCCACAAGCTGTGGAGCAACTAACCCCGTGCGCCACAACTAAGGAGCTTGTGCTCTGGAGCCCGTGTTCTGCAACAAGAGAAGCCACTGCAATGAGAAGCCCATGTACCACAACCAGACAAAAGCCTGCGCAGCAATGAGGACTCAGCGCAGCCAAATTAAAAAAAATAATAATGATAATTTCCAAACCTCACACCCGTGTTGGGGGTTTTGAATGAGTGAATCCATACACACTGCTTAGAACAAAGGCTGGCACACAGTAAGCTCCTGATAATCATCACCCATCAACCCACTACATATTTATAAGCAGAGCTGTTATAAAAAGACCATCACATGTGGTCTGGTTTAACGAGACACCAGAAGAGTAAACAGCATGTGGTTAATGCACAGTTAATTCTTGAACATCTAGAAATAGATGTTCTGCTTTGGAGATAACCCTGAGTCAAAGCTTTTAGTTTTGAACTATCTTTGCGTGGTGGGTGAGTTCTTTAATAAAAGACAAGCCACACTAAACTACACACTGTCTGGATGGTAACCTTCCAAACTTGCTGAAACCAAAGACGAGCAGGTCAATTCCTCTTGCTTGGCTGTCCTTCAGCATGGAGTTGGGAGGCAGAGATGTCATCAACTGTCCAGCTGTAGCTGGGTCTTTAAAGATGTAGGGACATGCTAGCTAGAAAATCCTATGGGTCAGATAAGATTCTTAAAAGCTGGGACTCTTTTTCATTCACGGGAGTTATATTAAGGTTGATTTTCACTTTCAGAAAGGTTATAAAAGTGTCATTTCACCCTTTTCTATCTGACACCCCTAGACTTTAAAATAATTTTGCACAGGTAGATGGCACTGGTCATGACCCTATTTACTTTCCATTAGTGGACAGAAACTTCTAAGGAGGTTTAAACCATTTGTACCCAAAACCAGTCAAGAATGCCATCCTTGTGTGCCTGCACATTACAACAGAGGCTGGGCCTCCACTCATGCTTGCACAGGGTCACCGCTATGGCCTGGACAAGTCATTCTCAAACATGAATGTGTTCGGTGAGGTCAAGGGGCTTGCCCTCCTGCTGAGCCAAGACTCCACACTTGCTGACAGCCACCCGGCCATGCTTGGCCCTTATGCCTGTTCTGTGGGTGCTGGGGGGCTGCTCAGGGGTAGGGGTGGGTGAAGGCTATAATCAGGTGGCCCAGGGAGATCTGAAGATCAGTGTTTGCGAACAGGAGTGGGGGAAGGGCTGGCCTCTGAGGGGTGCGGGGAGGGCTGGCCCCTGGTGAGCAGGGGGTGCCTGGCCCCTCTCCTTCCTCACCACCCCACTCCCAAGGGCGCCTCTCTCCCGGCCTCTCCTGGTGGCTCCACGGCCTACTCCATGAACTTCAGGGATGCCAACAGACACAGGCTGCCATCCCCCCACTGCCAGACCCTGGATGCACAGCGTCCAGACAAGGAGGTCAGCATGGCCTTTCTGCAGAGAATGACTGACCGCTCCACCAACAGTCCCTGATGGCAGCCTGCCCCCTCTCCCCATCACCGCCTCTCTGCTGTGCTGCTGGCCCTCTGCCCCTCTGGCCCGAGCCTGACTCAGGTTCGGGGTGGTGCTGGAGCCCCCCAGCAGAGGGACACCAGCAAAGCCTAAGCAGTCCTCCAAGGCACAGTGGGTATGACACCCATGTCTGAGCACAGGCTGGATCTGCAGAGAGGACAGTCCCGGGACTCCTCTGGTCACGGTCAGGGGGACCATCTCCCTGGACAGGACATACTCCAGGGAGGACTGTGGGGGGAAGGAGGGTGTAGAGGTGTTGGTACTCTTCATTCCTGCCCTGCACATGACCAGGGACACCCAAGCCTCTGGCCCACAACCCCACACGACCTCACCAACATCACCACAGACTTGCCAGGATGCCTGCACTTAATCCCAGTGAACAAGGTTCTCTGAAGTTCACACTGGGGTAGACTCGTCCTTCCACTCAGGAGGGAGGGCAGGGAAATGAGTCCCATGTGGGTACAAAGGTCTGCACAAGATGCCCAAGGAGGCCCCCTGATCCCCCTCGCTGCCTCTCTCTCCCACCCTGTCTCCCTCTCCTTTTCTCTCTGTGTCTCTCTTCTCTCTCTCTCTCTGCTCTCCACAGGAAGCACTAAAGCTGGGTCTAGGACACTCACAGCATTCCTGGATTCCACCATGAGAAGGAGAAACCAGAAAGAGGCTGAGAGAAAGAACAGCCATCCTGGGGGACCCCTGGACCAAGAAGCATCCGTGGAGAGGGAGCAAGGAGAAGCAGGGGAGGAGAAGCAGGTGTGTGGGAAGACTTCCTTTTCATCTTTAAGCCAAACCATCCGAGCAGCTTAGTCAAAGCTACACAAGAACCTGACAAAGGAAACCGGCCATGAGCACAGGGGCCGCCGAGCATGTGGCTCAAGTGACCCTGGCAGGCAGGCTGTGACCACAGGTCAAAGCGGGCATGTGATTCCATGTGGAGCACCCGGCTGGTGACCTGTGTGTCTGTGTCCTGGCCCTCATGTCCCTGGGGACAACCGAACCTGTAGTTGAGTCTGTGGTGTCGAACAGCTGGTTGGCTGACTAGTCCTGCGAGGCTAAGGCTGCTGAACGCAAAGACGATTTTCCCTTAGAGACATGTGCGATTCTCCTGTCCGCTGGAGTATGTGGCCTTTCCCTCCTCAAAGGACAGAAACAATGTCACACTGTGTGTGACGGCTGCGCCCCTCCACCCGTGCTGTCTAGACTCCATGGACCAGCACTTAAAAAACAAAATAAAATAAAAATAAAAACAACCCTGCGCCACCGAGGCACCACTCTCCCATCTTAAAACTATTTCTGGCAGGAGAAGAATGCTTCATTCAGGAGCCGCCCGACGGGGAGGCCAGTGGGAGGGAAGGGCTGCAGCCCGGACGCGGCCCCGGGCAGGCGTCACGTAACCTGGAGCCTGAGGACCTGTGAGCTAGGCATCTCCCAACCAACCATGCAGAAGAATGCGACAGGCCTCCTCAGGCTCAGGGAACCTTCTACTTTCTTCTGAATAGGACAGTCTAAGGCTCCCCAGAGAAAGTGATGCCTTCCAGCGTCAAGAGTGAGACCTATCTGCTGGCCGACCAGCTGGTCAGGCCTGGAGGGACGAGCTGACAGTCAGTCTTCACCATCAGCATCAGGAGGGAAATATAATTTTTCCAAAGCTCCCACTGTGTGGTATTCATCCAACAAATACTTTCTGAATTCCTACTGCACACAAGGCATCAACAAAAAGTACTTCTCTGAAAATTTTATCGCAAAAGGGCATATTATAAGAAGTGGATGCCCTCAAGGAAAAGGCGACCTCAGAGAGTGATCTGTATTTGTTGACAAAGCAATCACCTCATCATTTTTTTAAAAAACACACATTTTCCAAAGGTTATAAATGCTAGAAAAGAATGCATCTCATTCTTCCATTCTTCATCAGATTTTAAGGCCTAGAGAAACACTCTAAAAAAGGGTAAAAGGGACAGTGGCAACAGCAGAATTCAGGAGGATCATCTGAGCCTAATGGAACAGGGTTCTTGCCATTTTGATTACTTGACAGCTGAAAATTTTAAAACAAAAATTTTAATGAACAAATGCAACTGACTGAGAATAACTTACACAAAGGGCAGTGCTCAACCTTGGCAGGAAGGTGAAGCCAGGACTCTGCGAAACACGGCTCGAGGCAGGTTAAACCCCAGCACTTAAACCTTCCAGTCATCAGAGCCCAAACACAGCGACACACTGGTGTTCCCTAGACACCAGACCCTGCCTGCAACAGAGGAGCAGCAGGGCTGCCATCCCGGACCCTGGGGCAGGTGCCATTGCTGCCCGTCACCCCAGCTGGCAGGGCAGCGCCCTCCTCTGGGAGCTCCGCTAAATACACGCTAAGAATTTCCAGTCCTCGTTAGGGGCTCAGGCTGAGGGAGCAACAGATAAAAGGGAACGACATCAACAGCAAAAGGCCTCGAAACAGTCCTGGAGAAGCGATTCCTCTACCTGTCTCATAATCCACAGGAAAAAAAGGCAGACACATATCCAGATGCACCGCAAGTGTGCGCACACACATGCACACACGTGTATGCATGAAAGTATACACACACACATACACACACACACACTGGCGTGTGCACATGTGTCCCCATCGACAAGCACAGGAATGCACATGTGAGCATCTACCCCCACCCCCAACCCCCAAATGCCCACCAGCAGGGCCCAGTGCATGTGCAGGAGCCGAGCTCACCTGGGTCTCTTGTCAGTGACGGCGACACAGGTGTGCTGCGGGGGCACTGCCATCCATTTCTTGGCCTCCACGACCAGGGCATCCGCATCCACCAGGCCAAATCCATAGAGGTGGCTAACTGAAAAGACAGGGCCTTCAGACCCAGCCCCCCATGCCCAGGGATGGCTGCCTCTGTCCCCCCATAGCTGCAGGGGCCACAGCCAGCTCCAGAGTGGCCTGGCTGCAGCCCCCGCCCCCACAAGGATGCAGCAGGGTCCCGGCAGCCTTACTCTCTGGACAGAACTCTTTCAGACCAGGAGTGAGGGCCAGAAAATGTGTCCCGTCTGGGTGCAAAGTGAAAGAAATGCTGGGAGGGTCTAGAACTTTCTTTCTGTGAGATGAGGACCAGTTTCTTTAGATTAAAGGGAATTCTTGGCATCTGTGCTCCCAAGAGAGCCCCTTGGACTGCAAGGAGATCAAACCAGTCCATCCTAAAGGAAATCAGTCCTGAATTCTTTGGAAGGACTGATGCTGAAGCTGAAACTCCAATACTTTGGCCACCTGATGGGAAGAATTGACTCACTGGAAAAGACCCTGATGCTGGGAAAGATTGAGGGCAGGAGGAGAAGGGGATGACAGGATGAGATGGTTGGATGGCATCACCAACTTGATGGGCATGAGTTTGACCAAGCTCTGGGAGTTGGTGATGGACAGGGAAGCCTGGAGTACTGCAGTCCAAGGGTTGCAAAGAGTCGGACATGACTGAGTGATTGAACTGAACTGTGCTCCCTGAGTCTTGAACCAGATGAGAAAAACAAGACCCAAGATGCTGTGGCTCATGCAACCATGCGTGCAGTAGACACAATCAAACAAGGCTCCGCTCTTGTCTTTTTCCGTTTGCTTTTCCTGTGGAATTTCCAGGGTGTCCGGGGAAAGTAGCATTGTCCAGTACACAGGCTGGCCTGAGTCAGTGTTTAATCTGGCCATGCAGGGGAGTTTCAGAGTTAGGAGGCAAGGTTAAAAACTAGATACAACCCCTTTTCCTACTAATTAGGCCAAAACTGAAATGTAGGTCAGCTCCTGTTACAGTGAACCATTACCACCAACATCCCTGTAAGACAAGGAAGCATCAGGTCCAGCCAACCTCCTCATTAAAGGAACATCTCTTGGAACTTGGGGTGACAACGCTTGACCTATATTTTACAGAGAGGAATGTCAGGCTTGGTGTCAAAATAGTTGGATCTGACCCTAAGGAAAGGGAAAATGTTCTCCTGAATATACCATGGCTAAATGTAAATCATTTTCAAGTGTCTCTGGTAACAAGCAAGACGGACAAATCCAGGAGCATACCCCTATCACCACCTGCTCAAGAGGCCTCACATACCTGGCTGCAAGCCTGACCACGGGCTGAGCTCACGGTACCTGGGTCAGCCCCAAGCTGTGATGGCAGACAGCCCTTTTAAAACACAAGGACTTGCTGACAGAAGTTCTACAGTTAGAAAGGAATTCACATAACCGCCTCAGTGTCTTCACTGCACAGGTGTGGAAACTTAGGGAGAGCTACTCGGGGCTAAGAGTGCAAGTTGCCCTCAGGTGGCATGTAAGCAAACTTCATTTACTATGATTGGCATCAAGCCCATGACTGACTGGGGGGGCTTCCCTGGCGGCTCAGGTGGTAAAGAATCTGTCTGCAATACAAGAGACCTGGGTTTGATCCCTCGGTCGGGAAGATCCCCTGGAGAAGGGAATAACAACCCACTCCAGTATTCTTGCCTGGAGAATTCCATGGACAGAGGAGTCCAGTGGAGCAGTCCATTGGGTCACAAAGAGTGGGACACGACTGAGCTAATAACACACACACATGACTGACTAGATGTAATGCAGTTTTCTTTTAGGATATATTCCTTTGTGTAAAAAAAAAAAAAAATAGGCACAAATTTAAAGAGAACCATGAAGTCAGTATCGGTACTGGGGCCCCTGACGTGGCAAAGGTCATGAGGTTTAGGGAGCCCAATACTCAAGTGACTGTAGGTACTCTGCTTAAACTACTAAGTTTGCGCTCCTCATTCTTGTGACACACAATTACTGTCGTCTGGGTTTTTTTTTTTGGTGAGAAATCCACGTTCCCCCATACAGACTCTGGAAGGTCACCCACAGGCTCTGCCCGGATGGCACCTGGCCCTGCCCAGCCCCCGAGTCTCGGCCGCACCTTTATGACCAGCACCGTTCACCTTCCAGTCGTTTGCTTTGAGGTGGGCCGGCCTGGACGTCTTCACCAGCAAGTGCTGGACATCCCTCCAGGTCAGCTGGCTGCTGCAATGACAAAGGACAGACAGCTGTACTCACATCGGTCAGCAATGCCGACCGCCAGGTCCAGCAGAGGCGGGGCACTGGGGGCTGGCCTTGCTCCTGTACTTGAGGAGGCCCCAAGACACTACCACTTGGCAAGGGCAGATGTCACACCCTCTCAGTCAAGAATCAATTTTGATCCTTGAAGCTTGAGATAAGACGGTGCAGCAGGTGACCTGACACCTGGGGAAAGTCCAGCCTTGGGCCACAATCCCCCTGAATCCATGAGATGATGGCACTGTGTGTTAGCACGTGGTGGGAAAACCTGGGCTGGTCTGCACCCCATGAGGGAGTGCTCTGAGTACTGGGGCGCGCCAGCCATCTCCTGTCCACACCCCACTCCCAGGACTACTGGCCACACATTAGAATTTGAGATTCTAGATACTCTACCTTTACGATATATCATTCTGGTGTGGAGTACAGGCACTTTGTTAAAGAACACTTGCCTACTACCAAAAATGCAGATAAGATATCCTTGCCTGCCTTTTCAACACTTCTCAACACAAGCTCTCCAGACCCCTCTGTCCACAGTGCTAGGACTGCGTCACCGACAAGAGCAGACCCACTCTTCGACGTCTCCTCCTCAACAGCACCTGCCTGACCACTCCTCACAAACATCCTTCCAACTGCCTGTTCTTTGTGTGTTTGCAAACATACATAACGTGAAATGCACCATCGTAATGGTTCTTAGACATACAGTCAGTGCCATTAAATACATTCCCTGTGCTGCGCAGTCATCACCACCGTTCACCTCCAGAGCTTGATCATCTTAAGCCACCGAACCCCTGCACCCATCAAGCACTAACCCCCCTCCCTCCTCCCATCCCTGGCCCCCACTCCCACCACCTTCCATCTCTGTGAATCCGAGGACTCCAGGTGCCTCACACGAGTGGAGTCATGCGGGATTTGACCCTCTGTGACTGACTTAGTTCATGCAGTGTGGTGCCCTTGCTGCTGCAGGGGTCAGGTCTCCTTCCTTCTCTGTGGCTGCACAGACCACACTAACCTATTGATGGATGCCTGAGGCACTTCCACCTTTTGCTATTGAGTAACGATGCTACAAACATGGCCGTAAAACCATTTCTTTGAGCCCCTGCTTTGATCCCTGTGGGTGCACACCCACAAGTGTAATTGTTGGATCACATGGTAATTCTTTAATTTTTTTAAGGAGCCATTACAGTTTTTTTTAACAGTAGCTGCACTGTTTTACTTTCCCAACAAATGCCCCCTTTTTACCTGCAAGACACTCATCTGTAGCTTGGGTCCTGGGGGGGTGTGTCCTCCTCCCTGGGGGCTCTCACTCCCCGGTCCTAGCCCTGGCCTCCTCTGACTTCACCACATTCTCTCCACTGTGCTTGTCCCTGGCCAGATATTGGCCTCCTGGCTGCCTCATCGCAACTGCTTCCATGGGTCCAGTTTCCAGATTTTCCTTGGCGCAAGCTGACCTGCCATCCCCTCATCCACGGCCCCACCTGAGGACCACAGCCAGCCTCACTGTCAGAGGAGGACCTGCGGCCCCAGATACCCAGGGCCACGTCCTCTGGCAGAGAGGTGGGTACAGACCACACCTCTGACACAGAGGCCGGGTGCAGGACATGACCCCTGCTGGAGAGTTTAGGGACAGGTCACGCCCCCTGGAGGAGAGGTCAGGCACAGACCATGCCCTCTGGTGGAGAGGGGACACAGGTCATGCCCTCTGGCAGAGAGGGGGCCACAGGCCGCACTCTCTGGCGTAGAGGCCAGGCACGGACCATGCCCTCTGGTGGAGAGGGGGCACAGTCCGCACCTCCTGGTGGAGAGGCCAGGCATAGACCACATCCTCTGGTGGAGAGGGGGCACAGACCACACCCTCTGGCAGTGAGGTTGGGCACAGACTCCTCCCCCTGGTGGAAAGACCGGGCACAGGCTCTGCAGTCCAGATGGCAGATGCGGCCACAGCCCATCCTTGCTTGTTTGGGCTGGTCCCTGCTCATGACTGGAGAAGGCAATGTCAACCGACTCCAGTACTCTTGCCTGGAAAATCCCATGGACAGAGGAGCCTGGTAGGCTGCAGTCCATGGGGTCACTACGAGTTGGACATGACTAAGCGACTTCCCTTTCACTTTTCACTTTCAAGCATTGGAGAAGGAAATGGCAACCCACTCCAATGTTCTTGCCTAGAGAATCCCAGGGACGGCGGAGCCTGGTGGGCTGCCGTCTATGGGGTCGCACAGAATTGGACACTACTGAAGTGACTTCACAGCAGCAGCAGCAGCTGCTCATGACCGTGGGGCCCACAAAGATGCAGAATGCCTCCCCTCGCCCCGGAAGCTCAGCATAAGGCACCAGGAAGCCTGGGCTTCAGTGCTGATGACAGAGGGTCCAGAAAGGGAGGCTGTGAGAAACTATTTTCCTAGGGGGAAACGCACCTCGTTTCTGATGATAGAAATAAAGTCGCACTCACAGTTGTATGGAAACATATCTAAGAAATGGTGTTGGACATGGTTTCTCATGAAGAAGGGACTGATGTGACATTCCAAAATGGCCCTGAACTCCCGGCTGACCCTCGGGGCGGTTCTCACACACTAGGCTCTTCCTTCATCTTGTCATGTGCTGCCTGCTAGCCTCCTGCCGGAGAGCTTCTCTCCTCCCCTGGGCGACCTGGCTTTGCCAGGAAGACACTGCACACATGAGCAGCGGTCTTGGCCCCGGAGCCTCCAAAGCCCCTCAGCTGAGGCTGGCAGCATGCCCGTTACAGCTCCTTCCTCCCTTGACCAACCCTTGCACTTACACGCTCTAAGTGGACGCTGTGTCCAGTGATGCCTGCCATCTGTAAAATTCTGAGGATGGGCTACAATGATGAGGAGATATCGATCAGGGAGTTCGTGAGTCCACAGGCCAGGTTTAATGGAACGAGTGGCACAAAACAGGGTTTGTTTTCTATATATCCTCAGCTAACAAAATTCCTTGCACGTTTCCAAAAAGGGAGGAAAGAAAATATAAAACAATGAATCATTAAGTATGTGAATGCAACTTTCCACACAAGTAACTATTTAGTATTTTAAAATGAGCCCCAGGACACAGAAGTTAACATTTTGGCCTGAAAATCAAACATACCTGTTTCTTTGTTAAATGGGTAGCATTTGAGCTTTATGCTTTTTCTCCTGATGTGAATCAACAAACAAAACACACATAATTAGATGGACTCAGCAACCCAAACACAACTTCTTACAATCTCATCTGCAGCAAACGACTCCTTCAAAGCCACAGGTTGTTGTTGGGAGCCACTGTTGATGTTTAAACTAAAACCTGTTTGATTCCATGACCGTATGTAAAGTGGACCCATCCAACACATGGCAATTTTGGGGTTTTTATGTGGCTTGAAGCAGATAAAGCATCACCACTCATGAACCCCCTTGACAGAGGGCAGCTGTATTGACCTAAAGTGTGATCTGGGGTGTAGTGCAGGCTTGAGGTTTGCGCCCACCAGCTCCCTGTGCCCCTATGAAGGCAGGAGGCTGTGAGCTTGAAAAAGGGAGACACAGGAAGGAGCCTCTTGACTCCTATTAAGGACGGCCTGAAAAAGGAAGACATCCAGACATCTGCTGCGACATGGGCAAATCTGGAAGACACTGTGCTGAGTGACGGACAAACACTCTGTGACTCCACTCATTTGAAAGCCCAGAAGAGTCAGACTCAAAGACAGAGAACACAGCTGTGGTTGCCAGCTGTGTCCCTTCCCCAAAGTCACACGTGGAAACCAGACCCCCAGGACCTCAGATGTAACTGCCCATGGAGATGGGATCATAAAGAGGTTGTTAAGGTGAAATGGGGTCCATAGGGTGGGCCATGATCCAGGGTAACTGGTGTCCTTATGAAAGGATCTAAACACATACATGACAAGGAGGCCTGGTGTGCTACAGTCCATGGGGTCATAAAGAGTCAGACACAACTAAGTGACTGAACAACAAACACACACATTCAAAGAAGGCCGCGTGAGGACATGGGGAGAAGGTGACGCACCAAGGAGAGAGGCCTCAGAGGAAACCAGCCCTGCGACACTCAGTCTTAGACCTCGGGCCCTGGGACTGTGAGACGGAGCATCTCCTGTCTAAGCTCTGTCTGTGTGATTTTTTGCGGCAGAGCTGTCTTTTGGGGACAGGAGCAGTTTGGACAAAGAGGGACGTCCTGCAGGGGGTGGTGGAGACGGTCATACAACAGTGAATATGTTTCATCAACTACACACTTAAAATGGCTTAAATGGTAAATTTTACATTATGTGTATTTTAACTTTTTAAAAAAGAAGAAAGAAAGGTAAAGAAGGGAAGGCAGGTAAGAACTTACTTTGCTTCCAAGGCCAAGGCGATGATACCGGCAACCATGGGGGCCGAGACCGAGGTTCCGGTGTGGCCGTCTGTGCAGCGCTGACGCAGGTCCGTGGTCACCTGGCAGGGGGGAGGTGGGGGAAGCAAGCAGCTGGGTCAGAGGCTGCCCAGGACACTGCCCCGGGCAGGCTGACTTTGACCTAGGGACGGAAGAGGTGCTACGCAGACACATCTCAGGGACAGAGGTTTCCACGGGTCTGGCACCCCCCAGAGCAACATGCTGATAGTGGGGTGGGGAGATGGGGTCCCAGCCACACACCCACACCTCTGCAGATGTACCCCGAGACTCCACGGAGAGACAGAATGAAACAGAGGGGCCTCCACAGTAAGACTGCTTGCCAGGGCCCCCATCAATGACCCCAAAGTCACCCCAACTTCAGAGGAGCATAATAGACATGCAGGTGCCAGGTGGCCCGGAGAGCACCTCTGCTGTGAGCCAGAGGCCGAGGATGGGTCAGAGATCACAGACCACCCCTACCAGGATGTCCTCCTCGTAGCTGGCAGTGTCCCAAAGCCCCCACCCTGTCTGCTGCAAGAGCTACACGCGGAGCGCCCTTGGGCAGGGCGCGGACTCTGAGTCTCACCATGGCACGGCCTGACTGCACCCCCCTGAACTGAGGTGGCGACCTCATGGAGGCACAGGTAGGAGACATCTACTGTGCTAGGAGGGGGGCTGGCCCTGCAGTGACCCCCATGCTAGTGCAGATGGAGCGAAGGCTGCCACCCAGCCAACTGTTAAGTCAGGGGTTTATCCTGGATGATCCAGCAGGCCCGATGTAATCACAGGCCCTTACATCTGTCAGAGAGATGCGGCTCAAGAAGGACTTGATCTGTGCTGCTGGCTTTAGAGAGGATGCTGGGGATGCAAGCCAGGAAGGTGGGTGGCCCACAGCAGTCAGGAACTGGCCTCGGCAGCCAGCCCATGAGGAGATGGGAGCTCAGTCCTAAAACCACAAGCAACTGAGGTCTGCCAACACGCGGGATGCGTACTGGACAGGCCCTCCTGTTGAGCCTATGGAAAACACGCAGCCCAGCTGACACCTGGACTCAGCCTCGTGAGGCCCAGAAAATGGGCCCGTGGAGGCTGCTGCACTTGTGCCCCCAGAGCTGTGAGATGGCCCAGCTGTGCTGTTTCCAGCTGGGAATCTTGGGATCATTTGTTATGGTGCCAACAGGAGACTAACATACCTGCAACTGCCAGGCTCCAGCCACCCATCTGCAAATCCCTGAAAAAGAATTTCCCCTGTGGAGAGAGTCCAGAGCCTCTTACAAACAGAGTGTCTTTCCTTTGTCAGGGCTCAGCGAGGCCGACCATCACCCGGAGAGAGGGAGCCCGCGCGGGTCACACACATAGGAAGACTCACGGGGTGCTGGCAGGGACCAGCCTACTCCCCCTCTTCGACCCTGGGGAGGGCAGGGTGCTGCGAGGAGGATGCACCCCCTGTGACCCCAGGATCCTCCTCCCAATGGGCTACTGACACACCCTTCCCAGGGCTGCTGGGGAAGCAACACCGGTGCCTGGCACATGCCTGTGCTCAATCCAAACTGGTAGGAGGGAAATGGGGGTGTCTGGGCAGGAGACCGAGCTTCCAAGAGCAGGGCAGGCCTGGGGCTGGCTCTGCAGCCTCAGAGAAAAGGGTGTGAGCAGAGGAGCCTCCCCTGGCTGGCAGAAGGGGATAGTGGAGCCAGGGTGGGCTGCCCCTTCCTGAGACCCTCTGTGCTGCTGGGGCATGGCGTGGCCGGGGTAATGAGAGTGTGAAGGAGAGACAGGTGCCGTCTCAGCACCAGGCAGTCATTGCCGTCAGCACTCAGTGCACGAGAGCGACAGGGGCCCCAGCTACGCTTGCCGTCGGACGCCTGCCTGAATACAGGCAAGAGCTGCCGAGCATCCAGCACAGGGCATGCCCCCCGGCTGGGTCTCTAAGGGACTCAGAGCAAACACCTTGCCTTGGCTGAGTTGAAACAAAATCGCCTGCCACCCGTGCTACCAGGGAAGGGCCCTGGACAGCAGCTGCCCACGGTTTTCTCCTACGCCCTCTGCCCAGCGACTCACAGTTACTGAACGTCAGGACTCAGAGAATTCTTCATGAAGAGATGGAGGAATAAAGGCATTCTGTAGCTAAGGTGTGTGTTTGTGTATGTACACACATACATGCACACACATACACACACATGCACCGGCTGTGTGACTCATTAAGCACACAGAGCTGCAAGCCCTGCTTGCACCATCCCCCTACTCCAGCCCAGGCCTCTGACAGGTCCTAAGTCCAAGCTCAAACCAGCTAGATATTTAAAGCAACAGGACACCATTCAGCATCTCAGCCCCATCCCAGGGGCGCCTGTTCCAGCAGAAAGGAAAGTAACAACTTAATGAGTACTTTCGTGAGCTGGCCAAGGCCAATGCCAGGCTGGCAGCAGAACGACCGTTGATCCTCCCGGTACTGCAGAGGACAGTGGGCAATGGGAAGCCTCAGGCTCCCACAAGAAAGTGTAAAAATGTGTCTGCAAATAACATTTACAGATGTGGCCAGGCAGCAGGAGAAATGAAAAGAAGCCAGGGAGTTTTCAGGTTAAACCACGCCTGGCCAGCTCCAAGGTCTCATTTTTTAGACATCTAAAAACCATCCTAAGGACTGTGCACTTGAATTCTGCATTGACTTCAACTTGCAACCCTCCCCTCCTACCTTTTTTAAAGTATGAAAGCACCTGGGGAAGGAACAAGCATGAACTTTACCCATACACTAAATTAAAAGCTATTTTTAAAAGATAAACCACACTGATTTATGTTCGTTGAAGCCACTGCAGCAGACAAAACCACTCTCAACCTAAAGGGTGTAGAAAAGTCCTTTTGTGAGGAAGGGAACACCCAAGACACTCAGATTTCTAAAATGTTTCAGCGTAGAGCCAAGACTTTCTCTCCTTCTGTTTTACACGTGGAAACTGAACGGGCCAGTTGGACCCCAAGCAATGTGACCGCAGAATTTAGAAAGCTAAAAAAGGACACTGTGGTGAGAATGCACCCCATTCTTACAGGGTATTTTTAGACCCCCCAAGCCAGAGAGGGTTTTGATTGATATTCTGTGCCAAAATTAGAAAGGCAGGGTCCGAGGGAGGCTGCCAAGGGCCTGGGGTTTACCTCCAGACGCAACCAGTTCCTTGATGGCGAGGCTGAATGCGGCTGAGTCCGAACTGCCCTAATGGCCTCCTGGCCGGGAACCCTGCCCTCCTCGGGCCCTGGGAGGACTCATGGGACCAGGAGCAGGAGCCCTTCCCCCTGGGAACCCCCTCTGGACTCATGGGACCATGACCAGGAGACCCCATTCTCCAGGGCCCCCTGAGGGCTCATGGGACAAAAGCAGGAGTCACCACTCCCTGGGGCCCCTGAGGACTCATGAGACCAGGGGCAGGAGCATCCCCCTCCCACCCCCGAGACCTTTCTCCAGACTCACAATTCTGCGCTCGTAGAAGGCCCCGCTGCTGTAGGTGGTGGCCAGGGTGGACGCACACTCCTCCAGGTACCAGGGCCTGTGGCCGTTCTCGGTCGTGCTGCTCACGGAGATGGTGTAGACGCTATTGGTGTAGCCATCACAGGAGCAGTGGTCCCCCTCACGGCCGCCGTTCCCCGATGCCCAGACAAAAATGGAGCCCAGGCCTTGCCGGCCCTGGATGGGAGGGTGGGGACAGGTGTCAGCCCTCACTGGATGCCCCTGCTGGCTGGTCTCAGCCTGGCCCAGCACACCTCCCCCAGGAGGAAACTCAGAAGGATGCCACTTGGACCAGATGGGGGCCCCGAGTGTGTGGTTTCTGGGCTTCCTCTTGATGTTAACAGAGTCCTTGGCGAAACTCTGGACCCATCAGAATGACTGGACAGTACTGAGGAGCCCTCCCTGCTCTTCAGGGGAAGATGCAGGCCCTCCCATGACCTGACCTGTCCTGTCCCAGGGCCATGCCAGTGCTTTCCTCTGTAGCGACCCATGGTCCTAAACACCACACTGCACCCCATGTACGCTGACATGGGAGCTAATGGATGAATCTAACTTTTCTGAATTGCAAGAGCTAGTCCTGGGAGGGAGGGGATGAAGGTTCTGCAAAACCAGCTGTAGATGCACCCTTCCTGGGGAGCAAGTTCCTTGAAAAGCAGGTGGCCCAGGACCTATGGGTCAAGGGCCAGGTGCCAGAATGCCCAGGGCCATCCTAGGAGAGTGCCCCAGGGCCTCCACAGGGCCAACACTGAAGCGCTCAGACTGCCAGCTTGGCCAAGCTCCATCCTCACCCACGGGCCCAACCAGGCTCCTCTAGCCACAGACACCGGATGAACAAGCACACCAGTGCCAGATGGAGCTGACCTATTGGTCCAAAGGCAGGACCTGCTAGTGGGTGCAGCTGGCTTCAGAGGGTGGAGCCAACACCCTTCTCCAGATGGGTGGAGCCAACACCCGTCTCCAGATGGGCGGGTGCCCCAGTCTCCTCACCCCCTACCCCCCCATCCAAATATGCAGGAGGAAACCCAGGCTTTCCCCAACTACTGGCCAATTTAAAGGAAGCTTTCAAAGGAATCCTGCAACCCTGGTAGCTGTTTGAAGCCCTGCTTCTGATGGGATGCAGACACATGACCCCGGCACCCAAGGCCACCTGGGTTGAGGCACCCACCTTCCCCGGAGGCGCCAGGACACCCCACATGTGGACCAAGTGGACCCCAGGGCCCGCTCTCTTGTGCCGGTTTGTCTTCACTCCAACATTCCCGCCAGCTCTAACCTGGGGCTTGAGAGCCAGCCCAGCCCCCGGCACAAAGCTGCCTCATCCACTCTTGTTCACACATCTCTGGGGAGTTCCGTCCCCATGGCCAGCACAAAGGGCAGTCGCTAGAAGGACTGAGGACACGGGTTTGTCTGTGCAAGTAACCACACAAAGCTCATACAAAGCAGTAAGAATCCGAATGAAATTCAATCAGAGCCTGTCTCTGATTCTCTCACGAGAATCATCTCTGGACACCTTCACCTTCAGTCCTCACCACACTGCAGGTTACTGATCAAAGGCAGAGGGAGCTACATTCCTACTCCTGCTTTGCAGAGTGCTGCTTACATTTGTAAGCACCCACACTGCTCACACCGCCCACACTCATGACCACCCATACTTGTGAGCGCCCACACCACTCATATGGCCTGCACTCATGAGTGCCCATGCTGTTCACACCACTCACATTTGTGAGCGCCCATTCCACTCACACAGCTCACACTTGTGAGCATCCACACCGCTCACACTCGTGAGTGCCCACACTACTCACATGGCCCACACTGCTCACACTACCTACACAGCTCACATGCGAGAGGACAATGCCTGGGTCTCACTACGATGCAGGCATGGGCTTGGCTGGTCCAGGTAAGCCTGAGTCTGTGTTTCTAATGAGCTCCCCAGTGATGCCGGCGAACAACAGGGGCCTAAATGCCAAAGAGTTGCCTCTCTTCACCCTGTACTTTGCAGGGACCCCTGACCCCTGAGTTCTCACAGGTGTCAGAGCATCCAGAGCCTCTCTCCCTTCTGAGAACAGTCTCCTGGAAAACAGCATGGGAACGGGGCAGAGGAAACACCCAGGACAGAGGTGTAAGGAACGTCCAAGCTGTCTCTGAGGACTGTGTGTTCACATTCCACACCTTCTGTTCACCTGGAAGCCACGGGATGGTGGCTCTAGGGCAGTGGTCCCCAACATTTTTGGCACTAGGGACAAGTTTTGTGGAAGATGATTTTTCCACAGATTGGGGTGGGGGTGGTTTTGGTATGGTTCAAGCACCTTATACTTATTGTGCACTTTATTTCTATTATCATTACATCAGCTCCACCTCAGATCATCAGGCATCAGATCCTGGAGATGGGGACCCTGCTCTAGGGTGAGGACGTGTCAACCCCAGCTGTGAACTCGCACTTCTGTTCAGGAAGACACCACCTCCACTCCTCAGAATGTGTTTCGGCATCTTGCCAGGGAAGCAGATGGCTCGTCTGTGGGTGTGGAATGCTAGTGAATGCTAGGCACTGGACCCAGCCAGTGCCTTCAGCCACAGTGTGGTAGACTCTCCCCTTCTGGGTGACCAGCCACATGAGGACCAATATCCAACACCTCTTTATGCTAAAGTACAGCATCTGATGGTGCCTCCAGAACCTGCACCATCTACCAAAGATGCAGTTGGCTTTTACAGGGGAGGCTGCAGGTGACAAGTGGGGCATCAAGGAGGAAAACAGACGGAAGAATGTGGTTTGGTTTGAGACCATCAAATTTCTAGGAGGATTTTCAGTGACAGCTTCTGACAGTTGCAATTTAAGGCTCTCTATGTGACATATTTTATTCAGAAAGACTAAAAAAAACAATGCAATGACCTCAGTATCTCAGGAAACTGACACGAGTGGCAGGAACCACGCGGTCCCTCTGCAGCTTCTGCACTCCTGATGACTGAATGAGGCCAGTGTGGCTCAGAACTCAGCATGTGGAGCCCTCACAGCTCCCGACACTCCACCCTCTACAGCTCATCTATACACCCGAGAGAGGTCAGGCCCAGACAACCAGCCCGTCTCCTGGAAACAGCTCGTCCTCAGCTCTCAGAATCTTTAGAAATCATCTCTTGGAAATGGCCGACACTCAGGATTCACATCTCTCAAAAAGCATCTTCAGGGATGACCCTGGAGGTCCTGTGGCTCTGACTCCACGCTCCCAATGTAGGGGGCCCGGGTTCGACCCCTGGTTGGGGAACTACATCCTACATGCTACAGCTAAGAGCTCACATCTGCAACTATACCACCCATGTGCCACAACTTAGCCCCGGTGTGACCAAGTAAGTGAATAAAGAAAATATCTTTAAAAAGCAGCATCTTCCATTCAATAAAAGTGGTCTCTAACTTACACCTAATTTTAGGAGGTTCCCCTTGGTGTCAAGAGTGAGAGCCACATGACCCAGCACACGAGGGATGCTGGAAACTGGGGCAATGAGATCTGTGCATCTGGCAGCAGCTAACGTGCCTGCGCCTGACCTCCCAGCACCCCGTGAGCTCGGCCACTCGCCAAGCTGACTGAAGAGCCTGCACATCTCCTCGGGGTCATGAGGATAGAAGAAGATGTCTGTGTCCTGTGTGTGAGCTATGGACGTGCTGATGTCTACCTGTTTCCCTCTTCTTTTGTCTCAAGAGTGTCAGGGTAAGCACAGAGCTGTGAGGGACGTGAGAACGGAGCCCCACTCTGGTCACTCACTTCTCAGACATTCAAGCCCTGAGCGGCCAGGGAGGACAGAGGGCAGAATAAGAAGCCTCACACTTGTGTACAGTATCACGTGGCCCGGAGCCACCGGACCACGGGGTCTGAGGCTGGGGGTGTTCCAGGAGACAAACACCCCAGCCCCATAGAAGGGAATTAATAGATAGAAAGTGACCAAACTCAGCACATCCAGAAAAGTGACCAGATTGTATTATTCAGGCAAAGGAAATCATCAACAAGGGCCTGTGGAGGGGGGTAGGGTGGGGTGCAGAGGGCGGAAAGCCTTGCTTTCAGGACAACCACTGGTACCATCTGACTTGTTAACTATGTATTGACCACACTTTAATCATGGTGCACAGTTTATAATAAAATAATAACTTTAACAATACGGTAAAAGTATATAAATAATAAGATGTGGTTGACCCAGCCCCACTGTCCTATCTCCCACAGGAGAAGTCAGAGGCATAAACCCTGCCTCGGGAGGCCTAGACTTCCAGCTCTAACCTCGCTGGCATTGCCTGGCCACCCAGGGCCACCGGAACACTGATCACAGGCCAGTGTCTGCTCCAGGAAGCTGTCCTCGCCCAGAAATCCACTGTGTCCCCTCCTTGTGAGACCTAGGACCCTCTCTGCCCCAGTTTTCCTGACTCACAAGGACCCAGAACTGACAACCATGGAGTGACTGGGGTGTCCTCCTCTGCCCTCCTTGGCTGATGGGTTGAGGGCCCATGCTCAGGTGTTTGCTCTGACAGCCCCTGGTGGGCTCCACCCAAGACGTCCTAAATGTCTGGGTGGCACACTGGCGGGGAGGGAGCACTATGGAGACCTGATGCCTTGCGGTTGTCAGGTGAGCACACAGCCTGTGATGGATGCACAGAGCTCCAGGATGGGGGTCCTGTGGGCAGGTGGGCTGAGTCCCAGACACCCTTCCACCTGCAGAGCCCCACTAACAGGCCAGGCGGTCAGTCTAGGACCCCCACCACCCAGCTGCACACCCCAAGCTGGGGGCTGTCAGGCTGTGAGGCAGAGTCCTGGGGCTGGCAGGTGAGCTGCAGGCACCTTGGGAGCAGCGACTCTGTAATGAGATGACGTCCCTCTGCTCTGGTTTCGTGGGTAGCTGCTGTCCTGAGCCCCCACTTGACTTCTCCCTCACTCTGGCCCTGGTCCCACCTCATCCTGTGTCGGGGCTCTCCCTGAGTCACTCCGACTGTGTGTGTGTGATCCTCAAATTTATTTATATATTTATTTAACTGGGGGGAGTGGCATGTAGGGTCTTGCTTCCCCGATCAGGGACAGAACCCCTGCCCTCACACTGCAAGTGTGAAGTCTTAACCACTGGACCTCCGGTGACGTCCCTCAAATTTATTCACTTCTACCTACATGACAAGATTTCTCCTTACTTCTATCTTGGTTACTTAATATGACAGACTGCAAACCAGCAGGAAGCTGATCCCTTACTCGTCTCTTAAAGGGTGAGAAGCAGAGCCCTTCAATGCGCAGAGAAGATCATCTTGGGTTTGTAGAATTGCTTTTAATATTATGTTTTTGGCTTCTTTATTCTTTCTGGTTTTTAATTGTTGAGAGCCCTCACCCTGCCCTCCCACCGCGGCTCTGGGTCACCACACCTTTCTGATGCCGTGCTCGAAGGCCTGTCTGGCCAGCCGGCCGGGCCCGTCCACCGTCTTGCCATCATCGTCCGGCCCCCAGCTGGCGCTGTAGATGTCGATGTAATTGGGTCTGGTGCCCAGAGACTTGGCCTCCACCACATCGGTCACATCTCCATCCAGCATTCGGATGCCTGAAAGCACAGGCGGATGTGAGAGCTGTGTGGATGCTGGCCCCTCGTGGGCGGGGTTCCCATGTACAACATCTGGCCCCACACTCAGCTGGGACCCCAGCCACTAGCAACTCCCACCCTGACAGCCTGGAAACCCTGCTTGAACACAGTGTCAGAGAAATTCGCATTAGAACAAGAGGGACTCAGACCTGAGCACCATCACAGGTTCAACGATGGTGCCCACAGCCACGTGGGCCCTGGCTAAGGCCTGAGGGAAGGCTGAGGTCACCAGGTGTCCGGCTCCTTGTGGCAGGATGGCCTCAAGAGTGAGCAGACACCAACGCAAACTGCTTTACCTGCTGGCTCCACCTGCTCCCCACTCCTTCACCTTCCATGGACTGCAGGCTTGTGTTCCCAGGCTCAGGGTTGATCCCCTAATCCCATGCCAGCATATCTGGAGGCAGGACTTTCAGGAGGTTCAGATGCGGTCATGAGGGGCCAGGACAGGACTAGCAGACTCAGGGGAACAGATGGCGAGAGCGTGCCTCTCATCTCCTCTGCCACGTGAGAACACAGGTGGCGGTCATCGGCCAGCTGCCACGCCACGGGGCCCTCGCGAGAAAGCAGTGGGCTGGCACCTTGAACTTGGGTTTCAGCCCCCCAGAACTGTGAGCCACAAGGGCCTGTGGTCTGGGCCGCCTGGTCTGTGGGATTTTGTCATGGCTGCCCGAGAGGTTTGGACCCTCAGGTGTCTGGTAGCAAATGCGGAGCTGCCACCATTGTTCAAGCCTGGATGTGACGGCACAGGACGGGGAGTGGGGGGGTGGGGGAGGTGGACACCTTGTCACCAGCTCCGGAGAGGAGGCCTGGGGAGGAGGCCCCTCACCCATGGAAGGTGGGGGGTACATGGGACAGGCCACCAGGGAGACCCTGCCCAACCACCTGTTGTAACCAGTTAGTGACCACAGGGCTACCTCATCTCCCTAAGCTTCTGACGTCTGTAATGTGCGGTGATGAAAGCTGTCAAATCTGCGGAGGCGCCAAAACATCTAAAAAGATGGTTCATATAACGTGCCTGGCACACGGTAAGTGGCCACTGTGTCAGCAGCTAGTTCTGACCCTATCAGTAAAAACCGGGACAGTAGACCTACCTCCAGGGGCTGTTAACAATAACTACTTTTTACCTTTATTTTTAAAACATTTACTATTTGACACATGAAGGATTGCCTGGTACACACGTTACAAGCCTACTAAATAAAGCCTGGTACACATTTTAGTTACAAAGCCTACTAAATAAAGTAACAGACACACATGAACCTCCATCTTGGGAAAATATGAACTTGAACACCTGACGCCTTGACCCAGAAATGTGCATTAGTTTATCCACTGCCTTAACAGTGGGCGCTTTAATATGAGTGGAAGCAGGCTTAAATAACACAGTGTGCACTGGGAATTCATCCTTTGTCAGTTACTTAAGTTATAAATACCTTCTCCCAGTTGGTGCCTTGTCTGCTCACTTTGTTTACGATGTCTTTTGATAAATAGAGGTTCTCGGTTTGAATAGAGTAAGAGCCGAATGTTCTTTGGGCTTGTCAGCATCTGTGGAGGATGGACCCTCCGTGCTGTACTTTCTCCTTTCTGACTTCTGGGGGTTGAGAGCAGTCAGCATGGCCCCGAAAACCACGCCTCCCGGTCTCCGGTCTGTGTGTCCAGGGCCCCTGTCTCCATGGCTGTGTCACAGATGGGACCTTGGGGCTCTTGGAGCCATGAACACTGAGAAGGATGCTGGCTGCTTCGTGGGGCAAAGGTGCAGCCCTGGGGCAAGATGAAGCGCAGAGTGCTTCAGGGGGAAGAGAGCAGGGGCTCGACAGTCCTGGGGTGGAATCACATCCCAGCTGCATCTGGCCTTGGGCCAGGGTCTCACACTCTCTGAGCCCATGTTTTCCACAAAACCTGCCGGGGCAGTCGGGAGGATAATATAACATTGGGGCCCTGATGCCCTCTTCTTTCTGAAAAATAGCAGCTGCTTTCTTCATGTCCTTATCTTTAGCAATGGATTCTCCTGGCAAGAGACCCCGCCGACCATACACACAGCCAAAACCAAACCAGTTCTGCCATCCAGGTGGTGACAGTAGCCTGCCATCCTTAGGCCTCTCCAGGCCAGGGATGGGTGGTGGAATGCCAATGTCTGAACAGGAACAAGATGCCAGGAGACATCCCCCAAGTACGTAAAAACAGAAGACCAGAATGCTTCCCGACACCTCTCACATGCCTCCTCCTCCATCCTGGAGGAAGAGTGACTGATGTGTGAGGAAGAAAGCATGACATACTGAGATTTTAATTAAGCATCTGTTTTCCCAACACTGACAAGCTGCCAACAAGGAAAAGGTAAATATTTCCAGTGGAGACCTGCTGTTCCGGTATTAGCATTAAATGAGAATGGCTCTCTGGAAATGCCCAACTGAAGAAAACAGTCATCATTTCTTTAATGAAAAAATAAAGACCCATAAACTGTCAGGTACAAAAATTATGTGGACAAACCATCTGGATTTGGTTTGTCCTGGTTGTTGGTGTGCCCACACCTGGGCAGCAGGCTGGGTCCAGGGCTCCTGGGAACAGGACACACGGGGCTGACCCATCCACTCTGAGGTCCCATTTAGGGAACGAGGTGGGAGAAGAATGAGGAGGAGGGGGAGGGGGCTTTACAGGGCCTGCTGCGCAGCTCAGCCCCTGGCAGAGTCACATCCGGGAAGATTGCACAGCTGGGCTTGCCGCAGTCACCTTTCCACAGACTGACCTGCACCCACAGCAGCCTCACTGTCCTGGAGAACCCGACGAAAGCACTGATTTTACAAGTCTCCTGAGGAAGTTAAAAAAACAACCACAATTTTCTCATAGTGACCCATCCTTCCTCCCTTCCCCTGCTCCTAATTTACAGAAGGGAATGACAACCCACTCCAGTACTCTTGCCTGGAGAATCCCATGGACAGAGGAGCCTGGTGGGCTACACAGAGTCGGACTCGAATGAAGCAACTGAGCACACAGCACATGCAAATCACAGGCTTGTGTGCAACGGGCAAACCCACCCAGGGCCACTGCATCGCCCCTACAAGTGCCCTGCATCCGTCCACTTTCACAGGCCAGTGGGAGGCAGGCGGTGCTGGACTTGCAGACAGGGTCTTAAAGGAGTAATTAAGCTGAAGTGAGGTCACATGGGTGTACCCCCCATCCGATAGGCCTGGTGTCCTTCTAAGAGGAAATTCCGACACAGACAACACAGACCAAGGGATGACCATGGGGAGACAGAGATGAGCAGCTATCTGCTGGTCTAGAGAGAGGCCTTGGAAGAAACCAGGCCTGCCAACACCTTCACCTTGGACGTTCAGCCTCTAGAGCCGAGAGAAAATGTTTCTGTTGGTGAGCCAAGAAAAAGATAACCAGAAGAACACCCTCTGCCCTCCTCCCTCTCCCCAGCAGGAAGTCAGCCATCAGGCTGTCTGGAGGAGGGAAAGGGAGCGGGATGTGGGCCCATTCCTGTCTATTGAGAGGTAATGTGTTTTGCCTTCAGCAAATGAATGGCAATGCAAGAGCAATGAACAGCGGCAAGTAAAATTAGACTGTGGCTTCTTGAGTGTGACAAATGGGCCTCGCCAACAAATTTTGTTCATTAATCCTGAGTTTATTTTAGCAATTTCCACAGAGAATTGATTTCATCTTTCTCTCTTTTTCCACTAAAACTACAGTATATTCTGTCCTACCAACAGCCATTCTGGACTGAGGGAGGTTGCAACAGTTGTTTAGAAATGCTGCAAACCTGAAAGGCTTCTGCTCTCATTATGGCCCAAGACAAATAAGCTCTCAGATCTGTAAACATGCCTGCTCTGAACAGCCTCCTTCTAAGACCTGGGGCGTGTCTGCAGGACTGGGAGGCACATGTAGACTTGCCACAGGGTTACAGGAAGTGTCCAGACACCACGGCTGACCACCACACCAGGTCTCCCTGGGCTCCTGTTCAGTCCGATATCCCTCATGGTGGAAATGAGGCAGGAGCCAGTGGTGTCCAGTAAACTCTTGGGGTCCTGCACCGTCTTGGGCCCCTGAGAGGAGGCCTCTCCCAGTAGGTCTTGCATGAACCCTGTCTCTTATTTTCTGTATTCTGATGCTTCAGGCCTTGCTGACCCTGCAGGTACTGAACCCCCACACTTTCAAGCTGGCCAGTTCTTGGAGATGGTACAGGAGGCCCCCAGGATGTCTTCCTTCAGCAAACCAGACAATCCAGAGTCCACGCCACAAGCATGTCTTTCATTGGGAGGGGGGGGTCTTACCTTCAGGTTACTCTCCACCTGCCCCAGTCACCCCAGGGCCAGGAACCAGACCACCAGGGGCAGCCCCTAAGCCCCAAGCCCTGAAATGATTCAAACTAGTCCATCTTAAGCCTGCTCACCCCTCCTCACTTGTCTTTTATGCAGAAACCACAATAAGGGCTGCAGATCACTGCTTCCCTTGCTCCTTCTGCCTCCAGAGAGACCCTGGAGCCTGCCATGTGTCCCCCATGGCAGCATGACCCATTCTCTTGGGAACTGTGAGTGACAGACTCTGCTCAGGGACCACTGTCTCCTGACCTGTGGGCCTGTCATATCTGAATAATAATGAAAACTCTATTTCAAAACAGGTCACTCTTTCATAATCAGGTTCTACTGATTCGTCAGAGAACAGTAAAAAGCGGAAGAACCTCAGCAGTGCACTGGAGATTTGAAATCCTGACTGAGTTTCATGGTTTCTGCACCAGGGAGCAGGGTCCAGAGAGCAAAGCAGTTCAATGAGGGCTGGCGGGGCGGGACAGGGGACAGCAGGCAGGACAGGGACTTAGCCCCATAGGCAGGGATGTGAGGAGCCCTGAAGGATGTATGTCCTATGACAGGATGCCCTGAGCGGGCCTCTGATGAAGACCAGACAGCAGTGACAAGAAGACAGTCACACCACCCAGCAAGAAGGCCACTGGCTTGTCACGCAGGCTCAGACATGCTCTGTGTTCTCTCCCTGCCTATCTTTCTCACAAGCCCCCAGGAGGGGAACTGCTTCCACTCAGTTTCCATGAGGACAACCTCAGAATCGCACATACAGCCTAGAATAGGCTCACCTGTCCTCTGGGGAGGATGGTGGCCACACCTGCCCATCTCCTCCTTCCTAAGGCTCCTCTCGGCCTCGGAGTACCATACCCGGCAGGTGGGGGCCTTTGATGAGAATGTGGGGGTTGTGGCTACCCACAGTCATTAAATCCCCCCAAACCTCCCAATGGATTTTAAATTTTCCTGCAGTTAAAAACACACGTGGAGCCTTTGAAGATTAATCTGCAGCTTAAATTGTACTCTTAAAATACTCGTAAGCCTAAACAGCTTAATGGAAATGCTAATGAGACTGAGTTCTGTGAGTCTGAATTAACATAATGAACTAATTTATGGGCAAGGATTAATTTAGCTGTTATGTACTTAACATTCTCCTGTTTATGAAAGGAAAAGCATGATTCAGTTCCCCCATCAAAACAGGGAACAAAAACACCAGCAGGAACGTGGCTGCTGCTGCTGCACTTGTCCTTCCCAGAAAGAGTCAACAGGCTGAAAAGGCGCCCGCCCTTTGTCCTTCACGAGCCCTGAGCAGGACACCTTTCAGTTCCAGGGCACCGCCTGCCCCTCAGCAGCCTGAGGATCTGTCCCTCGGGCTAGGGGGCTTTGCTGAGCTGGAGCTGGACACAGGGGCAGGCTGTGCTTCAGGTGACCCCATCCCGCCTCAGGGAAGTGTCTGAGTCCTGCTAAGCATCAGCTCAGGGGAGCAACTCACCAAAAGCCAGACGCCCCCTAAAGTTACGATGGACGTGAGTCTGAGTGAACTCTGGGAGTTGGTGATGGACAGGGAGGCCTGGCATGCTGCGATTCATGGGGTCGCAAAGAGTCAGACATGACTGAGTGACTGAACTGAAGTGAACTGAAAGTAAAAAAGGCAAGGGCTTCATCACGCACCCTACAGGTGACCTCACCCAGCAAGTTCTCCTTAGGCCAGGGTGGGGTGGGCATCCTACAGGACATTGGGAGGGGCCCTGAGGCCAGAGGACCCAATGCAGTGGCCTGGCTCACCCCCCATGTCTGGGAGGGGCTCTCAAGGAACCAGCCGGGAGGGCTCTGTCCGGAACTCACCTCGCGGGTGAGACACTGATTACGATGAGCTGAAGGCTGGTGGGCACAAGTCTGAGCCCACCCACCACCACTGCCAACCAGAAGCAGACAGGGACAGAGCGATGGGGAACACTAAGCACAGGGCTAAAATTTTTTAAAAAATAAAAAAAAAGGTTAAGAGAGTGAGAGAATAAAGACAGCGAGGAGAAATGGGCAGGGAGGGCTCGCCATCCTCTCTCTGTGACTTCCCAGGTTGACCCAGTTATCACAGGAAGGATGGAGAGCACGGCTTAGAACATATGAGGCTGGAAGAGAGAAGCAAGGCCCAGTTACCTTTGGAAGAAATGTGAATGCAGCCAAGGAGAAGGATGCCCACTGTGGACCACAGACCCTTTCTATCTGCTCTGCGCCGCCTCACAGGCATGGTGGCAACAGTCCTCACCCGGTCACCACTGCAGCACCAGGAGCCACAGCTGCAAAGGGACGACCTCGGCTTAACACCAGGGGCCTGAGCTCACATGTCGGCTCTGCCAGCAGCAGTGGTGTGGACCCAGACGTAGCAGGCAAGCCTCCTCTCTAACTGTCAGTCTCCCCTGGTGTGAAGCAACTGTACTAACACCCAGCTCCAAGCGTCATTCTGAGGACCAGATGCACAGATGACTATGTGTGTTGGTGCAGCATCTGGTAACTAATGGCAACCAGTGACAGCACTGAGAGCCATCACAATAAAAATACCAATTGCCCGGATGACGAAGGGAAATCGAGCCCCTGGTCCACCTCTACTCAGGGCCCTAGAAATAACAGAAGCAAGAAAAGAAACGAATAAAACAGTAACAGCCCTGGAAAACAAGGGACAGGAGGAGGAGGCGGGGTGGGAGGCTGCGGCGGGGGGTGTAGTGGCAGCGGTGGTGGTGAAGGGATGGGGTGGAGCGGGGTGGGCGAGGGGGTGGGGTGGTTAGGGTTAGGGTCCTGCCATGCCAGAGGGTTAGGGATGGGGTTAGGGTTAGGTGGGTGGGATAGCCATCTCCCCTCTGGGCTGCCAGTGGGCAGCAGCAGGCTTCATTCAGAGTCTGACACCAAGGACGAGGGCACCAAGGCTGGACAGGGAGAACAAAGTGGGCAATGCGGGGGGCCAGTACCACCTTGCCAGACTCCAGCATCTTCTCTCAATAGTCAACAGAACATCCAGAGAGAAAGTTGGCAAGGATGTGGAAGAACTCATCACTACTAACAACCAATAGGGTCTCACTTCTAGAACATTCTACTCAACAAGAGAATACACATCCTTGTCAAGTGTGTGCATAAGACTATCAAGATAGATTCACCCCTGACCTCAACAAATCTAGGAGAACTGAACTCCTATCCAAGTGTGTTCCACAACCACAAGGGTCTCTAACTTGGACTCTAACTAGTAACCAATGGCAGAAAGAGAACAGAGCATCTCCAAACAGCTGGAAACAAAACAACATGCTCTTAAATAATCTATGAGCCCAAAAGGAAGTATCAACGGAAAAACCAAACATTGAACTGAATGAAAAGGCAAATACAACTATCAAAATCTGTGAGACATGGCTAAACTTTCTGCTATGAGAGGGATTTATGGCACCACTGTTTACATCAGAGAAGAGGAAAACATCTCAAATCAATAACGGAAGCATCCACTTCAAGATCCTAGAAAAAGACTTCGCGAAGCCCAAAGCAAGAGGAAGGGAGGAAGCATAAAGACGGGAGCAGAAAACGATGAGGTTGAAAACAGAAAAACACTAGAGAAAATAAGCATAACAAAGAGCTGTTTTCTAAAAAGATTACTAAAACTTGGTAAACTTCAAGTATGAATGACTTAAAAAAAAGGGGTGGGGGGGTGGGAAGACACAAATTACCAACATTAGGAATTAAACAAAATATAACCACAGACTCTACTGCACCAAAAGTGCAATAAGAGAATACTACAAACAACTCTACACAAATAAATGTGACAAGTTAGATGAAACGGGCCACCTCCTCACAACATACAAACTACACAATTCTTGCCCGGGAAATCCCATGGACAGAGGAGCCTGGAGGGCTACAGTCCATGGGGTCACAAAGACTCGGACACAATAGAGCATATGTGCACTGCACTCAGTATGAAACAGACAATTTGAACAGCTCTGTAACTTTTCAAGAAATTTAGTTTGTAATTAAAAAAAAAATCTCCCCCCAAAAGAGATTTTTTAGGTCAGAAGAATCTACTAGTAGTTAAAGAATTAACACCAATTCTACACAATCACTTCCAGAATATAAAAGGGAGGGAACAATTCTCAATTCACTTACTGAAGCTAGGACTGCTCTGATACTAAGATCAAACACAGTGTAAAGTGAGAGAGAGAGAAAAATTACAAACCAAGACTCCTCATGAACATAAAAACCCTTTACAAAATATTAGCAAATGGGTTTCAGTAATGTATCAAAAAGGAAAAGAAAACATCATGGCCAAGTGGGGCTTACTGTACAGACAATACTGGATCAATATTCAGAAACCAATATAACCCACCATACTAACAAGCTAAAGAAAAATCACATAAAACATGTCACTCGATGAGGAAAAGGTGGTGACAAAATTTTACACCCATGCATTCTTTAAAAAATTCAAAAAACTGTGAATAGAAGGGAGCATAATGAACTTCCTAAAAAACATTTACAAAAAAATTATTCTTAATGTAAAGGTCTAGACCTTGTTCCTAAGGTCAGGAACAAGGCAAGGATGTCTGCTCTTGGCCGGAAGTTGTAACCATGGTGATAAAGCAAGAGAAGGAAATAAAAGGCACATGGATTAAAAAGAAGAAATAAAATTGCCCCAATTTGCAGATAAAAGTATCAAGTATAAAAAGAATCTATACCTAGAACTAATAATGAAGTTTAGAAAGGTTGCAGGATACAAGATTAACATGCAACAAACATTTGTATTTCTGTATGTTAACAATGAACACATGAATGTCAAAGAAAAACAATGACTTTTATCATCATTTAAATAAAATGAAATAGATATAATCCTAACCAAACACGTATAGAACTTGCATGGTAAAGCGTCATGGTGCTGACGAAAGAAATCAAAGATATAAATAAATGAAGAGACATATTGTGTTCATAAACATAGTAAAGAAGTCAATTCTCCCAATTAATGTACAGGTTTAACACAATTCCTACCAAAACCCCAGCAAGATTTTTTGCTAGATACTGACAAAATACTGATAAAACTTGTACAGAACAGCAAAAGAATTAGGAAAAATAAAGTGGGAACAATCAGTCTAACTTATTTCATAACTTTCTGTAGCTACGACAGTCAAGACCTTGCTGCACTGGCAGAGTGACACAGGCACAGAGATCAATGGAACAGACTGAAAGCTCAAATATAAACTCATACAAACAACTCAAATGACTCTTGACAAAAGTGCAAAAGCAACTCAATGGAAGAAAGGCACTGCAACACACGGTGCCACAGCAACTAAATGTCCACAGGCACACAAAACCAAAAATAAGAAACCTAGACACAGATCTGACACATTATTCAAAACCAGCTCAGAGTGGATCTCTCAAAATGGAACTAACAACTTTTATAAAACTATAAAGCTTTTAGAAAGAAAAAACAGACACTATCTTTAGAATGTAAGATAAAGCAGAGCTATAAGACTGATACCAACAAAAATGACCTATAAAAGTTAAAGTTGATCAACTGGATTTCATCAAAATTTTAAAATTTTACACTGGAAAAGATATAGTTGAGAAGGATGAAATGACAAGTCATAAAATGGGAGAAAACATTCACAAACAACATCATCATCATAGCACAAATAGCTAGAACATACAAAGATCTCACAACACTTAATAGTTAAAAACTAGAAAATGAGAAAAAAGACATGAGGAGATATACCACCAGAGAGGACACACAGATGGCAAATAAGGACATGAAAGGATGCCCCACATCACTAGCCTTAGAGAAGTGCAAATTAATGAGATATCACTACATACCCATCAGAATGGCTAATGTAGAATCAGTGACAATACCAAATACTGGCAAGCAGCAGAGAAACTGGATCACTCGCACAGTGTCAGTGGGAATGTCAAATGGCACAGCATCTCAGAAAAACACTGCCAGTTTCTTAAAAAAAAAAAAAAAGAACATGTAACTTTCCACAGAACCCAGCAAGCTGCACTCCTGGACGTCTATCCCAAAGAAATGAAGACACTGCTCACACAAGAATGGAAGAATGCTCACACATTCATACAAGAATGTTTTCAGGAGCTTTACTAGTAATACCCCTCAAACTAGAAACAACACAGATATCCTTCAGTGGGCGAACGGTAACACAAACTGCGTTACATCCATACCATGGAACACTGTTTCTCAATGAAAAGGATCAAACTGCAGATGTACACAACAACCTGGAAGAATTTTGGAAGAACCATAATGAGTGCAAGACACTAATCCCAACAGTTACATAGTATATGGTTCCTTTTTTTCAAGTTTTATCAATCTTTATTACAAATCAACTAGATAATAGTAATCACAAAACTAAGGTCAGAAATTAGAAGATAAAAATTATTCTGACCAGATAATACATTTTTTAACATTAATATTAAATAAGTTATTAACAAGTTGGCGAGAAAATGTTTGAACATGGAGAAGCTAATATTTCTATGACTTAAAAATCAATGTGGTCCCATACTCTACCCAGACATTGATTATAATCTCTAGTTAAAAGTAAGAAAGCTGGGAAGGAAGACTCTTGAACTTCATTTCTTCACATGTTTAAAAATGAAAGGAAAAGAATTTTATTTAAATCAATTCTTTTGGACAATGAGGGCAAAGTTTACATTTAGCCCTCTTAGAATCTATAACACATATTAATGGAACATCTTCATGTATACATTGTAACTGAGATATTTATATTTATCAGTACCATGACTCAATCCCACCACAGAGTACTCGGCAATCTCTGTTGGCCAATCTGATTGGCTACTGACTCTGGGATAGGAAGTACAGTGACTTCTTAATATGGGGTACAACACGACTGAGCACCTAAGCACGTGCACGCACACACAAACACACACACACACACACACAGAGACTGGTCCCTAGAGTTAATTCACTTTTGCAAGAGGAAGACATTCCCAAAGTATTCCTAGTCCCAAATTATGGCTCCATTTATACATCATTTTTGAAATGAGACAACAATGGTTGCCAGAGGTTAAGGAAGGAGCTAGGCAGCAGTGGTTGTGTCAATAAAGGGGCTACATGAAGGATCTCTCTGTGGCCCTGTTCTCTGTCTTGACTGTACCAGTGCTGGTATCCTGATGGTGATGCTGTTGCTGTAGTTACACAAAGATCACCATGATGGAGAACTGGGTAAAGGATACACTGGATCTTTATGTACTGTTTCTTACAACTGCATGTGAATCTATAATTATTTCATTTGGACACTTGATTAAAAACATCCCAGAAGGTAAATTATTTTCAAAATGTCAAAACTGCAAAGATAGAGTATCAGAGAATTAAACAACTGAGCTTAGGGATTCTACCAAGACCCAAGACAAAAGGTCAAAGGGATTAAAAGTTTGAAAGTTAAGAGGCCGAGTTTTAGTCACTGTCTTATTAATAAGAGTTCTGGGAGGATGGAATGAGGAAAAGTCAAGCAAGAGAGTCAAATAAATAACAGAAGGATCCCCTGAAGCCAAGCACAGAAGTCTTTAAATTTCAATCTCAAATCTAAACAGTGATGACCAAAGAAACTGGCTCCCCCTTAGCAGTTAAGCTCACATGATTTCTGGAGTGTAAGATGATTAATAACTCAGGAGGGCCAGACAGGAAAAGGAAAACAAACTCATATCGACACACAGGTTGAATCCCAAAATGAGGCAAAGAAAAAACAATTCTGAAAGATTCTGGAAGAAGAAGGAAGTATCTGAAAAGGAACAAAAATTAACATTGGCATTGGACCCCTCATATCAAAAAAACCAGGGGACATGGGTTTTAAAATTCCCAGTGAAAATTATTTTGAACTTAAAATCTAAACTCAGCCAAATCTGCTGGAAGAAAATAGAGACTTCAAAAACTCAGAAAGTTTACTACCTAGATAGCTACCCATATATACAACAAAGCACTCAAAAATATCTTTTGAAAGAATGAATGACCTTAGTAGAGAAGAAAGTCTTGTAAAATAAAACAATAACCATAAAAGAAAGACATAGGATCAAAGAAAAAAAGGTAACCAAAGAAACTGGCCCATCTTTGCAGTGAAGCCATCATAACTGTTGCCACGTAATGTAGAAATGTAGTAAAAACACGGACTGAAAATCCTGGATGATGCCAATGTGGGAAGCAATGCCAATGTGGGGGGCAATGCAGGAGAGAGGAAGAAGGCAGAGGAGAGCGGGACTACAGTAGGGTTCTTGCTTAGCTCGGGAGAAGTGGGCAGGTGCAGATCAAAGTGCAACATTGCAGAAAGATAAATTCAGATAGGTGTGTTTCAAGGTGTTAGAAAAACAGAACTGGAATGCAAAAATTTCAAGCCATTACAATGAAAAAAAAAATAAAGAAGACGCAATAATCTACATCAATCTAGCAAAAGGGAGTAAGTAAAAGAAACAATGAAAAACAGTAAAAAATATATAAGTAAATAATTTAATACATTAGTAAATAATTAATAAAAGAAAAATCAAAATACAATAACAAATATATCTGGAATCGGAAGGTGACTACATCAAATTCCCTTTAAAAGAGACTCTTCAGTTCAGTTCAGTTCAGTCGCTCAGTTGTGTCCAACTCTTTGCAACCCCACGAATCACAGCACACCAGGCCTCCATGTCCATCACCAATTCCCGGAGTTTACTCAAACTCATGTTTGACTCAAACTCATGAGTTTACTCAAACCATTGAGTCAGTGATGTCATCCAGCCATCTCATCCTCTGTGGCCCCTTCTCCTCCTGCCCCAATCCCTCCCAGCATCAGGGTCTTTTCCAATGAGTCAACTCTTCACATGAGGTGGCCAAAGTACTGGAGTTTCAGCTTTAGCATCAGTCCTTGCAATGAACACCCAGGACTGATCTCCTTTAGAATGGACTGGTTGGATCTCCTTGCAGTCCAAGGGACTCTCAAGAGTTTTCTTCAATACCACAGTTCAAAAGCATCAATTCTTTGGCGCTCAGCTTTCTTCACAGTCCAACTCTCACATCAATACATGACTACTGGAAAAACCACAGCCTTGACTAGACGGACCTTTGTTGGCAAAGTAATGTCTCTGCTTTTCAATATGCTATCTAGGTTGGTCATAACTTTCCTTCCAAGGAGTAAGCGTCTTATAACTTCATGGCTGCAATCACCATCTACAGTGATTTTGGAGCCCCCAAAAATAAAGTTTGACACTGTTTCCCCATCTATTTCCCATGAAGTGATGGGACCAGATGCCATGACCTTTGTTTTCTGAATGTTGAGCTTTAAGCCAACTTTTTCACTCTCCTCTTTCACTTTCATCAAGAGGCTTTTGAGTTCCTCTTCACTTTCTGCCATAAGGGTGGTGTCATCTGCATATATGAGGTGATTGATATTTCTCCCGGCAATCTTGATTTCAGCTTGTGCTTCCTCCAGCCCAGCGTTTCTCATGATGTACTCTGCATATAAGTTAAATAAACAGGGTGACAATATACAGCCTTGACGAACTCCTTTTCCTATTTGGGACCAGTCTGTTGTTCCATGTCCAGTTCTAACTGTTGCTTCCTGACCTGCACATAGGTTTCTCAAGAGGCAGGTCATGTGGTCTGGTATTCCCATCTCTTCCAGAATTTTCCACAGTTTATTGTGATCCACACAGTCAAAGGCTTTGGCATAGTCAATAAAGCAGAAATAGATGCTTTTCTGGAACTCTCTTGCTTTTTCCATGATCCAGTAGATGTTGGCAATTTGATCTCTGGTTCCTCTGCCTTTCCTAAAACCAGCTTGGACACCTGGAAGTTCATGGTTCATATATTGCTGAAGCCTGGCTTGGAGAATTTTGAGCATTACTTTATTTGCGTGTGAGATGAGTGCAATTGTGCGGTAGTTTGAGCATTCTTTGGCATTGCCTTTCTTTGGGATTGGAATGAAAACTGACCTTTTCCAGTCCTGTGGCCACTGCTGAGTTTTCCAAATTTGCTGGCATATTGAGTGCAGCATTTTCACAGCATCATCTTTCAGGATTTGAAATAGCTCAACTGGAATTCCATCACCTCCACTAGCTTTGTTCGTAGTGATGCTTCCTAAGGCCCACTTGACTTCACATTACAGGATGTCTGGTTCTAGGTTCTTAGACGGTATCAAAAATTTTTTAAAAAAAGTAGATGCATGCTGCTTTGTTGTTTAGTTGCTCAGTCATGTCCAACTCTGAGATCCTGTGGACTGTATCCTGCCAGGGTCCTCTGTCCATGGGATTTCTCAGGCAAGAATATTGAAGCAGGTTGACATTTCCTCCTCTAGGGGATCTTCCCAACCCAGGGATCGAACCTGCATCTCCTGCATTAGCAGGTGATTTTTTTTTTTTTTTTTAAATCACTGAGCCACCAGGGAAGCCCACATGCTACTTACAAAAGGTTAAAAATAAAGAAATGAAAAATACATGAGGAAAGTGATGATAAAATAATTTACCAGGTGTGACAATATTAATATTACCTAAAGAACAATTAAAGGCAAAAAGAGAATAAGACAAAGAGAGGATTTTTATAGTGATTAACAAAAGAGCCATTACAAAAAAGATGATAATTTTTATGCATCTTGTAATGTAACTATGTATTATACTAATTAAAGAAAGAGCCATTACAACAAAGAGATGATAACTTTTATGCATCTTGTAACGTAACTATGAAATGTATACACCAAAATTGAGAGAAATCGACAAATCCACAACTGATATGGAGACTAACATCCCTTCTCAGAAAGAGATTAGGCAGACAAAATACAAGATGCCCACACACCTGAAGGAGCTCAATGCAGCCAGGTGACAAATGTGGCCTCTCCAGGCACCAGGCAGGCAGGATAGATGGCTGACATGGACAGCCCAACGAGACCAGGTGTTGAGCGGGGTGCGGAAATTGCCCTCTCAGGGTGGCCACTGTGCAGCCCCAGCTGAGCGTTGCCATGAAGGAACGAGGGCCATAGGAGCCAGAGCTTCTGATTTTTTTCAAAAGAAGCGGCAAATTCCTATTTTCTACATAAAATCTCTTGATCCATAAATGTTGCCTCTAGTTAAAAAAAACCCAACACTGGTGTAGGCCACACAAAACACATCTGCAAACCAAGGCAGCCTGGGGGCACGGGTGCACCTCTGGTCTAATTTGTAGAGACTTGTTCACATAAGCCCGGAGGAAAAGTACTCCTCAAGTACTCGTCACATACCCACTGGAATGCTCATAAGAAACTGAGTATGTCCTAGACCACACAGAGAACTTTACAAATTCAGAAAGGCAGAAATTATACAGAGAACAGTCCCTGATTCCAATAAAGTTAAAAATTAGCAAAAAAAGGAGCATCCAAAAAATTCTATATGAAGTTGGAAAAAACATTTAAATCCCTTATAAATAATTTTTTTGAGCTACAGGGGAAAAAAAATCAAAGCTGAAATTAAAGATTGTTCAGAAATGAATAATAAGAGCACTGTGTAATTAAGCCAGAGATAGGTAATGAGAGGAAAACAAGTAAAATGTTTATTACTTATTAAAGCACATCAAAGCCTGAAAATAAAGAACAAAACATTCTATTCAAGGAGGTAGGAAAAAATAATAAAAATTTAAAAGCTGGAGGAATTAATAAACAAACAAAAGTAGAAATTCATGAGTTGAAAATAAAAGAACTCAATAAAAAAAAATCAGTCTCAGCTGTGGGAGGGAGATGAGGCCGCATCAAGGAGCTTGGGAAGGTGGAGCTGCCTCAATCCAGGTCCCGGGTGAAACCTGAAACCGGCCGATCCCGGGAGGGCCAGCAGTCGGCCTTGGATCACCAGGAGTTGTGTGCTGTGCTGCCTCCACCGGCTCTCCAGAGGGGCAAGGCAAGCGAGCCGAGTTGTTCAGAAGCAAGTACGGACCAGTTACACACCAGGAAGCCAGGGAAGGGGGGGCACATGGGGTGCTGACTCAGGCATGGACACTGGTAGGGCGAGGCATGGGGACCAGGTAGGCATCAGGAATGCAGGGACGACAGCAGGTGCTGACTCAGGCAAGGACCCTGGCAAGAGGAGAGAACAGAGTGCTTCCAGACACTGGCACAGGAAGACCCTGAGCTCACCTCCTCTGGTAGATACTTAATAATCTAAACTACATAATATGAAAAATTGCCCTCTGGAGAGAGACCCAAGAGCTAGCTGCAGCTACTCAACAACAGCTAAAAAGGCCACCTCAAGGCAGGTAGGAGACGTGGAGACACGATCTCGCCAACACCCTCTCCCCATCCCAACTCCAGGCCCGGAGACCCACAGTCTGGAGGGAGCTCACAAACACATTACTTCTCTCTGAGAAACCAGAGGTTTGCTGCCCCTTGTCAGGCCCCACCTCGAGGATCTGCACTAGAGAGACAAGCCTCCCAAATGTCTGGCTTTGAAAACCAATGGGGTTCATGCCCCAGGAGACCCCCAGGGCTGAGGGAATGGAGGGTCAGCTCTTAAAGGCTCCCATGCAAACTCATTCACCCTAGGACCCAGATGCATGTAAAGAGCCTTGATCATATATGAAAAGATTCAACTGCAAATCTTAAACAATCTGCCAAAGGAGCAAAAGCCTGTTGGGAGTCTCTCAGGGATGGACGCTGGCAGGTGCCATTTCTGCCCTCTGACTCTAACCTGTTAGCACCTGTCCTCCCGCCCCCCCGTGCTGCTGCTATGGCCCAAAAGAGAAGGCAGGTAAGTGTCAGTCCTCCTGCACTGCTGCCATGGCTGTACCAGAGGCAGCAGACAAGCACCCCTCACCCCACAGTCCCCCAAAGCCAGTGGCCGCATGCAGCCCCAACAAGGGATGCCCTTGAGAGTAGACTCTGCTGGCCAGAGAGGATTGTGTTTCTGGGGCTAACACATCAAGAACAATCAAACAGATAGCTCAAAAGACAACTAAGAATGAGGACAAGTTTAAATGATAAAATTCATCACCTACACAGGGCCACCCTGTCAAGACTGGGAGACATAGCTGTTTCTCCTAACACGTAGACACAAACACAGAGAGTTAAGAAAAATGAGGAAACAGAAGAATTAGTTCCAAATGAAAGGACAACATAAAAAGTCCAGAAAAAGCTATAATGAAACAAAGCAATTTACCTAATTAAAAGTTCAAAATTATGGTCATAAAAGTACTCCCCAAACTTGGGAGAAGAATGGATGAACACAGTGAGACTTTCAACAAAGACAGTGAATATATAAAAAAGTACCAAACAGAAGTCACAAAGCCAAAGAACACAATAACTTAACTGCAAAATACCCTTGAGGGATTCAATAGCAGACTAGATGAAGCAGAGAAAGGATCTGTGAATATGGAGACAGGGCAGTGGAACCCAAACAGAGAAACAAAAGAAAAAAGAATATTTTTACAAAGGAAAGATAGCTTAAGGGACCTATGGGGCAACATCAAGCAGAATAACACTCAAATTAAAGGATACGTAGAAGGAGAAAAGAGAAAAAAGGGGGAAGAAAATTTATCTGAAGAAATAATATTTGAAAACTTCTTTACCCTGACGAGGAAGCAGACATCCCTTCAGGAATCCCAGAGAACTCTAAACAAGATGAACCCAAAGAGACCCACCCCAAGACACATTATAATTAAAATGTCAAAAGTTAAACATGGAATCTTAAAAACACCAAGAGAAAAACAATGTGTTGTATACAAGGAAACCCCCATGAGACTATCAGCAGAAACTCTGCAGGCCAGAAGGGTGTGACATGATATATTTAAAGTGCTAGAAAAAAAAGTTTTCAACCAAGAATACTCTACTGGGTAAGTTTATCATTCAAAAGTGAAGGAGAGATAAGAGAATTCTCCAGACAAGCAAAAGCTAAAGGAGTTAATCACCACTAAATTGGCCTGATAAGAAATGTTATGTCATGTCCAACTGATCCCATGGACTGTAGCCCGCCAGGCTCTTCTGTCCATGGGCTTCTCCAGGCAAGAATACTGGAGTGGGTTCCCATTTCCTCCTCCAGGGCATTATCCCGAACCAGGGATCAAACCTGGGTCTCCTGCATTGCAATTTCTTTACCATCTGAGCCACCAGGGAAGGCCAAGAAATGTTAAAGGGATTTCTTTAAGCTGAAAAGAAATGGAACTATTTGGTAATAAGAAAACATCTGAAAGTCAAATTTTCACTGGTAACGTAAAGGAAGTCGATTAAACACTTATAAAGCTAGTATAAAGATGAAAATACAAAAGTAGTAAAAAATAGCTATAGGTATAATACAGGATACACAAAATAAAAAGACATAAAAAGTGACAGCAAATGCACACATTGTGGCAGTGTGGGGAGTGGGAGTGAAAATGCATAGTTTTAGGATGCACCCGAACTTAACTTGCTATCAACATAAAACAGACTATTATATAGATAGGCTTTATGAGTCCCCTAGTAATCACAAAGAAAAAATCTATAGTAGATGTACAAAAGATAATGAGAAAGTAATCTAAGCATAACAATACAGAAAGTCATCAAAACAGGGAATAGAGCAAGATAACAAGAAAGAAGCAGAACTCCAAAACAGGAAACAATGAACAAAATGGCAGTAAGTACATACTTACCAGTAAATACTTTAAATACACTAAATTTTGCAATCAAAAGACATAGTAGTTGAATGGATACACAACAACAACCAAGAATCAACTATATGCCACCTGTAAGAGACTCAATTCAGATCTAAGGACAAACACTGACTGAAAGTGAAGAGACAGAAAAGGGTGCTTCATAGAAAGGTAAATTAAAATAAACCTGGGGTAGCTCTATTGATTTCACTTTAATGCATTGGAGAAGGAAATGGCAACCCACTCCAGTGTTCTTGCCTGGAGAATCCCAGGGACGGGGGAGCCTGGTAGGCTGCCGTCTATGGGGTCGCACAGAGTCAGACACAACTGAATCGACTTAGCAGCTCTGTTGATACCAGAGAAAACAGACTTTAAAATAAAGTCTTTAATAAAAGATAAAGATGAGCATCAAACAATGACAAAGGGGGCAAACTGACAATAAGATATAACATTTGTAAGTATGAATGTATCCAACATAGGAGCACCTACTTATATAAAGCAAATGTTAACAGACCTAAAGTGAGAAATTGACAGTAATACAATTCTAGTAGGGGACTTTAATACCCCACTTACATCAATGGATAAATCATCCAGATAGAAAATTAATAAGGTAATATCAGACTTAAATGATGTTTAAATGAAGGACCTAATAGATAAATATAGGACAGTCCATCTAAAAACAGCAGAATCTACATGCTTATCAAGTGCACTTGGAGCATTCTCCAGGATATATGTTAGGCCAAAAAACAAATATAAATAAAGTTAAAGCTGAAGTCATATCAAGTAATGATATGAAACTAGAAATCAATCACAAGAAGAAAATTGAAAAAATCACAAATATGTAGACATTAAACATGATACTGAACAACCAATGGATCAATGAAGAAATCAAAGAAGAAATTTTTAAATCACTTGAAACAAATATAAATGGAAATACAGCATAACAAAATCTATGGATGCAGCATAGGTAGTTCTAAGAGAGAAACTTATACCAATACAGGCTACCTCAAGAAACAAGAAAACATTCAAATAACAATCTAACTTTATATTTGAAGAAACTAAAAAAGCAAGAAATGAAGCCCAAAGTTAGTAAAAAGGGAGAAATAACAAAGATCAGAGTGGAAATAAATGAAATAGAAACTAAAAAAATAACAGAAAAGATCTATAAAACTGGTTCTTTAAAAACATAAAAAAAATTGAAGTTTACCTGGACTCACTAAGAAAAAAAAGAAAAGCCTTAAATGAAATCATAAATGAAAAAGGAGGCATTACAACTGATATCAAACAAAGAAACATAAAATAACATAAGAGACTACCATGAATAATTATACATAAACAAATTGGCCAATCGAGAGGAAATGGATAACTTCTAGAAACATAAAATTTTCTAAGACTGAATCATGAAGAACTAGAAAACCCTAATAGACCAATCACTATTAGGAAGATTGAATCTGTAATCAAAAAACTCCCAAGAAACAAAAGCCCAGGACCAGATGGCTTCACTGTTTAATTCTACCAAACAGTTGAAGATTTGATAGCCACTCTTCTCAAAACTCTTCCAAAAAAACAGAAGAGGAAGGAATGTTCCTAATCTCACATTATGAGGCCAGCACTACCCTAATACCAAATCTAGACGAGGACATCAAAAAAAGAAAATTATACTGTTCAATATTCCTGACAAACCTGGATATAAAACTCCTCAGTAAAATATTAGGAAACCAAATTCAATAATACATTAAAAGGATCATGCATCTTGACTGAATGGGATTTATTCCAGATATACAAGGATGGCTCAACATCTGCAAATCAGTCAACATGATACAAAACATGAAGGATAAAAATCATATTATGATCTTGACATATCAGAAAAAGCATTTGACAAAATTCCACATTCATTTACAATAAAAACTCTCAACAAAGTGGATACAGAGGGTCCATGCCTCAACATAAAAAAGGCCACATATGACAGGCCCACAGCCACCCACACTCAACAGTGACAAGCTGAAAGCTTTTGCTTAAGATCAGGAAGAGGACAAGGATGTCCACTCTTGCAACTTTTATTCAACATAGTACTAGAAGTCCCAGTCACAGCAGCTGGGCAGGAAATAGAAATAAAAGGCATATAAATTTGAAAGGAAGAAGTAAAACTATCACTAGTTCTGGACGATGTGATTTTATATATAGAAAACCATAAAGAGTTCATAAAAAACTGGTAGAACTAATAAATTCAGTAAAGTTTCAGAACACAAAATTAATACACAAATATCTGTTGCATTATATACACTAACAAGCAACTATCAGAAGAGAAATTAAGAATACCACTTACAACTGCATCAAAAAGAATAAAATATCTAGGAATAAATTTAACTAAGGAGGTGAAAGACCTGTACACTGAAAACTTATAAGACATAATGATAGAAACTGAAGATGAAATAAAGAGAAAGATATTTCATGTTCATGGACTAGAATAATATTGTAAAAATATCCATACTACCCAAAGCAATCTATAGCAATCTACAGTTTCATTGCAATCCCTATCAAAATTCCAATGGCATTTTTTTTTCACAGAACTAGGACAAATAATCCTAAAATTTTGTATGAAACTGTAAAAGCCAAAGCTATCATGACAAGGAAGAATAAAGCTGGAGGTATCATGTGCCCTGACTTGAAACTATATTACAAAACTCTAGCAATCAAAATAGTATGGAATTGCTAAAAAAAAAAAAATTAATATATCAACAGAGTGGAACAGCAAACCCAGAAATAGCTTGCCCAGAAATAGCAAGCGCAAACATATATGGTCAATTAATTCACAACAAAGGAGGCAAGAATATACAACAGAGACAGGACAATCTCTTCAATAAATGGTGTTGGGAAAACTGGACAGCCACATGCTGAAGAATAAAACTGGGCAAATATCTCACACCATACACAAAAAATAACTCAAAGTGGATTAAAAACATGAATGTAAGACCTAAAGCTACAAAACTCCTAGAACAAACATAGCTGGCAAGCTCCTTGCCATCACCCCCGGTAGTATTTTTTTTGAATCTGACTCCAAAGGCAACAGCAACAAAAGTAAAAATACACAAATGGAACCACATCCAACTAAAATGCTTCTGTGCAGTGAATAAAATCATCAACAAAATAAAAGGGCAACTTCCTGAATTGGAGAAAACATTTAAAATCATCTATCTGATTGAAAAATGGGAGGAGGATATAAACTGACATTTTTCCAAAAAAACATACAGATGGCCAACGGGCACATGAAAAGATGTCTAACATCACGAAACAGCAGGGAGGTCAAACTGAGGTCACAGTGAGCTACCACCTCACACCTGTCAGAATGGCTACTATGCAAAGGACAGGAAATGACAAGTGCTAGTGAGGATGTGGAGCAAAGGGATTCCTCGTGCACTGCTGTGGGACTGTAAATTGGTGCAGTCACTATGAGAAACAGCATGGCAGTTTCTCAAACAATTGAAAAAAGAACTACCATATGATCCCCTGAGGAGAGCATGCAACCCACTCCAGAATTCTCGCCTGGAGAATTCCACAAAGGAGCCTGGCAGGCTACAGTCCATGAGGTCGCAAAGAGTCGGATACAACTGAAGTGACTTAGCACACATACACCATATGGTCCAGCTATCCCACTTCTGGATAACTTATCCAAAAATGAAAACCCGAATTCAAAAAGATACATTAACCACGATGTTCACTGCGGTGTAACTTACAATAACCAAGACATGGAAATAACTTAGGAGTCCACTGATGAATAAATGGATAAATAAGATGTGAGGTATATATATATATGACACATATGATTACCCATTAAAAAGAAAGAAATCTTGCCATTTGCAACAATATGGATGGACCTTGAAGGTACTGTGCTAAGTGAAATGAGCCAGGTAGAGAAAAGACAAACCCTGTATGCTGAATCTAAAAAGAAAAACCTCACAGATACTACAATCTCCCTGGATCTGTGGGGAATACATTTCAAGACTTGAAGTGAACCTGATACCATGGATAATATAAAACCTGTATCCTACACTTTTTCTTTTATATACATATTCTTACCTATGACAATATTAATAATTTTAACAAGATTAACAACAATAAGAATAAAAGAGAACAATTATAACAATGCACAGTATAAGACTTTTGTTAAGGTGGTCTGTCTCTCTTGCTCATTCTCTCTCTCAAAATATCTTATTATACAAACTGAATGCCTTTTCCACCTTAAATAAGCACTCATCATACACTGTGGTCATAACCTTTGCACTATGAGATGCAACAGCAAAAGTACAAATTTTTCCCTTGTGACAGTTTCATGGATAGATTTGTTCTTACCATAGATTTCAATAACCTCAGCATACGAGGTTTTTTCTTCCCTTACTAAGCAAAGAACTTTCACCTTTTCACTTACTGGAACCAATTTATGGACTCTCTTTGGCGTATCCAAATTGCCAGCATTACTATTCCCGGGCTTGGGCCACTATTAAGTAACACAAGCACTGTGTTACTGCGCCAGTCCATTTGATAACTGAGATGACCACTAAGTGCCTAACACAGGGACATACTACACAAAGAAATGATTCATGTCCCAGGCAAGGCAGAACAGGTTGGCTCAAGATTTCATCACACTACTGAGATGGGTGTAATTTAAAACTTAGGAATTGTTTATTTCTGGAATCTTCCACTTAGTATTTCAGGCCATAGCTGACTGTGGGTAAATGAAACCACAGAAAGCGAAACCATGGACAACGGGGCCACTACTGCTCGGAAAAGAGACTGGTGGTTCCTAGAGGGAAGGGTGTCTGATGGGGGGTAAATGGGTGAAGGGGACTAAGAGGTACAAATTTCTGGGTATAAAGTAAATAAGTTATGGGGATATAACATACAGCATGGTGAATACAGTCAGTAATACTGTACTGCAAATATGAAACTGCTAAAAAAAATGAATCTCAAAAGTTCTCATGACAAGAAAAATCATTTCATAACCATGTGGGGTGACAGATGGTAACTAGACTTATGATCATTTTGCACTGTATACAAATATCGAACCATTAAGTTGTACATCTGAAACTAGTATAATGTTATATGTCAGCTGAATTTCAATTTTAAAAATCTAGTTCTCTAAAAAACCTGTTCTGTAGGAAATAGCAAATTTTTACCAGTCTGACCAAAGGAAAGGGCAAGATGCCAAATATAAGATTAGGAACAATTTTAACTATAAATATGGAGAATATGTTTGTTAATTATGAAAATACGACATAAAATTTATCTCATATATTTGAAAATCTGGAGATTGATAATTTTCTAGGGAAGCTTAACTACCAAATTCCCTCAAGGACAAACAGAAAGCCTGAACAGACCCAGCCCTTTAAAGAGTCACCATAAATGCTCAGACTGATTAACAAGGTCCACCAATGTTTCAGAGAACAGGCAATATCCACAGTATATGAAATATTTCAGAGTACAGTAAAAGGCAGAAAGCTTCCTAACTCGTTCTATGAAATCAGCATGACTCTTATACCCAGACTGGTGAGGGACATCATAAAAAACAGCTCAATCTATCTTATAAATAAAGATGCAAAATCCATGCATAAAATATTAACAATTGAATGCAGCACAGAACCTGGGTCTCGCACACTGCGAGATTATTCACTCTCTGGGCCACCAGGGAAGCCCAAAAGACTAATAGTCATAATCAAATAAAACGCATCACAAGAATGAAAGGATGAAATTTCCAATGTTAAGAAATGTATTACTGCAATTACTGCATTAAACAGATTAAACAGTAAAGTTGAAAAACAATAAAATCACCTTACTAAATGCTTTCTTAAAAAACATGTAATAAAATTCAACATCCGTCCTGATCAATACTCTTAGAAGTCTAGAAATATGAAAATTTACTTAATTTAATCAAGAGCTAACAGGAGGAAAGCTACAGAAGGCGCCCACAAATGGTGTTAACACTAGGAACATTCCTGTATGCATCAGAAACAAACAACAAAACCTATAAACAATTATTATTCATTGGAAGTTCTGATACACTGAAATAAGACATAGGAAAGAAATGACAGTTATTAAGGAGATAAAGTGTTAACTATTACAGAGAGAAAAACCATCATCTATAGACAGCTTTTATTTACACCTGTCTAGAAAAGCCAAGAGAATAAAAAATAATAGCACTAATATAGTTCATTAAGGTGGCAAGATTTAACAAATTGACACACAAAAATCAATAGCTTTTCTATATCTATTTCAATAATAACCAATTAGCAATGCAATTAAAAAAAATCAACCTAGATATGAACCTAACAAGAAATGCATAAAATCAAAATGAGGGCTACGATAAAACTATTTTAAATGATGTCAAAGAAGATCTGAATAAATAAAAACATACCATGTTTCTGGGTGGGAAGACTCATTATTGTAAAGATGCCAATTCTCCCCCAATAAATCTATAATTTCCATGTAATCCCAATCAAAATCCCAACAGGATTTTTTATGACACTTGATAAGTGGATTCTCAAGTTCATCTGAAAGAGAAAATGTGTAAGAATAGCCAAGAAATTTTAAAAAAAAACTTTAAGAAAAAATATATCCTATCAGTTATCAAAAAAATCCTCTCAAACTATAATTTAAAATGAAATATTATTTAGGGACTAAAAACAAATAGACTAATGAAACATGATGAAGGATCCAATATACATAGGGAATTTAGTATATGATAAGGGTGGCATGCAGAGATCAATAAACATTAATACTGGAAAAAAGTAAAGTCAGAGTTTTCCACAACATTCACAAAAATATACTGTACATGGATTAAAAAGCTTAACAGAAAAGACAAAACCATGAAGGTTTCAAGATGAACTATTCTGAAGCAAAATTTCTAGACAAAATATAAAACAAATTTATTATCTTGGGTTTTCTAAGCAAAGTCCAAAACCCAGGAGTTGAAAGGGAAGATTACAAATACAACATCATAAAATTTTTAAACAGATTTTAACTGAAACATTACATACAAAAAACAGTAAAAGTCATCAACATATAGCTCCACAACTTAAAAAAAATTAAAAAGTGTCTAAAATGAAAGTTTGGGACTTTCAGTTAAACAAGCAGAAGTGATCCACTCTCCTCTCTGAAAACAAAAAAGATGACACCTGCCTCCATGATTCCCAAGGGTACGTAATTCCTCACAAAGTACTGATGCACTTGGGGGCCATAAGACTGGTGCATGTGGCTAGGGGAGTCTGTTTCTTTGCCACTGCACTGCTTTTACAGCCAAGATGAAAAGCCATCTAAATGTCCATTATTTCAGAAAACAGTGATGTTTGACGAGGAATCAGACAGACACATCAACTTTCCAAGAACAGGCAGTTTCTGTGGCCTGATTTGTTGTAGGAGAAAAAGTGATCGTCTGCACTGCCGCATTCCTGCTGAGTCAGCATGTGATGAATGGATGTTACTTCCCTGGTGAGCGGAGGGGCCGCTAGAGGCACTGGACTGGCAGGTCCACAGTGCCTCCAGCCCAACTAATGCCCCACTTCTCTTCCTTTCTGTTTTAGCATCTTAGCAGCCTAGGAAGAAAGACCTTGATCTTCTCCAGCCAGTCACTAGTTAAAACCAGAAAGTGACTAGCCTGACACCTCTGCAACAATGCTGTAAAACATAAGGGAAAAGGGGACATGACAAGGGAAGAAGATGATGAAAAGTATAAGCAAGCATTGTTCCATCATATTCAAAATTTAAAGAAAACATGATTTTTCCATGAAGCAAGGGGTCAAAGAGACACAAGAATTCAATGAAGAGAAAACAAGACAAAAGAAAGAAGACCAAAGTGTGTTACCCTGAGGAAAGACACAGATGGAGACAGCTCAACACCTTCAGAAATGATAGCCACACTAGAAAACGTGTGGGAAAAAGAAGGCACTAGTTAAACAGTCAGACATAGAAGAGCTGGATAAAAACTGAGGAAAATAAAACAGAAAAGAATTAAGTTAAATATGAACAGAAAGAGATATAGAAACTAGGAAATAGAGATCTGATACACATGTAAGTGGTTCACAAGAAGCATAAAACTGAACATATATAGCTAAAAATATTCAAAAATCATAACAGAAGAAAATTTGCCTAAAATTGAAAACACTCAGATCTCTTTGAGGATGCTGCATCCCTGGAACAGCTGCTGCAGAAGCCTCAGCCAGAGGTAGCCCCACAGGGGCTGGACTTCCAGAGTAAAGGAGGCTCACCCACCCTGAGTACTCATTGGAGGGACTGTGCTGAGGCTGGGACTCCAATACTTTGGCTACCTCATGCAAAGAGCTGACTCACTGGAAAAGACCCTGATGCTGGAAAGATTGAGGGCAGAAGGAGAAGGGGACGACAGAGGAGGAGATGGTTGGATGGCATCATCAACTCAATGGACATGAGTTTGAGCAAACTCTAGGAGAAGGACAGAGAAGCCTGGCATGCTGCAGTCCATGGGATCACAAGGAATTCGACATGACTTAGCGACTGAAGAGCAACAATAATCCAAGCCCCAAAGTCAAGTCACCTACAAGGAGAAGGATTTAGGCTGACTTCAAACTTTCCCAAGCAACAGTGGATCCAGAAGACAAGCAGGTGATGTTTATCAAGTTCCATAAGGCTGTATACATTAAAGGTATAACTCAGGTGCAAAAGCCACCTTCAGAACTTCCCAAAGATGAAAGAAAACAGCACCTGTTAGCCTTTCTTGAAAAAGCTGCGTGTGTGCTAAGTTGTTTCGGTCATGTCCAACCCTTTGTGACCCTATGGACTGTAGCCCACCAGGCTCCTCTGTCCATGGGATTCTCCAGGCAAGACTACGGGAGGGGGCTGCTATGCCCTCCTCCAGCTTGAAAAAGTTAATGGGTGGCAAAGTCCAGTGAATTAAGAGATGAATCAAATTAGATTACTCAGGAGTGAAAAGGTGTACTGAAAATGATGGTGGGGTCCCAAGACTAAAAAACTATGAGAATCATAATGACAGGTGACTAATACTGAACCTTGACAATGTAAAAACAATATTTAAAAAAAGAACTAAAATTGAAGTGTGGGGTGAAGTGAGAACAAGCTGAAATGAATGCTAATTACTCAGTATGGGAAATATATGTAAAAACAAAAAATTAACCCTGGCATCTTTAAAGGCTGTCACAATCTTGGGACTTTGTTTTTTTTAATAAAAGAGAGATATTTGAGAAAACATGTCATTTTTTCACATAAGGAAATATTTATGTGAAGTTCAGCAATTTCTCTCCCTTAAGCTAATTTCTTTTTCTTCTATTCAATGCACATAAATCAAATAAAGCAACCATAAAGTTAAACATTAAACAAACACAATTAAACAAAATTAAATCTAAAGTTCAGGAATATTAAGTTTCACTTGGTTTCTCTTGTGTTAAGTTTGCATAAAATTAAACAGTGTATTTTACTAAATACAAGTACAGATCTTCCTTGACTTATGATAGGGTTACATTCTCGTAAAATATTCTCAACTTAGAACAGGTTTAAGTAAAAAATGCATTTAATATACCTACCCAACAAACATCATAGCTTACCCAGCCTCCCTTGAACATTTTCAGAACACTCACATTAGCCTACAAATCACCTACGGGCAAATCACCTACGGCAAAGCTTATTTTATAATAAAGCATCAAATATCTCCTGTAATTTACTGAATACTGTACCGAAAGTGAAGACACAACGGTTGTACATGCGTCAGCTGTTTACCCTTGCAGCTCTGTGACTGACTAGAAGCTGAGGCTCCCACTGCCCAGCACTGTGAGAGAATTTCACATGGAATACTGCTAGCTCCAAAAAAGAGCAAAATTCAAAACTCAAACTAGGGTTTCTACTTTGATGTATCACTTTCACATCATGGTTAAGTTGAAAAATCTTAAGTCAAACCATCATGTTTAAGGAACCATCTGCATGGTACAATCAAAAGTTAAAAAACAAAACAAAACAAAACAATATTGTCCATCCATCCATCCATTCATCCATCTATCCACACTTAGTAAATATGGTTTAAAGGGTTAGTGTCAGCCGCTAAGTTGTGTCTGACTCTTTGTGATGCCATGCACTCTAACCCGCCATGCTTCTCTGCTCATGGGATTCTCCAGGCAAGAATACTGGAGTGGATTGTCATTTCCTTCTCAGGGGATCTTCCTGACCCAGGGATCAAACCCAGGTCTCCTGCATTGCATTTTGTAAAAGAGTAGAGGCTAAGAGCTGGCTGGCCCTCATCTGTGAAATGAGGACAAAAGCAGCATCAATGACAGAGTGCTCTGCAGAGATTATGTAAGACACATAAGACACCTCAGACACTTCATCACACAGACAGACACCTCATCAATGCCTACGATGTAGACAGAACTCTGTAAGTACTGGTTATTTCTGTTTTCACCAGGTTCCAGATGATATTTTACCTTCCTTGTCCTCCTCTGCACTTTGATAAAGCACTACATACATTGTGGAGTTATTTCGACTTGTTAGCAAGCAAGCATATTATTTTAAAGACATAATTTGGACAGTGCCACTTTTTATTCCATTTATTTTCCTGTGATAAAACATGTAAGAAACATGCAATTCTACAAAGAAAGTTGGTAGAAAAAAATTACTCCATTTGTATAAATATATAGTAAACTTTTAGGAGCCCATCTGCAGTGATTTTAAACCATATCCACAATTCTTTGACACTTTTTCATTCAACAGATGCAGCCTAATGTCTCTCCTCGTGAGTATATGTTGGGATCATTTCTAAAGAACAGAGTGTGACTGAACTGACTGTGTGTGACTTCTAAGACCATATCATAAAAAGCACTGCTGCTTCCTGCTGGTTCTCTGAATCACCTGCAGTGAGAGAAGCTAGGTACCATGCCACAGGCACTCTGGTAACCCCACAGAGAGTACACATGAAGAGGAAGCTAGGCCTCCTGCCAACGGTCAGGAGGGAATGGAGGACTCTAGCCAACAACCAAATAAGTGACTTGTCCTGAAAGTGGATACTCCAGCCACCAGCAAGCCCTCAGATGACAATCACAGCCAACCTCATGAATGACCCTCAGCTGGAATCACTTAGTTAATCCACTGTCTGTGCTAGATCACAAATGTTTGCTGGAGTAACTACCATGCAGCAATGTGCTGTGTTGTGCTTAGTCACTCAGTCGTGTCTGACTCTTTGTGACCCCATGGAGCCTGCCAAGCTCCTCTGTTCATGGGGATTCTCCAGGCAATAATACTGGAATGGGTTGCCATGCCCTCCTCCAGGAATCTTCCCAACCCAGGGATTGAACCCAGGTCTCCTGCATTGCATATGAGCCACCAGGACATACACCATCTATTTGGTAAAGAAATAGAAACCACAAGTGTTAGTTCTAATAAAGGCAGAGTAGCTTCTATCACACTAACTCTTTTAAAAATAATAATTATAAACTCTGGACTAAAGACTTAAGAAAACAAGAACTTTTTAAGGGCATTGGAAAGCAACCAGAAGAAGGCAGAAGCAGGTGATTCAGTTCTTAAAAGAGCAACCATACCAGGTATGATGCAGGTTCATAACACTTTTCCTCTGAGGGCATTCCTCATGTCTTTTAATACAGAGAAGCTAGAACTCAGTCAGGAAAATGCAATCTTATTCTGCTGGGGCACTGTGGGATTTAGTCTGGAACTGTTAGAGAAGCTGGAAATTGAGAGAAATCCTAGAAAGCAGAGAGCTAGAGAAGAAGATATACATAAACTTCCCTCAGATATTCAGCTAAGCCCTGCATGAAGCACATCTGGGCAAGTCCCTAAGAAGCCCAGGTAGAGAGGAAAAGGGGGAGGCTGAGTGAGTGAGCAGATACTCCAGCTGCTGCCACCGCAGGGGCACTGCAGTCAACTTAAAGCTTGAACCTTGCCAACTTAGACATGCTGGTTAAACGCTTCAGTGTTTCCACTGAAATACTAAAAGAGTCACACTATCCTTAGCGACTGAACAACAATAACATCTAAGAGTAAAGACTGTTCTTGAGCTAAAGGATTTCCTCTAAGGCAAAGGGCAAAACAGAACAGATGAGTCATTACAAAATGAAAAGTTGAACTGACAGCAAGAACAACACTCAATTGTATTCAGGGATAACAGAATCAAGAGTCCCTACAATATAATGGAACAATGTCCAGTGTACAATAAAAAATTACTAGACATGTGCAAAGAAACAGGAGTATGTTGCACACTGTAAAAAGAAAAATCAATGATTAGAAACATACCCACATTCCCAGTTTATCCCTCACTTCCCTTTGGTAACCAGAAGCTTTTCTGTGGCTGTCTGTGAGTCTGTTTCTGTTTTGCAAGTAAGTTCAAGTGTATCACTGTTTTATAAACTCCACATAAAGTGATATCATATACTTGTTTTTGTCTGACCTAAATTTGGGAATAACAGGTACATATTATATATGAAACAGATAAATAACAAGGACATACTATACAACACTATCTTCAATATTTTGTAATAATCTATAATGGAAAAAATCTGAAGATATATGTATATATATTATATATATGAACCACTTTGATGTCCACCTGAAACACTGTAAATCAACTACACTTCAATTTAAAAAATAGAAACATACCATATATGACCAAGCTATTAGAATCAGTACAAAAGACTGTAAAAAAAACTCATAAATATGTTAAAGAATCCAAAATAAAATATAAGTATAATGGATGATGAGAAAGAGAATGTCAGAAAAGATTTGGAAATAGTGAAAAAATAGCCACATGGACATCAAAGAACAGAAAAGCACAATATTTGAGTAGGAAAGAAAAAGGAAAAAAATCATTGGGTGGAAATAACAATGGATTGGACACAACAAAAGGGAGGATTGGTGAACTTGAAGAAAATAGTGCAAAAGAAATTATCAAATCTGAAGCACACACACACAAAAAATATTTAAAAAATGAATACAGCTTTAACCTGTGAGATATATCAAGCAATATAACAGCTATAACTGGTGCCCAAAGAGAAGAGAGAGAAAACAGGACTGCAAAAAATATTTAAAGAAACATTGACAGAAATTTTTCCAAACTTCATTTAGAAAAAGAAAGAATGTAAACAAACAACCCACTAAGAAGCATAGCAAACCCCAAGGTGGATAACTATGAAAGAAATTACACCAAGGGCCATCAGAGTCATCATAGACAAAGCATAGAGAGGAAAAAATACTAAATAAATAAAAGTAAATAATGAAATATTTACTAAATATTTCAGTTCAGTTCAGTCACTCAGTCATGTCCGACTCTTTGCGACCCCATGAATCGCAGCACGCCAGATCTCCCTGTCCATCACCAACTCCCGGAGTTCACTCAGACTCACGTCCATCGAGTCAGTGATGCCATCCAGCCATCTCATCCTCTGTCGTCCCCTTCTCCCCCTGCCCCCAATCCCTCCCAGCATCAGAGTCTTTTCCAATGAGTCAACTCTTCGCATGAGGTGGCCAAAGTACTAAATATTTACTCTGGCTAAATAAAAGTAGCCAAAGAAACAACTCACATTACATACAGAGGAACAACAATAAGGATGACAACCAACTTATCATTAGAAACAATGAATACCAGTGACAATGGAAGAGCATCTTTAAAGGGCTGAAGAGAACCATGTCACCCCAGGATTCACCAAAACTTCTTTCAAAGAAGATGAAATTCAGATAAAACTGAGATGATTTCTCACCAGCATACCTACACTTCAAGAAATACTGAAGCAGTAAAAGAAATTCTCAGGCTGGAGAAAAATTGAAACCAGACAGAAGGAATCTGAAGCTAGAAAATATGGAAGGGTAAACATGTAGGTAAGTATATTTCTTTTCACAAGCCAACTGTTTACAGCAAGAATAAACAGTGGGTTTATAAAATATGAAAACATAAAAACAACAGCATAAAAGATGAAACTAAGTGTGAACTCAAGTAATGTTTTAGGTCCATATATTATACATGAAGTTGTATAATATTAACTCCACGTAGATTGGAATTAAGTTAGTATATACACTTGAACAACTTTAGAAATAGAAAAGATATAAAAAGGTAGAGCTCATGGACACATCAGAATGTCTCAGAGAACATTGTTCCCTGCTTTGTGCCAGCACGTGGAGAGGGAGGTTGTGTTAGGGTGCCTGAAGGCTGCCTGTCCAGGTGGGCTTGGAGGGAGGGTCAGGAAGAGGGTGGAGAGGCTGATGCTGTGTGCAGCAGCTCTGGAGACGTGGCTGTCATAGGTTCCCTGGGTCAATGCCAATACCCCCACCCCTTCTCCATGGCAACCCCACCCATGTTCACAGAGAGTTTACACCCATTGTCCCAGGACACAGAGGCAGTGGGTTGTGGGACTTCAACTGGTACCCAGATCAGTCAGGGAGAATTTTCATGGGTCTTCACTCATTAAAGGCTCCAGGGAGACCTTACACATCTCAACATAAAAGAACTGTCCATGATGGAGTGAGGTCAGGTGACAGTCCTCTGATCTGTTCTCTGCAGGACATGCTCTTGGTGGTTAATGATGTCACAGACTGACAAGTCCCAGCCACTTCAAAGGTTTCCAGGGACAGGGCAGGTGGAGAGTCCTCAGTAACTGAAAACTGGGGAGCTTCTTCTCAAAACTCAAGAAACTCCCCAAGGACTGAGTGACCCACAGAACCCCTGGCCCAACCTCCCCACCCTTCACTGCTCATCACAGAGCTGAAGGAGCTATGGCCCCTTCATAAAGGAAAAGCAGCCGAGAAGGCCATGCCATGGGAAGGAGGCACCCAGCACAGCCACTGGCATGCACATGAGCACTTTCAAACTGAGGGCCAGAGCCACAGGTGAGCACGCAGTGCCCCGAGGCCAAGTGGATGGTTGGGGATCGTTCAGGCCTGGCACACACCTGCTCAGTGCCAGTTCAGCCGCATGCACCTACAAGACACTGCAGAGGACATGCTGAATGACCCTCTGCCATTCTGAAATGACCAACTGCCAGGCTTGGGTGGGGGAGGTGAGAGGAAGCTGCGTGACTCTCTGTTCTTAAAGCCCCATGCTGACAAGAGAAGCCTGACTCTCCAATGGAGAAAATAAACAACAGAGCCAGAGATATCGCGGGTCAAGTAGTGTTCTCTACAGGGCCCTGGAAGGCTGACCCCCTGGAGAACAAGGCGGGAGCATCCAGCTTCGAGAGCCTCCACGGAAGCACAGTTGGGCGTGGGCAACTGTAAGTCACGGGTGGACTGACCCAAAAGGGAGGCAGAGAGGCTTTTGGGGTGATGTGAATGCTACAAGTCCACGACAAACAGGGGAGACCAGGCAAGTCTGTGGGTCACTGTGACAAATGTTCTCTGGCTAAAGCTGAGGGGCAGGTACAGTGGGCCAGGAGGCTACAGCAAGAGTTGGGGCCAAGTTAGGCTTCCTCTCGGGTGAAAACCGTAAATTCTGCTGGGAGAGTGATTGGCAAGCCTGGGAAGGCCAGCAGCAGGACCCAGCGCCTTCACGGAGCAGTCAGCTTGACAGTGGTGACTCAGGGGCCAGACACCAGCACCCACGGAGGCTTTACAGGCCCCAGGCAGTGTGAGGTGAGGCCCAGGATCCGACTGGGTCTAACGCCATGGGGAGTGCAGCTGCCCAGACCTGCAGGGGACTGCACCCTGCACCCAGGCCAGCCTGAGCCCCTCGGCAGCGCACTTGGGCCTCACCTCCAATCTTGGCATTGTATGCAACCCCTACAATGCAGTAGGAGTTGTTGGCGGAGGCGGCGACTTCTCCTGCACAGCGAGTGCCGTGTCTGCGGGAAGGAGAGAAGGCAATCAGGACCCTAAGCTGGGGACGCTGAGGTCCTCCCTCAATCCTCCCCATAACGCTGGGCCATCTGTGCACCCCCGTGGCAGGACCCTCCTGCGAGAAGAGCCATTGTCCCTAAGCCGGGGGACACTGAGGCCGTCCCCCATTTCTCCCCATCACTGCTGGGCCATCCACGTGCCCCACTGGCTGCCCTGCAGATGTGATGCACCTGTATCAGACTTGGGCTCTGCTGGGCACCCATGGCCTCCGCATCCCACCCGCCAGGCTCTGCGTCCCCCTGACTAACAGCACAGTGCAGATGCTGGCCTGGCTGCAGAGATGAAATAAGAACAAACAAAGGCTTAGGTTCTGTCCCCTGAGCCCTCTCCCTGCCCCATGCTCACCCTAGGCAGACCCCTCCCCCCACACACCTTTCCACAGCCATTCCAGCAGAGGGCAAGGAGGAGGGCTGGACATGGAACACTCAACAGCAGTAGGTGGAATAGGAAGAGGTGACCTGAGGTCAGCACTCTCCTCAGTAATGACCCCATTCTGCCACCTACAGCAGGCACATCTCTGAGAAGGTCCTTCAGAGGTGAGAATCACTGATTCGGGATCAAAACCACCTTTAAAGCCAGTCCTGAGCCCAAGGGTCAGCCCCCGGGGCAGCCCTCCCTCTGTCCACACTCTGGACCATGTGTGCCTGCAGCTGGGGCTGTCCCTGAGTCATGGGCCCAGGGTCCCACTCGGGACTCACCACGCCGCATCTGGGTGGTCCCTCCCTGCCCGCTGCACCCCTGCAGCCCCAGCGTGGTGGCCATGGAGTGGGCAAGGCACCTGGGAGGTGAGGCCAGGCCTTCACAGGTGCTGGGAGCACTGCGGCCAGCCCGCTAACTGCCTCCACTGGCTGAGCCTTCCTGCGGGGCTCTCTTGGGGCACCGGGACTCCAACCTCAGCATCAAATAGACTGAAACAGGGAATGCTGAGGAGGACACACCTTGCAGGCCTCGTGTCAGCAGGGGAAAGAAAGAAAGGGCTTCCACCGTCCTCTAAACACTTTTGGAAGAAGGGGAAGAGCCAATGCACAGGGCCATCTGATGGAGGAAGGTCTGGCCGGACACTGGACAGGAGCGCCCAGGCAGGTTTGGGAAACTAGGCATCACCCCCAGGGCTGCTACCAATGGTGCCAAGTCCCCCAGTCTCTCCAGACCACCCCCACTCCCTCTATCACAAGTCTCAATGACCGAACAGTAAGGGTGTGTCCCTCACCCATCATCTCACCCCCGTGCCCAGCCCTCGGAGGAGGAGGCATCAGAACACAAGGCATCTCTAAGACACCGAGACTCAGCAAGGTCACCCCACTTGCACAGAGCCACACAGCCAGCCCCAGCATCACTTGGGCCTCTGCCACTGCCCTTATGAGGTCAAAGACAGGGTCAAGAAGGCTTGGGTGCTGACCGAGTGGTCCGAGAGAACACATTGTGATCTGGACAAAGCTGGCTGTGCAGACCACGAGATATTCTGACAATGTTGCAAACAGGAATAATGCTGGCCCAACATCCACTGCAGCTGACCAGCAGAGTGACAGCCCACAGGAAAGGGCCAAACCCACTGAGCCTGCGAGCCTAGAAGGCGGTGTGGGGTTGGCTCCTGGTGGTCAGCCCCAGACCCCACCAGGAGGCAGAGAGCTGCCCCCGGCCCGTCTCCAGCCTAGGGTCCCCATGTGGGCTGGCTCCACCATCTGCGGGGACAGCAACAGAGAAGGAAGCAGGTAGGGGTCAGGCAGGTGACCCAGGACGTACTTATTCTCGTTGCTGGCATCGTACCGCGGAGACGGATCGTAATCGTTGCCATTGACGTCATAGCTCGCGTAGGAATCCTAAAAAATGAAACCTTGGTGACCAAAGAGAAGTGGCCCAGCGTATCACAACTCTGTTTATAACTGGTTTTACGCCTCGACTGGAAACAGAAACAATCTGGGCACTCTCTTACTGCAACAACAATTATACATATATATAATTATGTGGTGAATACACATAAAATGTACCACCCTAACCATTTTTACAGCTCAATGGTGCTAAGTATATCCACAAGTTGTGTGGCTGCCAGCACCATCCATCCACAGGATTCATCTTGCAAAACTCTGCACCTCTTAAACACTGACTCCTGATCCTCCCTCCCAAGCCCCTGGCAGCCACCATCTGCTTTCCATCTCTATGAATGCAACTACTCCAGGGACCTCACCTACATGAGATCATGTAACAGAGTGGGATTAGCAGGCAGCCATTACTCTGCTCTCTGTTACTAGGCAACAGGGCTCCTCAGCCACTACTCTGGTGCCTCAATGGGCCCGGCCCCACAAGCAGCCGACTGTCAATGAGTGACCATTATTTGTGCTGCTCAGCTATTGGTCAGTGCTACAGTGGACCCTGACCACTAGCACCTGATACCGAGGAACCACTGTGGCAGTGACTGAGTCAAGGGTCAGTGGCGTGGTGGTCATCAGGTGGAGAGTGAGGTAAGAGGCAGATTCAGGCCTTCTCCTGGAGGCCCTGCAGCTTACCCAGCCTTCAGGGAGCTGGGGGCCTAGGAAGCAGACTGGAGACTATGGCCCTCAGAGCCCTTGCCAAGGCCACCCACTAACTTTACCCCAGGCCTTGAAGCAGCTGTGAACCTCTCCCCCATCCCTGTCTCTGCGACCTAACTAGCAGTGCCCATCTGTTTGGGTCACAGTCTGTGGGACCTGGTCTCCCCGTTTGGGCGGCATGAGCAGCCTGAGGGTCAGTGAGATGGATGCCTGGCTCCCTCATGGTCGTGAGGGAGTTGCCAACTGAGACCTGTCTCCTCTGAACCAGGACTGGGACCTTGAAGGGTAAAAGCTGTGCCTTGGGACCTTGCTTTCTTGTCAGGACAGAGAATAACATTCATCTGGTAGAGATTTACAGGAACACCATTACCTAACCACCTGACCTCAGGAACAAAGGATCTGACACAGAGAAGTCTGCATCAACCAACCTCGGCCCTCCCTCACCTTTTGCTTTTAAAGGGCCTCGCTGAAAGCTTTCAGTAACTTTGGGGTTCTTAGGGCATGAGCCACCCATCTGCTTGTATGAACCTATAATAAACTTTTCTCTGTGCCAAAGTCTAATGTTTAGTATATGATGGGCCTCACTGTGTGTTGGGCACACAGACTTGTGATTTCAGTAACAATCAGTGTGTGTTGTTTTGTGACCCAGGTACTATTTTCACGGTTCATCCATGTGTTAGCTATGCCTCATAATTCCCTTCATCTTATATTTTTAATACGTATGTTTTTGCTTTATATAGTATCTGTATAATCTCCTATCTTCCTTTAAGACATGTTGTAAAAGCTCTCCTGATTGTTGACTTCAAAACTGTCGTCTTTGCAAACTAGTATATATAGGGTAGATAAATAACAAGGTCCTACTGCACAGCACAGGGAACTATATTGAATATCCTGTGATAAACCGTAACAGAAAAGATGTTTTACACATATATAGCTGAGTCACTTTGCCAGACAGCAAAAATTAATTCATTACAAATCAACTTTACTTTAATAAATGTTTTAAGAAGATAAAACTGACATTGTTAAGGGTGCATAACCATCTACCCAACCAACATGAGACGACTGACGTAACCGAGGCACCCAAGTGCCTTAGAATCTCGAAGGCAGTTCTCAAAAGTTACCACGTGCCAGGTTCTTTTCTCTGCACCACTGGAGGAGTAACAGGCAGAGGGTCCCTACACACAACCATCACACACACACACACACCACACACACCGACCTGAAGGTAAACAGACACACAGACATGTGTGCAGAGGGGACACCCCACACGCACACCCATGCACACACATCTGAGCCCCTCAGGGCCCCAGCAGTGCCCAGGAACCCTCTCAAACACCCCTGGCTCTGGGCAGCTGAGCTCACCAGCACCGCCAGCTCGGTTTCCGTACTGTAACATAATGGGGCAGGGCGGGGGCGCTTAAGCAGGTTATGCTGTACGTCGTCTCAGGTAATGGCTAGCACAGGTCAGTGTCTCAGGGAGCCAGCACCAAGACTCCACTTACGTAGTTCGGGGCCAGGTCGGGGTGGTTTCTCTCTATGCCGTCATCCAGGATGGTGACCACCACGTTCTTTCCCGTGTAGCCCCGCTTCCACGCTGCCTGGACATTCATTTCTGACCGGCAGCGGCTGTTCTTGTCACCACAGTGCTGCAGGCACAGGAGACACAAAGCCCCCAGCACAGACATGCCTGACACAGACCTGCCAGCCCAACAGAGGTGCTGTGGTGCTAGTGGGAGGACAGGGTAGGACCTCCGTTCCTCCTCCTGGTCCTAGCAAGAGTCATCGAGGAGGGCTGCATCGCTCTCCCGCCCTGACCTGGCCACGTGTACACGGAAGGCCCTCCTGCCCCAGCCAGGCCATGTCCCCACGGCTCTCCCTGGTGTTCCCGCCCTTCAGGGGCTCCATCCATGGCTCAAGGTGCCGCCCACCCTCCCCTGCTCTGGGGGCCCTTCACCCTGACCCTCACATAATGAAAGAGATTCACAAGAGAGCATGTGCCTGACAGCACTGAAATAGGGGTTCTACATGCAAATGAAGTCCGTCTGTCTGGAGCTGACCCGTCTCAGAAACACAGGGTGGGGACAGAGGCCCATGGCCTACTTACCATGTACCACATGTTGGACCAGATGGGATCGTTGAAATAAAGTGCCTGCGGGTCGTTTCGCACCTGTCTCTTCACCCGCCGTTTGACTTCCTGTTGCTGGAGCCATTTCACCTAGCAGGGGAGAAACGCAGTTACTCTCTGTTTCAGCAGCCATGTCCTGGTTCCACAAGGCCGCTTTGCAGGTGTTCCAGGCATCCTTCTCCATGAACATCTAGGTCTATCAGATGCCTCGGATGGTTAATTCCAAGGAGACATTTTCACTTCAGAGCAACCATATTTGAAAGATGAAAACCAGTCCACATGGAAGGGAAGAGGACCGCTCTTATGGAACAGTAGGAAAATCATCCTACTAAAGGAGACCTTGTGAAATGGCCAGTACTCTGGTGACCCTTTTCCCTAATTAAAAGGAAATACACGTCAGGAATGGAGAGCGCAGAGGCATAAAAGGTGTCAAATGGTTTATCGGGAGGACACGGTTAATTATGATGATCCCTATAATGGAAGCACAGCAACTACTGCAGACCTGGTACCAGACATGCAGAGAAAACCTAGGGAGGCACACAGCAAAATATTGAGAGCAATTCCTGGATGGTGTTCATTTAAGATTTTACTGTTTGTTCAAGATTTTAAAATTATTTTCAGGGTTTTATAAACTTCTTTCAATCGGCATGACCTGCTGTCACAACCAAGGGAAAAAAGCTTGAGAGGCAGGATAAATGTTACTTAAGAGCAGGAATCTTGGAGCCTGGTTGCTTGGATTCAAATCTGGGCCCAAACTCACCAGCGGAGTGACTTCGAGCAGGGAGCCTCCCTGGCCTCAATTTGCTCATATCACCTGTGCAATGGGCATCGCTGTGGCATCACAAGGAAGGATGGCATATAAAGTGTGCCATCAGTGACTGGCACAAGGATGTATCGTCATCACGTGTGTGTTTGTGTGTGTATTTCAAAGTGGAAGAGGTGTTTGTTTTTTTTTTCACTTTTAAAAGATAAGGGAGCTGGAACTCCCATGCCCTGAACCTAAACGTTTTCTCAGTCCAGCTGCTATGGGTTCCCAATCCCATTCTCCTGCCACTGGGACTCAGTTCTGCACAGGGGCTGCAGTGGGCAGAATGGGGACACCCAGCCCTGCTCTCAGAAGTTGGTGCTCCAGTTGAGGATTCCCACCAGGCAGCCCAGAGTGAGGCAGACAGGTGGCCAAGGGCAGGGAAGTAGGGGAGGAAGACAAGGATGGAGCCTTGGGCATGGGGGGCTGGGTGACTTGGAGGTTAGGCCAAGGCGGGTGACCCCAGGGGGATGAAGGCACAAAGGTCAAGGGCCAAGCAGCTCCCCTCAGACCTCAGCTTTGACCTCCCCACAGGCACCTGAGTGAGGAGAGTGGAATAGCCCCACAGTTAAGGGTGACCCTGATCTCCAAGGACAACATGCTTAGAAGGAAATGTCACCAAGGAAGGTTCAGCGGTAAAGAACCTGCCTGCCAATTCAGGAGATGCAGGAGACATGGGCATGGCAAATAAAATTGTACAGTGAAATATTCTGCTCATAACACCCTCTTAAGGCATTGTAAGACTTCCCAAAGTATTACTACCTGAACCAGGAAGCTTTAACTTTTTAGGTGTAAAATGCCTAAGACCCTATGCCCTAATTGGCTGGGCTGCATGCTCTAAGTACAGTGGTCGTACCCCACAGACAGCTCAAGCTCCCGGGATGGGATGCTCTGGGCCCACCAGCTCGGCCAACTCACTACCCACCAGGCTGTACTTCCCATCACAGAGGAGGGGGACCTTCCTCTCCCAAGGCCAACTGGGTGGCTCCTGCAAATCAGGCAGGTGACAGAGGGCACAGTGCCACCAGTCACAGAACAATCCCCCTGTGGGATAAGACAGTAAGGGCTCCTGGTCTCAGTGGCTGCTGCACTCTGGGTAAGAACCCAGTTGACAAATAGTTTGGGTGGAGGTGACGGCTGGGGGCTGTCCCTGTGGCATGGTCCGGGGCAGCTCTCTCCCGGGACAGGTCACTGCAGGACACTGACAGCTGCCAGGCACTGTCAGGCCAATGGACCTGGATACAACAAATCACTCGCCAGGCCTGCACACACGAACTCCCAGACACCAGGCACAGAGGCTGACTCAGCCCATGGTCACCTGGTCAGGGCCAATCCCCATCTCCCTTCTCCAGGCCCCAGCCACAGCCCTGCTTCTCACCCAGCTCCAGGAAAGGGCAGAGGGTTCCTGCATTCCATCCTCCTGCCATTTTCCAGACTGGCCCTTGTGTCTCTGGGGAGCATGGCCCCATGGCCCCTTACTCAGTGGCCTGCTCAATAACGCTGCACTGTCTCCAGTGTGTCCACTGCTGGTTCTGGTCGTGAGCATGAGTGTAAACACCGCTGATTCCCACCCAGGACCAGCCCTACCCCACCCCCCCCCCACACACACACATGCATACACCTCCACTCAGACACAGAGCTCTGCTTCAGGGGCCCCTCAGGTTGGAACCCAGAGCCAGTGGACCTCTCCAGGAGGGTCAGGGGTGCCGGTGACCCCCAGCCAAGTGCCTGAAACTGTGGCTTTCCCAAGGGGCACCTCATCATGAACAGTGAGGCTGTTCATGACAAAAGAACACACAGTTCAGGACCCTAAGGACATGTCATCTGTGGAACCAATTCTTGCGCAGAGCTCGGAAACAAGTGAGCCAGAGCAGACAAGCCACAGTTGCTGAGACTGAAACCGTGATGAAAAAACTCCCAACATCCGAAGGTCCAGGAACAGATGGCTTCACAGGTGAGTTCTAGCAAACACTTAAGAGATAACACACATCCTTCTGAAGTGAAAGTCCCTCAGTCATGTCCGACTCTTTGTGACCCCATGGACTATACAGTCCATGGAATTCTCCAGGCCAGAATGCTGGAGTGGGTAGCCTTTCTCTTCTCCAGGGGATCTTCCCAACCCAGGGATTGAACCCAGGTCTCCTGCATTTCGGGTGGATTCTTTACCAGCTGAGCCACAAGGGAAGCCCAAGAATACTGGAGTGGGTAACCTATCCCTTCTCCAGTGGATCTTCCTGATCCAGGAATCGAACCAGGGTCTCCTGTATTGCAGGTGGATTCTTTACCAACGATAAGGGAAGCCTTCTGAAACTTTTCCCAAACCACTGAAGAGGAAGGAACACAGGCGGTGAGCTGGTGATGATGGCAAGTTGGGCTGGGTCGGGGCTGATTGTGAGCTCTTCCTGCCCCGAGAGGCCGGAGCACAGGGAACGTTGTCCTGTTGTGCTGGCAGCCTGCCCATTTTACATGGCAGTTTCACTTCTGGTTGGCTCACTAGGGCCCTCAGAACTTCTAGGTGCTCAGACCTTTTGGTGAAGATGGCAGGAGAGACTGCAGTGCACTCTGGCTACCTGTCAAGGCCAAGGGTATATACTCAGGGAAGACTGCAGATCCGCGGCCTGGGTCACATTAAGATACACATGGGGCAATTGTGTGCAGGGTGAGAGCTGAGCTGTTGGGTGGGGCCCCAGCCTTCTTAGGAAGAGAACTGATCGCTCTGAAAAACCTTCAGGTCCGTGAAGGAAGGAAGGGACAAGAAAGTCCCTGTTGGCTCTCCATAACTCCCATTAGGTTTCACAGGGAGTTGATTGCGGCCTCCCAAAGGTGCTTTCACTCACTCAGAATGGGGGGAATGTGGCCTGATTCAGGAAGAGGGTCTCTGCAACTGTAATCAGCTAAGGCTCTGAAGACGAGGTCATGCTGGATTATCTGGTTGTGCCCTGAATCCCACGACAAGCATCCTGACAAGGGACAGGCAGGGGGAGACTAAGACCAAGGAAGGTGAGGCCTTGGGAAGAAAACAGCTCCAGGAGCACCTGGAGCTGCCAGGAGCTGCAGGTGGCAAGGCAGGACCCCCCAGAGGGACCACACCTGCCAATACCATAACTCTGGAGACTCTGGTCTCCAGATGGTGAGACAATATGTTTCTGGTGTCTGAAGCCCCCAGTTGGTGGTCACTTGCTATGGCCCCCCTGGGATCACAGCCTTGATCAGGGCTGAGGTGTTAATGTCTGAGAATTCATGAGGCTGTCCTACCTAACACCAGACCTGGAGCACCCAGAGGAGGGGCTGAGGGCTGTAGCGGGGGCACTGGCGTGGGGACTTCACCAAAACAGAGGGGCCATCCCAGGGTGCCCACTCCAGCTCTGGCTGGAGCCCCCACCCTAACCGCCCTTCCCTGCACATCACTGGGCCCTGGACACCTGCCCCTGCTGTCCTCTCAAACTAAAGCTGCCCCAAAAGTGGGTCCTGCCCGCTCACCCAGGGCCCTCTCACTGCCTGATTCTCCTAAATCAGTGGCACTAAAACCCACTGTCTCCCCTCAACCCCCCAAGTCAGGACAAAGCAGGGATCCTCTCCAACACAAGAGTCTCCTAAAGGCGTCAGGACCCCATCACCCACATCAACCACTCATCGTGGCTGCCATGCCCCCAGCATCTGGAGGTCACATGACTCTGGAAGGGTCCCTGTTCCATGACCGACGCCTGGTGCAGTCTGACCCCTGCCCAGGCCCCCTCTGGCCTGGCCTCCAGCCCGCAGGCCTGGTTGCATGGTGGGTGCCTCTTCACTGTGTTCCTCTCTACCGTCCCCACCAGGGAACCCTGCCCTGATACCTGGGCCAGCCGGGGTGGGCCGCCAGGCTCCTGTGCCCTGAGTGTGTCTGTGCAGTGACGCCGCTGACATGGAGGACGTGGACACGGACTCTTCAGGAGCCACTACCCTGCTCCCCAGGAGGGAAGGATGTGTCTTGGTCATGCGAGTCTCTCCAGCTCTCAGCCTGTAACAGGGTCCTTGTCCTCTGTCTTCCTTAAATGGCAAAACGACCTCTGACGCTGAAAAGGGAAGCATGTCTTCTGGGGCTGGGGCTCCCCTGATCTGGCTCGTCCAGCACCGCCCACAGCTCTGGCTGGACATGTCCAGGTCTTTATGACCACCCTTTGCTCCCCACTGGCCTATGTGAAGCCAGGGCTGCACTTCGCTCACCACTGTACTTGTGTATGCCAGGCGATGTGAGGCATACAGTAGGAGTTCACTAAATGCTCTCTGAATGAAGGAATGACATTAAATGAATAAGCTGTAGATTTCAAATATAGCCATAGACAGACTTTCAAAACCACTGTGGAGCAGAGCGTGCGACTGGGTCTCCATGACCACCAGGGGAGCAGTGTGGACTCTGTGTAGAAGACTGGTGCTTTGGGTTTGCCGCATTTGAGCCCAGCTCAGCACAGGTTATCTTGTCTGGGCAAGCCTTTATCACCCGTGTAAAGCATTTTCATTTCTTCAGTCATATTTTGAAGCTGAAACATCACTCTGACTTTTTCTTTTATATTTTCTGCATGTTTCCTGTTAAACATTTTCATCATGAGACTTTACCATCTTCTCAAGATGAGGTGAAGAGCAGTGCATACTTCGGGAGACAACACCTCCTCCAGCTCTCTTCTTAAGAAGTCAAGTTAAAATTTGGTATCCGCTAAATGTCACTCTGCACTTGAGAGGAGGTAAACTTAAAAGATGCTGAGAAAGAGGTCACGTAAATGAGCAGGACCCTAGAACGGCCTTGAAAACTGTGAGTTATCAGGCCATGCAGTGCCCAAGTGTTGTGTGGGCAGGAGGCCCACGCCCTCTTCCCTTGGGCTGCTGGGCCAGAAGGCAGCCAGCAGGTCGTCCCGGGTACAAAAAGTGTCAAGGGGCTGTTCTGAAACTTTGTCCCATGAAAGAATGCCACCAGAGCAAGAATAGCCCTTTCACTCCACCCAAAGCCACTGCACACCTGTGCTCTGCTTAATGCCCTCCACCACCCACAGGCCCTGCCTGCTAGGGAAGCTCTGGGTCATCACCAGGAGCTGGTGGGGCCCAGAAGGGGCCCTGGGGGCTCCGCTCGGAGAAAGAATGAAGGACAACAGCCCTTCTCTGAGACCCTTGTGACCACCCTTCCAGACCCCCACCAGCTCAAGGGGAAGAGCAGGAACTGAATCAAGCTGCCTGCCTCCTCACAGCCCCCACGCTCAGCCTGTGACATGGAGTTCTATTCAGGTCCCGTGTTCGTGCACAAGCAAGAGAGACAGTTTCAGTCTGCTTTCCCCTCTCTCCCCACCTTGGCGTCCTTGAAGTGAGGGATGCATCCTTCTGTCACCAGGGAAGGATGGAGACTCCCTCTCCTGTGTGTTGTGACAGAGCCAGCCATGCCTGCAGACCAGGGCAAGTCTCTGGAAGTCATGAGAGGCCAGACTCCAAGTGTCCAGGGCTCAGATCCGAAGGCCTCCTCCAGGAGAGAGGCGAGCGGCAGGCACGCTGGGAAAGTAAACCTGTGACCCTGTCGTCTGCACCTCAGCCTCCAGCCTGTGGAGAGAGGGTCGGATCAGCCTGCCTGGGGCCCCTGCGTGTGAAGGCCTGGATGCTCACATCCCGAGTCCCATCAACCCTGAGTGCTCCACACACCTGTTGCAGCACGTGCTGGGCCAGCTTTCTACCAGCTGAGAAGCAGTGAGATGTGAACTCATGGCGTGAGGACCCACAGAAAGGAAACCATGCTCCCTGACCAGAGCACATCACCTTAGTGTGTGACGTGCTCCTTTTCTGAGGACAGGCCATGGATTGCATGTGTAGGAAATGAGCAGTTGCCAAGTGGGGGCTTCCTGCTCAGCATCCAGGGTCCCTGGAGGGTGGAGGGGCAGGCTCAAGTCCCAGGAGCCCCAGAAGCTGTGTGTAGAGCCGTGTAGATGTGAGCTTAGAGTGTCTTTCCTCCTCTGAGAGAAATGGTGTCCACAGCCTTCATCAGCCTTTCCAAGAGGCCTGTGATTCTGGCACAGTTAAGAAGCACAGAACTGAGGCCAGCTTGCAGAGGTAGAGAGTGATCGGAGACAGAGGACTGACACCCCCCCGCCAGCTGACCTCCTGGGGCAGAGGGCACCAGCCTCCTTAGAGCGAGTCTCAGGGAGACACCTGAGCCCTCTGAGGTACCACGCGGGGTGGGGAGGAGATGCCAGGCTGCTATGCGAACCCATGAGCCTGGGCAGTAGAAGAGGCAGAAGAGAAGGAAGTCAAACCAGAAAACTCAAAGCTGATCTAACACAGCCTAGACGCAAATCCCCGCCCCCCCAATCCCACCACGGGACAGAGGCCACTGGGGACCCAGGCACATCTCTACTTCAGCTGGCCAGAGCACAGGCCACCTCTCAAATCCTCCCTGTCAAAGTTGAAGGACAGGGGCCCAGAGGTGTCCCCTCATCGCTGGTATGAGTGGGACCACCCACCTGCAAATGCAGGAGACAAGACTGGACTCAGGAGGTCAGGGTCCTTGATTATATGAGTTCTCCCTTTCCTGAAAGGAAAGAGGAAGCTCTCCCCACCTGCCCTGTGCCCTGAGGATCACAAAATGGACAGGGGGCTGGAGCGCTGACTCCAGAATCACCAGCCAGACAGGGGTGCCCAGCCGGCCCACATCAGTACTTCTGCCATCTGGTCAATTAAAGCCCTCTTTAGGGCTTTTGTCACAATTTAACCAAGAACACAAGGTACTTCTGAAGTTGGGCATTCAGCAGTCGAATGACAGGGACACAGGATCACTGGGCAGCGGGGACGCTGCAGGACCCGAGCATCCTGGTGGGCGTTTCTCCCTCAGAGCTACAGGCCTGGGGGCCCAGAAACGCCTTTCTCAAACATTCCTGGGTGATGGACTATGGGGGGTGGGGGCTGGATTCCTCACTCCCCGTGCTGGGCCAGTCTGAGCACCGGAACTCACATCCAGGGCTGACCGCAGGCCAGCCTCAGCTGACATAAACTCATCGAGAAATTTCCACCCTCACCTCAGGGTCAGTATCACAACCTCTGTGCAGCGTGAAGAAGGTTCCCTTTTTCCCTCATTGCCACCACAACAAGGGAACATAAATTAGACAGAAATAGGATAATATGTAAAGTTACACTTGTTAAAAAAAAGTCATTACATAAAAAGAAGTCTATGAGAAAACAGTAACAGATACAACTTGCTATGTGAACCTACCCTGTGAAAATTGACATCTGCTTCAGTAAACACTGAGGGTCCATCTGCTATTCACCGGGTGGCCTGCCGGACTTGGGAGTGAACGTGACTCACCCTCCCCAACCCCCAGTCGTCCAGGAACAAGATGGGCTACTTGCATCTGAACCCAGCCATCTCTCCTCGCACCTCTCTGCAGCTCCTGGACCTGGAATCCCAGGCCTCCTGGGAATGACCTGCAGTTCCCAGCAGCCCTGTGCCAGTCCTGGTCAGTAACAGATTCCCAGCAAACGAAGCCCTCCTCACTCCCACAAACTCCGCCGAGCTTGGGCCCTTGGTCCTGGCAGTTTCTGGGGCAGCTGGAAACAGATTTACAGGAACAAGAGCAGGACCAAGGGCCGAGGGTCTGTCTGCTGCTCTGGATGGGCTCGCAGTGCTGGGAACCCCAGGGAGGAGGATGCCCGTGGGTTCCCAAGCCCAGTAAGACAGCGCGTGCCCTGCAGCAGTGGGCAGCTCCAAATGTGGCTGGATGAACTCTGGCCCTGTGGCTTTCATGCTGGGACAATATCTAGACAGCCTGGACCCCTCTGCTCCAGGAGTCCCAGGGAACTCACAGATCCAGAGTGCAGACCTCCCACCACTTAGAGCAGCGCCCTGAGCCAGCTCCCAGTGGGAGGGTGCACGGGCTGAGACTGGGGAGACACCAGGGGAGGCAGTGTGTGCACAGGCTGGTGGAGAAAGTGAAGATGTCATCCGATGAGGATCACAAAGCCCAGCCTGGCTACAGGGAGGCCAGACCAGGGGGCCTGGGCAGGACGTCCCGGCGCGGCAGCACTACAACAAGGGCTGGGCAAGGATGCCCACAGCTGGCCAGTGAAAGGGGCTGTGCGGCATCCAGGCAACAGAGGACAGGGCTGGGGTAGGGGTGCAGGTGGGGACGCAGGACAAGGCCAGGACGGGGCTGCCCAGGCGGAGGAACGAGAGTAGGGGAGGCACAGCTTCTCTCTGAGACACAGCTGTGGTTGGAACATTACTCAGCTTTGGGACACGGTGACTGTAGGACTCTTGGAGGCGTGTAAGTGGGACTGTGGGACTTTTTGAGGCATATAAGTGGAAGTGTGAGCCTGCTGGTGAAATCATAAAGCACCATCTTTTAAAGCCTATTTGAAAATTCTGTTTGCCAGTTCATAGCAGGCAGAGTCCACTAGACCCAGCAGGGTTGTGCTGAAGTGTGCAGACAGCGGAAGGCCTCCCCACCCCACATGGGCGGACCCATCAGGCTGTGTGTGGCAGTCCACCCCACTCCCCAGTCCAACCCATCCCCTCCCCTCCCCCGCCCATCCCACAGTTCATCAACCCCCAAATCAATGCAGCCACTTCCTGTCCACATGCTGGTATTTGCCAGGAACTTTCTGTTTGTTTGCACACCCAGTGGCTCTAGCACACAAAACTCAGATAAAAGTCCCTCTGTGGTTAATGGAAAGATCAGCTTCAGTGTTGCATCACTGCTGGAGGAGAACCTGAAGCTGATGAAGCTCTGGGGCAAAGTCCTGTCCCACAAACAGCATGCCCACCCTGGCCCTGGAAATCACTTCCCAGCTCCCAGGCGCTGAAGGGCTAGAGCAGAGAGTCAACCCGAAGCCTCCCACCACTCCATGAGGAGCCACCGAGGGCCCCTGACAACATCTTTATCCTTCCATTTCCGTCATTGATCTGGCTGAGCACACAGTGGGAGGGCTGAGCCAGAGTCACCACTCTAAAATGTAAGGCTTGGAAGACGCAACATCCAACTATCAGCCAGCTTGGAACATAGTCAGAACAAGTAATTTTTAAAACATTTGGGAGCCCTTACAGCTATTGGCTGGTGCTTCTGTAACATCCACCCTGCTCCAGACTCTTGGCGAAAGAACAAGTTAAAAACAAATGCTTTCAGTTGGCTTAAATGACAGCCCTTTGGAGAAACCCAGCGACTGATACCGCACCCGGAGAGCAGGCTGGCTGTTCTCCCAAGAAGAGAGAGGGCTGGCCCACCAGGCTCTTTGAGCAAAATGGCCCTTTTCAAAGGTGGTTTAAAACACCAAGTAAAGGTAATTAGGGACAACAACTGCAGGACGCTGGTATAGGGTCAGAGCAGAGATGCCTAAAGAATGTGCGTGCATGTGACTGAAGTCTTCAATCTTCCCTCCCGCTGGTGTTCTGTTTGGTTCTGTTTAACAAATGCACACTCTATCAACTTTCAGGCTAAGTAGGGGTGGGCTTTAAATTCCATCACTTATCAAAGCAATTGTATACAATAGGGACTGCAGCTAATTAAAATAAAATACCATCTGCATTCGATTGAACTTTATCCTAAGCCGTATAACATTCATCTCCAGTTTGGTCATTCAAACACGATGGCAACTGCATTCCAATGATGCTGGATAGTATTAAATCATCTTTTCCCTTTTTTAATATTAATTACACAACTCTCTGATCGCGAAGGTGTCACAAAACACTTCGCTAATTTGGGAAAGCATCCTAGTGCACTGCAGGAAAAGATAACACTAAACATCTCTGTAAAATAGCTAATTTTACCTGATATTTCATTACAATGACTTGGTAGAGTAAATATTAGTCAGACTGACAGCTAATTGATTTGGTTTGCATTAAAACTAGACTGATTTAAACGGAGGCGTTTCAGTTGCGATTCTGAATTTGTCATTGGTTCCATTGTCTATATGCTCTCCCTGGGGCTAAATATTTAATGAGAACTGTGGGAAACACTCGCAATCACGTGGGCCTTGCGGGCACTGGAATGCGCAGCGTTTACCTTTTCTCTCCTTCTTCTCTGTTGGCAGGATGCTCCCACAGCAGCTCTGCCAGGAGCTGATTAAGAAGCTCTGCATAAAAATGATTTTTAATTTGAAAAAAGTTAACTGGCACTGCCTGTGGGAGTTCCTCCCCTCTTCTTCGAGGCCACAACTGATGATCGGGAGCCCCTGCCCACAGACCCAGAGTGAACGCAGTGCCTGGAACCCACCCACACGGCACAAGCCCATCACCACAGATGCCAAAGAGGAGCCAGCTGGGGCCTGCCCCAAGTCCTGCCCAGCTGTCTCCTGCAGCCTCACAGCCAGGCCCCATGTCTGGCCCTGCTGGGGCCACGGGCCAGAGGACCACCAGGTGGGCATCTCCGGGTTCCTGGACACAGGGTCACACTCAGCAGGTGCACAGTTAGTAATTCTGAAAGGAAGGGTGGAACAGTTGAGTTGAATACCTTTAAAAGGTTTACAATTTAGACACTAGACCAGAAACTATAAAACTCCTAGAGGAGAACATAGGCAAAACACTCTCTGACATACATCACAGCAGGATCCTCTATGACCCACCTCCCAGAATATTGGAAATAAAAGCAAAAATAAACAAATGGGACCTAATTAACCTTAAAAGCTTCTGCACATCAAAGGAAACTATTAGCAAGGTGAAAAGACAGCCTTCAGAATGGGAGAAAATAATAGCAAATGAAGCAACTGACAAACAACTAATCTCAAAAATATACAAGCAACTCCTATAGCTCAACTCCAGAAAAATAAATGACCCAATCAAAAAATGGGCCAAAGAACTAAAAAGACATTTCTCCAAAGAAGACATACAGATGGCTAACAAACACATGAAAAGATGCTCAACATCACTCATTATCAGAGAAATGCAAATCAAAACCACTATGAGGTACCATTTCACGCCAGTCAGAATGGCTGCGATCCAAAAGTCTACAAATAATAAATGCTGGAAAGGGTGTGGAGAAAAGGGAACCCTCTTACACTGTTGGTGGGAATGCAAACTAGTACAGCCACTATGGAGAACAGTGTGGAGAATCCTTAAAAAACTGGAAATAGAACTGCCTTATGATCCAGCAATCCCACTGCTGGGCATACACACTGAGGAAACCAGAAGGGAAAGAGACACGTGTACCCCAATGTTCATCGCAGCACTGTTTATAATAGCCAGGACATGGAAGCAACCTAGATGTCCATCAGCAGATGAATGGATAAGAAAGCGGTGGTACATATACACAATGGAGTATTACTCAGCCATTAAAAAGAATACATTTGAATCAGTTCTAATGAGGTGGATGAAACTGGAGCCTATTATACAGAGTGAAGTAAGCCAGAAGGAAAAACACCAATACAGTATACTAACGCATATATATGGAATTTAGAAAAATGGTAACAATAACCCTGTGTACGAGACAGCAAAAGAGACACTGATGTATAGAACAGTCTTATGGACTCTGTGGGAGAGGGAGAGGGTTGGAAGATTTGGGAGAATGGCATTGAAACATGTAAAATATCATGTATGAAACGAGTTGCCAGTCCAGGTTTGATGCACGATACTGGATGCTTGGGGCTGGTGCACTAGGACGACCCAGAGGGATGGTATGGGGAGGGAGGAGGGAGGAGGGTTCAGGATGGGGAACACATGTATACCTGTGGCGGATTCATTTTGATATTTGGCAAAACTAATACAATTATGTGAAGTTTAAAAATAAAATTAAATTAAAAAAAGAAAAGAGTGAATCCCCCTACCACCCACCCCCATGCCAAAACACAGGTTACATCTCCTATTTCACTTCTGCCATAGTTTTAACAATTGAGAAGCCACTTAGTTCTCCAAAATTCCTCGGAAATGAGACACGCAGAGGCCTGGGGCCCTTCACTGAGGTGCTTGTACCTGCACAAACCTCTCCTCCAGCAACAAGATACAGAGAAAGTGTATGGGACTAAAAGTAACTGCATGCATGCACAGTTGGGGGAAATTCCGGACAAGATACAAAAAGACTAAAAACCCAGCTGCCACTTCTGAAGAGCCTGGAACAGAAGCAGGGGACTGCACATGCCCCCTGCACTCAACACCACCAAAGGGGCGGGAGGACCACCTAAGCCACCCCTCCAGCCTGACCCTGAACACACCCTGACCCTCACCCCATATAAGGAACCACCTCCCCCCACCCCACCCACATCGGGAAGCAAGCAAGCAAGGGAGCCTGTTGTTTGTTCCTGCTCTCTCTGCTGCAGCAGGGGCCCCAATAAAGTCTCGCCTGAATCTCTTGTCTGGCCTCTGATCCATTTCTATTGCTGGTGGGGAGGCCAAGCATCCTGTTGGGCAGGAGAAAGGGAATCAAGAAACTTCCCATCCAGGGACAGCCCTGCAAGAATCTGCCTTGCAATGCCAGAGACAAGGTTTCCATCCCATGTTGGGGATCTAAGATTCCACATGGTCCAGAGCCCAAGTGCTGTAACTGGAGAGCCCAGACGCTGCAACTACTGAGCCCACTCACCACAACTAGAGAGTCTGCGTGCTGCAACTAACACCAGATGCAGCCAAATAAATTAATTAAAATAAATAAAAGACATGTAGCCAAATAAATAAATGACAAAGAATCCCACCATCCCATCCTGTTCTCATGCACATCTCTATGGGGGGGGGGATGTCCCCCATGCAAACAGCATCCCTTCGCTGTGACTCTCCCTGTGGGAACAGTAACTCCAAACAAGCATGCTGTTCTCACAAGACAGACCTCTGCGTGCTTAAGAAAAACTGTGGAGGGCACGGCAGCAACTCCCTTCTGAGCTTAGACAGGTGAGGAGCCCCTGCGAACCTCAGCACCACCCCCACCACCAGCTGCAAGGACCCCCATGTGTCTTTGTGATGGTCATGCACTCTGCACTCAGCCCTATGGTGACATGGGGTCTGCTCACTCTTCTCCAATGGCCTGTCCTGTGCGACTTAGCCACTACCACCTGGCTTCGCTTCTGAGAGGAAAAAAAAATGCACCAGCCCCTGTGAAAAGTGTCCTTCCAGCTCCGTGGTGTGAACACAGACACCGGGTGAGAGGAGGCACATAAGATGCCCTTCATAAACACAAACTTCCTCTTAGCTGTGAGGGAAGAATGGGATTACCACAGTGTTTGATTCTATCTCCTTCTGTTTGTCCACCCACCCACCATGCATCCGACCATCCTCGTACCCACCCATAAAGTGAACTCAGAACCATACACTGTGTGTCCACCTTATCAGAGCCCAGCTCGTGGATGGGCTGGCTCATGCACTGGGATGACTTCCCCATGCTCTTGAAAGCAGAAATCACAAAGTTGTAACCGGAGAAGCGTTCCCAGGACAAACCATCTCTCCCATCAACACAAGAGGAGCCACGATGGTGGCGGGGTGGTGGGGTTGGGGTGAGGTGGGGGGTGGTGCTTGGGACACTACCACGGCCAGCTTCTCTGCAGAAACTTTACTATCCACGTTCTCTGGGGATCCCTGCAGGAACACCCCATGCCTGCTTGGGAGTCTAAATGAAAACTCTGCACACTGCTTTTAGGAGAGGGTGATTTCCATGTTCTAAAACTACAGTTTACCAATGGCCTCATTTGTTTGTTGGGGCTGTAACTTCTTGTCACTTGCACTTCAACATCCCTTGTAGCTCTCAATGCCCTGTGACATATCATGTGTATTTCTATAGACTGTCAGCCCCACTGTCCACTCCAATGGCCCTGATACAGACATACAGGGACACACAGCAGGTATTCCAAAATCACCTGGTGAATGAATGAGGCCATCAAAGGCTCACTTGGCCATCTTACATCTTTAATCTTACCAAGTATCTGCTGACCCATGAGTCAAATATTAATCTCAAATCTATGTAGAAAGTATGATTAACCACTGATAAATAAGAATTATACTAAAAACGTTATTAGCCTCTTTTCAAATTACAACTGTTTTCATCTCAAAGATCACAGGGATTTTTAAAGAAAAAGCCACATTCACTGCCCAAGTTTTCAAGTTCATGGTAACCATTAAGATATATGTTATGACAACCACAAAAACACCTGCCTATCCAAACTCTAATTTCATTATTAAAACGACAGTTTGAATTCCATAGCCTTTATGAGTAAGATGCACACATTTATCTCCGCTAATTACTATGTGTTTTGTTGACTTTTAAAGATTTAAAATGATAGCCCTATAGTCATTTGATTGTTGTTTCAAACAGAAGTCAAGAATTTAAATTCTCAAGTCTTACAAAGGATCCAAATATTTGGAGTTTTTAAATGCTCTGATATGTAGCTGCACATCTGTTTTGTTTTGTTCAGAGAGGAAAACTTAGGGTCATGGAGAATCTCATTAAAATCCAGACTTGGGCATTTTCAGAACCAGAGACACAAACAACCCGCACACGACACTCTAGGCCCTCAGACAGCACCTGCCCAGGGAGCGGAGCTGTACCTGGGGGTCCATCCTGAGGAAGGTGTGAGGGCCTCTGCTGCTCAAGGTCGACCTCTTAAAGGTTTTGCTGTGATAAAAGTGGTAGTAATCGTCCAGGTTTCCAATCTGCAAAACAAGAAGCAGGATACCACCAATCAGTATGGTCTTACCAAACCCTGCCTCTCAGAACACCTCCCCCTCTTCTGAGAGACCCATCCTGCCCCCAGAGCGAGATCACCCTCCGTGACACTCCCCCGCTCACATCCCTGCCACAGATTTTAGGTCTGTGAATGTCAACTCGGAGACCCCTTTCTGGATAAACACTAGGTGGTATTTCCGATGAAGTACATGCTCCCCAGATCTTGCAGTGAGTTTGTATCATTTAAAGTTTGTATTACCATGGCCAAGTTATTTTAGACAAGAATTCCTGTTCATTTTGGGTTAAGCATCCCTGAAGCAGCTCCGTTCGTGTCAAGTCAGGTCTAAGTCTACACCAAACACTCATTTATAAACAAACTCCATGCTCTCTGCCCCCCGGGTACACTGAGACATCTAAGAATGAATGTCCGCTCCCAAGTGCAGCAAGGAGCCAAGGCAAACACGCAGCCCCATCTGCTTGAGGACTGTGGAAAGGTCAGCTGAGAACACCCGCGTCCCAGGGTGTCCCGGCTCTCGGCCAGCGCGGTCTATCAGGGTGGATTTCAGCTGGAGGGCTGGAGGGGATGCAGCAGGCTGCTCCTGCACCTCCTCCCGCCATCCCAGCCCCTACCTGCCTCGTGTCTCACAACCCTGGAGCATCAGGACACTGTGCTCAGGAGGCCTGCCTCTCCTCCTAAATTCCACTGGCTGCTGGAAACAGCTGGCTGGGCATGAGCCCTGAGCAGAGCCTTGTCACTGAAGATGGAGCAAATGTTACACAGACTCCCAGGCTGCCCTCCTCAGGTGAAACCATCCTAGTTTCTCTTCCAGCTCCTGACGAGAGGGTGGATTTAAGACAGACTGTCCTCTGCAGCAGTCAGATGTCACGGTGACAAGCCTGGTTTCAGCCAGACAGGCCTCATCCAAACCTTGTCCACTCCCTTCACCATGCACGATCCTGTGATCCTGAGCAAGATTCCCCTCCTGCAAACCTCAGTTCCTTACATGTACAGTGGGGATAAAACTACATACCCCAAGAACTTGTTTAAGCAGGACTAATGTCCACCCAATTCACCATGACCTTCCACTGCCTCTCTGCCTGCTCACAGACACTGCATCTGTCCAGTGCAGTGGACGGGACCAGGCAGAGACCTAAAGGGACATGGAGATGCTGAGCAGCCATTTCCACGTCTTTCCACAAGAAGATTGCACAGGTGTCTACAGAGAGAGCCTGCTTGACTGTACCCTTTACCCTCATCCAGAAAACCCAGCAGTCCGGCTGCATCCTGCTTTTCAGTTTCCAGAGACACCGCTTGTCCTTGAAATGAAGAACCTCCTTGTTTGTTCAAGCTTGCTCCAGGATGTTTCAGTTGTTTTCAAGCACAGAATAGCGAACACCATGACAGCTGTGAAGGTTAGCCAGTTAGAGTCTGTATGGTGTCTGCCTAGTTTAGTGCCTTGAACACAGTTGCTGTTCAGGAAATCCTGGCTGTATTCGGAGCTGGAATTCTCACCCTGGCTCCTCCAAACCCTCGCTGGGCCTGGGATACACCCTGACTCAGCTTTACCTGCTGTGGAATCTGGGCTTCAGACCCTCTCTTAGTCTCCTTGTGAGAACAGTAACTACTATCTTCAAGGTTTGTTCCAAGACAGTCCCTCTCCCCTCCCCCCTCACTATACACACATACACACCACACATACACACATACCACACACCACACACACATACACATACCACTTATACACACACTCACACACATACACACACACCACACATGCATACCTCACATACACCACACACACACTACACATACACTGCATGCACATACCACACATACACCGTACATACACACACATCACACATATACCACACATACACACACATACACCACACACGAACTTCCCCGGAGGCTCAGTGGTGAAGCATCCGCCTGCCAGTGCGGGAGATCTGGGTTCAATCCCTAGGTTGGAAAGATCCCCTGGAGAAGGAAATGGCAACTTACTCCAGCATTCTTGCCTGGAGAATCCCATGGACAGAGGAGCCCGGCGGGCTACATTCTGTAGGGTCACAAAGAGTTGGACACCACTGAGCGACTAAACAACAACAATACACGCACACGTACACATATATAGAGTCAGGCACAGCTCTTCATATATAAAGAGCCAGTAAAGTACCTGGCAGGCAGGAAGTGCTCTATACGTGGTTTTCTGCAATTATGACTCTTGGTTCATTTTCTACTTCAAGCATTTTTCAACCATCATAAACCTAATTATTTCTGCCCTGTTTTGCACAGAAGCACTCTTATTTCTCCTCCTACAGTTAACTGCTCACTTTTTCACTGAAGTTAATTGTTATGTCTGTCAAAGGGCTCCTCCTAGAGCAAGCCAAGCTGTTATTTAACAAAAATGCAGCTTTAACTTACAGCAACGTTTAATCCACAAGTGGCCACCATCCCTGGGAGATATATCACAACTTTGGGTCTTTTAACTCCAGGTGTTCAAATCAATTTCCACTCAGGACATGGAGAAACTAAGAGCTGAATCCAATGTGCTGACAAGGGGAGGGATTAATTTCAGAGCTGCCAACTATAAGCACTGGGGTTCTCAGGTAGAAAGGTGGTTAAGAATCCACCCGTCAATGCAGGACACACAAGAGACGCAGGTTCGATCCCTGGTTTGGGAAGATCCCCTGGAGGAGGAAATGGCAACCACTCCAGTATTCTTGCCTGGAAAATTCCATTGACAGAGGAGCCTTGTGAGCTATAGTCCATGGGGTCGCAAAGTTCACAGGGTCACAAAGAGGCAGACACGACTGAGCATGCACTCATAGATCCTAAGTAGGCCTGCATCAGGGTAGCCCTGGACACCACTCAGGGCAGCATCTGGCCCTAGAGCAGCCCGGCTGCTCTGCAAAGGCCAGTCCCCAGGCCGTGCAGGCCCGTGACGCTGCCCCTGTCCAGCTCCACCCTGAGCAGGGCTCAGAGGGTCTGCACTGAGGAGGGTCATTTCCATTGAGCAATTCCAGGGAAGAACAGATGGCTCCCATGGTGCTGACCAGACGAACTGCCCCGGGGGCAGCAACGAGCAATGCCACATCTATTTTGGGAACTTATCTGCAGCCCAGTATGGACGATAAAGGTCTGGGTAAGGTGCAGGGGAGAAGGGGACACCAGTCAAGGACACCCTCCCATCCTGACAACGCCAGGTGCAGAAGCTGGAATCTGATTCAGGAAAAAGTGGAGTGAGTCAGGTCACTGGCTATTGGGAACTCTGACAGTTGCCACCCAGATCCTCCCAGGGTTCTGTGTGCATCTGTATACCCTCTGGGCCCTCCTGGGGCAGGGTGCAGGCATGGGGAGCAGAACTCGTCCTTCCTTGAGATGAAAGATTTGTGAAAGGAGCAGAACCTGTCCTTCCTTGAGATGAAAGATTTGTGAACAGGCAAACAGAGGGCAGACAGGGCATGGGACAGAAGGCTGCCTGACCCTGGAGAGACTGTGAGGGCAGGAAGAGGGAAGAGGGAGGAGGCAGGGCCAGATGCTGAGGAGGGAGTCCTGACACTGGCAGAGGCCCTGGCACCACCCTCACCTGGATGGACGTGACATCCTGAAGCCCAAGGACATGCCATGTGGTCAACCACGTCTTGACCCACTCAAGGGGGGCAGTGGGCAGAGGACGGAGCACAGGCAAATGATCTATCTCCTGCTTATTGTGTTAGCTTTTTAAATTGTGGTAAAACAGACAGAGGGCTTTCCAGGTGGCGCTACTGGTAAAGAACCCACATGCCAATGCGGGAGATGTAAGAAACACAGGTTCGATCCCTGGGTCGGGAAGATCCCCTGGAGGAGGAAATGGCAACCCACTCCGGTATTCTTGTGTGAAGAATCCCATGGACAGAGGAGCCTGGTGGGCCACAGTCCATGGGGTTGCAAAGAGTTGGACATGACTGAAGTGACTCAGCACACAGAACAGACATAACGTTTACCACTGTCACAGTGTTTAAGTATCTATAGTTCAGGACACCAGGCACATTACACTGTCATGCAGTCATCACCATCATCATCTTGGGAACCTTCTCATCTTCCCAAACTGAAACCCTGCCTCCATCACATGTGAACTCCCACCCTCTGGGCCCTCCTGGAGCAGTGTGCGGGCATGGGGAGCAGAAACCATCCTTCCTCACGATGAAAGATTTGTGAACAGGCAAACAGAGGGCAGACAGGGCACAGAATATCTGCTCTGTCTCTGTGAACCTGACAACTCTGGCTATCTCAGGGGAGCCACTGGCTCTTCTGTGACGGGTTTGCTGCCCTAACATGATGTCCACGTTCACCCCTGTTGCCACAGGTGTCAGAACTCCCTCTGTCTTTCAGGCTGAACCACACTCTATGGTGGGCATATGCCATCATCGCTTGTCTATTAGCCCACTGATGGGCACTTGAGCTGCTTCCACCTCCTGACGGCGCTGAGTGCAGTGTGCCGTGTCTGTTGGTGACCCTGCTTTCCATCCTAGGATGTACACACAGCTCTTGTTTCTGTAAGTAAAGCTTCCCTGGGGATCCTGCCCACAGCTGCCCCCACACTGTGATGCCGAGCCCAGTGGCTGCCACAGGGACCCTTTGCCCCCTCGCCTAAAACAGGCCATGTGCAGACCTTACAGAGAAGGCCTGCCAACCTGCAGGTCTAGCATTTGCTGCAGGGCGTGTCTGGGGTGAGGGTCCACCAGTCTGAGGCCAGACCACCAGTCCCCATACCGAGCGCTTCTGCTTAGGAGGTCAGCGCCTTCAGCATCTTATCTAGTCACGGAGCTGCCTCCTCTCCAGGCACCATCCTTGTCCAGTGACCCGGTCACTCCCATCTGACTCACCCTCCCCAGCATCAGGACTGCTTGGGAGTATGAGGTTTCCAAGATGGGAAGAAGGTCAGAAAGGATCAAGAGCTAGCAGAGCGGGAAGCTCTGCTTCCCTTCATGTCCCTGCCTGAAGTGGGATGTGGCCCAGCATGGATGATGTGGCATTTACCATGTGGCTGTTTCCTGCCCCTTGACTTGCACCCCACCCCCACCCCCACTCAGTGACCTTCCCCACCCGGATTACGCCTTCCTGCTCAGGGCACTGTCCCTCAAGCTCACCAGGGCCTTCATGAAATAGGAGGACGGGAGGGCAAGACACTGGGGATGTGGCCACTGGCTGGGGTAAACATATGGACAGTTGACTGCCCCTGGCCTCACAGGCAGGGGTCAGGGAGGAGCCACAGAGATGGCCCCACTTCACAGATGGGAAGATTGAAGCCAAGGGGGCTAAGCACAGCATTACATTCAGACTCGCCCCACTGTGCCCAGACAGGCGACAACCTCTCACTGAATGACACAGAGGCACACGGGTTAGGGCTCAGGATCACTGCAGCGCTACTGGTACAGCCCCAGGGTCAGATCAACGAGAGGTGGAGTCGGAAGAGCAGACAGAGAAGTGGCGGGGGCAGGGGGCACAAAAGACATCTTAAGTGCAGGGCAACCCCATGGGTAAGAAGAGGCCCTCATTTTCACTTGATTTCTGCACTGACATTAATGTGGGCACTTGTCCCAGCTCCACAGTCCCGCCGTCCCAGACACTGTGCCCCGGCCACCATGCCTGCCCATGCTCTGCACACCACCTCCCTGGCTGGTGGCTGAGCCACCTGCTCGACTGACATGGGGGCGGTGGCTGCTGCAGAACCCTGCTGCCCAAGTGCCCAGGCAGTCTTCTCTTCTTCCTCTCTTCCCATTCTCTCCAGCTGCCGACCAGCCCTTGCCGGCACTGAGCCCCCAGAACCTCAATCCACTCTGCCTCAGTGAATCCAATCTCCAGTCTATGAGGTGTTTTTTGTTAAGTTTTTTTTATTCTGGCAGGGGTGGGTAGGTGTTGGTCACAACATAAAATGTTTGTAAATGCTTTTCTCTTTCTCATCTGTGTTATTTCCACAATGGGTTAATCAGAGCTGTTCTCTTAGCCTACCGCACCCGCCAGAAAATGAACAATCTGCTGAGTGTGCGAGGTCCACATCTCTTCACTCAACACTGGTATGTAATTATACACATCAGTTGATAAAATTGGTAACATCAAAACCCTGGCCAAGTATTCTAAGCCAGAACACTGGAAGAAATGGGATCAAAGAACCCACAGTGAAGAGCCGGATGTGGTTCCCAACTGGGACCCTCCATGAGGCACTTTAGAAACCTAGTTCCACATGCCCTCGGTGCAAAATACAGATGGAAAGCAGGCACAAAAAGAGCAGGGAACAGCAAGTCCTGTCTTCTCCTTCTCTGTGCAGCTCCCAAGGCCCCTGATTTTTGTTGGGGCTCCTGGTTCAGAACAGGGCAGCCCCCTGTCCCAGGCCTCCGGCTGAGACAACACAACCTGAGCCTCACAGCAGCCTTACAAGGCAGGGGCCATCTTCACTTTCATGGTGTAGATGGGGAGACGGAGGTTCTGAGTGGTTCAGAACCGCCCCCTCACTGCACGCAGCAGTCAGGAGGTGAATCTGAGTTCACATCCCTAACCATCACCCTTCTGCCTCTGGACATATCTCCAGCGTTGTTGTCATGGTGACCTCACTCACCCTACCTGGTTCCCAGCAACACACTGTTCACAGCAGCCCAGGGCCTCGTGGGGCTCTCTCTCCTTCCTACCAGCACAGGAACCTCGAGAGAGACCATTGTGGCCCATGCACACCTCTGATGGGTGTGTCTGTGGATGAACAGGCATAAAAATGGGTTCCTGTGTATTTATGTACATACATATGTAGATGTATGACTGCATGTGTGCACAGATGTGAGAATGTATATATATACACGCATGTTGTACATTCAGATTTGTGTGTACCTACATTTGGTGACTGCAGCCATGAAATCAGAAGACGCTTGCTCCTTGCAAGGAAAGCTATGACAAACCTGGACAGCATACTAAAAAGCAAAGTCATCACATCACTTTGCTAACAAAGGTCTGTATAGTCAAAGCTATGGTTTTTCCAGTAGTCATGTATGGATGTGAAAGTTGGACCATAAAGAAGGCTGAGCACCAAAAAATTGATGCTTTCCAACTGTGGTGCAGGAGAAGATTCCTGAGTGTCCCTTGGACTGCAAGGAGAGCAAACCAGTCAATCCTATAGGAAATCAACCTTGAGTACTCACTGGAAGGACTGATGCTGAAGCTCCAATACTTTGGCCACCCTATGCAAGGGCCAACTCAATGGGAAAGACCCTGATGTTGTGAAAGATTGAAGGCAGGAGAAGGGGACAACAGAGGATGGGATGGTTAGATAGCATCAACAACTCAATGAACATGAATTTGAGCAAACTCTGGGAGATGGTGAATGACAGGGAAGCCTGGTGTGCAAACAGGAGCAAACTCGCTGTGGCTGGGCCTGCCCCCACATGGAGGTCCTGGCCATCGAGGTCTGGACCACCTCCAAGAGGCACCGAGCTACAGCTGAGGGTCGTGCCCCAACCCGAGGACAGCTCTTCCTAGGAGAAGACCCTTCCACTTCTTGCCTGGCCCTTCCCCACTGGCCCTACCAGACCCCCAGCCCCCACCCAGCATGCTGAGCTGGGAAGGCTGTGCCGACCCCCACAATAAGAGCATCACCCTGAACTCAGCACCATCTTGCTGTCCTCACCCTCACCAGACCCCCTCCTCCTGAGGAGTCCCTCCTCTGAGTGAAGGTACCACCGTCCTCCCAGGCATCCATCACCAAGCCCTCCAAGAGTGACAGTCTGAAGGGTTCTCAAGTCTGGTGGCTCCCTGTTGCCCCTGTCATGGGGCAGGGCCCTACTACCTCCTAGTCTCCATTACAGTCTCCACCACACCACCATCCCTGCCTCCTGGAGGAGCAGAAGCCCATGGGCCCCTCACAGGGCACACGCACGTCTCCATGACCAAGCCAGGTCAGCTTTCCCTCTGGCACAGGCCTGGCCTCGCCAGCATCACCCCTGTTCTCTAGCGATGTGGCCGTGTGTGAGGGACCCTTGCTTGCTTTCACACCCCCAAGCCTGCTCACGCCAGCCATCTCACACCAAGTCTACCTCCTGCTCTGATTCTAACCATCACCTCAGCTGTCATGGCCCCCAGGAAGCCCTCCTGGACCTCCCAGAGCAGAGTGTGCCTACATGTGCCCATTATAGCCCATCTTCTGTCCCTTCCTCCAAGATAAGCTCCTCGAAGGCATGAACTATCATCTGTAATAACCCACAGGCACTGGCAGCATCTGGTACACAGCAGGAGGCCAAGAAATGTTTGGTGAAATGAACAGACCTTGAGTCACACTAGAAGGACACATCTTCTTGTCCACACACACAGAGCTGTCCAGTGCAGCGGTGACCAAGATCTTGGGCCTCCCAGCCATCTGGCCTTTGGGCTCTCTAGCCCCCTTCCCAGGACAGTCCTGAGGTTGTGGATGCAGGAAGACTACCCACCAGCTGAGTGGCTGGGTGAGGCCCAGGCTGGCCCCTCTAATGTCCATTCCAAGGGTTGCAGGGCCCAGAGGCAGGTGGTGGTGCTCAATGGAGAGGAAGCATCCAGGGGACCACGGGTTGAGGGGGCGGGGGGCAGCAACAGTTTGTAAAGCCCAGTGAAGAAGGGGCAGGGGCCAAGTGTGATGGGGAGAGAGGCCTGGGCTGGGGTGTTTACAGGAAGAGCCCCTCCTGTCCTGCTTTTCCCATCAGTGTAAGCACGGCTAGCTTCATGTCACCTCCCTGTTTATGCAGGGCAGGTGTGAGGTGGGCGAGATCCAGGGTGCTGCCAGTGGGGCGCACCCTGCCTTCCCGGAGGAAAAGGAGATGACTTGGTGGTTTCTGCAGAACTTCGAGAACAGAAGAGGAGGGCCCCGAGTCATTCGTCAAGTCTGCTGTGCAGCAAAGTCATTGATGAGTGTGCTAGGTCCACCCCAGATGACATTCCATGGCTCCAAAGGTCCACCACCCACTCAGGCCTCCAATGGCTGTGACCTCAGACACTCAGACGCAGGTGCAGGGTTGTCAAGCCGTGAGGTAGGGAGGCTGGTCAAGCGCACACTCTGCTCTGTCCCTGGCTGCCCCACCTCCTCCTGGGCCAGCACAGTGGAATCTGCCTCCGGGGACAGCTGATAAGTAGTCGTGCCATGTCAAACCTCAAGGATGCAGAAACCAATGGGCTGCAGATGAGGCTTCTGACTTTGCAAGAAAGTATTCAGTTTATCACTCCTGGAGCTGCTCCTGGCTGGAAACAGATGTTCTGAGTCCGGCTGCTCACAGCTGCAGTGGGCTGGCCGCCGGGCCGCCGGGTCCACATCTCCCAAGGGCCCCAGCTCTGAGAGAGGCGTCTGTGTTTGAAAGTCTTGGGCGTCAGAGTTCAGTTATATAATGTTACTGATCCCAGTTGGTCTGCTCAAGAAAAACATAACTAATTAGAGCCTATAAAAACCTACACACCAAATTAATCTGGCCTTGTGCTGGTAACTTCCGCCTAAAGAAAGTCATAAACAGAGATGGCCACTGAACCTATATTTAGCCAACATTGGGTTACCTGGTATTTATAATGAAGGAAGTCCAGAGAGAGAGAATGGACAAGTTGTTGTTACTTTTAAAAGCGTTTTTAAAAAATCCTGCTTCCCATTTTGGTCACAGAGACACACAGCGACACTCTGTTACTACAGTACTTACAATTCTGACCCAAGTTAAGGTTATTGCACAATTTCCTAGTCTGCTCAAATTGCTTTCTTCAAAACGCATCCACCCAAAGCATGTCATTAAGCTGCTCGACTTCCTACAAATTCCTGAAAAACCATTAATTTTTACTCAACAGACTTCATTTTCTCTTCCCTGAAGTCACCAAGCCGAACGGTCCCGTTTCAGATGAGGATGGTTAATGTACAGATCAAGCTACACCTTTTACATCCACAGAGAAACATCTGAAAAACTGCACGGCCTTTCTGAAGATTTTCATCTTAAACCCTTTACTCTTTAAAGGTATCTTTATGACTTCCAGAATTAGTCATTTATCCCATTTCTAAGCTTGACCACCCCTCAATTCCATGAAGCTGACTTGATGGTGAAGGTGAGGCTGGGTTCACACTATGTCCCTGCTGCCTGCTAACTGCTCTGCAGTGCGTGGTCTCCAGCGGGGAGACGGATCCCTGACTGGGAGGCAGTGGGCAGGTCAAGAACAGGGACCTGGAACTCTTATAAGGAAGCCAGCATCCCGATCCTACCTCAGCTCCTGTAAGTTTCCAGCATCTCACTGGCAACTACTGGTGAATGTGAGCCCCGTCACACAGCCTGCCTGCAACCACTTGCCGCTGCAGGTAGCCCATGGTCCTCGTGACAGGGGACTGGGCTCTCCTCATGCTAGCACATGCCTTTTTTTTTGCTGAGCATGGAAGACATATGGGGACAGCCTCACCCCAGAGGGTCCCATCTCCAGGTAAGAGAGCCTGGGACAGACACGCCCACACTGCTCTCAGCAGAGAGCACCTTGGCGTGTGAGTGGAGAGGATGATACCAGCAACCTTCAGCACAATGGCCATACAGCACTCGGGGTGGTGTGGGGTTGGGGGATGGTCAATGCTGGGATGCCCTGAGCAAAGAAACAGGGGAAGGCCCATCTGGTCCTACTGGCCCCCTTCCGGACTCCCCACAAAGAAGGGCCAGCACCAAGCTGCAGCCTAGGGTTACCTGATGGAGGCGGGTGAGAAGGCTACAAGATTTGATAAAGAAGATTTCTGTCCTTGTGAGAGAAATGTTTAAGACTCAAAGTTTAATATCTGAAACTCTCACTTGAGAGGAATTATCCTAAGGGAAATTAAAAAGTGTTTTGAAGAAATTAATCTTTAAAATATTCACTTTAAAAATACATCACTTCAATACCCCGAAGAAGAGAAAGCAGGGATTCCAACAGACATGTGAACAGTAACGTTCACAGTAGCCAAGAGAAGAAGGCAACACCAGTGCCCATGGATGGATGGAGCGATTATAAGGTGCAGTCCATGCCCACAGGGACTATCACTCAGTCTCAAAAAGGAAGGCAGCTCTGACATCTGCGACAGCATGGGTGAACCTTGAGGACTTCACACTCAATGAGACAAGACGCACACAGGACAATCCTGTGTGACCCCACGGAGGCAGGAGACGAGTCACAATCACAGAGACAGCGACAGTGGGAGTCAGGGGCCAGGGGAGGAACAGAGTTTCATTTCTGGAAGATGAGAATGTTCTGGAAATGATGGGGGTGATGGGTGCACCACAATGTGAGTGTACTTGATGTCACTGAACAGTTCACTTAGAAATGGTTAATATGGTAAATTTTATTATGTATGTGAAGTTGCTCAGTCGTGTCCGACTCTGCAACCCCATGGACGGTAGCCTACCAGGCTCCACGGTCCATGGGATTTCCCAGGCAAGAATACTGGAGTGGGCTGCCATTTCCTTCTCCAGGGGATCTCCCCAATCCAGGGATCGAACCCGGGTCTCCTGCATTGCAGACAGACGCTTTACTGTCTGAGCCACTAGGGAAGCCCACTATTTTACTGCAATTACAGAAAAAATGTCTTTACGTTCCTGTCCCACTTTTCCTAAAACTGACTTCTCTCCGGGGTCACTCTGGGTGCTGGGCACCCCTAGCCCCAGTGACAGCAGCACTGGAGGCCCGAGGAGGGGAGGTGCAGCCCGCCCAGGACAGGAGAGACCAGCAACACTGCCCGGCTGTGATTACCAACTACTCTGGGCTTCAGGTCGCTCATCCCAGTTCTGCATCCCTCTCTGTTACATGGCTTCCCCTAAAGGGAAAAGAGACACCCGGGAGGGGACAGCCATGCCCATGCAGACAGCCCACGTTCACCTGATCCGATATCCCTTAACTCCTGATGCCTGTCCTTGGGGGTCTGCTGACCACGCAGCCCAGGCCCATCCTGGAAGCTGGCCTCTTGGCAGGTGGGAGGGTATGTGGGCTGACCCCGCTCAGACATGAGGCTTGTATTTCACAGAGCTAAGAAACCTTCAGTACAAGCACATGAGTGCATGCTCAATCACTTCAGTCGTGTCTGACTCTGCAACCTCATGTAGTGTAGTCTGCCAGGCTCCTCTGTCCATGGGATTCTCCAGGTAAGAATACTGGAGGGGATTCCCATGCCGTCCTCCAGGGGATCTTCCCAACCCAGGGATCAAACCTGTGTCTCCTGTGTCTCCTGCACTGCAGGTGGGTTCTTTACCTCTGAATCACTGGGGAAGCCTTCAGCAAAAGCACATGAGTGCCCAAACTCCACAGTGTGCACTACAAGCACACAGGAAGAGAGCCCTGCACTGTTGTTTGGCTTCAGGACTCAACCCCACACCTGTGACTCACAGTGAAGAGTCCCCTGGGGGATGGCATCTGCTCCAGCTCCACCAACACTCACCTGGAGGGCCCTTTCCCAGCCACATAGCGTGTCCTGGTTTATAAACTAGAGCAGGGCCTCATGCAGCTCTCCCCATCGGGCCTTTTGCTGTGGTGCTGTGACTGTCCATGCAGCTGCGGCATCTCAGGTCGGGGTCTGTGGGGGCTGCCCGTCTCCGCCCTGGTTGGACTCTACTCTCTGAGGAGATGCTGGACCAGCGTCTCTCCATCCCTTTCATGCTAATATGATGGTTTATGGAGTGTGTGGCCATAAAAAATCCCAACAGAACTTTCATATTCAAAGTAAAACTTCAAAAGCACTCATTTATAGGCAAGAAGTCAGTGTGTAAAAGGAAAGAGAGAGGAAACGGATCACCCTGTTCTGTCTGCCCTCTCTCCGCCCACGATTCACAAAGTCAACACACACGACTGTCTGCCAGCGACTCATGAGCAGGGCTGAGGATGCCCTCCCACCACAGCACCCCATGTTCACTATGCCCAGGACAACCACGCAGCTGCCGGTACCTGTCCACTCACACCTCTACTCTCTCCACAAGGCTCCAGGCAGGTCTCAAGCTGGGTCACAGTGTCTGGGACCTGCCTCCGGGAGGAGATCCACAGAAGTGAGCAGCTCAGGACAGGCAAGGGAGGCCCGGTGGAGGCTCTTCTGCAAGGCCGGCACTCAGATCACAGACTCTGAGCAACAGGCGACCCGGTGCTCCTACAGAGAAAGGGGGGCCCATGCTTTGAGAGGCTGGTATCCTGCTAGTGGGGAGAACTTCTTTACCAGGATTCCGAGGATAAACAGGGCAAGATGGGGCCAGGGCAGGGAAGTGATGGCAAAGGGACTCTGGTCACTGCCTAGCATGGAACTTGGGGCAGGGGAGACTCCACGCAGTGACTGCAGCCTTGGAGCCAGACTGCCTGGATCTAAGTACCAGGTCCTCCATTTCACTGAAGAGACTCCAGGCAAGTTCCTTAATTTCTCTTTTCTGTCATCTCCCTTACTAGGCAGCAGGGATGACAGCACCCCTCTCTAACCCCCCCCACCCCACCCCATGGTTGCTGGGAGGATAAATGAAGCAGGACACATGTGAGATGCCTGCCCAGGGCCTGACACAGGGAAGGCTGTTGTTCAGGTAGCTTTTTCCCTATTATTTCTGTAAGAAGTAATATGTATCTCACTTTGGAGGGAAAATGGATTGCAACAAAGTCAGTCACAAAGCCAGATAACAAATCCCATTTGCTCTTTAATTTCAATTAAAAACACACACATATTTCTTTATCAGTGGTCCCCGTGGGAAAAACACTCCCACCTCGACAGAGCCAACAAAGCCAGAGTGAACAGTGCACTGCCTACTGGCCCGGCCTGCCCCGGGGCCACACTGCCCACCCCATCTGGCCATCCTCAGGGTGTTTCAAGTCCCTGAGAGAGACTTCCTTCTTGTTCCTTTTTTATCCATGTGTAGAGAATGAGGTTGCAATATACAATTGATTCTAGACTGAGTCACTTTTTTCAGCTCTGTGAGGTGAATTCATGCCTCTGTCATCACTCATATGACCAAATCTGTAAGACAAGCTCTGAGTGAGGTGTGCTCATTAGTTCTGTGCAGTTCTGTCTGATTTATGGGTCCTCACTGGAGCCGAGAACTGGCACCTCCACACTCTCATTGGCAGACAGATGGCACATCCCCTGAGTGGGAACAGGGTGCCCAGAGACTGAACCCTTGTGCCCCCAGGCCCAGCAGCTTTTCTTCCGGATCCAGATCAGCAGCGAGGACCTGCCCTTCCCAGAGGATGATGGGCAAATCCTCTGGGAGGGTGATGCCGAGCCCCACTGGGGAAGAGAGAGCCAAGTTGAGGCACAGACTGCATCTGTCCTGAGACCCGAAAGGACCTAACATGACCCTCTGGGTCACACTCTCTCTTTGCCTCCCTGTGGGGAAGGGACCAGCTCTCCTATTTTTCAAGAGAAGCTGATGGAGGGCCTTGGGATCAACACATACACACGATTATATATAAAAATAGATAAATAACAAGGACCTGCACCATTGCACAGGGAACTGTATCAATATCTTGTAATAAACTATAAAGGAAAAGAATCTGAATATATACATATTATATATGCTATAAGTAATACATATATAATATAAACATTAAAAGTGAATCACCTTGCTGTATAGCTGAAACTAATACAATATTTTAAATTAACTACTGTTCTTGTCTTTTAGTCATTGAGTCATGTCTGACCCATTGTGATCCTGTGGACTATACCTCGTATACTTCAACTAAAAAATTAAAAATTATAAAAAAGTAGGTAGCACTGAATTTATTGTTCCTATCAATAAGCTGAAGTATAATGTTCAACTTTAAAATGCAACTCTTACAATACTTTATAATAACTTTTTAATTTTAAAAATTATTTAATAATTTTTAAATTTTATAATAAACTTTGTAATAATAAAACTCATTAAAAAAGAGATGCTGGAAACAAATTTCTATCTGAAATATCCCAAAACTTAATTTTTTTACATTTTTATTTTATATTGGTGTACAGTTGATTTATATGCTGTATTAGTTTGAGGTGTACTGCAAAGCAATTCAGATATAACCACACACACACACACACACACACACACACACGTATCTATTCTTTTTCAAATTCTTTTCCCATTTAGGTTACCACAGAATATTGAGCCGAGTTCCTCCCAGTGTTTAAATAACCAACCTAGACAGCATATTAAAAAGCAGAGACATTACTTTGCCAACAAAGGTCTGTCTAGTCAAGGCTATGCTTTTTCCGGTGATCATGTACAGATGTGAGAGTTGGACTATAAAGAAAGCTGAGTGCCAAAGAATTGATGTTTTTGAACTGTGGTATTGGAGAAGACTCTTGAGAGTCCCTTGGACTGCAAGGAGATCCAACCAGTCCATCCTAAAGGAGATCAGTCCTGGGTGTTCATTGGAAGGACTGATGTTGAAGCTGAAACTCCAATACTTTGGCCACCTAATGCGAAAAGCTAACTCATTTGAAAAGACCCTGATGCTAGGAGGGATTGAGGGCAGGAGGAGAAGGGGACGACAGAGGATGAGATGGCTGGATGGCATCACTGACTGGATGGACGTGAGTCTGAGTGAACTCCAGGAGTTGGTGATGGACAGGGAGGCCTGGCGTGTTGCGGTTCATGGGGTCGTAAAGAGTCAGACATGACTGAGCGACTGAACTGAACTTAACTAGTTAGTAATTATTCCAATTTTCTGAAACCATTCTAGATCAAATAAAATATAGCTAGGGGGCTGCATGCACCCTTGGGCCCCTCTAGAGACCATCCCCCACTTCCAGGGCCTGCCCTGCTCTGTTCTCACAGTGCTACTCCTCTCAGGGCATCTCCCCATGAGCAACAGACCCGGCAGCCTAGAGTGAGACCCCGTAGGCTCTACTGTGTTTGTCCCCAGTGACAAGGACAGATTCTCATGCAGCCCCTACTAAGTCCTCTCACTGAACGCTTGGGAATCCCTATTATTGTTTTTAAACGAGGGAATTTCCTGGTGGTCCATTAGTTTTAACAGACACAGATTTTCAGTTTTGCAACAGGAGGAGCTCTGTCAGTATACCCAATGCCACTGAAATGTCCACTGAAAAATGGTGAAAATGGTGCATTTTATATTGCATGTATTTTACCATAAGTGATCACTTTTTTAAAAAGCCTCAAACAAACAAAACACTCCTCCATCCATGTGGTGTATCTGTATACCATGTCTTAGTCTCAGGTGAAAGCTCCCACTTGCCTGGGAGCCCCCAGTCAGCAGTGTGTCCTGGTTTTCTCAGTCCTGGTGTCTAGCCTAAGTGTTCATAGCTCTCCTTCTGACCTCAGAAACACTGAGGTCCTTCTGACCTCAGAAACACTGCCCAGGGTGATCATGGGCAGCCTCCCAGGACAGGACGCTCCTGGGAGCTTCCCCCCACCCAGGTCCACCCACCCGCCACCCCTGTGCTCCAGGGGTGGCCACCATCACAGGGTTCCCTCTCCACAGGGTTTCCTTACCACTGTGCCACTGACAGAGGACTTTGATGACCTGATGAACAACCCTCCTGACACCCTGACCTCAGAACTCCCCTCATCTCTCCCAGACACCCTGCAATTCCAGCCACATTGGGCATGCCCCTGCCAGGCACCCACACCCAAATCCCTCCTTCACCACAGCTCTCCCCACCCGTCCAACACAACCTGGATGCTCCTGGTCACTGGCCCACCTGCCCCACCTGGTCCTCTGGGCCTGCTGTTTCAATCACTGCCCTCAGAACCCTACCTCTAGCGACTCCTGCCTTTCCAGTCCCCTGACCAAGTGGTTAGGCTGTCACCTAAGGAGACCCTGAGCACTACCAGGCGTCCCAGTAACCAGAGCACATGCCCCAGAGCCAGACCCCCCCAGCTCAGCCCTCGGCTGCCTCCATTCTGTGGGCCCCTCTGACCCCTCAGACAACTCTCCCCTGCCTGTCTTCTGTGAAGGCCCTTGCCCAAACTCTCTGGTGCTGGCCCCTCCCCTCTGCCCTCCCTCAGAGGCTACACCACCCTGTGGCCTTGTCCCACCACTATCCATGCTGCTCCCTCGTCCAGGCCCTCCTCCTCCATCGGATAGGATCCTCCTCATCCTCTGGGGCTAGCCCAAACCTGTTCCTCCTGGACATGCCCCAGACTGCAGAGGCCGTGAGGCACAGCAAAATCCCCAGAGAACAGGACAAAAAGGCAACAGAGACATAGGGTCCAGAGGACCCAGAACTCCACCCCAACAACAGAGGACAGCACTCTTTCCAGACACACAGGACCTTATCAAAACCTGATCCAGGACCAGGGCTAGAAGCAGGTCCCCCACAGCATCCAAAAACTGATCTCCAAGACAACAGTGTCTGATGGCAGTGGAATTAAAAGCAACATCAGTAAGGTGAAGAGGGAGTCAAAAACTCCACACACTCAGAAATTAACAAATATGTTCATATGACTCGTGGGTCAAAGAAAACATCATAATGGGGATTTAAAAATGCATAGAACGGGATGAGTGAAAATACTACATACAACAACTTTATAAGCATCAGTGAATAAGGCAGTGGGAGGGAATGTATTACCTTAGGTGCTCATATTAGAAGCAGACACACTGAAATTCACGAGATTAAGAGTCTAACTAAAACCATTGTTTAACTAAATAAACAAACCATGGGAGAAAATAATAAAGTTAGGAGCAGAATTCTGCAAAAAGAGAAAATAAATTTAGAATATAGAGAATAAACAAGGCCAAAATCTAGGAAGAAGGGCAAACTCACAGCAATATCACCAAAGAAAAACTGAGAGAAGACACAAAGAAGTGATGTTGTAAATGAAAGGAGACATACGACTACAAATAAAGCAGAGAATTTAAAAATAATAAAGAAGCACTATGAATGATGTTAAGCTAACAAATTTGAAAATGTAAATAATATAAGCAAGTCCCTGGATGTCAGACTTTCCATTAAAGAAACAGAAGCAGTAGTTAAAAAAATGTTTTCTATTACACAAACAGGCCTACACAGTTTTATGGGTAAGTTCTACCAAAATCAAGGTGTGAATCATCTCAGTCTGCCATAAACTTTTCCAGAGAATAGAAAAAGAGTAAAATTTTCTAAGGCCAGAAAATCTTTAATATTAAAACCAAACAAGGACAGTACAAGAAAGGAATATATCATGGGTTCATTTTTTTTATGAATACAGAAGCAAACTTTTAACTAGAATATTACAAAGCCAAATTGAGCAAAGCAAAAACAAAATAATCCACTGTGACCATGTTTAGATTATCTGAGAAATGCAAGGGTATTTTAACATTAGAAAATCAATAAACGTAATCATTACATGAATAAGATTAAAGGAGATGCAGGAGAACTTTTGCTAAAATTCAACACCCATATAAGAAGCTCTTAGCAAGTTAGAAAGAGAAAGGAAATTCCTTAACCTGGTAAAAAGCTATCTATAAAAACAAACAGCAAGTATCCATCTTAACAGGGAAATACTGAAAGCATTCCCAATTACTAGAAAGAATAAGGGAGTTTACAGCAAGGTGGTTGGATATAAGAACAATATTTTTTTTTTTTTTTTAGAACAATATTTTTAAAAAGTCAACTGGGTGATTTTTTTTAGCAACAACTGCTAGAAAACTTAAGGTACCATCAGTTCAATTCAGTTCAGTCGCTCAGTCGTGTCCAACTCTTTGCGACCCCATGAATCGCAGCACGCCAGGCCTCCCTGTTCATCACCAACTCCCGGAGTTCACCCAGACTCACGTCCATCCAGTCAGTGATGCCATCCAGCCATCTCATCCTCTGTTGTCCCCTTCTCCTCGTGCCCCCAATCCCTCCCAGCATCAGAGTCTTTTCCAATGAGTCAACTCTTCGCATGAGGTGGCCAAAGTACTGGAGTTTCAGCTTTAGCATCATTCCTTCCAAAGAAATCCCAGGGCTGATCTCCTTCAGAATGGACTGCTTGGATCTCCTTGCAGTCCAAGGGACTCTCAAGAGTCTTCTCCAACACCACAGTTCAAAAGCATCAATTCTTCGGCGCTCAGCCTTCTTCACAGTCCAATTCTCACATCCATACGTGACCACAGGAAAAACCATAGTCTTTACTAGACAGACCTTAACTGGCAAAGTAATGTCTCTGGTTTTGAATATGCTATCTAGGTTGGTCATAACTTTCCTTCCAAGGAGTAAGAGTCTTTTAATTTCATGGCTGCAGTCACCATCTGCAGTGATTTACAAAAAATGTGCAATTCCTATATATAAAAAATTTAAGGTATCCATACACTGAACAATGGTGTGATCACTTACCTAGAGCCAGACATCTTGGAGTGCAAAGTCAAGTAGGCCTTAGGAAGCAACACTACAAACAAAGTACATGGAGGTGATGGAACTCCAGTTGAGCTAGTTCAAATCCTAAAAGATGATGCTGTTTAACTGCTGCACTCAATATGCCAGCAAATTTAGAAAACTGAGCAGTGACTACAGGACTGGAAAAGCTGTTTTCATTTCAATCCCAAAGAAGGGCAATGCCAAAGAATGTTCAAACTATCACATAACTACACTCACCTCACATGCTAGCAAAGTCATGCTCAAAATTCTCCAAGCCAGGCTTCAACAGTATGTGAACCAAGAACTTCCAGATGTTCAAGCTGGATTTAGAAAAGGGAGAGGAAGCAGAGATCAATTTGCCAACATCAGCTGGATCATAGAAAAAGCAAGAGAATCCCAGAAAAAATATCTACTTCTGCTTCATTGAGTATGCTAAAGCTTTTGACTCTGTGGATCACAACAAACTGTGGAAAATTATTCAAGAGATGGGAATACCAGACCACCTTACCTGCCTCCTAAGAAAACTGTATGCAGGTCAAGAAGCAACAGTTAGAACCGGACGTGGAACAAAAGACTGGTTCCAAATTGGAAAGGAGTACGTCAAGGCTGTATATTGTCTGCTTATTTAACGTATATGCAGAGTACATGATGTGAAATGCTGGGCTGGAGGAAGCACAAGCTGGAATCAACATTGCCAGGAGAAAGACCAATAATCTCAGATATGCAGATGACACCACCCTTATGACAGAAAGTGAAGAGGAACAAAGAGCCTCTTGATGAGGGTGAAAGAGAGTGAAAAAGCTGGCTTAAAACTCAACATTCACAAAACTAAGATCATGGCATCCAGTCCCATCACTTCATGGCAAACAGATGAGAAACAATGGAAACAGTAACAGACTTTATTTTCTCAGGCTCCAAAATCATTGTAGATGGTGACTGCAGCCATGAAATTTAAAAAGACACTTGCTCCTTGGAAGAAAAGCAATGACAAACCTAGACAGTGTATTTAAAAAGCAGAGACATTACTTTGCCAACAAAGGTCCATATAGTTAAAGCTACAGTTTTTTCCAGTAGTCATATATGGATGTGAAAGTTGGACCATAAAGAAGGTTGAACACCAAAGAATTGATGCTTTTGAACTCTGGTATTGGAGAAGACTCTTGAGAGTCCCTTGGACTGGAAGGAGATCCAACCAGTCAATCCAAAAGGAAATCAACCCTGAATATTCATTGAAGGACTGATGCTGAAGCTGAAGCTCCAATACTTTGGCCAACTGATCTGAAGAGTCAACTCACTAGAAAAGACCCTGATGCTGGGAAAGACTGAAGCCAAGAGGAGAAAGGGATGACAGAGAATGAGATGGTTGGATGGCATTGTTGACTCAATGCACATGAGTTTGAGCAAGCTCCAAGAGATGCTGAAGGACAGGAAAGCCTGGTGTACTGCAGTCCATGGGGTTGCAAAGAGTTGGACACAACTGAGGAACTGAACAAAAGAATGTAAGTCTTATATATAGAAAGTTACAAAACTTTGCTAATAGACATTAAAGGAGACTTAAATAAACAGACATACCATGTTCACAGACAGGAAGACCCCATATCAGAAAGATATAACAACCACATCTAACAAATTTATATATTTATATAAAAGTTCTGGGCAAATTTCAAACAGGATTTATTTGTTTTGTGGAACTTGTCAAATTGATTCAAAGCCAACATGTTAGACCCAACAGCCCAAGAATAGGCTAGATATTCCTGGAAAAGGACAAGACATCAAGTTTTATTATAAGGCTTCAGCAAGAAAGGTGATGAGGCACTGGGTCGGGGACAAATTAACCCAGGGAACAGAAAAGAGACAGACCCATGCAAATAATGAACTTGATTTATCAGAAACATCAATTAAAATGAGGGACTTAGAAACTGATGGTGCTTGGAAATTTATACGGGACTGGGTGGAGGGAGGTAAATCCCTTCTTCACATCAAAAACAAGTTCAAGCCAGAGTTAAGTATTTAAGTGTGAGACATCAAACCAAAGCTTTTAGAACTTACAGGAATGGGCCAGATATCTTCTGTTTAGCTCCCTACATCTCCTTTCCAACCTCTTCCATCTGGCTCTCTGCTCCAGGAACAAGGACTGTGTCAGCAAGCTCTGCACCCTCTGGCTGAGGGTGCGGTTTGGTCCTGGAAAACCCTGGGAAGGGAGCAGAGGGGGGATGGAGGAGAGTAAACACGGCCGAGCTACTCCCCTGGCTCTCCCTGTAGGGTCTCCTAAGCTTGCTGTGTCTCCCTGGAAGTTGTGGCTCTTCTCAAGGCAGCTGGTCAAGGCCATCTCTCCTCCTAGGCTCCATTACTTCCCACTCTATCCCTCTGGGGCTGTGGGATAAAAGAAATTCTGTTGTTAACAGTCTCGGGTGGTTTCTCTGAACTCTATCCACACCTGGGGAAAAGTGAGTCTATCAATTTACCCTCCTCCCAGTACCCTAATTTCTCCTGCTGAGATCCTGACTCATAAAGCAATCCTTACTGCAAGCGATCCTAAAATAGTCCCTCAAAAGGGGATCTTGAGACTGGGCTATGTATACATTCTTGGAGTACTGAGACAACCACCTTGCTGGGACTGGGTGTGTGCACGTGTAGGACTCAGGGTAATCCACGGCACTGGGTGACACGCAAATCCAGAGCATCCATGATTACACATACTGATACATGGGATGAAGTGCAGGAGGTGCATGCGGCCTGGGGAGAACAGGTGCCTGGCAACCTGACAACTGCGACTGCAAAGCCTGTCAAGTCGGGTGGATTCTGCTTATGGCTTTAGAGAGCACACGGTGGGGGAGGGAGGGAGGAGGGGAATTAAAATCCATAAATCAGTAACTAAGAACACACGTGGGGAACCAGCAGGCCACTGTGGCACCCCAGAGTGCAACTTTAAGGTTCCAGAGTCAAAAAGAAAAAAAAAAAATCACAATGCACAACACTTTGAAATAACAACTGGGAAAGGTGGTGGGAAGAAGTGGGCCTGTCAGACACACTGGTCACAACTAGACCTGACTTCACTTATCTACTGAAGCAGCCCTCCCACCAGTGTGAGCAAAAGGTGTGTCCCTGTGTCCCTCACAGTAGGGCCTTTCCTCCTCTGGACCCAGCCCACACCCCCGCCCCACACCCATCCATGAGATGGGCCCCAGAGGTCATGGAGCTGCCCTGGGGGAGTCACTGTGCACCAGCAGAGCCTGCACAGAGAGAGCAGGCTGAGGGGATGTAAACCGCGCAGACAGGGCCAGACAAACTGACACAATGCTTTCCCCACACCGGGACCTGTAACACGTAACTCAGACATGCAGGGCGTGTTTACAGTCACTGAGACCAGCCAATGGGCATCAAGAGAGAACCAAAGCTGATGGCTGGGGAGGTCAGAGTGCTGGAACTAAGGACACCCATGGGGCAGTGGCTCTCGAGACTCACAGACACTGGGTCCCCTGGGAGTGGGGGAGGGGCTCACACATCCAACAGCCAGGCCTGTGTCAGAGGTTTTCATCTCCATCTCCAAAAGGGTCGTCCCTGCTGCGGTTGGTGTCAGTGGGTAAAAGTGAAGGGATCAGTCTCCTGGAAACTGCTCACCAAGGGGTAAGAGCATGCTTGGGGGCCAGGTGGCATCCCTTACAGGCTCCAGGTAGCTGTCCTCTCTGTCTGGCAGGTGACAGGGCTGCTCCACCCCACCACCTCTCAGTGGGAACCAAGGATTCTGAAGTCAAGGCTAGTGGCAGGCACAGCTGACGGAGGCCAGGAGGGGGTGAGGTAATGACAGAAGTGGCGTGAACCCAGGAAAAGAGGGGCAGCCCCTTAACATGTGGAAGCTGAAGCCCACTGAGCCACTGTGCACCATGCAGTAGAGTCCCCAGGATCTCAGTGCCCAGACCCAGAGCCCCTCGGTGACCACAGGAACACAAGCTGCCTTCAGGGGAGGACTGGGCAAGAGCAGCTGGCGTGAGTGAGGGCCTTCCCCCATGCCCTCAGACCCCTCTCAGGTTGGGGTACCCTGGGGACACCCAGACCTCCCGGTGGACATCAGACTCAAGCTTTGCATCCACACTGGTCCCACATCCCTGAAATACCACCCTGGCCCACAGGATCTGCCTTGAACTGACACAGCCTTCCATGTGTTCTGTTATATTCTGTCCAAGGACTGGGTCCACCTGAAAGTGTGTCCAGTGCCCCCGAGGGACCTTTCTGGGGTGATGGGATGGCAACATTCTGTTATATCCTGTTTATGGACTGGGTCTGCCTGACACTGTGTCCAGTGCCCCCGAGGGACCTCCTGGCTCACTTCCCAGCTCCAGAACACAGAGCCTAGCACACGTGCCAGGGAATGACGACATGCCCTGACCTGCTCTGGGGTGCTAGGATGGGGCTATTCTAAAGGAAAGGCCACAGTGCCGTCTGCTGCCCTCTGCGACACTGATGGATAGCATGGGAGAGACTGTTGACCTCAGGTATGGAGGGGCTTCTTCAACAAGAGCACAGGAAGTGCTCTTGAAGTCCCCCTGAAGTCTGGCATCACCAGGGCAAGAGGGAGAAACCAGGAAGACTCTATCACAAGGTGCCTACACTACCTTTCAAGTGGCACAGGGCTATTTGATGGTGGACATAAATTAGTTTACAGTATATACAGTGAACTCTAAGGAAATCTCTAAAAAAAGTATTTTACAGAAGTATAATTGATGTCTTATGTGAGTAAATGAAACAGAATTATTAAGACGCTCCATTATAATTAGAGGAAGTATAAAAAGCAGAAAGAAGAACAAATGATATTAAGCCAATGATATCAGCAATGATTTTAAATGTGAACGGACTAAATATACCAATTAAAAGACAGAGAATGAAAGAATGGATTAAAAAAAAAAATCTTTGTACTGCAAAGGGCACCACCAAGAAAAAGTAAAGACAATCCACAGAATGGGAGGAAGTATTTGCAAATAACATACCTGGTAAGGGACTTGTGTCTAAAATATGCAATAATAAAAAGACAAAACAATTATAAATGGACAAAGGATCTCAACAGATATTTCTCTGGAGAAGACATGCAAGAGGCCAAAAGCCCATTGGAAGATGCTCAACAGTACTGGCCACCAGGAAAATGCAAACCACAACTACAACAGCACTAGAATGGGTACAACACAAAAGACGGAGGATAGCAAGTGTTGTTGATGAGAATGTGGAGAAACTGGAAAACTCATACACTGCTGGAGAGATTGTAAAGTGATGGAGCTACTTTAGAAAGCAATCCAGTGGCTTCTCAATAGGTCAAAGAGAGCTACCACACGACCCAGCAATTCCACTCCTCCGTATAACCCTAAAGGAGTAAAAGCATAGCTCCACACAAAACTTACCAATGTCCACAGCAGCATTTCTTGCAAGAGCCAAAAGAGCAGAGCAAAAAGAACCTCAATGTCCATCAACTGACAGACAAATAAAATATCCAGATACTGGTATATCCAAACAGAGGAATATTTGGAATATTATTTGGAAATAAAAAGAATAAAGTACTGGAACATACTCAAATGAATGAATCTTAAAAGCATGCTATGGCAGGGGTCTCCAACTCTCAGGGCATGGACTAGTACCCATCTGTGGCCTGTTAGGAAGCAGGCTGCACAGGAGGAGGTGAGCAGCGAGCAAGCGAGTGAAGCCTCATCTGTATTTACAGCCACTCCCCAACACTTGCATGACCACCTGAGCCCTGCCTCCTGTCAGATCAGTGGTGGCAGTAGATTCTTACAGGAGTATGAAGCCTGCTATGAACTGCACATGTGAAGCATCTAGGTTGCTTGCTTCTTATGAGAATCTTAACACCTGATGATCTGAGATGGAGCTGAGGCAGTGAGGCTAGTGCTGGGGAGCAGTTACAAATACAGATTATCATTAGCAGAGAGATTTGATGAGTCCACCTGTGTTGACAAGACAATGCCTGTTTCTGTGGGAGATATTTTTCAGGAGGATGTGCAGGAGACTGTGTTATGTGCACTTTTGTTGCCAATCAACACCACAGCTGCAGAACTATTTAAGCCTCTAAATGATCACATATCAGAACACTGAACTGGTCATTTTGTGTCTGTATATGCTCGGATGGAGCAGCTGCCATGACTGAACGGCTTCTGGGTTTCACTACTCACGTCAAAGAGGTTGCTTCTGAATGTGGGTCTCCACACTGCGAAAAGATTTCTTTTAGAAAAGCAGCCCCCACTGGCAGCACATTTCAGTGACACAGAATGGGTCACAAAACTTGCTTACTTCTGTGACATATTCAACCTGCTCAGCTAACTCACTCTATCACTCCAGGAAAGAATGACAACTGTGCTCAAGCCGGCGGATGAAGCGACTGCATTCAAAGCCAAACCGGAATTATGGGGGCGATGAATGAACACTGGGATTTTGATATTTCAAACAGTAGCAGAGATTTTTAAAGAGACTAAGAGTTTGAGCCTTATTTTCCAACCATGAAAGACCCCCAGGCTGAGAATGCATGGATCTGCCACTCACCTGTGAATAAGCCAGATGAACTGACTTTATCTGTGCTAGAAGATCAGCTGCTTGAGATCACAAATGACGGTGGCCTAAAGAGTATGTTTGAGACTACTTCAAATCTCCATACATTCTGAATTAAAGTCAAGGCAGAATATCCTGAGATTGCCACAAAAGCACTGAAAAGCCTGCTTCCATTTCCAGTATCCCATCTTTGTGAATCAGGGTTTTCTGCAGTGACAGCAACCAATATGAGATTCCAGAGAAGACATACTTGGGGTGTCACTGTTCCCTGTCACTCCCAGATGGGACCATCCAGGTGTAGGAGAACAAGCTCAGGGCTCCCACTGATTCTGCACTATGGTGAGTGGTATAATCATTTCATTATATATCATAATGTAGTAATAATAGAAACAAAGTGAACAATAAATGTGATGTGCTGGAATCATCCCAAACCACCCTTCCCTCCTCTTCCATGAAATCTGTCCCTGCTGCCAAAAAGGTTGGGGACCATTGTGTTAAGGGAAAGAAGTCAGTCACAAAAAAGACCACACACTCTATCATTCCATCATGTGAAATGTCCAGAGTAAGCAACTCTGTAGAGATAGAAAGTAGATTAGTTGATGCTTAGGGCTGGGGCAGCCAGTGGGTGTGGGGTTGCTTTCTGGGGTGATGAAACGCTCTAGACCTGATTGTAGTGATGGTAGCACAACTCTACGAAGGGAAGTGAAGTCGCTCAGTCGTGTCCAACTCTTTGCGACCCTGTGGACTGTAACCTACCAGGCTCCTCCCTCCATGGGATTCTCCAGGCAAGAATACTGGAGTGGGTTGTCATTTCCTTCTCCAGGGGATCTTCCCCACCCAGGGACCAAACCCAGGTCTCCAGTATTGCAGGCAGACGCTTTAACCTCTGAGCCACCAGGGAAGCCCTCTCTAATATATGAATACACTAACAAAAACAAAATGAACTGTACATTTTAAACAGGTCATATGGCTCACGAATTATATCTTCATAAAACTGCTATAAAAAAGAGAAAAGACTGATGCATACAATTATGTAAAAGTTAATTTTCCTATTTAATCAGAAGACACCTACACAAGATTTTTTTAAAAAATTCACAAACTTGGAAATGCCATTTCCTACACTTGTAACTGGCAAAGCACTGGTATGCAGTATACACAAATCCAGTCATCCCAATTCTAGGCACGTGCTCCAGAGAAACTCTGACATACGCAAACCAGAGGGCATGCACAGGGCTGTTGTAGCATCCATGTTCTTAGTAGAAATCACATTCATTTATTGCTGGGAGAAGGACACGTGCATGATGATTTGCTGGCTGAAGAATATTGTAGAGAAGTGAAATGAACCACAGCTATGCTGGGGCTATGGCTACAATGCAGCTGAGCCTTAGAAACTTGATGTTAAGTGAAAAAAAAAGAAAGTCCCAGAACACCACACACACAGAGTATATCATTTTTTGTTGCTGTTACTGTTTAGTCGCTCAGTAGTGTCCTGCAAATCCATGGACTGCAGCACGCCTGGCTTTCCTGTCCATCACCATCTCAGAATTTACTCAAATTCATGTCCATTGTGTCGCTGATGCCATCCAACCATCTCATCCTCTGTCTCCCCTTTCTCCTCCTGCCTTCAATCTTTCCCAGCATCAGCATCTTTTCCAATGAGTCAGCTCTTCACATCAGGTGGCCTAAAGTACTGGAGCTTCAGCTTTTACAGAACTTCACTTTCACAGAGCTCAAAAGCCAAACTAAGCAAGGCACAGTCTAAGCATACCCTCACCTGTGACACATGTACCGTTTGGACTGTGGTTACCCTGTGGGGCTGGAGAGGTGTGGGCAGGGTGGGGTTAAATTAATTAAACAAGGAGGCCATTAGGCTGAGGTGGCTCTACTGCCTTAGCAGCCCAGGTAGGCAAACCAAACCCAAGCCTGTAAATGCTTCAAGGTTAAGAAATCCAAACCTAAGGGCAGCCAATCAGGATCAGCTAACTAAGCTTTCCCAAATAAGGCAGCTGCTGAAGCAACAGCCAATCAGATCACTTCCTCACTTTGTTTCTGCTTCTCCTTTATAAAAGTCTCGCTCCTGTGTTCACAGAGCACTCATATCCACTTCCCTTTGGTGCTGCCTGATTCAAATCGATTTTTGCTCAAATAAATTCTTAAAATTTTTAATATGCCTTGGTTTACCTTTTAACAGTGGTAAGATGAAAAAGGAATACGTAAGTAATGTTGATAATTGTCTACTTTCTGGGCTGGGTGGTGGTGTCAATAGTTCTATTTTTATGCTTTTTAATAATGAACATATATGTTGTGGGAAATATTTTATATGCATTGAATAACATGTTTCAAAGGTAACAAAGGAGAAGTGAGTGTGCAGTCAGCTCTGGTTCTGCCGCATCTGATCTGTATGCGTCACTGAACCTCTCTGTGCTGTGTCCTCATCTGTCACATGGGAGCCGGAGGGGCATCCACTGTGAGGAGGCGGCTGTAAGGAGTCACGGAGGTAAAGCACTTAGAGCAGGTTCTGGCCCGGTAAGAGTTAACCGCTCTTGTAATTGTCACCATCACCCTTATAATCACCATCCTCCTCCTCCTCCTCCTCTCATTCCCCTTACCGTCACTATCACCATCATCCTCTCCATCCTCCCCATCACCATTCTCATCATTCTTACCATCGTCCACATCCTCATCCTACCATTATCCTCACCATCACCCTCCACAGGCTCCTCCTCCTCCTCTCCATCAACATCAACCTAACCATCATCCTCATCCTTCTCCCCACCCTGTCTTCATCCTCCTCACTATTTTCCTTCATAAGGTAGAAGTGATCCCCAGTGCCCAGTCCTCCAGTATCACTTCCACACCTCTCAGACAACCTCGCACATTCCACTGGTTAGTTATTGATGCGGGTGTCTTGTTGGCTAGAGACCAAGTCCTGAGACCAGTTTGCCTCCATGGTCCCCTCTGAGTTCCCACAGAAGGTAGGTCAGAGCCCCCTTTGTTTCAGGCACCATCCTCTCGTTTAGCATCTCAATGATCCCTAGCTACTGTTTTGTGATGCTCTGAAATTGCTGGCACACTGTCCTATTCCCTGGCAGAATGAAAACCCTCCAGTATCAGCAGGGGAGTTTTCAGACCACTGCTTAAAGCAATCTGGTCCTTTGATAGCTCAGCCCTCACAGCCCAAGGTGGACTGTGATCCCAGGACGCCACAAACACCCAGTGTTCCGTGGCTCCTCCAGAATCAGAATGGAACCCACCCAGGCAAGATGTAGGTTAGGGGCCACAGCAGGTAATGGTAAATGGGGGTGGGCCCTGGGCTGGAGGGTCACAGTGTCCACAAGAGAGGCCTGTGCAGAATCTGTCAGTCCAGCAAGCGCATGAACGGCTGCACTGATAATGTCTGCCCTCTCAGTCACACAGGAAGAAGTCCATGCTATGATGTTCACAACAGCCAGATGAGAATGCTGTTTGGAAAGTGATGATTACACCCACACTTTACAGATCGGTGTGTGACCTGACACCCAGAGACATCAACCGCTGACCAACTGCAGACAAAGTGTTGGGATTAGAACAATCCTGCAGTCTGTTTTGGCCACTGGCTCTGATGGCAAGAGCTACCAGATCAAAATAGATCAAAATTGATCAATATTTCAATAAAGTAGAAAACAGGTGTAGTGGGGAGGAGCAGCAGAAGAGAAAACCACCCACCTCGTGTCTCCTGTCCCAGTGCCCCAGTCTGCCTCTTGTTCTCTGAATCAGGAGAGTCCGGGTTCTGTGCAGGCCCTGCTGAGTGATGCCCAGACTGAGAATGGCTTGAGAAAAGGATAAAATTCAGCACTTCCAGGCACACCGTTCTCCATGGGGGTGAAAGCGGACCTGTTGGTTATAGTCAACAGGCAAATGGGCATCACAGAGCCGTGCCAAGTCACAGAGCCACTCCACGCCCCAACTGCCATGTCCAGGCAACAAACTATTCCTTTATGAGCTTGTCCACTGGCTCCCAGGTGCCCACACTGGCTAACTGACAGTAAGTTTTACTGAATCTAAACTCTTCTTTCATCCTCCAAAGAGGATCATTAACCAATTAGTTCCAAGCAAGAGTGTCCTCTTTAGCATCATGATGGTGGACAAGAGTCTGGCAGGGGGATGGCTGAGGTGGGCGAATCCCACGTGGGCTGGCTGGAGTGGCCACTGACCAGGTGTCTCCCTGGGAACTGGTGGGCAGGCTCTGTGGCCCGGATGTCCGGGCTACCCAATGGCTCATCAGCTCTTTCTTGGTCTGGCTTTTTTCTACCTTTCCCATCCTAAACTTTTCACATCAGCTCATCTTTTCCCCTCAAAAAAGACAAAAGGTAAAAGGAGTAGTATGTCTGAAATCTTCTCCATGACACCTTTGGCTAGCTTTGAAGGCCTACAGACGGTGTTCTCCTACTCTGACTCCAGGCCTGACACTGAAAGGACATGCCACTTCCCTCTCTTCTGTTATTAACAGACATCAAGGTGGTGACGATTAGATTATCAGCATTAACACGCATCCATGTTCACTTCAGGCCTGGCATTTTCCAAGCATCTGACTGTCGGGGGTACCAGTAACTCTGCTTTCCAGCAGAAAATGCAGAGAGAGCTTAAGTTACTGGCACTAAAGAGAAACACCTCCTTCACATCTTCATTTGTCAGATTTTTATCTTAGAAGGTGGTTCTGTTGCTTTCCATTTTGAGCGTGTATTTTTTAACTCCTTATTCATTCATAAACTCGTTCATTTAAAAGCATTGGTTTGATTCCAGCTTTTCTATTAATAATACGAGGGGCTCATTATTTTGTTTCATGACACACAAACATTAATGTGCTATGTCAGGAATAAAAAATCACTTGTTTTACATGCAGGAGGTCAGGCACTATCCTAGCTGCCGGGCCAAAGCAGGAAAATTACGGCTGCCTACATATTTTATCACAGTTGATACATTTTATTTTGTTAAACCCTCTTAAAGCACATTAAGTATTTAATTAGTTTTATTTCTCTTTACAACGATGGCATTTTATTTGTCGCTTAATGTAATTAGTGTAATCTTTGTTTTCCCCTTGAGTCGGCTAACACTTTCCCCTTTTCATTATGAAATGTTTTCTGTTTCCTTCCAAGTTCTCTCCTCATTTTAATTCACTCTCCCCATACAGTGTGCCCTAGGACAATTTTATTTCAGAAAACCGTCACTTCTTCCTGTCAACACTGTTTTCTCATTTTACTATTGTTCCCTATTTTCGCTTAACGTCCTTTCATGGCTATTCCGTGTTATGTGTTCCAAGTTTTATAACCCTCCGGCCTTCATTTTAATAGAATTAGGAGAATCTATAAATAAGATCAGCTTCTTAGAATAATGCTTTCCTTCTTCTCTGCTCTCCCTACCCCCGCTTCTCACACATGCCCTAAATTACTTACCAGCAGACCGGGAGCTTCCTCCCTAGGCAGACGCTCTGCGAGAAGCCTGACGTTGGTGGTCTCTGGCGCATCTGGTCTGGGGCAGCCCCTCAGTAAGGAGGGGCACGGCCCCAGTGTAGGGCATCCCCCCACCAGAACACCACTAGTCCGGTTCAATCCAACACTGCCTGGGTCCACAAGAGCTTCCACCAATGGCACCAATGGTTACTCCATTCTCGCAGCGACTACTGCTGATGACAACAAACTTTCCCATTCAGAAACGATTTCAATGGCTGTTCGTATTAACATCAAATGTTCATTGTTACCTGAAGGTCACACTACGTCTTTGAGATCAATGTATCGTTTTGCCTTCTTTTCCAGAAAACTTTTTAGCAATTGTTCCCATTCAGAACGATTTCAATGGCTGTTCGTATTAACATCAAATGTTCATTGTTACCTGAAGGTCACACTACATCTTTGAGATCAATGTATCGTTTTGCCTTCTTTTCCAGAAAACTTTTTAGCAATTGCTGATTGTTTTCAAATTGCAGCTGATAAAAAAATAATAACTTCTATGATTTAAAAAAGGGGGCTGAAAAGTCTGTATGATAATTCAAATCCTGTAACTATAGAAGCACTGCAGAACAGGCCTGAGAAGATAAGCAGCAGACCAGCAACCTAGACCTGCACCGCGGTGCCAGGCTGTCTGTGGAAGGCTTATCTCCCCTCTGCAGGAAGGCCCTCAGACGGCAGGCCTCCGCGCAGCACTGTGCCCTGGGTGCTTCTCTCCTGGCTGAATCTCTCTGTCCCTGGGCTCAGAGAGCCACAGTAATCCTGCCAGATGTGAGCATGACCCTAGAGCTCACCTTACCAAAGCATCCGTCCCCCAAGCACAGATTCCATGGGATTTCTCTGATGACCTCTTTGCCCCACTAAACCACTAGGCTTCTCCTCCTTATCTCTGAACACAAACTGACGAGCCTATCAGGACAGTAGGGGATTTCTCCTGAATCTGCCCTATGCCCACCACACCCCTAAGAGTCTTTTCCTCCCCAACATTGACTGTGGAAATTTACAAACATATAGAAAGCTGAAAGAACTGCAAACACCCACACACCCACCACTCTGACTGCCCCATTGACATAATCACTGAAGTGACTCACGTTTCTGTGTATCCAGGCCTCTGTCTATCTGTCAATCCCTCTTACTTCTGGTGCATCCAAAGTAAAATACAGTAACAGTACACTTCCCCTAAACATCTCAACATCCACACCATCAGGAGAGTTCAGCGTTTGCTCACAAATTTTTCTCCTCTGAAGTAAAATTTACATACGGCGAGATAAATAAATTTGTTTAGTTTTGATAAATGTTTGCACCTGTATGACCCCAAATCCCCTTCATGACAGAGAACATCGCCATCAGCACAGAATGCCTCCCCACGCCCCTTTCCAGGCAGTCCACATGTTACTTGCTATCCCACTCCCACAGGTGGGTTTTGCCTGTTCTAGAAATGAACTCTGCTTATTTAAGTTATATGCACAGTACATCATGTGAAATGTTGGGCTAGATGAAGCCCAAGCTGGAATCAAGATTGCCAGGAAAAATATCAACAACTTCAGATATATAGATGACACCACCCTTATGGCAGAAAGTGAAGAGGAACTAAAGAGCCTCTTGATGAAAGTGAAAGAGGAGAGTGAAAAACCTGGCTTAAAACTAAACATTCAAAGAACTATGATCATAGCATCTGGTCCCATCACTTCATGGCAAACAGATGGGAAAACAATGGAAACAGTGACAAACTTGATTTTTAAATCACTGCAGACGGTGACTACAGCCATGAAACGAAAAGGTGATTGCTCTTTGGAAGAAAAACTATGACAAACCTAGACAGCGTATGACAAAGCAGAGACATCACTTGCCAACAAAGGTCCGTATAGTCAAAGCTATGTTTTTTCCAGTAGTCACGTATGGATGTGAGAGTTGGACTACAAAGAAAGCCGAGAGCTGAAAAATTGATGCTTTTGAACTGCAGTGCTGAAGAAGACTCTTGAGAGTCCCTTGGACAGCAAGGAGATCAAACCAGTCAAACCTAAAGGAAATCATCCCTGAATATTCACTGGAAGGACTGATGTTGAAGCTGAAGCTCCAATACTTTGGCCATCTGATGCAGAGCCAACTCAGTGGAAAAGATCCTGATGCTGGGAAAGATTGAGGGTAGGAGGAGAAGGGGATGACAGAGGATGAAACAGTTGGATGGCATCACTGACTCAATGGACATGAGTTTGAGTAAACTCCGGGAGATGGTGAAGGACAGGAAAGCCTGGCATGCTGCAGTCCATGGGCTCACATACAGTTAGACACAACTGAGTGGCTGAACAACAACAAGAAATGAAATCAGATGACTCTTTGGTGTAAGCCTTCTCTTACATTCTGCAAAGTCTGTGGGGCTCACCCTGCTGTTACATACCAACTGTCTTCTCTTTACTGCTGAAGACAGATGCCCACTATAGGAACGTGACACATTGTTTATCCATTCTACTGGTGGACCGTAGACACTCAAAGAATTGGGATAAACAAGCTGAACAACCCAGGGAACTCCATAATCCTCTCGGGGAGAAAACAGAAGTGCTCCCCCACTCCTGATTTCTGAGAAACCAGCTAGGGGTCAGACAGCTGGTGACTCGATCTGACAGACAGCTACACATACTAGTCTGGTTCCCTCAGCAAAGCTCCACGACCTGCCAGGGAAACCACGGCACCAGCTCCTGCTGGCCACAGGAAGGCTGGTCACAGCAGCCAATATGTCATCTTCTGTTATGAAGATTTCTGTTAGGATACAGAAATCAAACTGAGCTCAATGTTCACAAACTTCCCCCAGAAGACCTGGGAAGAAAGGTGCATCATTTAGAAGGGATTGGGCAGTTCTGGTGAGATAGCTATTCCCTGGGGCCTGCGTGCACTGTCTGTAACAATCTTTGAGCATCTCTTCCAAGCCCAGGGTGCATGCAGGAATGCAGCCCTGCCTGGAGATTTGGAGCCTAACTCACACATCCCAACCACACGGTTCAAGTGAAACACAGACACGGACAGGAGGGAAGCAGTGGCAAGCACACAAACAACTCCCTCGGCTTTGCCAGGAGAAAAGAACTCTCAATGCGCAGGGGCAACCCCAGGAGGAGGCTGAGCGGCTGCCTGGCCCCAAGACAAGCCCAGGCTGGCACAGCCATCAGCTCAGACCATGCTCAAAGACTATTAGTGATGAACTTCAGGAAAGGAACCAATTGCCAGAAAGTAAAACCAACTTTCAGGCTTCTCAGGTGGTGTCAGCAGTAAAGAATCCACCTGCCAATGCAGGAGGAGAAGGCAATGGCAACCCACTCCAGTACTCTTGCCTGGGAAATCCCATGGACGGAGGAGCCTGGTGGGCTACAGTCCATGGGGTCGCGAAGAGTCGGACATGACCGAGCAACTTCACTTTCACTTTTCACTTTCATGCACTGGGGAAGGACATGGCAACCCACTCCAGTATTCTTGCCTGGAGAATCCCAGGGATGGGAGCCTGGTGGGCTGCCGTCTATGGGGTCGCACAGAGTTGGACACGACTGATGTGACTTAGCAGCAGCAGCCAATGCAGGAGACGGAAATGACACGGGTTCAATCCCTGCATCAGGAAGATCCCCTGGAGAAGGAAATAGCAACCCAGTCCAGTATTCCTGCCTGGAGAATCCCATGGACAGAGGAGCCTGGCAGGCTACAGGCCATGGAGTCACAAAGAGTCAGACACGACTGAAGTGACAGCTGGTTTTAAAACCAGTTGGCTTGAAGACAGGCGTTTCTATGGAGTAACATGAGAAGAAAACACCAACACATGCAAGACCCTTTGAGAGTAAAAGTAAAGGTGGGAAGTGGAAAGATGCTCCTGGTTAGGTTTTGGAAATGCACTTCCTTGGCTGGAACAAGAGTGACACAGCTTGTCATCATGCAGGGTGGTTAGTCCTGGGCCTGGAAAAGAGCCTCAGAGATGAACTTCTAGGGGCAGCGAAGCCATTCTACCTCTGAAATCCTTTGGATTTCAGGTCTATTTGGTGTGAAAAGCAACAATTTGGTTTTCTGATCTTCCTGGTGTGTCCATGTATCAGAGGAAGGTAGAAAACCACATTCCTTGAAAAAGCAAACTAAAAACAAAACAAACAAACAAAAAAACCTAGAAAGTAGCAGAGAGATCATGTTGTGTAAGGACATGAAACTCCAGGAACAGAGAGCGTTCATTCCCATAAATGGGCTTCCTCTCGTGCTTAAATGCAGGGTGTGAGGCTCTGGGATGGGCAAGTCATGGCATAGAAACTTGCTTAAGCCATGGAAGCAAGTCCTGCTGCTGGCCTGTGGCTGACAGCATCACATTCCTGCAAGAGAGAAACTAGGAGACGTGCAAAAGACTGTGAACAAACTCAGGCATGAATGGCTACTTTGAGGGCAGGACAGAAGTAAGGTTTCTTTCCTTTTTATAGAAATTAGGTTTAACCAAGAAGAACCCAAGGAGGGATTCTTATATAAACTTGCTTATGTTTAGGAAAACAACCAAAGACCAAGTCGTGTGTTAGAAGAAGTGCCAAGTGGCCAGAAACAGACTTAGTTTCCCGTTTTGAACTCTGTCCTCAGTCGGACAGACCTAAAGAAACTCTGACTGGGGCAAGGAGGCACAGACCCAGGTACATGGGGTCTGACAGGGCTGCAGGCATGCGAGAGGACACGTGGACAGTTATCAGTGGCACCGAGGCAGTGTCCCAGGGGTGATGCCAGCCCGATGCACCTTCCCACCCAGTCCCCTGCACAGTGTCAGGCTTCACACTAGCACTCGACAAATACCTGCTGTACCTCTGGTGACACCACACCCAGGACGTCCCTCACTCCCCAGGTTATGCTCCCCTTCCCGCCAGGCTCCCCTGGTTATCCCCATCTCCTCGCCCAGCCCTGCACCCCTCCTGACAGCACACCTCTCAGGGCTCAGCCAGTGGGAGGCGCCAGGAGGGTGTTGCGTCCTCGCTGCCTTGGCGCCCACAAGGCTCTGTTGACCCTGCTCCCCCTCCCTCTATCCCCTCATGCCAGCGTGGGCAAAGGCTCCCACGCTGCTGGCCCACAGCCCTAGTGGTTCTCCTTACCCCGCACACATGCCTGGAAACAGCCCCGCCGTGACCATGCCTCTGTCCGAGCCAGCCAGCTGGGTTCTCCCCCATGGGAGGCAGGATGACGCTCCCCCTCAGGCCAGCCTGCTCCCTGCTTCTCCCCACTTTGCTTTTGACAACCATGGACCTTCAAAGTCTGGCTCCAAAGCCACTAGTCACAAAGCCACCCCTGATCCTCCCAGGGAAAATCAGCCCCACTCTCCTGTCATCCTAAAGCAGGCGGGTCCCACCTGTGTGTTCCTTGTACTATTCCTCTGGCAATGGTTGCTTAGTTCTCTTCTGTTGTCGACAGGGACCCTGCCTTGTTCACTCAGTCACATGAGTGACAAGCCCAAAGCCCTGTGAACAATGGCAACTGTGCATTTTACCTCCAAAAACAAGCAGCCAACACACCCTCTGAACAACATTCAGAGAAAAGTGACACAGGAGAATCTATTTACAGACAAAAGATTCATAACCACAAGAGAGTGACGGCACCTACAGATCATCAGGAGAAAAGAAAAATAAACCACTGGAAAAATGGGCAAAGAATATAAACAAATCCTTCAGAGAGGAACTGAAATGATTCATAAGTTTATGAAGAAGCATTTAATTTTAACAGTAATCAGGAAAAAAAAAATAAAGCATATTAAAACAACCATGAGAGCTGATTTTTACCTGTGAGAATAGTACTGACAATCTCCCCAGAGGACCACTGAGGGCCTGGTCTCCCATCTACTTTCTAGGGGTGGGCAGTGTCACCTGGCCCCACCTGCCTGGACCACCCCTTCCTCCCTCCTCCCAGCCGTGCCCCCCCTCACCCCCACCCCACGGACTCAGCTTTGCCTCAGCAGCTCCCCGGCCTCTGGAGCCAGACCACCTCAGCTCAGATTTTGGCTCTGGTATGGGCAAGCGCTGCAATCACAGACAAGTTACTTAACCTTCCTGTGCCTCAGCTTCCTCTCTGTAAACAGGGGATAATGACAATACATACTTGCAGGGTTCTTAAGAAGATTGAATGAGTCAGTTCAGGGAAAGCACATAATAAGGCTCAAGAGGTATCTGTGATTATTACAGCAAGTCCCCAACATATAGACGAGTTCCACTCTGAGAGGACCATCATTAAGTCCAATTTGTTCCTGAGTCCAACAAAGTAAGCCCAGGTGCCCAACTAACACACTTGGCTATATCGTAGTGCACTGTAATAGGTTTATAATACTTTTCATACAAATCTCAGATAAAAAACAAACACAAAAGTAGAGAAAACAATTTTAATCTTACAGTACTTTGAAAGCACAGTAGTACCAGCAGTATCACCACTGCGTTAACCTTGCTTCTGGGCGTCCCGGGCTTGAGACAAAGACGCCGCACTGCTGTCCTCTGTACAGGACTGTGCACTCAAGTGCACAAGAGCACAACCACGTGTAGAGGGTGCATGCACGTGACAGCACACACCAGACGCACGAACTAAGTCACCTAAGTGGACGTGTGAACGCACACTCACATCTTTGAACATTTACAACTTGAAGGTTTGTATGTAGGGGACTTACATATTCACTACTCCTATTTGTCTTTGCTATTATGTAGCCTACAGAAATTCTCATACAGAGAAGAGGAACAAGAATGATCACTGCAATGTTGTTTATGATACAGAAAAAAAAAAACCTGGAGAAAAATCAAATAACATGAATGAATAAGGCAATGCTGTAACCAAATATGTGGCTCCAATACAACAGCTTAAAACTACTTCAAAAGAGGGAGGTAGACCTCTACGTACTTCAGTAGAGAGCTTTCCAAGATGTACTGCTGGGGACATCTGGCACGGCCCATTCACCCTCCGTGAAAACAGGACACATGGACACTAACATGTGGGCGGGTGGTGTTGGAGGAGGGGTCAGTTGAGAATGGGATGAGGAGAGGCAGGGGATCTGGGGTCCTTCTCCTTATGTATCTTTCACTGTTTGAATTCTCTGTGAAGGGAGGATATTTACACAGCATACCAGTAGCTTTATCAAATAAGGAAAAAGTGCTTCATAGAATCCTTGTGAGCTAGACTGACACATGCCATCAAGTACGGGACCCTGTGGAAGGTGGGTGATGCAGGATGGGGCTGGGGTGTAACCAGCATGGGAACCAGGTGGGCGAGGCTTGGCAGCAGGTGCGGGGGAGGAGAGGGCAGGGAACCTGTGCATCACCCCACCCAGTGCTGGCATTCTCCATCAGCAGCAATATGACCTCACAAAGAATCCACTGACCTAAATGTCAGGCAAGATTAGGTAAGGAACCACCAGGGCACTGAACATTCATTAAAAATTTCACCACAAAACAGTTACAGACCCGGGAGGTACACCTGCAACATCTGTGCAACACCATTGGCCTAAAACTGTCTGTACACGTGTGTGTACACCCATATACCCAGATATACAAACGAACATGCATGCACACACGCACACACCCACACAGTCTAAAAAGCTAAACGATAAGAGGGCACAGCCCAAAATGTTAACAGTGTTTATCTGGGACAGGGGTAGAATTATCAATGATCTTTTCTCAGTGTTTTTTGCTCTTTTCCATATTTTCCAACTTTTCTACATACTGTATTCTTTGGTATTACACAAAGAAAATCAAGTAACTACACAGTTTCATGGCCAGGCCAGGCCACTCTGGGTGCCACCCTGGGTCACAAAGGCCCTTCTCTGCGGTTCTGCTTTCTGGCTGGGTGTCTGCTGGACAGTTCTCTACTCTCATCCAAGGTGGAAAACACGGGGGCTTCAATGGGCCATGGGAGGTGTCCAAGGGAAGCTCCCTGCCCTGAGACTCTCGGACTCTAGAGGTCAGGAGTGCTATGGGCCACCTTCATTCCTGCACATGAATGTGTGCCTAGTCACTTCAGTTGTGTCCGACTCTCTGTGACCCCATGGACTGCAGCCCACCAGGCTCCTCCGTCTATGGGATTCTCCAGGCAAGAATCCTGGAGTGGGTTGCCATGTCCTCCTCCTGGGGATCTTCCCGACACAGGGATTGAGTCCACGTCTCTTGGTCTAACCTGCACTGGCAGATTATTTACCGCTAGCGCCCCTAAGCCTCTGAAGGGAAGCCCTAGCCCAGGGACCTGGTAAGAAGGGAGGGTCTGAACGTGCAGCTCAGCCCTGCCCCTCATTGGGAGGGTGCCAACATCTTCTGGACATGAGGCACTGCTATATCTCAGTCTTTCCTTTGCCCGGACTGCACCCTCTGCCTCACCAGTTAGGAAACCCCGACTGCAGCCCCATGGCCACCTGCTCTCCGCAGCCTTTCCCAAAGTGGATGCTGGAATGAAAGCTGCCTCTGTGGAAAGCCTTGCTCTAACGGGTCTGAGCCTCAATGAGTTACTCAGCTGCTCCGTGCCTAAGCTTGCTCATCTGTGTAACAGGGTTAATAGGGCTCAGGGGTGATGATCACAGCAGTGCCTGGTGAACAAGGGCAGCTCAAAGCCAACTGGTGGCAGTCGTGACAGAGGTCCTGGGACCCAGTGGCCAAATGACCCAGTCCCCCGGTGCTTCTGGAGGTGGTGTGGGAGTGGACAGCGGGCCTGGGACCAGACCACAAGAGGCTGTGGGGTGGTAGGGAGACAGGCTCCCTATCAGGCCAGGGCCCTGGAACTTGAAGACCAGAGCACTGCCCCACCAGGCAGCAGACAGGGCAGGAAACAGCACTTCAGTTAGTCCTGAAGAGGGGCAGGCTCTCCAGGTGGGCTCCATGGGAACGGGTGCCCAGGTTAAAGCAGCAGCCCCAAAACAGCAGATGAAGAGAAAGAAAAGGCATGTGGCACACTTCCGGCTCAGCGAAGGTCTGGACCAGCTGGGGTGTCTGGCAACTGTGAGGGCTCTGGGTGGGGATGGAGAGGCAGGGGGCAGGGGGGACAGCTCACTCCCAAGGGCCACACAGTTAGGCTCCGCTACAGAAGAGCCTCTGTGATTTCAAGGCAGGGAACGAACAGCTTGGGGTGGGGAATGGCACAGGGAGGCAGAAACCCAGGCGCAGAGAGGAGGCTGCAGGCACGACCAGGAGGCAGAGAGGAGGAGTCGCAGACGGGCACCAGGGAGGAAGGAAGGGGAACCCAGTGATGCCCTGGTTTCCGACTTGGAGGATTATGATGGGTGAGTGGAAGAACAGCCTCTTCTCCAGACCAGGGGACCTTAGGCCCTTATCTGACGAGAGGGCTCCCCAACTCTGCCCCTTGCTCCCTCCTGCCCCAACTGTCCACCTCGGGGCATCTGACAAGGATCACAGGGTGGGCCAGGTCCTTTCACAGGCAATGATGGTTCTGGTGGAATGAATACAGGAGGTCATCTCTGAGAACCATAGCACAAACAAAATGGGAAGCACCCGACCACGACACTGGACACGGTTTATTCACCCCTGTGGCAGACAGGCCCTTTCTCCCATTGAGCAGACCAACAAGGAAGACGGCGCCAGGGGCAGGAAGTCATGAGGCTCCAGGGAGGTCAGGAAGCTGAAGCCCACAGCCCCTCTCTGGCCAGGTTGTGCCCCACAGTGGCCAGGACTGTCCAGCCCTGCAGAGTGTGTCTGGTTTGGGCCCAAGCGGCCAAGGCAGAGACAATGAGCCTGTTTCTTCTTCTCCATGGTCCTACCGTCTTGACACTGAGGGCATTGATGGGCCGGTTACCATGGGAACTCAAGCTGCAGATCCGGTCCCATCCCATGAGTACAAGGCTCCCTCCCGAGAGTTGATGGCTGCTCATCCCATTCTGTGCGGTGCTGGACAGGGCCTCATGCCTGCCACCAGGTCTGCAACACTCCACAAGCAGAGACACTGGACCACACACAGACGAGGACTCAGCAGGATGACGGGACCCTATAGGGTGGTGCGGGGCCGGGGTATATAGCCGACCAGACTGGGGGGCAGCTACAGCATCACAGGGCAGCTCCTCCCCCCGCACCATGGAGCTGGGAGGGGCCCGCCAAGAGGTTCCCACAAGCAGGGATCCAGATAAGCCGTAGAGAGGAGACGGTTCTGTCCAGATGCTGAGAGGAACCTGATTGTGCTCAGTCACAATGCCTGCACCCTGCCCCCCATGAGAGGCTCTCCCAGGGGCACCTTCCCCTTGACTCTGAGGGCCCAGCACCCAGGGAAGCACTTAACAAACACAGTCTGAATCAATATGGGCATGTCTGCCAGGCACAGGTTGCCCTGGGCCGACGGCTCTGCCCCAGAGAGACAGCTCCATCGGACCTCATCCCCGGGAGCAGCCAGACAATGGGTGTGAACTGAGGTGCTCACAAAGCACAGAGTCCAGTGGAGGCACAGACAGGCCGGCAGACAGCACTACAGAGGCCTGGGAGCTCAGGGGCATGGCTGCAGAGCAGCAGCCAGCCAGGAAGGACAAGGCACTGACCGGGAGGGCTGTAGAAGGAGAGAGCCCTTCTCGCTTGACAGAACAGCACCAAGGATGCCACGAGGAAGCAAGTGCAGAGTGAGGGGTCTGCCCAGAGCAGAAGGCAGTAGAAGGGGCAGGAGGGTCTACATGCCCTGGACGGGGAGAAGTGGGGGAACAGGAGGCCAAAGAGAGAAGCGTGGTTACAGACAGCACAGGAGGCATGGGAGCAAGACAGTGGCGGCACCCTCCAGGCCTCCAGCTCTGGGTGAACCGGGATCCACAGGGAGGGGGAGGAGGGCCCATCTAGGGGAAAGCCTCAGACTACGAAGGACTGTGTGCGGCCCCTGGGGAGGGATGGGTTTTTCCCTCCACCATGGAGATTCAGGAGTAAGCCTCAGTGTGAAGCAGAAGGAGCCAGCAAAGACCATGCAGCATGGATCACACCAGCGCCGGCACTGTACGCACACTCGAGGCTGGTGGGTCCACACGGGCCCATGTGTCAGCGGCAGCACCCAGCTGAAAGGCTCCTCGCCCAATGGCTTACCCGTCTGAGATGCAGGGTGACGGCCCTCTGCCAGGCGGGTAAGCAGGCAGGACAGTCAGAAGGGAGGGCTTTGGGCCCCAGCCTGCTGGTTTGTAATGTGTAGCAAGTCACGCTTAACTGGACCGAGGTCTCCTCATGGTGAACAGGCCCAGCAGCACCTGCAGGTCAGTACCAGGCTCCATGGTGACAGCAGTCCCAGGGAACCAACGGCCAAGGCCAAGCACACACCAGGGTCTCCAGTCAGTGCCAAGGCCATGCTGCAATCCCAGCTGGAAAGGACAACTCGTGATCGTGAAGGCCTCCATGGGCAGGGTGCTGGCTGGAGAGAGGGGCGCCAGTGCCAGAGGTGCCAGAAAAGACCAGAGGAACTGCTTTCTAGAGGCCAGACCTGTGCAGGAGCCCAGAGATCCTGAGGACCCTGGAGTGTTCCCCAAAGTGTAGACAGTCCTGTGTAGTCCAAGACCAGGGAGGGGTCCAGACAACCCTCAGGCTCTTCCGCTCCACCAGGACCAACACCCTTGGCCTCTGCTGGGAGAAGTTTAAAACAACTTTCCCAATGGGCCATAGAGCTGGCTAGCCCCCTGGCCGGGTTCTCAGTCCTCGGACCCTGGCCTTGGGGGCTCTCCCAGTGCCATGCATTGCAACTCAAGCTTTTCTCACCTCCCCCAACTGTAGCCCCAGTGACTCACCATATTGCCCATCAAATAAAGCCCTGTCCACTTCAATCCATTACCATCTGAATGAAGAGGGCAGACAGGAACATGTAATACTACATGACTTTTGCAGTCCCAGTTCTGTCTATCCCCATCCCCCAACCACGCCCCCCGCCCCCACCCCGCCCCAGCTCACACCAGAAACTTGCCCTTGCTGTTCATAGACCATCCAGGAGTATGGCTCCCAGTTGAGAGCATAAGAGCAAGATAGCCTCCAGGTGAAAACCAGTACCTAGTGACTGCTGTTCTGGGCTCCCCTTGTCCCTCCCAAGTCCCCAACACTCACTGGAACAAGTTCCGGCCCATCACTTCTAATACCTGGCTAAAGCTTCAGCTTGCTCCTGGTTGTAAGAACAAGCTGTGTGCAGCAAGACAATTTTCCTCTGTTGACAAGTGAATGACAAAGGCCCACCTGAAATTCTGGGCCAGGTACACTCAGCTCAGTAGCTATTTTAAGTAAAACTATTTAAGGAAAGTTCAAAACCATTTATGGCTCTTAGATCTTTCAGGGCCCTGGCAGCCAGCCTGCTGTTTTATGCTCAGACTCAGAACCAACAAATTAGCTCAATACTCCAGGCAAAGCAGAAATGCAAGGGCAAGCACAGAGCCTCAGTGCCACCCTTAAGATAAACATCACTTCTAAGAGCTGCCGACGCCGTGCTGCTGTATCCAGTGGGGGCCAATGGCTTGCTGCCATACTTCTCATGTGAATGAACAACCTGTCTTTTCTCTGAGTGAGCAACGTCAGAGGTGATGATGTAGGCTGGGCTGAGGCCACCTCTGCCGAGAGCTGACCTGACAGAGAAAGATGACTGGCAGAGCGGTGCATGGGCTCCAGATACAGCTCCGTCCCAAGAACCTTGTGACTGCAGCCAGGACTTCTGTTTCTCCAGGTCACCGCTTCCTACACAAGTGGACCAACCCAGCCTGGACTTTAGTCTCGGTAGGGCATTCTCACCTGAGCCCACGGGTGACCAGCCTGAGACTTTAGGCAGGGCCTTCTCACCTGGGCCCAAGAACAGTCATACATGGGTATGATGTACATTTTTCTCCCCCTCCTTTAACACTGCACGTGTATATCTGTGTGTGCATGTATGTAGGTGTATGTGGATACATGTATATGCATATGAATGTGCATGTGTATATCCATGTACATATGCATGTCTGTATGCAAGTGGGTGTATATAATATGTTCTGACACACAAAAAAGTGCAAAATGCTTAAACATAATTTTGTATATAACTTACATATATTACACATATACATATATGCCTCGCCTTCCCAGGTGGCTTAGTGGTAAAGAATCTGCCTGCCACTGCAGGAGAGGCAGGTCCAATCCCTGGGTCAGGAAGATCCCTTGGAGAAGGGAATGGCAACCCAAATCCAGCATTCTTGCCTGGAGAATCCCATGGACTGAGGAGCCTGATGGGCTATAGTCCAAGGGGTCATAAGAGTCGGACATGACTCAGCAACTAAACAACAACAAATACCTATATGCTCCTAAAGTGGATTAGGAATTAGAACATTGCAGATTAAGTTTGAAATTCTACTAACTAGAATTTGATGTGGATCCTTCCAGCCCAAGCTTCTATACTTTCACTAGCTGTGTAAGCATTCCTAAGTTCTACAAAATGGCTTAGTGTTTTTTAAAAGTTTACATAAATACTATTACACTGTGCATCTGCAACGTGCCGTTTTCACTCAACATTAATTCTGGGATGTGTCTATGTAGATACACACCTAGTTCCCTCTTTTCTAAGTACTGTTGAGTACCCTATGGTGTGACAACTTTTCTCCTCCATTCTTCTCCTGGTGGTATATTTAGGTGGTGTCTCCCTTCATCTAGAGATGACCCCGTGGACACTCCTGTACAAGTCTCCTGGGGCAGCAGTGAGGATCTCCCAGGCTGAAGCCAGGACGCGGACATGCTGACATAACCGACCTCCTATTGCTCTCCAATCAGCTGTACCCACTGCCAATTCCTGGCTCCTCCGCAGCCCAGGCAGCCCTTGATGCTGACACCATCTCGGTCTGCCAACCCCACAGGCGTGAAGTGGGACGGCCACCTTAAGGCCCATCAGTTCCCGGGGAGGCTGGGCACTTTTTCTTACCTGGGTTTGCCTTTCATTCAATTCCCTATTCATATATACCTCCCCATTTGTCTACCTGGCACTTATCCTTTTTCTTATTCATTTACGTATGTTAGTTGCTCAGTCGTGTCCGACTCTTTGCAAACCCATGGACTGTAGCCCACCAGGCTCCTCTGTCCATGGGATCCTCCAGGCAAGAATACTGAAGTGGGTTGCTATTTCCCCCTCCATTATTCATTTATAGCCTTTTAAATAATCTACACATGAATCTGTTATACGTTATAAAATACTGTTATATGTTATAAATACTTCCTACTCTCTTATTTGGTTTTTTAATGTTGCTGCTGCTGCTAAGTCACCTCAGTCATGTCCGACTCTGTGTGATCCCATAGATGGCAGCCCACCAGGCTGCCCCGTCCCTGGGATTCTCTAGGCAAGAACACTGGAGTGGGTTGCCATTTCCTTCTCCAGTGCATAAAAGTGAAAAGTGAAAGTGAAGTCGCTCAGTCGTGTCCGACTCTTAGCGGCCCCATGGACTGCAGCCTACCAGGCTCCTCCATCCCTGGGATTTTCCAGGCAAGAGTACTGGAGTGGGGTGCCATTGCCTTCATGACACCTTTATTATACAGAACATTTAATGGATCAATCTCTTCCCTTCTCTATTTGATCTTTTTGTGTCTTGTTTAAGAAATCCTTTCCTTTCTCAACTCTCTTACACTGTTGGTTAGAATGAAAATAGGTGTAGCCACTATGGAGCAAAGTATGGAGAGTGTTCAAAAAACTAAAAACAGAACTACCATATGACCCTGCAATTCCACTCCTGAGCATATATCTGAACAAAACTATAATTCAAAAATATACATGCAGCCCTATGTTCATGGCAGCACTATTCACAATAGCCAAGTCATGGAAGCAAACTAAATGTCCATCAACAACTGAATAGATAAAGAAAATGTGGCACATATATACAATAGAGAAGGAAACGGCACCCCACTCCAAACTTCTTACCTGAGGAATCCCATGGACAGAGGAGCTTGGCACGCTACTGTCCACAGGGTCTCAAAGAGTTGGATGTGACTTAGCAGTGAAATAGAATACAATGGAATACTGCTCAGCCACAAAAAAGAATGAAGTGGCAATCTAAAATATGACACAAATCAACTTACCTACGAAATAAAAACAGACTCACAGACACAGAGAACAGACCTGGGGTTACCAAGGGGAGGCATGGTGGGGGAAGGATGGACTGGGAGTTTGGGGTTAGCAGATGCCAATTGTTATCTATAGGATGGATAAACAAGAAGGTCCTACTATATAGCACAAGGAACTACATTCAGTATCCTGCGAATGAAGAACATAAAAAACAATATTTATGTATGTACAACTGATTCACTCTGAAATTGACCCAATATGTAATTCAATTATACTTCAGTAAAATAAGTTATAAACAGAAATCCTCTCCTTTGCTGATGTGATGAAGGTCTTCCCCAATGATACACACTCAGGCTCTCATCCTATCTGGAGTTCCCATACAGAGTGGGGGTGAGGGTCTGCTGCCCTTCCCTGTGGAGACCTGGCTCTCTCAGCACCATGTCCTGGACTGCCCAGCCCTCCCATCCACAAGAACCTCTTTGGCTCACACACAAGCTCCCACATATGCCTGGGCTGGAGTCAATGTCACCTACGGACACAACCATCACCAGGCCATGGCAGAACTGCCATGACCACTGAAACTCATGGTGGCAGACACTGCCCTCCCCATCTTCCTTCTCGGAGTCATCTATGGTATTTGTATGATTTCATATTCAATATAAAAATCTACTTGCACTAAAACTAGCTTATACTGAATTTACACATTAGTTGAGGGGACCTGTGACAGTCACCTCTCCCATCATGAATGTAATCTCTCTCTCCATCATTCTTGCCTTCTTTTTCCCAACACTTTTTTACAATGTTTTATAATCCTCTCCACGGGAGTCTGACACTTCTCTAGGATTGATTCCTAAGTATCTAACAGCTCTTATGCTGTCCTCGCAGCTGTGGCCATCGTCAGGGGTCTCTTGTCAATCAAGCCCCCACTTCTCTCTCTCCTTAGTTCTAATAGTTGGCCTCTGGGTTCTCTTGGATTATCCATATGGTTAATTTTGTTATCTGTCAAGACTGACATTTGGCTCTTCCCAATCTTTATTCTTTTTTTGGAAATTATGTTGCATTATCTGGGATTCCCATTATAATTCGTTGAGGGGCAAAAAAGAAACATGTTTGTCCTGTTCCCAATGATGTATATTTTTAAATGGAGAGGATCCAGAGCCTCTCTCAGACTCTGAAAGGGATCCATGATTCAAGACAGGTGAATAACCACTTGAATCATTTGACCTGCACCACACAAGATAAATGGGATCAGGTCCATGGTTGTATGAAGGTAAAGTCAGGGTTTGAGTGCAGCAAAGACCAGGATGAAGAGTCAGGGCAGGCACCGGGCACAACACCAGCTGCCCACTAAGGGTCTAGGGAAGGTCACTCACAGGAAAACTGGGAGCCAGGAACGTGGAAGGAGACAAAGCATAGTACAACCATCAGAGGTGACACACTCTGCCGTGTGGACACAAAGCGCTCCCAGCCCTCGCTTCACCATGGCTCACTCACCCATAAATCAAAGCTAATAATATATACATCTTATTTATGAGTCACAAATTCTCCTGGCTGAAGAAGGCAAATAAGGTTTTTAAAGAGTTCTTATTGAGTAGGTAGAGGCCGGACTGCTCCAGGCCTTTTCCACATTAGCAGTGCACTTGGGGGAGGTGGGGAGGAAAGCTGCACTGGGAATACAGGGTAACAGGCCCTCCTTGAGAAATCACACACGTGTACACAAACACACACACACTCACCTCCAAGACAGCTCTTATCCCCTGGGTGTGTGACGGCCTCCTGCATTAGTCCCAGCAGCATCCCATTCCCAGGCTGAGTGCCAGGCTGTGTGCAGCCCACCTCGGCTGCTCTGGACATTCCCCAGGAGATCCGGGGGGAAGGGTGCACAACCCAATGAAACCTCTCCCACAGGCAAAGCAAAGACAGCAGGCTTCACTGCACAAGCCCCTCAGTAGTGGGATGCAAGTTGTTTGAAGATGGGGTGTGGTCAGGGGGCTGGCGGTTCTGATGCCTGAGGGCAGGAGTGGTAAGGGGCCTCACCAGGCCTCTACTGCAATGTTCGGGAGCTCCCTGCTCAACTTCAGTTTCCCTCTGTTCACTTAATTATAAGAGCCAGGAACCCAGGCACTTTGTAATTTACTGTGCCATTAAAGAGTCACTTTTAGCTGAAGACAAACTGCCGGGCCACCTGGGCGGAGCAATGAACTGTGGCAGGAGCCGGGCCTGAGCCAACAGGGGAAGCAGGCGCCAGAAGGGCACCAAGAAGTACTTTCTTCATCTGGACTGTGAACCAGGAGATTTAGGAGCCTCGGATTTAGGAACTGAAGCCAGTGCTGCCCAAAGGCAAATCTTAAATTACAGGATGTTTGCAGAGACCTGAGTGTTCAATATACAACAAAAAGACACACCAAGGACATGATGGGTTATTTCAGACACTCTCTGACTCGCGCGGTGTGAAGTACAGTTCAGACAGCAGGATCTACGTTTCCAGAAGGCCGCACAACTCACGTTAGCAGCGTTCGCACCGGACTTAGGATGCAAAGAAATGTCACTCACATCAGAGCCACACCAGAGGTGGCCCACTTCTGCCACGGATAATGATGAAACTAAATTTAACGCTGGCTGGTGGCAAGGTCTCAGTTATGAGCAGGCGCGTCCCTGTCACTCCACTTGATCCTCTAAGTGTGTAGTTTGTTGGAGGTTTGCTCAATGCAGAGAGAGGTCCCCCGGTGGGCCCCCACCAGCCATAGATCAGGATCAACCCACCGGGCTGGGTTGGCACAGGAAAAGGGAGCCTGCCTCTGAGGTCCTATGGAGCTACCCCACCCGCGGTCCTGCCCCAGGCTTGTCCCCTCTTGCTCGCTGACAGCACTCCTGCGAGCCAGGCGCGGGAGTGGTCAGGCCCCAGCAGGTGCTCTGCGGCCCGAAACACTGGACCGTCCCGTCCCAACCACCTGCGCAGCTAAGTACACAAGGTCAACGTCCCGACACGCGGGCGGATGGAAAAGAAGGAAGAGACCAGCCTAAGGTCACACGACCGGTCCGCAGAGAACTGCTATCAGACCCGCCTACCAGAGGCCCAGAGACGAAGCCAACTCCCCCCACCCCTGCCGGGGGCCTCGAGGGGATTAAAGGGTGGACCCTCGCCTCTGGCTGCGGGGTCCAGGCCGCCCGGAAAGCCTCCTCGACTCCGGCCGCCCTCCCTCCGAGAGACGCGGACGCCGAGGGAGCGCACGACCTCAGTCCCCACCTGTGCGCGTACAGGGTCCGGAGCCCCGCGCCGCCCGTCTAGTTGGAGGGCCGGCGCCGATGGGCCGGGTCGGCGGCTGGAGGACCTGATGGGACACGGGAGGACGGCGCTCTCCACGGGCTCCCCACCCGCGCGGCTGGGCAGGTGTCCGCGTGGGGGTGCTGCCCCGTTGGCCGCCGAGGACCCCGCGCCGCGCTCCGGGAGACTCCTCACAGGGCGCCCCCTCGCGCCGCGCCCGCCGGCGGCAGCCAAAGTTTTGGGCGCGCGGGGCCACCGCACTCACCTGGCCCAAGTTGAGGTAGCCGTGCGCCGCGGCCACGCGGTCCGCCACGGCCGGGCCGCCCAGCACTTGCACCGCCCAGTGGTTGGTGTAGACGGGGCGCGGCGGCGGCGGCGCGGAGCAGGCGGCGGGCAGCGCGAGTAGCAGCAGCCAGCGCCAAGGGCGCGGCGCGAGCGGCCGGAGCCCGGGCCCGCCGGCGGCCCTCGAGTCGGGGCCCGCGTCCCCGGCGCCGGCGGGGGCGCGGGGCGGCGGCCGGGGCCCGGGCGCGGGCTGCGCGCGCGGAGGCATGGCAGTGGCAGGCTCGCGCGGCGCCGGAGCGGCGAGTGCGCCGGGGGGTGGGGTGCCGCCTTTTAAAGCCGCTCCGCGCCGGGGAAGCGCCGCCGCCGCCGCTGCGGGCGGGAGCGAGGGGAGGAGGAGGCGGCCGCCGCGCGTTCCCGCCCGCGCGGCCCGGCAGTGCCCTGGCCCGCGCTCGGTGGCCGGCACCCGGCCCTCGCGCGCCCTGGGCAAAGAGCTCCCCCCTCACCCGTAACTTCCCGCAGACTAAGGGGGCGCTCGGGACACGCGTTCCCCCAGCGGCCGGAAGGGCCAGGGCATCTCAGGTGAGTCCCACTCCCAGCCTGGTTGCCGGCATCTCCCTCCCGTCGGGGTGCCTGGGGGCCTCCGTCATTTGCCTAACAGTGTTGGACCTCCTGCACGCAAAGCCTTACTCGTCCCCGCGTGAGAGCGCGGCTCGCCTGAGTATTGGGCGAAGAAACCACAAGGAAAGACAGGTCGGCCCCGCTGAAAACCAGGCCTGACAGTGGGACACAGCAAGGGGGCCAGAGACGTTTGGCTTTGGGAGGAACCTCGGGGACAGCCCTCCTGGGGGAGGACGGCGCTGTGGGTCCCCAACTGTCCATTTCCCAGCAGCGCGACCGTGGGCAAGCTGCCACCCCTTTATCTGTGAGTGCAGTGACAACAGTCATCTCCCCGGTGGCGCTGTTCAGAGGATGACAGGAGCGCTGGCCACGCACCAGCTTTTGTTGAGTGTTTGTATGAGCTCTGGCCTGCCTCGCAGTAGATCACTAGTTGTGCAGACTTCAACGCCACCCGACCCCCACTGCCCGACCCTGGGACCAGTCAGGGAAACAGTCAGTGGGGTCTTCCTGGCTCTGCTGCCTCCAGCAGCCTAGAGTCCAGTAGAGACACACTTGGTGCACCTGGAGATTTCCAGGAGTGTCGCACATGGGACAGGTGACTGGCCGGGGTCTCTTCTGCCATTCCTCCCAAGGGCTGTTGGTCCCAACTGGCAACACGTGGGAAGCAAGGCTTCACCCTGATTAACACTGGCAGCAAAGCAGAAACTAGGCCAGGAAGGCCTTTAAGTGGGAAGAGGACCAGTGACCTGACCGTCTGCCTCTGGATGGCTGTAGAGAGCTCAGGATGTGCGTCTGTGGCTTGGCATGTAGAAGGCAGGTGATGAGAGGCAGGAGCCGGTGGGGACAGAGCAGGACCCAAGGATGATGGCCTCCCTGGGGCCTCTCCAGCCTCCCTCTCAGGAGCCCTTTGGTTTCATAACCCACATGATTCACCCTTTATGCAGGCATGAGTCACCCCAGTGGAGGTGGGAGCATGGGAGGCCCGACAGGGACCAGCCGAACTCCTGCACACACGATCTCCTGCCAGAGGCCCCTTTTGGAACTGGAATTGATTCCCCACACCTTCTCCTCTTCTCTGCACTAAATGCAGTCTGTCCTCCCTTTTCTCCCCTGCCAAGCGGGCTCAGCTCCCTGGGCCTGCCCCACCAGGCAGGATGCAGACCCCTCCTTCCCCACCTGCAGACAGCCTCACCCTGCCCACCCATGAGGCAGGAGGCCGGAAGGCAGGTGGGATTGCCCTGTGGGAGATTATACCGCCCAATGGGGCACAGGCAAAGCCAGAACTTGCAGCCTACCTCCTCCCAATGCCACCCTGGCTGCCAACAGAGGAGGGTCACTGTCACTTACCAGCAATATACCTGTCCCCTTCTGGCCCCTGTTGTCCAGACTGTCCCCAGGCCCTGGCCTGAAACCTGTGTTGTTCTCCTTCAAGTCTGTGACCCTCAGGGTGGACCTAAAAGCTGTCAAACAGAGTGAAGTAAGTCAGAAAGAGAAAAACAAATATCATATGTTAATACATATATGTGGAATCTAGAAAATAATACTGGTGAACCTATTTCCAGAGCAGAAATAGAGACACGGGTAGAGAACCAATGTATGGAAACCAAGGGGGGATAGGAGGCAGTGGGATGAACTGGAAGATGAGAATTGACATATACAATCCTCCATGTATAAAATAGATAACTAATGAGAAGCTACTGTTTAGCACAGGGGAAAAAAAGGCACCATCTGTTTGCAGGACATTATTAAGTTAACCTTAAAAATGCATTCCAATATACATTAGGTGCAGACAAATACTGTTTGATTCCATTTATATAAAGTATTTAGAATAGTCAATTTCATAGAGGCAGAAAGTACACTGGTAGATGCCAGGGATCGGGGGTTGTGGGGGTGTGGGTGTGGGGAGGGGGATGGGGAGTTAGTGTTTAATGGGGACAGAGTTTCAGTTCAGGAAGGTGGAAAATTTGGGAGATTGATGATGGTGAGAGTTGCACAACTATGTGTATGTCCTTAGTACCACTGAGTTCATTCACCATATATATGGTTAAAACAGTATGTTTTATATTATGTGACTTTTACCACAATAAAAAAGAAAACATGAAAAAAAAAAGTGTGTGACTCTCTTCACGCTAAGGCTACACTGCACAAAATCTAAGTTATTATGAGGCAGCTCATGCCTCCCAAGAGTGCACCCCATGACAGCAGTGATTTTGACAGACAGAGATAAGGGTTTTTCCATAACAATCTAGTAGATTAAGGGATTCAGCCCACTGAGCTGAGAGTAGACTAAAATGCATCTGAATTTTTATTTGGAGGGATTGGAATTTATTAACATCTGCTCATTTGGGGCTAAACTTCCCATTTATTGTGGATGTGCCCGGACAATATCTTGGCTTCAATGTGGTAAGCAGACCAGCTTCCCAAAATGAACATCCCAAATCATAGTGCCTCCTGTGGCTTCCTGTTGATTTCATGGTGACAGGATGGCTCAATAACAGAAGTCTAGCCCTCTGCTCTGTAATGGGACCTGGAATGCAACTTGGCTCATCCTCCTGCAGGAAGGGGGTTTCCCACTCACTCTAGCTTCAGCTCTCCAGACTGCCCTTGGGGGTCGCACAGCTCTGCAGGGAGGGGGAGGTCAACAGACCTACTGGTAGATAGGACATGGACCAGAAAGGTAACTGGAACCAGGACATTTTTCAGAAGTTGTTTTTTTTTTTTTTAATTACTTTTTGACTGCACCATGCAGCATGTGGGTGTCTTAGTTCCCCCATCAGGGATTGAACATGCACCCCTTGCAGTGGCACTGGGATAACCAGTGGTGGACTACCAGGGAAGTCCCTTCAGAAGTTTTAGCAAATGCTAACATGACAGCGTGATATTTATGCCAGCATCTTCTCAAATCACACCAGAGACGGCAGCATTGCTGATGGATATTACTTTACACAAAGGCTGACCCCTTTACACAAGTGCAGGCTTATACAGCTGGGGCCACGAGATGCCCAGTACTGCCCAGACCACTGAACAGAAGATGACTTCACATAGCTACTGGGGTGTGCTGGAGCAGAATTTGATCCAGAAACTGCCTCCATTTAGGCAACAGGCACTTGATTGAAAAATTGCATTTCTGGACATGTGCTCCATTTGGCAGGTCAGGGTGGCCCCCAGAGTGTCTGATGTGAGGGAAGAGCAAGCCCTCAGCAGACCTTCGCCCCTGCTCTGTGCAGCTCCAGGCAGAGTTTCTCCAGTACCCTCTGCCAGAAATGGCAGTGGTGATGCGGTCTCCACGCAAGAGCCGCAAGGCCAGTCAAAGCTGAAGCAGGCCAAGTCCCTCACCCAATCTGGCACCAAGTTTGCACTGAACAAATGGTGACCACTGCTGCCGGGCACCAGGAGCCTCCGGGGGGCATGGAAATGTCCTGTCCTCCACCAGGCCTCGTTGCACATTTCCTTGCATTTTAACATCCCGGAAATCTCATAGATGGTGTTTTGTGATCACCACTGGCCTGGACCGAAATTGAAGATCTTCCCAAGTAGGTTTCTGTTTGCTCCCACCAGTGATCTGGGGCACAGCTCCTGAAACCCCTTGGGGACCACATGGGTGGCGTGGCCCCAGTTGAGAACAGGCTGGCCGTTCAAAGGGTCGGGATTCCTCCCTGACTCCACAATGGCCAGGACAGAGGCCACAGGACTGTGCAGTCCCTCTCTGGTGGTGGTTTACTTCTCATCTTCTGCACCGACTGCAGCCTTTACCAGCACAGCTTCATGGAAGGGTCCCCGTGACACTCCCCAACTTGGACACATTTCCTTTCTTAGTAACATGTCAAACCCTGATCTTCTTCTACTCAAGGGCATCTCCTGGATTTGATGACCGTGGCACTAGTGCCTCTGAGGCATACTGCAGTAAAGAGAACCTGTTTAACCCTCTCACATGTTATCTGACCTTTTTTCTTGTAGCATCTATTGACATCCTACAGCAGAGGTAGAGTGCGTGGTGTTTTTAATGAAAATCTGTTGTGATTCCTTTGGCAAAGCAAGGGCTCTTCCATTACCTGGTTAGCATGAATTTTCAAATCCTATCCTTCTGTTGGGAGAACCCCTGGGTGCTTTAGGCTATGCAGCCTTCAGAGGTGTGATGCCTGATGAGACGCACAAATGCATCCTGTGGAGCTGACAGCCCCGCCACCGAGCCTGGATGGCACACCGGTCCCCAGCCTGGGGGACAGGAGATGCTGACACAGACACCGCATACAGCACCCAGTGAGAGAACCTGAGATGAGGGTGGGGTGGGAAAGAGCAGACCTCTGCCTCCCTTCATGCACCTCCATCTTCACCCCACCCACAGTCCCAGAGAAAGCTTCACCCAGGCCCAGGGAATCTACAAACCAGGGATCCCCAACCAACCTCAAGTCTTTTCAGCCCAAATCCCACCTGGAGCCATTGCCTCTAGCTGTGGTGGGTCAGAGGGCTTGCCCTTCCCATGTTCCATGCTCTCCCTTCCATTCTGTGTTGCTGCCTGTTTATCTCATCACCTCCTTAGTGTGGGCTCCAATTCCTACTTTACTCCTTTCTGAGGGGATGTCTGACCATCTGGGATGGGGGGGCCATAAACAGCTCCCGCTCCCCACCTCCTTATCTTTCTGGTTAGACTCTCCTTTTATATCTGGATCTTCCATGTCTGAAGAATCTTGTGAAAACTGCTTCTCCTACAAAAGTTATCCTGGATCTAGCAGTTGTCTATCTCAGTGCACCTTTCATAAACTCCCACATGGAAATTTAGTGTCAAGCGAGGAATTTATGAGCAAAACAAAATACCTCAGAAGCTTGTCCCAACTAAAAATAAAAGCCTTGCAGTTTCTCCAGTTTCCCTTCTTGCCTTGGCTTCTAGGAGGCTCAGCAGATGAGCAGTGGGACCTGCATCTGGGTCCTGGGTGAAGACACCATCACTCTGATGCCAGGACGAGTTTCGGCTTCACTGCCCGAGCACTCTTTCCAAGTGAGAGTAAATTAGGAACTTGGGCCCCTTAGCAGTCTCTGCAAATGGAGCAAGGCAGTGGATGGGGTGGCAGTGGGGCTACAGGCACAAGCTGGAGAGAGGGGTTCCAAATGAGCCCTTTCTAGACAACTACTGTCTCGGGGACTGGAGTGTACACAGAGATAGTGGGGACATGCATCTCAGGGGATGCAAGCAGAGTAGCCAAGCTGGGTGGGTGGACAAATTGGCTACTGGGGCCAGAAGGCAGCAATGCAGTCCCTCTCTGCCCTCCCCCGCTTTCCAAGCCACCCGTCCCCAGTTGCCCCGGTCCCCAGGGAACTCCTACTTGTGGCCCCACCCCACCCTATGAGCTCCTGGCTCTTCGCCTGATGGTCACTCTGGGCCCACAGTCGACCACAGTTGAAGAACCAGCCGCCAGGTCTCTCTGACACTTGCTATCCACACTTCTAGGGTCATGCAAGTCCCCATACTCCTCTCCACTCCCACCCCAGCCCCACCCTCTCTCTCCCAGGCCCTCACCCTTCCCTACCCAGGCCCTCACCCTTCTCTGGGGAGACCCTCCTCTCCTACCACACCCAAGGGCTCTGCTGCCCCACCCCTGCGGCCTGAGGACCCCCGTCCCGCCCTATGGTCACGCAGGGGCTTCCCTGCTCCAGCTGCCAAGTGATCTCTGTGCATGAACAAGCTGCTGCGGTCCATCGTCTCTAAGACAGAGATGACAACAGACTCTCCAGCAGCCCTCCGTTTCTCTCCCTTCTTTCAGAGCAGCTCTGTCACCACTGCCCATGTCACTAAGTCCAGGGGCCGGTTCTCAGCCCTGGTCCTCAGGCCCTTCCTGCAGCTCGTGACCACTTGGCCCTGAAGCCTCTCCCACGTGGTCTCTGGGACACCCCCCTTACCCTGCTGGTTCCCCACCGCACAGCTGCTCCTTGGCCTCCACAGCCTGGTCCTTCTTGGTATCAAGGGCCCCAGGCCCCCATTCTTGGGCTCCTTCCCTCTTCCCTGCCCATGCCCCTGGCACAGGTCTGCCATCCTCACATTGTGGGCGCCCATTACAAGCCGATGGCTCCTAACCCCGTGTGGCCCGACAGCTGAGCTGTGGACACTGAGGGTGTTTCCCCTCTGCACCCAAGGCCCCCCACACAAACAGCTCTGGTCTGCCTAGCCCCCATCCTGCCCCAGACTTCCCATCACAGTAGAGGGCAGCCCCTTCGACCCCTCCCCATTCTAGGCTCTCAGGGATCTGATCGTTTCTACCTTGGAAATGTGTTCAGAGTTTGAGTTCTTCTCACCACTCTCACTGCTACCACTCACACATGCCCCCTGGTGTAACTTGGCAGTCTCCCAAATGCCCCCCTACTCTGACCATGCCCCTTGAATCAGCCCGCAACATGGGGGACCAGGTGCAACAGTCATTCAGGCCACTCCCTGGTGCAGAGTCCCCCTGGCTTCCAGGCTCACATAGAGCAAAACTGAAGTCGGAGCAGCCCAGATGTCCTGTATGACCCACCCTCCTCCACCCCCACCATGCACAGTGGACTGGTCAGATATTGGAAGCATATTGAACTGGATGGTTTGAGCTTCCTGGAGGAAGTGACTTTTAAGCTGAGCTCAAAGAAATAAACAGGAAATACCCAGATGAGTGGACATCTGTCAGGTCTAAGTAGGAAAACACAAACTGCACCAAGTGTTTACATTGGAAGAACTGGTGGCCTGGGCGAGGGAGGAGCTGAGGTGAGGAGACAGGGGCAGCCCTAGATCTGCACCAACTCCCCCATCCACCCCTGCCTGGTGTCACCGGCTCTAGGCATTGCACCTGCAGTAGGACCAGCACATGCAAAGGGCCTGATGCAGAAGAAGGTAGAGGGGCAGGAGTGCTGACAGTGAGAGGAGGGTGGTCTGAGAGGAGGCAGGGGCCGGTCTGGGGCAGCCTTATCAGCTCTGGCAAGAATCTGGACTAGATCCCTGGAGGAGAGACACTGCCCTGCTCCAGCCAGTATCTGAGCCACCCTCATCTTCAGAAAGCCACACCCCCTATCCACACCTTTAGCCCTTTACTTAACACCCTCACTGCCTCTGGCCTCTTCAACCCCACCCAGACCCTGGCCTGGAAGGTTCCCTGTGACATTCCCCTGCCTCTCTCCCCAGCCCCTCCTTCCCAGCCCCATCCTGGAAGAGCCCTCACCATTAACACAGGCTCCGGGGGTAACTCCCCATGTGATCTCCAGCTCTAGCTCATTGCCGCTCAAACCCACCCCTACTACACCTGACATGCTCCTGGGAGCCCTCTCAGACCACCATGAGTCTCTGCGGCCACCAGGGTGGAGCCCAGACTCCACAAGGCACAGCCCTTGTGCCCTTTGCAGGCAGGCACTGTCTTTCTTGTTCGTCCGGCCCTGTCATGGGGAGCCACGTTCCCAGATAGACCAGCCCTTCAGGCCCAGGCTGCCTGGCTTTGGACATCTCTTCCCTGGGCGTGCCTTTCTCCCTTCTCCGCCCCCACACACAGATTCCTCCTGCCTTGGGGCACCTCCTCCAAGAAGTCTTCCTTCACTGAGAGTGTCCCTCCCTCCTGTTCCCAGGAGGAACTGCTTCGGTGCTCTTTTCTGCCCTGGAACCTCTCATACCCAGCTTGGTGCCAGCAAGGGACTGAGTCTCAGAAGCACTTTTCATCTCATGGGGCTCCCTGGGCCCCCCATTCGTCCCTGCGAGATGAATTCTCAGGCCCGATGGCCCTCCCCTGCACAAACAAGCCGGAACCTCCTTCTGGGGCTTCCTACAGCAGTGTCTTCCAGAACCCTGGGGAGGATGAGCTACTCTGACGTGGGCGGGCAGGACTGTGAAGGGAATTCTCGAAGTTTAAAGAACGATTCATTGGAGCCTTGGGTTTTCCCTATAAATGTGACAGTGATCATCCTAAATGTCACTCTGCAAAGGTTCTCTATCCTTTGGTGACAGGTGACAATGACTTTGCTGAAAAAGTTAAGACCAGAACATCCAACCACAGATGTCCAGGAACAGCAACCGGTCAAGGGCCAAGGGCAGGAAAGCCAGGTCCCGTCCACGCCGAGCTGCCCAGAGACCAGGGTGGGCGTCGGGCTTGTCGAGCCAGGGCATGAGGGGCTTCATGATGTCAATGGGTCACATGAAACAAGGGCTGCAGAGATGAGAGAAGCCTGGTGACCGCAGGCCATGAGAAGCAAGACACAAGGACATCCCCTTTCCTGTCCACATGCTCGCTGCTTTGATTTTCTGCTGACATGAGCACAGCTTCGGGCAGGCTTGCCCTGGCGCAACCAGAGCCTGGTCTTGGGCGGGGCAGGCAGCAGGCAGGGTACGGCTCTGGGAGGAGGGTGGAATCCAGCCCGGCACCTGCCGGCTGTGTCACTCTGGACTGGTCACCTGGCCTACTCAGCCTCCAGAATGGGACTTGAAACGGGCGCTCCCTGGAGAGTGGACCAGCACCGCGCCGTAGCCCACAGCCGAGCTCCTGAGGCGCGTGTCTGGTTTGGCAGACGCTGGCAGGGGTTATGGTGACAGCCGAAGCGTGGGGCGGCAGGCACTGTGCCGAGTTACATTTAGATGTTACTAAAACCTAAATGGTTTCTGTTATCTTGCTTGGATCTATGTGGTGGATTTAGGGCTTCCAAAAATCCACTTGAGGCTTTTTATATACTCACTATTTATAGTCTAAACTCTTCCAAATCCCCAGCCCAGCCAGCACATCTCTGCTATTCTTTCTCTCCGCCCAGACACTCCAGCCTCAGAGAACAGAGCTACGGGATCTGCAGCCCTGGCCAGCCCAGCACGCTTTCTCCTGGGGATGAAACCAGGGACTCCTCTGCTCCTTGGAGAGTTGCCAGTCACCACGTCCAGCCCCTCTCCCTCGTAGGAACTCCAGAAACTCTATCCATTCCTGGCATTCCATACGGTCATTTCCAAAAGGTGGAAAATCTGGTTGCTGTAATTCAGTCGCTCAGTTGTGTCCGACTCTTTGTGACCCCATGGACTGCAGCACGCCAGGCTTCCGTGTCCTTCACCACCTTCCAGAGCTTGCTCAAACTCATGTCCATTGAATCAGTGATGCCATCCAACCATCTCATCCTCTGTCATCCCCCTTCTCCTCTTGCCTTCAATCTTTCCCAGCATCAGGGTCTTTTCCAATGAGTCAGTTCTTCACATCAGGTGGGCGAAGGATTGAAGCTTCAGCTTCAGCATCAGTTCTTCCAATGAGTATTCAGGACTGATTTCCTTTAGGATTGACTGGTTTGATCTCCTTGCTGTCCAAAGGACTCTCAAGAGTCTTCTCCAACACCACAGTTCGAAAGCATCAATTCTTCAGCATTCAGCCTTCTTTATGGTCCAACACTCACATCTGTACACGACTACTGGAAAGACCATAGCCTTGACTATACAGACCTTTGTCAGCAAAGTGATGTCTTTGCTTTTTAATATGTTGTCTATGATTATCATAGCTTTCCTTCCAAAAAGTGTCTTTTAACTCATGGCTGCAGTCACCATCCACAGTGATTTTGGAAACTTTGGTAACCATATAATATTTCTGTGGCCCATACGATTTTGTGTCCTGCTCTCTTCATCTGGATCAGGGCCAATCCCTTATTCTTTGTCTTTCTCCTGAGCTCCTTCTCCCTCCATCTTGTGAGCTGATCCTTCATATAAACCCGCAACAGTGAGCAGTGTGCTCCATCACGGGTCACAGATGTCACTGTCGTTCACTCAGTCTCCGCCCTTAGGCCAAGATGTTGTGCCTCTCAGGTCAAAGTTCATGTAGGACTTGGGGCACAAACAAGACAGCATGGCAGGAAGTGAGCTCAGGTCCTGCCCCCAGAACAGGAAGAGAAGGTCCAGACTGAGCAGATGCCCAGGCAGGAGGACGAGAGGCAGTGTATCACTGGGCTTAGAGCACAGATTCCTGAACTGACCATGTACCCAGCCCTGCCCTTCCTAGCTGTGTGACTTCAGGCAAGTCAGTTAACTTCTCTGGGTCTGGGTTTTCCCAACTGAGGATAAAATGGGCATAATATGTGTGTTCACCAGGAATGAATCAGGGTAGATATAGACTTGTGCCCTTGCCTAGACAGCATCACATAAGAGCTGTGACTATGAGGTAGGGTAGATGTAGACTTGTGTCCTCGTCTAGACAGCATCACAAAAGAGCTGTGACTATGAGACAGGGTAGGTATAGACTTGTGTCCTTGCCTAGACAGCAGCATATAAGATCTGTAACTATGAGGCCACAGGCTGGGAGGCATCTGACCGCTACCTGTGAACACAGATGCTGTAGAAGTATATGTGTACTGTGTGAACACAAACGTGCTCCAGGCTGGCCGGCCCTGAGGTGCCACTCCTTGAAGACAGATGCTCCACATCCTAGACCCAGAAAGAGCACACCACGTGCAGCTCTGGGGCCACCAGATGGGAGCCAGGCAAGGGGGGGGGAGGAAGGTGGCCAAGAAGAGAAACATACCCAGCCCTCCTGAGGCCTCTGCCAGGCTCTCCTGCATGTCTGTGTCTCATTGGTTTTGGAAACTGCCCTGAATAGTACCTATCTTTTCTCCCATTTCACAGATAGGAGAGTCGAGGCTCAGAGGGAAGAAGGGCCTTGCTTAAGGCCTCAGACCCCCCTGAGGTTGAGTGAGCGAACGAATGTTCTAGGCAGGATGGAGGTGGTAGCTCTGAGGGCACAGGATGAAAGGCAGACAAGGAGGCCAAGTCACACCCAGAGGTGCTTGTCCCTCCCTGCACACAGTGAGTGAGCTCCCTGGGTCCCAGACCAGGCCGCAAGGGAAGGGAAGCAGAGCCCTGACTGGTCCACCTGTGTCTCAGCAGGAACGGGCGACAGGCCCAGGAAGTCCCTGCCATCAGTGACGTGCTGTCTTTGGCATCCCCATCTGGCTGTGCTCCTGGGCTCTTGGGGTCCCTACAGAACTGCCCCTGGGGTCAGCAGGCCATACTGCTGCCCCTGGAGGAAACAGAGGAGAGGAAGCCACTCCACACTGCAAGCCTAGTGAAGCGGGGAGGAAGACCAGGTTTTCCAAGCTGGGGACCCCCTGGCTGGGAGGCCCACCATCCCAAGAGCTGCCTCCACTCCCAGTCTGGGACACCCTCAGTCAGTCATTGCCCCTGGGTGGTGGAAAACTGGCCCTTTGGGATGGAAAGCCCAAGGACACACCCATAGCCCATGGCCCTCCTCCAGGGGCAGTAGCAAGGCCACATCCAAGGCTGGGCACCGAACACCAGCCTGGGATGCATGTGTCCCTAGAGCAGACGCAGGACTAGCTGGGAGGGTGGCGGATGAATACTAGCCGCCCAGTTAAATCTGAATTTCAGATAAACAATGAAAAAATTTCAATATAAATGTATCCCACACAATCACTGGGATATACTTATACTGTCTATCTGAAATTCCCACTTAACCTGGCTACCATGTATTTTTCTCTGCTACATCTGGCAGCCTTACATGGTATCATACGCTTCAGCTAGAGCTGGGGAGGGCAGGTATCACTGATACTTTGAGAAGTGTCAGGCAAAGGCTTTGGAGTAGAAATTCAGAACACTTTCTGATGGGGCCAGGAATCAAGGCAACACAAACCAGCAGTAAAGTCTTGCCTTCACCTTTCTGATGCCTTCCTCCTTCTGATGCCTTCCTCCTGAAAGACAAGGCCCTCTATCGATGTCTAGAAACATCTTTCTGCCCTCCAATGTCTGCAAGCCTACCCTGCCAGTGGCTTGTGGGAACTGAATTATACCTTCTTTTTCAAAACAGAAAAGAACAGAAAAGGTCTTCTCTCCAGGGCAGCAGCCACATGCCCCTGAGCTAGGCCATCAAGGATGAATATTCTCTTAAAAATAAAAATTATGGTGCACTTAAAAAGGAGCATGTTATGTCAGCAGTGGTGATAAGACAATTTATGACTGTCTACAAAAAGAAGGCTCTAATGACATGGTGGAAGCTGGCTCAGTGGGCTGTAAATTATGAGCCATTCTCTTGTTGGCGGAAATAAATCCTCCCGTCAGTCACTGTGCTGCCTGCGATGGCCGGCGGGCTGCAGGGCGGCAGGAACGACATGCCCACCGCCCGGGAAGAGCACCTCCACTCCTTGGGCCCCCCACTTGTTCACGGGAACATTGCGCCATCTCTGGTCACAATTTTGGGAAATGTGTCCTTTTTGAGATGAAAAAATAGCAACTAGTTATGGTCTTCTAATAGGCAAATAAAAGAGAAAGAAAGGAAAGAAGGAAGAAGCAATGAAGAAGGTAGAAAGCAGAGTTCACTGTGGAGGAGCAGGGCCCATGCTCAGAAGACCTCACAGACACCCTGCTCTGAGAGCGCTCCTGTCCCTCCTAAGCCAGGCTTCCCTTGGCCAGAAGATGAAGGAGCTGGGCTGAAAGGCAGACCCACAGGGACCGCTGTTACATAGGTGAGGTGAGGAGCCTCCTGAGAGGGGAGGGGTTCAGGAAGAGCCGGGCAGCACCTGCTGGAGACGCTGAGGTGGGGCCTCCTTCACCTTCCACGAAGCTGAGCTCAAGGAGACTCCCAGAGCCTGCTCCCTGAGTCTAGAATTCAGTGTAAACAGCCTCAAAGCCCATCTGCCTACCCCTGGCAGAGCTCGGGAGCACCCCACATATCCCCTCCAATGGCCTTACACCATCCAAAGGTGAGCTGTGCAGTCAGCCCTTCCTCAGGAGCCCACTGCCGAGGCGTGCCTGGACACATCCAGCCAGAGACGTGCACACTGCAAGCAACGCGGGTGATCACTAGGCAGCAAATACAACCACATATCTCTAGTGTGAGTGAGCCTGGGTCTACATGCATTCATAGAATGGCTAAAGGATTAGTTGGCAGGGTTGCCAGACAAAAACTGGGTTGATGTTTTTCAGTTGCTAAGTCATGCCCAACTCTTTGCAACCTCATGGACTGAAGCACACCAGGCTCCCCTGTCCTCCACTATCTCCTGGAGTTTTCTCAAGCTCATGTCCATTGAGTTGGTGATGCCATCCAATCATCTCATTCTCTGTTGTCCCCTTCTCCTCTTGCCTTCAGTCCTTCCCAGCATCACGGTCTTTTCCAATGAGTCAGTTCTTCGCATCAGGTGGGCAAAGGATTGGAGCTTCAGCTTCAGCATCAGTCCTTCCAATGAATATTCAGGGTTGATTTCCTTTAGGATTGACTGGTTTGATCTCCCTGCAGTCCAAGGGACTTTCAAGAGTCTTCTCCAGCATCACAGTTTGAAAACTGGATACTGAGTTTAATTTAAATTTCAGATAAACAATGGGAAAAATTTTAAGTATAACCCACATAATAGTTGGGATATACTAGTAAATTAATTTGTTATTTATCTGAAATCCCAACTTACCTGGCTCTCCTGTACTTTTCTTTGCTAAATCTGGCAGCCTTAGATGGGTAAAAAATGCTTCAGCTGAATTGGGAAGGGCAGAGTATCACTAATACTTTAAGAAGAAGTGCCAGGAGAGGAACTTCCTTGGTGGTCCAGTGGCTAAGATGGTGAGCTCACGATGCAGGGGGCCCAAGTTCCATCCCTGGTCAGACAGCTAGATCCCACATGCCACGGCTCAATATTCCACATGTGCTTGCTTAGTCACTCAGTCATATCCAAGTCTGTGTGACCCCAAGGACTGTAGCACATTAGACTCTTCTGTCCATGAAATTCTTCAGGCAAGAATACTGGAATGGGTCGCCATTTTCTTCCTCCAGGGGATCTTCCCAACATAGGGATTGAAATCACGTTTCCTGGGTCTCCTGTATTTCAGGCAGATTTCTTTACCCACTGAGTATTCAGGGAAACCAAAGACTCTGCATGCCACAACTAAATACCCCATATGCTACAACTAAGACCCAGGAGAGCCAAAAAAAAGTACCAGGCGAAGGTTTTAGCTTAAAAATTCCGAACACTTTCTGATGGGATCAGGAATCAAGGCAACGAAAACCATTAACAGTGTCTTGCTGAGCTCAATTACAGCCCATCAGGAATCTAGACAGGTTAAAATAACACAAAAATAAAAACAAAGACAGACACAGACAGGAAGGCCATCACAATAAAGCTTGGAGCCTCTGGCAGCAGCATCCAGGGCTTGGAATTGGCTCAAGTCAGGGAGCTTTTGCAAGCTGGTGTATCAGGAAGGGTTTGGGTGACCCAAGAAGCATCCTGTTACCTGCCCATCCCTGGCCCCAGAGGGCTCTGTGGTATGAGGAGTGGAGTGAGACACCAAGGCCAGAGCAGGTGAAGGTTTCCTGTGTGCATCCCCCTGGAGCATCCCTCCTGGCTCCCACCACTCACCAAGCACCCCAGCAAAATGGACCACTGTCCAAATCAGAGGCTCCATCCCAAACAATTCCTGTTTCTTCTTTCATTTCCTTTCACCTCTTACCTGTCTTCCTTGAGTTTTAAATTCTGTTTTCCTCCATTTTTTTGTTACTTACTTCCCCCTTCCCCCAAATGTTTTTCTGATCATGAGCAAGACTCTTGTCACGTTTTACAATGCGACGTGAATTCCACCTGTTGTCTTTTCTGCCCCGTAAGACCAGATACCCAGGAACCTTTTCATGAACTCTGCTTGGCTGGAGCAGCCACGGTGAGAGACAGCACATGGGGCGGCTTGGACACCAGGTGGGAGGCCGTGGGGACACACAACACCCCCTGCAAGGAGGGGTCCAGCAGTGTCTACAGCTCTGTCTTCTAGTCCAAAGCCAGGGGCAGGGTTAAGGGTTGGTGACTTCAGTTCTACAATAACCAGCCCTTCTGGAGGCCTGCAGAATAGTGAGCATCAAGGTTGTAAGCAGTCCTAGGGTTGTTTGAGTCTCAGGTTAAAGAGAAGCCATGATACAGTAATTTACTGAACTGTTTCCTAGTTATTTGAAAATGGTCATCCTTGTCTGCCACACATGGAAATGGGGTGCCAACCATGAGCTCTGACTAATACACACTTCTTCAGGATCAGGGAGACCTGGATGTACCTGCCATCGCTGGACCCAGAAACCTTATTCTGTATTATTTTGTGCTTTTCCCAGAAAAAATGTGATGGATTGAAGAAGAAAAGCAGGTACAGGCTGTCCTCAAGTGAGCACATTAAAAGGCAAAAGCTACGGAAATGTCAAACTTTGGCCACCAGCCCATCATCTGAACACTTTCCAGCTGAGCGCGTCTGCAGTGGCATCATCCCCTCCCAGAGCTCTGTCAGGCAAGGTTAGGGGGGTGGTGCTATTTGCTGACAGTCACTGGGAACCTGAACTAAACCCTGATGAGGGGGGCCATCACTCGTGTCAGCAGAGCAGTCAGGAGGGGCCTTCTCAGTGGGTGTCCCAGTGCCTTTCTGACCAAGCGTTAACAGCCCACCTTGGCCCCAGACCCTCTCCCACATCCCTGATTCTGTTCTTCTCAGTCTTCTCTTCTAAGTGAGGCTGCGATGTACACTACCTCCGTGCAGACACACATAATGCAAAGCTTTTCCCACAGGTGCCAGGCAAAGGGTCAGACACACAGCCCCAGAGGCGAAGATAACCAAGTGGTCATTAAAACCAAACAAGTGCAATCACGGTAAGCATCTAAGGGCTGGTGGAAAAGACAATGCACTGGAAATGGCCTGAAGGTGTTGGCAAGACAGCCTGCATTTTTGGCCAGGTGAGACTTTTTCCTTGTGAAATACGTGATGTATAGTTTCACCAGCGTCGTGAATGCCAGATTGGATCTCAAGGTCAGAGCATCCGCTGGTGCTGAAACTCAGCATCCCCAGGCAGTCCACGCCATCCTTATGCACCTCGGGGTGGTGGGAATGAGCCAGGGTGGAAATCCCGCGGGGGCTGTGTCCATAGGTCTGCCATCTCAGAGGCCTGGGGACACCAGGCCTGTGACCCGGATGGTCAGACATGGTCCATGGGAGGCCTGGCTCAGCAGGTAAGAGGTCAGGCAAACAGGAACTGCCTCCCACAATGAGATGGGAGGGGAGTTGGGAGGACGGAGGCCCTGTGTGTCTGCCAGGCGACAAGTCACTACCAGCTCCCCAGGGTCTGTCTGCCAGGACCCAGACAGGATGCAAAAATCTCCAAGACTGCTGAACCACACAAGCACGTAAGGGGCTCTCTCTGAGCAGAAGCCACTGGGGAAATCTGTCACAAAGGAGGATCCTAGCCAGCAGTTGGCTCTATCACTAAAGATCATAATAATGGACTTTCTCTTATATTTAGTAGTGTTTTATTTTTAGGTCTTCTAAATCACATTCTACAAAAATTGCTTGTCTGTTTTGATTCATAACTCAGACACTTCACTCTTCTTATCATTCACTAGGCGTGCACACACACACACGGACATATGGCCTCAAAACAATACCCCACGTTCAATAAGCTGTAAGCTTATCCTTATTCTTGGGTTAGGAAAGTGAAAGTCACTCGGTCCGACTCTTTGCAACCACATGGACTGCCTGCCAGGCTCCTCTGTCCATGGAACTCTCCAGGCCAGAATAGTCAAGTGGGTAGCCATTCCCTTCTCCAGGAGATCTTCCCAAGCCAGGGACTGAACCCAGGTCTCCCGCATCGCAGGCAGTTTCTTTACCATCTGAGTCACCAAGTCCTAACTAAAAGTGGACTGTCCTCTCACTCCCAGCAAAGTCAGCACCCTGGAGCCTGATGACAAATGGACGATAAACACTAAAGACCCTAGTGTCCTGATGGTTAAAAAAGTGCTTTTCCCTATCAACAAGCCTTCGCATCAGACCTCAGAACAAGGGTGTATTCACAGTATAGCTATTCTGCACCCGACTCCTCCTCTCAATAACCAGTGACGTGGTTGGACAGGCCCTTGTGGCTCTTATTATGACTGCAAGACACCCTTCAGCAGTAGCCATCAGGAAGCCTTAAGAAAATAAAGGTTTACTACTTACAGGACCCAGAAACCACACAGTCACAGGGAGGTGTTGGGCCAGGGTTTCTGTTTCTACTGAGGCTGAGTATGGGGGTCTAGGGTTTCATAGGCTCACTTTTTAATTGGTGAATTTAAAATGAAAGAGCAGGAAGAGAAAAAAACAAGTAGCCCAAGCAGCCAGTTACTGAAATCAAACAAGATCTCTAAAATGAGGAGCACCAGTGGGAGAGGCAGCCTGGGTCTTTCTCTAGTCCCATGGATAGTGGTGTATTTACCAGGCAGCCGTTTCTGAGGTGGATGCTTAAGCAATCAGGCCATCAGTCAGGCACTTGCATTACAAAACAACAACAAAAAGTTGTCTGGGCTTGTACTACATCAATATTTTATTTTATTCATTTAAGCATTTCAAAATGCTTTTCTGAATATGTGTAGCAGAAGAGGGCATGTAATGAAAAGCAAAGACCGCCCTTTCCTTTCCTTTCCCAACCCAGAGGCCCACAAGCTGTCATCTTTAACCATTTCTGCATTTGGCTCCTCTGGTGCTTAGCATCCTAATTCTAGCATACTCTGGCTCTGTCTTGATACTCAACTTGACCCCTTACTATGAAACACAGGCTTTAGCTAACTTAAACTACATCCTCCCCTAAATTTTGACATTTACTATTTAAATTTTCCTGTTGGCTACCTTTGAATCATTCAGTCTCACACCTAAATCTTACTTCTTGTTCTATTGTTTTTAATCTATTAATTTCTCTCAATGATACTTTGACAGGGCCCTCCCTGATGGCTCGGCAGTAAAGTATCCGCCTCCAAGCAGGAGATGTGGGTTTGACCCCTGGGTCAGGAAGACCCCTGGAGAAAGAAATGGCAACCCACCCCAGTATTCTTGCCTGGAGAATCCCACAGAGAGAAGAGCCTGGCTGGCTACAGTTCATGGGATCACAAACAGTCAGACACAACCTAGTGATTAAACAACAACAACAAATTATACCCTAACAATTTTTATATCGCCAGAGTTGATAATTTTATATACTATTTTACGAACATAAATCTTTCATGTTCCGTCCATAGGCTGATTCTTAAAAAAAAACAACAAATACTGTTTGTATGCTCCAGTGGTCATGTATGGATGTGAGAGCTGGACTGTGAAGAAAGCTGAGAGCCAAAGAATTGATGCTTTTGAACTGTGGTGTTGGAGAAGACTCCTGAGAGTCCCTTGGACTGCAAGGAGATCCAACCAGTCCATTCTGAAGGAGATCAGCCCTGGGATTTCTTTGGAAGGAATGATGCTGAAGCTGAAACTCCAGTACTTTGGCCACTTCATGCGAAGAGTTGACTCATTGGAAAAGACTCTGATGCTGGGAGGATTGGGGGCAGGAAGAGAAGGGGACAACAGAGGATGAGATGGCTGGATGGCATCACTGACTCCATGGACGTGAGTCTGGGTGAACTCCGGGAGTTCGTGATGGACAGGGAGGCCTGGTGTGCTGCAATTCATGGGGTTGCAAAGAGTCAGACACGACTGAGCGACTGAACTGAACTGATGGCTTCAAAAATATTATTCAAGTCAATCAGGTAGGACTTTTTTCCCTCTCTGTGGGTTCAGTGTCATTAACTCCAAGAATCACAGATGGTCAATTGTTACATTCATGTTACCTTGTTTCTTGCACATTTAGGCATAGATATGAGCTGCTTCTGCCGCACGGTCCGTCGCAGCCAGTGCACTAAACCACTTCAGTATTCTTGCCTTGAGAACCCCATGAACAGTATGAAAGACAAAATGATAGGATACTGAAAGAGGAATTCCCCAGGTCAGTAGGGGCCCAATATGCTACTGGAGATCAGTGGAGAAATAACTCCAGAAAGAATGAAGGGATGGAGCCAAAGCAAAAACAATATCCAGTTGCGGATGTGACTGGTTATGATAGAAGCAAGGTCTGATGCTGTAAAGAGCAATATTGCATAGGAACCTGGAATGTCAGGTCCATGAATCAAGGTAAATTGGAAGTGGTCAAACAAGAGATGGCAAGAGTGAACGTCGACATTCTAGGAATCAGCGAACTAAAATGGACTGGAATGGATGAATTTAACTCAGATGACCATTATATCTACTACTGCGAGCAGGAATCCCTAGGAAGAAATGGAGTGGCCATCATGGTCAACAAAAGAGTCCAAAATGCAGTACTTGGATGAAATCTCAAAAACAATAAAATGATCTCTGTTCGTTTCCAAGGCAAACCATTCAATATCACAGTAATGCCGCAACCAGTAATGCCGAAGAAGCTGAAGTTGAACGGTTCTCTGAAGACCTACAAGACCTTTTAGAACTAACACCCAAAAAGATGTCCTTTTCATTATAGGGGACTGGAATGCAAAAGTAGGAAGTCAAGAAACACCTGGAGTAACAGGCAAATTTGGCCTTGGAATACGGAATGAAGCAGGGCAAAGGCTAATAGAGTTCTGCCAAGAGAACACAGTAGTTATAGCAAACACCCTCTTCCAACAACACAAGAGAAGACTCTACACATGGACATGACCAGGTGGTCAACAACGAAATCAGATTGATTATATTCTTTTTAGCCAAAAATGGAGAAGCTCTATACAGGCCACAAAAACAAGACTGGGAGCCGACTGTGGCTCAGATCATGAACTCCTTATTGCCAAATTGAGACTTAAATTGAAGACAGTAGGGAAAACCACTAGACCATTCAGGTATGACCTAAATCAAATCCCTTATGATTATACAGTGGAAGTGAGAAATAGATTTAAGGGCCTAGATCTGATAGATAGAGTGCCTGATGAACTATGGAATGAGGTTCGTGACACTGTACAGGAGACAGGGATCAAGACCATCCCCATGGAAAAGAAATGCAAAAAAGCAAAATGGCTGTTTGAGGAGGCCTTACAAATAGCTGCAAAAAAAAGAGAAGCGAAAAGCAAAGGAGAAAAGGAAAGATATAAGCATCTGAATGCAGAGTTCCAAAGAAGAGCAAGAAGAGATAAGAAAGCCTTCCTCAGCGATCAATGCAAAGAAATAGAGGAAAACAACAGAATGGGAAAGACTAGAGATCTCTTTAAGAAAGTTAGAGATACCAAGGGAACATTTCATGCAAAGATGGGCTCGATAAAGGACAGAAATGGTATGGACCTAACAGAAGCAGAAGATATTAAGAAGAGGTAGCAAGAATACACAGGAAAACAGTACTAAAAAGATCTTCACGACCCAGATAATCATGATGGTGTGATCACTCACCTAGAGCCAGACATCCTGGAATGTGAAGTCAAGTGGGCCTTAGAAAGCATCACTACGAACAAAGCTAGTGGAGGTGATGGAATTCCAGTTGAGCTATCTCAAATCCTGAAAGATGATGCTGTGAAAGTGCTGCACTCAATATGCCAGCAAATTTGGAAAACTCAGCAGTGGCCACAGGACTGGAAAAGGTCAGTTTTCATTCCAATCCCAAAGAAAGGCAATGCCAAAGAATGCTCAAACTACCACACAATTGCACTCATCTCACACGCTAGTAAAGTAATGCTCAAAATTCTCCAAGCCAGGCTTCAGCAATACATGAATCATGAACTTCCTGATGTTCAAGCTGGTTTTAGAAAAGGCAGAGGAACCAGAGATCAAATTGCCAACATCCGCTGGATCACCAAAAAAGCAAGAGAGTTCCAGAAAAACATCTATTTCTGCTTTATTGACTATGCCAAAGCCTTTGACTGTGTGGATCACAATGAACTGTGGAAAATTCTTAAAGAGATGGGAATACCAGATCACCTGACCTGCCTCTTGAGAAACCTACATGCAGGTCAGGAAGCAACAGTTAGAACTGGACATGGAACAACAGACTGGTTCCAGATAGGAAAAGGTGTACGTCAAGGCTGTATATTGTCACTCTGCTTATTTAACTTATATGCAGGATACATCATGAGAAACGCTGGGCTGGAAGAAACACAAGCTGGAATCAAGATTTCTGGGAGAAATATCAATAACCTCAGATATGCAGATGACACCACCCTTTATGGCAGAAAGTGAAGAGGATCTCAAAAGCCTCTTGATGAGAGTGAAAGATGAGAGTGACAAAGTTGGCTTAAAGCTCAACATTCAGAAAACTAAGATCATGGCATCTGGTCCTATCACTTCATGGCAAATAGATGGGGAAACAGTGCAAACAGTGTCAGACTTTATTTTTCTGGGCTCCAAAATCACTGCAGATGGTGATTGCAGCCATGAAATTAAAAGATGCTTACTTCTTGGAAGGAAAGTTATGACCAACCTAGAGAGTATATTGAAAAGCAGAGACATTACTTTGCCAACAAAGGTCCGTCTAGTCAAGGCTATGGTTTTTCCAGTGGTCATGTATGCATGTGAGGGTTGAACTGTGAAGAAAGCTGAGTGCCGAAGAATCGATGCTTTTGAACTGTGGTGTTGGAGAAGACTCTTGAGAGTCCCTTGGACTGCAAGGAGATCCAACCAGTCCATTCTGAAGGAGATCAGCCCTGGGTGTTCTTTGGAAGGAATGATGCTAAGGCTGAAACTCCAGTACTTTGGCCACCTCATGTGAAGAGTTGACTCTTTGGAAAAGACTCTGATGCTGGGAGGGATTGGGGCCAGGAGAAAAGGGGACGACAGAGGATGAGATGGCTGGATGGCATCAGCGACTCGATGGACGTGAGTCTGAGTGAACTCCGGGAGTTGGTGATGAACAGGTAGGCCTGGCGTGCTGCAATTCATGGGGTTGCAAAGAGTCGGACACGACTGAGCGACTGAACTGAACTGAACTGAATGAGCTTCTTACATAGCTTTTCCTTCTTGGATTTTTTATTGGCCTTATTTTCCCTTTGCTAGATCTTTGTGATTACCAAGCCTCTTAATCATATTATTTTTTGAAGCTTTTTGCTGGAATAGATCCTGCAGAAACAGAAAGCGCACTCTGGAGATCAATTTTCTGGGTACTTACAAGTCTGAAGTTCTATATTTCTCACATGCATGACAATTTTCTATGTATAGAACACTGTGTTTTTAATTATATTTTCTAGAATTTTTTCTTCTAATACCTAGTGTTCCTGATAAGACATTTGAGGACAGAATATTTTTGCTCTCTCAAGGATGACTTCTCTTCTCCTCGAAGCTTTAGTAATTTCTCTTTATATTTGGTGTCCTGAAATATCTTGAATCTGTATCAAGGCATGAATCTTTTATTCTCTGTCCTACTTGGAACCTGGAGTCTTTTTTTAGTCTGGCGATAAATATCTTCCTTCACTTTCGAGAAACTTTCTTCTATTGTGTCTTTATTCTTTTAATAGTTGTATGTTTACATGGTTCAAAAATAGTTTTACGAGTCTCACATAAGGTTAGCCGTTTCCTTTCCATTCCCCAAAGCTACTACTTTCAATGATTTTAGCCCTTGGTATTTGCCTCTGTATTTCTAAATTGCATGCTTAAATTCCAATGTCTCTTTTTGTATATTTTAAATATAATGTACTTACTTCAGACAATGTACAATAAGGGTTCAGCTCTCTCAGTCTACTTCCGTACCCTAAAATACCTTTCTTCTCCTTCCCATTCTGCTAATAGAATGACTATCATAATTTTTGGACAAATCAATATTTAGCATTTATAACATTATGACTATGTATACATTATTATAGGTTGTAGCAGGTAGTACATTAAATTTTTCTTTCCTTTCTTATACAATCTTGTGTTTTCACTGGAAGCCAGTGTTTTTTTCCATTTGTTTAGTTTTTAATGTACCTATCCCAAACCCATCCCCAAACTCTTCAACAGAAGAGATAATCTTCCCTTTCCTGGGAAAGAAAACATAAGCAATTTTTTAAAAGCTCCCAAGACAGTGCATGTCTGAAAGTGCCCACCAGTAACAACAGCACAGTGAGGGTTTGAAGACACAAAGTCCTAAGAAGTCACTTTCAATAAGACATATGTATACCTATGACTGATTCACGTTGATGTTTGACAGAAAACAAAATTCTGTAAAGCAATTATGCTTCAATTAAAAAATAAATAAAAATAATTGTGAAGGTCTTTCTCACCCTTCACCTTCACTTGCAGGACTAACAGTGGGTCTTGTGTGGGCCTCTGCTTTCTCCCTAACTGCAGTGCCTTCTTTTTGCCACCAGTGTTTTGAAACTTTTCTCTGATGTGTCCTGTGTGGCTTTGTTTCCACTCAACATGCTGGGTGTGTGGTGAACCCCTCAGTCTTTCATGTGCAGAAAATCTCCTTGAGTTGTTTCTTTGGTAAACTGTCCCCCTCCATTTTCTTTCTTCTCTATTTTTGAAAGTTTTATAATTTAAGCTGTTCTACTTCCTGCAAGGAAATCCAACCAGTCCATCCTAAAGGAGATCAGTCCTGGGAGTTCATTGGAAGGACTGATGTTGAAGCTGAAACTCCAATACTTTGGCCACCTGATGCGAACAGCTGACTCATCTGAAAAGACCCTGATACTGGGAAAGATTGAGGGCAGGAGGAGAAGGGGACGACAGAGGATGAGATGGTTGGATGGCATCACCGACTCAATGGACATGAGTTTGGGTGAACTCCGGGAGTTGGTGATGGACAGGGAGGCCTCGTGTTTATGGGGTCGCAAACGAGTCAGACACGACTGAGCGATTGAACTGAACTGAACTTCCTGCTTAGTCTAATTTCCTCACTTTTTAGCTTCTATTTTCCATTTCTTTGTTGGAGTTGTTCTAATTATTAGATTTCCTCAACTTTCTTTTTAGGCTTTTACTAAACATTTCATTTCTGCTTTTTTATTTTTAAATTCCCAAGTCATTTTTGTGTTCTAAATCTTTTTTACAACAATATTCCTTGATCAGCTTTATTGAGGTATAATTAATATGTAATTGCTCACATCAAAAATATACA